>NC_085989.1:12563269-13224554 GCF_030014385.1 Trichomycterus rosablanca
AAATATAAGTTATAAAGTATGACCAACTGACCTATTTATACATGTAAAATTATTACGGTTAGACCTACTTTCCTCGTCAGGGTTAAAGGGAATAGCAAACAACACACCTGCTGCAACAGAGAAAAAACACTGGAGGCCACACCTTCACCTAAACAGCCTACAAGTGATGACATACAACGCTAAGTCATTCTGTTAAAATATGTTAACACTGTAAAATGCATCAAACATCCACTGACAAATCCACATAATCGTTTAAACGAAACCACACGGGACTGACCGACCGAAATTAAAGCAAGACTTACCCTGCATTTTGCTTGAAAATAAATACAAATTCATAACGGTATCATACAAGTGTTACATTACCTTGTCTCAACAGAAGAAAGAAGTCCAGAATCAGCCAGACGGTCCTCATTTTAAAACCGGAACGTCTGGAAGCGGGCGACAACGTTTTTTTCCTGATGTACACAAATCCCCAAACTACGGTGAGGATCTGCACTCACATCTGCCAGTTCCGCAGATTCTGAATAACAGCGGTGCACGACGAACAGAAAGTGTTTTACACCTGGAAGCGGCGGAGCCACCAACATAAAGCCAGTTGAAATCCTACACGACTGAGGGTGAACACTGTGCGTGCTGTCCAGTTTTAAACTGGCCTGATAAAATACTTCTGACTGACAACTACACCGCCGCCTCTGGTATGTAGAAATCCATGCGCTGAACACCAGCCATCCAAATGCAAGAGGGAACTATTGTTACACTGACTGTGATGTCACAAAAGCGATTAAAAGGCGGGCAGGAAAATCCTATAAAGTGTCTGTAGATTCAGTTTAATGGAAACTGCACTTGAATAGTAAACAATTGGGTATAATAAAAAGAAAAAATATATAGCCGCGATTAACACAATGCACGACTGCACACAATACTTTTTAAATTGCACCATTTAATCTTCAGTCCTTCAGTTTTTTTTTAACGTTTTAACGTTATTTTACGTTACGTTCTTTCATATTTTTTATATTTACATATACATTCCATTTTAATCTTTTATTTTGTTTCAAGATATTATATTTTTAATTTAATTTATTTTTATTTTATAACAACCTGTATTCTATTTTAGTACTCTTTGTTTGCATATTATCTTCCATATTATAGCGCCACCTAGCACTGCAGTTACACCATATTTTATCCATAACCTAAAAACCTCCTATGCTGTGTGTTTCTGAAGGTAGCTGACAATCAGTGAAATGCTTTCAGAGTTAAAGCAGTATATGTGTGCTTTATGATTGGCTTGCTCCACCCATGTTTTTGTTTTTTGGCATTTGGCAATAACACTAGAAATTCCAGCATCAGGCCAGTTGGGCTTAGCTTGAGCGCTTGAGTAATAAAGTAATAATAATAATTATAATAATAATAATAATAATAAAGTAGAAGCAGAAGAAGAGGAAGAAAAATTCTAACAAAAACAATAGGGTTCCAGCACCTTTGGTGCTTGGACCCTTAAATAGACATGCAAATGGCAATTTTAGGGGTCCAAGTACAAATCAGCCCAATGCAGCCCAATATGTGTGTATGGGAATATTTCTTAGGATGGATAGGACATGTTAATCAGATACTTTTAAATAAAATTTAAAATGTATTTTTAATGTAAAATAGAGTTCTTTAGGCCTAAGATTAAGTCTATATTTAAGACATGAGTGAGGTAAGTAATAACTCTCACTCACTTACTTAACCGCTTATCCAATTAGGGTCGCGGGGGTAGGGGGAGCTTTTCAATGCTCAAGGCACACAGTAACACCCTGGACGGGGCGCCAGTCCATCGCAGGGCGGACACACATACACACACCCTTTCACCTATAGGGCAATACAGTGTCTCCAATTAACCAGACTGCATGTTTTTGGACTGTGGGAGGAAACCGGAGCTCCCAGAGGAAACCCAAGCAGACACGGGGAGAACATGCAATCTCCACACAGAAAGGACCCAGACCGCTCCGCCTGGGGATCAAACAGTGCTAGCCACCGTGCCACCCCGAGTTAAGTAATAATAAAGTTTTAATTAAACCAGAACGTTTTTAAAAACACCTCTTAAATTTGTACTATACAGAATAGATAGCAGAATAATGAAACAGTTCATATATTCAACCCAGTCAACAGGGTTTTTGGCTGTAAAAAAAGAACAGTATATAGAGAACATTACCTCTTTATTTAGCATCAGTGCACATTTTTATTTAAATGGCTCTGTAATGCCTCCCCCACCCCTCCCCTTTTTGCTCATACCACAAAACCATTTATTGTGTCTTTTACAGCTGTCCTAAGACCACCTAATCGGGCACCTGCAATCATGGTTGCACATGACGGTGAGTTACAACACTCCCACAGTACAGATGATTATGAAATGGCTGTTATTATTTATGCACTGGAATTTGTGCTTCCCTAAAACAAAACTCAATTGTAGAGCACACAGTATGAATATTATGAGTTCTCCCACAGATATAAATGAAGTCTTACATTACATGATATTTTTGTGCAACCTTATCGTCTATTACCACACTCCAACAATCGGATGTTGATTGGATGTCTTTTATTTTACCTCTATAACTTATTCTATTTTTTTAAACTGCTGAGTTTAATGCCAAAAGAACAATCACAAATACCTTGTTGATCTCATAATCTGGATTAGACACTACATTCTGAACATAAAGAGATTTTTTTTAATGAAATTTTGGTTATACTGAACAATACTAGTAATAATAATAATAATAATAATAATAATAATATTAACAACAATAATAATTCTAACCCATGTTTATCTGTAAGATTTAGAGTAGAATTTGTCAGCGGTTAAACAATATGACTGACAGCACTGCCCTCCAGTGGCAGGACCTGTACATTATTTTTCGAGTTCGTCATTAATTAAATCATCTATTTAAATTACGTTCTGGAAGATTAATGATGCTTTCAGTTATTGTTTTAGCTATTTTAAAATAAAAACACTGTATGTGTATTTTCTTTGCATCTCTAAAAATATGTTTGTTTGTTTGTTTATTGGGATTTTAATGTTTTACACTTTGGTTAAATTCACGACAAGACAGGTTACACGATTCATGATCACTTCTATGAATTGAATGTTCAATGTCAAACACTGTCACAGGCAGCATTGTATCTCCAATTCACCTAACTTACATTTCTTTGGACTGTGGAAGGAAACCGAAGCTCCTGGAGGAAACCTACACACACACACTGGAGAACATGCAAACTCCACACAGAAAGAAGCCAGACGGCTCACCGAGTCACTGTGCCACTCCTAAACATATGTAGATGCAAACAAATTGTCATCCTTGACAAAATCCCTAGGTGTAGGAATACACCATGTACAGGGTGCCAATACATTATAGGGCACCACACATTTAAAGTCACCTTTACAAATATTTTCAGTCCTGAAAAACATTTTTTATTACTTATCATTTTGATATTTCATTTAAAACTATTCTTTATTGAAAATACAATTGAAACAACTAAATTTTTTTAAATCTTTTAAGATTTATTCTGGAGAACATATGGCAATATGACTTCATTTTATACAAAATCTCTTCAGAGTCTTCAGATTTCGAGAACCACCCTTATGAACTTCCTTCTTCAACTCATCGCATAGGTTATTTAAGGAATTTAGGTCTTGGGACTGGTATGGTCATAGCATAATTTCGGTCAGTACTACTTGTAGATGGTTGTTCTACTGTAATAAAGACCCAACCATGGCTAAATTTAATCTTCCTGTCTTAGACAGGCTTTTATTTAATATCTGCCGGTAACTGATGAAGGCCATAATGTCACAAACAAGGTGTCAAGGGCTTTTGCAAGAAAAATATTCCCACAGCATCACAGATCCATTAAAATGCTTCTGTTAGGGTTAGTTAATAACCCACCAAGGACTAGGGGGGGAACCCAAAGGCGAGTGCACAAACAACAAAACCCAGAAGTGATAATACGATATTTATTTAAACAAATAATAAATAAACGACCAAAACAAACAACCAAAAAGATAACAGAAAACGAGAGGGGAGCGGCAGGAGCGGTACTGGAAGCGCCGGGGAACTGCAGGGCGGACTGATGACCAGGAGTGATGAACCGGAATGCAGGATGACCAGGAATGGCAGGAGAACCAGGAATGGCAGGAACGCAGGAGAACCAAGAACGGCAGGAATACAGGAGAACCAGGAACGGCAGGAACACAGGAGAACCAGGAACGGCAGGAACGCAGGAGAACCAAGAACGGCAGGAATACAGGAGAACCAGGAACGGCAGGAACACAGGAGAACCAGGAACGGCAGGAACGCAGGAACGGGGGGGAAGGTCTAGGAGGCGATGAAAAACAAAATACGTTAACGAGGAGAAGGTACAAGAAGAAGACTCACGGTTTAAGGACACAACGAACGGCCGTCTGTGTACCGTATGGCAAGCAGACAATCTGGCGACGAGTGAGAGAAAAGCCGGCGTTTAAATGCAGGAGTTGATGAGATGGGGAATGAGGCGCAGGTGTGTGTGGGGTCCGCCCTCCAGCGATCTATTGGCTGGAACCGCAGCAACCTCCGAAAACAGTACCGCTCCAGGCCGCTAGGGGGAGAAGGGAGCAAAACGGGAAAACAAACGCAAACCACCACCAAGAACAAAAGCGATCGGGGAAACTAAAGAAAACGGAGAAAAACAAAATACAAACCGGAATGAAAACAAAACGCTGGGAAACCCTGAAAATGAAAGGTAAATGCTGGCGGATCCTAACAGTACCCCCCCCTCAACGGCCACCTCTAGGTGGCCTACCGGGTCTATCGGGATGTAGACGGTGGAACTCACGGACCAGGTTGGAGTCAAGGATGGCAACCCGGGGAACCCACGACCGCTCCTCAGGCCCATAACCCTCCCAATCTACCAGGTATTGGAGGCCCCGACCACGTCTACGGACATCCAGCAACCGGCGAACCGTGTATGCCGGATGCCCATCGATGAGCCGGGGGGGTGGTGGGGGTTCGGTCGGAGGGTTCAAGGGTGAGGAAACCACGGGCTTGAGCTGGGAGACGTGGAATGTGGGGTGGATCCGCATGTGGCGGGGAAGTTTCAGTCGTACCGACGTGGGGTTGATGATCTTCTCGACGGTGTAGGGGCCGATGAAGCGGGGGGAGAGTTTCCGAGACTCGACACGCAAGGGGATGTGAAGGGTGGACAACCAGACAGCTTGACCAGGAGCATAGGGGGGGGGCCGGTCTTCTACGACGATCGGCCGACTGCTGGTTGGCGTCCCGAGTGCGCAGGAGGGTGGTCCTGGTGGAGCGCCAGAGTCTTCGGCACCTGCGAAGGTGGTGCCCAACAGAGGGGACTGCCACATCGGCTTCTTGTTCGGGGAACAGTGGTGGCTGGTAGCCTAAGGAGGCCTCGAAGGGGGACAATCCTGTGGCAGATGACACCAGAGAGTTGTGGGCATACTCGACCCAGGCCAGGTGGGAGCTCCAGGCCTTGGGGTTGCGAGCAGCCATGCACCGTAAGGCCGACTCCAGGCCCTGGTTGGTCCTCTCCGCCTGACCGTTGGACTGTGGGTGGAAGCCGGAGGAAAGGCTGACTGTGGCGCCCAGCGCCCCGCAGAAGGCCTTCCAAACCTGGGAGGTGAATTGGGGTCCTCGGTCTGACACAATGTCCAATGGTATTCCATGAACGCGAAAAACTAGATTAACTAAAAGTTCTGCTGTTTGGAAGGCTGTGGGGAGCTTCGGCAGAGCAGCAAAATGTACGGCCTTGGAAAACCGGTCAACGATGGTGAGGATGACTGTGTTCCCGTTGGAATCCGGAAGGCCCGTGACGAAGTCCAAGGCAATATGGGACCATGGGCGACTCGGGATAGGGAGAGGCTGAAGTAGCCCCGCAGGAGATTGATGGGATGCTTTGCTGCGTGCACAGGTGGTACAGGCCGCCACAAATTCCCCAACATCCTTCTCCAAGGATGGCCACCAGAAATGCCTCTTTAGGAAGGATACGGTACGACTAGTCCCGGGATGGCAGGCGACGCGGGACTCATGGGCCCATTGAAGGACCGGCGAGCGAGCTGTGGCTGGGACGAAGAGACGGGTTTGGGTTCCTGTCCTGGGGTCTGGTTCCTGGGCCTGGGCTTCGGTGACTAGACGACGAACGTCCCAAGTGAGGAGCCCAACAAGTCGACTCGGCGGGAGGATAGTCTCGGAAGAGGTGAGGGCTTCCTTCGGGGCAAACTGGCGAGAGAGGGCGTCCGGTTTGATGTTCCGGGATCCAGGCCGGTAGGTCAAAGTAAAATCAAAACGGGCGAAGAACAGTGCCCATCTGGCTTGCCTGGCGTTCAGCCTCTTTGCCGTCTGGACGTAAGACAAATTCTTGTGGTCCGTCCAGACGACAAAGGGCTGAGCGGCCCCCTCCAGCCAGTGCCTCCACTCCTCCAAGGCCAGTTTCACCGCCAGTAGCTCACGGTCCCCGACATCGTAATTGGCCTCAGCTGAAGAAAGGCGACGTGAAAAAAAAGCACAAGGGTGCAGAGGGTTCTCGGGACTCACCCGCTGGGAGAGCACAGCCCCTACCCCAGTATCGGATGCATCCACCTCCACCACGAACTGCTTGTCGGGGTCGGGCTGGATGAGGATGGGGGCGGAAGTGAACAAAGTCTTGAGCCGGAGGAAAGCTTCCTCTGCCTCCCGGGGCCAGGTGAAGGAAATCTTAGTCGAGGTGAGGCGAGTGAGGGGTGCTGCCACGTGGCTGTAGTTTCGGATGAATCGTCGGTAGAAGTTAGCGAAACCCAGGAAGCGTTGGAGCTCCTTCCGAGTGGTAGGGGTAGGCCACTCTGTGACCGCTCGGATCTTGTGGGGGTCGGCTCTAACCTGGCCGCTCTCCAGAACGACCCCGAGGAATTCCACAGAGTCGACGTGGAACTCACACTTCTCGACCTTGACGAACAATCTGTTCTCTAATAACCGAGAGAGGACCCTCCGGACATGCGCTCCGTGTTCTTCCCGGGACTTGGAAAAAATCAAAATGTCGTCAAGGTAGACGAACACGAACCGGTTGAGGAAGTCTCTGAGCACATCGTTGACCAAGGCTTGGAAGACTGCTGGGGCGTTACAAAGCCCGAAGGGCATTACGAGGTACTCGAAGTGGCCGAGCGGGGTGTTGAACGCCGTCTTCCACTCGTCGCCTTCTCGGATCCGCACCAGGTGATACGCGTTACGCAGGTCCAACTTTGTGAAGATGGTAGCACTGTGCAGGGGTTCAAAGGCCGACGACATCAACGGCAGGGGATACCGGTTCTTGACCGTGATCTGGTTGAGGCCCCGGTAGTCGATGCATGGCCGCAGGGTCTTATCCTTCTTTTCGACAAAAAAGAAACCAGCTCCTAAGGGAGATGATGAGGGGCGGATGATTCCGGCGGCCAGAGACTCCGAGATGTAGCTCTCCATCGTGCTCCTCTCAGCACGAGAGAGGTTATAGAGCCGACTGGTAGGCAGTGGGGCACCAGGCAGCAAGTCGATGGCACAATCGTAGGGTCGGTGAGGGGGTAGAGACTGGGCCCGGTACTTGCTGAACACCTCGCGGAGGAAGTGGTACTCCCGGGGCACCTTGGACAGGTCAGGGGATGCTGCAGAGGGGGTGGTGCTTGTCCCGTTCCCCGGCTGAGGGATGGCGGAGACCAGACAATTGGCGTGGCAAAAGTCGCTCCAAGCCACAACTCGTCCACGAGCCCAGTCGATGTGGGGGTTGTGACGTGCCAACCAGGGGTAGCCTAGGACCAGGGGGGTCTGAGGAGCTTTGATAACTACGAAGGAGAGGGTCTCCCGGTGGTTTCCTGAGAGGATCAGGGACAAAGGCGCGGTACGGTGGGTCACCCGGGCAATGATCCGTCCATCCAGGGCTCGCGCAGTGATAGGAGGGTCCAGGGGCTCCAGGGTCCCCCCCAGCTGACTTGCCAGCCCTTCGTCTAACAGGTTGTCCTCCGCACCCGAGTCCACCAAGGCCTGGAGAGGGACCGAGCAGCCATGGCAACAAAGGGTTGCCTGCATGCGGAGGTGGCGTTGCTGGGAGGATTGGGATAATTGTGGGAGGGGGGATAGCTGAGAGTCGCCCGCCAGTACCCCCACGGCTACTGACGGGCGCCCTCTTTTGGCCGGACAGGGCATGCCCGGAGAATATGGCCTGCCTGACCACAATAAAGGCATTGCCCGGCCCTGAAGCGGTTAGCCCGCTCCTGGGGGGTTAACCGGGCACGCCCCAACTGCATGGGTTCAGGCATTGGTACTAAGGGTATAGGGGCAACACTGGAGGCACCTGAGGGCTCTGAGGGGCTCGAACAGGTCAAAGGGGAAGGTAGCCTGGAACCGGTTCTGGCCGCCCTTTCATGGCGGCGGCTGCGGAGGCGGTTATCCAAGCGGATGGCCAGAGCTACCAGGGAGTGGAGGTCGGGGCTCTCGTCCCTTGCCGCCAACTCATCCCTCAGGGAGTCGATGAGACCTTGCCGGAAAGCCTCCCGGAGGGCCTCGTCGTTCCACCCTGAGTCGGCGGCCAAGGTCCAGAACTCAATAGAATAATCAGCCACGGACCGGGAACCTTGGCGCAGGGAAAATAGTCGGGAAGAGGCACTCCCCGAATAATCCGGGTGGTCAAACACTGTCCTGAACCGGGCGAGGAAGTCAACAAACGAGCCCTCTCGAGGGTCCGTCTGTGACTGTACCGCTTCGGCCCAGGTCAGGGCCCTGCCTCTCAGGTGACCAATAATAAAGGCCACCTTACTGGCCTCGGTGGCAAAGGTAGTGGGACGCTGACGGAAAATGGATTCGCATTGGAACAAAAACCCTCTGCACCTCTCCAGGTCTCCACAGAAGGGCTCGGGGTTGGGGACAGGTGTTTCCACGGAGGACCCTGGAACCACGGGACCCGTCGGAGGTACGACCGGAACCTGGGAAGGAGCAAGAGGTACAGGATTAGGAGGTATTAGACGTACTACCTGCTGGGTCAAGTCAGCGAGCTGCTGGCTGAGTGTCCCCAGCATCTGGTTATGGCGGATAAGGATCCCCTCAACCGTTTGTGCACCCGTGGGTTCCATGGTGGCCAGATTGTACTGTTAGGGTTAGTTAATAACCCACCAAGGACTAGGGGGGGAACCCAAAGGCGAGTGCACAAACAACAAAACCCAGAAGTGATAATACGATATTTATTTAAACAAATAATAAATAAACGACCAAAACAAACAACCAAAAAGATAACAGAAAACGAGAGGGGAGCGGCAGGAGCGGTACTGGAAGCGCCGGGGAACTGCAGGGCGGACTGATGACCAGGAGTGATGAACCGGAATGCAGGATGACCAGGAATGGCAGGAGAACCAGGAATGGCAGGAACGCAGGAGAACCAAGAACGGCAGGAATACAGGAGAACCAGGAACGGCAGGAACACAGGAGAACCAGGAACGGCAGGAACGCAGGAGAACCAAGAACGGCAGGAATACAGGAGAACCAGGAACGGCAGGAACACAGGAGAACCAGGAACGGCAGGAACGCAGGAACGGGGGGGAAGGTCTAGGAGGCGATGAAAAACAAAATACGTTAACGAGGAGAAGGTACAAGAAGAAGACTCACGGTTTAAGGACACAACGAACGGCCGTCTGTGTACCGTATGGCAAGCAGACAATCTGGCGACGAGTGAGAGAAAAGCCGGCGTTTAAATGCAGGAGTTGATGAGATGGGGAATGAGGCGCAGGTGTGTGTGGGGTCCGCCCTCCAGCGATCTATTGGCTGGAACCGCAGCAACCTCCGAAAACAGTACCGCTCCAGGCCGCTAGGGGGAGAAGGGAGCAAAACGGGAAAACAAACGCAAACCACCACCAAGAACAAAAGCGATCGGGGAAACTAAAGAAAACGGAGAAAAACAAAATACAAACCGGAATGAAAACAAAACGCTGGGAAACCCTGAAAATGAAAGGTAAATGCTGGCGGATCCTAACAGCTTCACAGTGTGAATTTGTTACTTTTCTGCATAGAATAATTTTCATAGAACACAGTCAAAATAAAATTGAATGGACCTTTAATTGTAGTTAGGAAAATGTTCTGACCCTAGGACCTGACTAATGTCTGCTATTATTCAGCTTTGTTTTGTAGAGGTTCTTTGGCCACTTAAACCATCAATCTCATGTGTGGTTAATATAGATTCTTAGTGCTTAAGATAGACAGAACATAATATCTCCAGTTGCTTTAAGCTTTTTCAATAGGGCCCTAATAGAGGAAATGGGCATTTAGCAAATTGCTTGTAACCTTTCCTTATTTATGAACCTTAACAACCTTTACTTGCACATACACTATACTGCCAAAAGTATTCGCTCGTCTGCCTTCACACGCATATGAACTTGAATGACATCCCATTCTTAATCCATAGGGTTTAATATGATCGGCCCACCCTTTGCAGCTATAACAGCTTCAACTCTTCTGGGAAGGCTTTCCACAAGGTTTAGGAGTGTGTTTATGGGAATTTTTGACCATTCTTCCAGAAGCGCATTTGTGAGGTCAGACACAGATGTACACATCCTTTGATATGACACCCAAAAGTAGGATGAGGTGCATTTTGTTTTTACTGATACTGCTTGAGATGTTTCTACAATTTAATTGGAGTCCACCTGTGGTAAATTCAATTGATGGACATGACTGGGGATTTTCAGCACCTGCCTATACAAGGTCCCACAACTGACAGTGCATATCAGAGCAAACTCTAAGCCATGGGGTCAAAGGAATTATCTGCAGACCTCAAAAACAAGATTGTGTCAAGGCATAGATCTGAAGAAGGGTACAGAAAATTGCTGCAGCTTTACAGGTCCCAAAGAGAACAGTGGCCACCATCATTCGGAAATGGAAGAAGTTTGGAACCACCAAAAATCTTCCTAGACCTGGTTGCCCAACCAAACTAAGCGATCATGGAAGACGGGCCTTGGCCAGGGAGGTGAGCAGGAACCTGAGGGTCACTCTGACAGAGATCCAGCATATCCTTGTGGAGATGGGATAACATATTAGAAGATCAACCATCCAGGCAGCACTCCACAAATTAAGCCTTTATGGTAGAGTGGCCAGACGGAAGCCACTCTATAGTAAAAGGCACATGACAGCCCGCTTGGAGTTTGCCAAAAGGCACCTAAAGGACTCTCAAACCATGAAAAATAAGATTGTCTGGTCTGATGAAACAAAAATTTAACTTTTTGACCTGAATACCAAGCATCACATCTGGAGGAAACCAGGCACCGCTCATCACCTGGCTAATGCCATCTCTACAGTGAAGCATGGTGGTGGCAGCATCATGATGTGGGGATGTCTAAGAAAACCTGCTCCAGAGCACTTTGGACCTCAGACTGGGATGAGGATTTACCTTCCAACATGTCAACAACCCAAAGCACACAGCCAAGAGAACAAAGGAGTGGCTTTAGAGAAAGTCTGTGAATGTCCTTGAGTGGCCCAGCCAGAGCCCAGACCTGAATCCAATCAAACATCTGTGGAAGGAGCTGAAAATGGCTGTGTACCGACGCTCCCCATCCAACCTGACGGAGCTTACAAGGATATGCCAAGAGGAATGGGCAAAAATGTCCAGAAACAAGTGTGCCAAGCTCGTAGCTTCTTTTCAAGATACCTTGAAGCTGTAATTGCTGCCAAAGGTGCATCAGGCTAAGGTTGTGTGTGAACCCCTAATGCCAAGTTCACACTACACGACTTTCCAAGTCGTCAGGTCGCTGTACAGTTCACACTATACGACTGAATCTCCTGCACTCGGGAGTCTTTCAGTCGGTGTATATTTCACACTACACGACTGATCGGCGATAGGGGGTTTCACACTACACATTTACATTTTACATTTTCAGCATTTAGCAGACGCCTTTATCCAAAGCGACTTACATTACTGTTACATTATACAGTTTGAGCAATTGAGGGTTAAGGTCCTTGCTCAAGGGCCCAACAGCAGCAACCTGGCAGTGGTGGGGCTTGAACCAGCGACTCGCTGATCACCGGTCCAGTACCTTAACCACTAGGCTACAGCTGGCACTACGCGATCCATCACCAACTGGAATCGCAGGCGAGCTTCTCTGGTCTCTCTTTTTTTTTTTTTTACAAAAACACACGTGAGAAGTGACGAGAAGTTTAATGATACCACGTCCAAAAAAATTAACGTCAACAAGTAGCGAGAGATCAAAGGGTTTGTGCGCTGATGTGCAGCGTAATATCAAGGAGGAAAAATAAATGAATCTGAGTGGATTTGGCAACACGAACAGTATATGGCTTGTTCTGTAGTAAGTTTTGCAATGCAGCGTGGGTATTATGTTTTGTAGAGGACGATCAAATCAGAAATACTGTAAAACGTGTGTGTGTCGGTGTAACCTGATATAAACTATATTAATTAAGCCCCTGTCCCCTGTCCTCTCCTGCATTTCCCCTCACGCTGTATCCTGTGTTCTCATTGGCTGTTCGACATGTCACTCATTCCCAGTTGCCTGTCTGAGATCAGATATCTGGCGTGCTAGAAAACTCAATCCAGTCGCCGAGCGCTCGGCGAGCCGGTCGGGTCGAGTTGTTGGATAGTTCACACTTAGCGACTGAGAGCCGAGTTTTGATCGCCGATTGAACGCTGAGTTGCTCCCGACCCGGAAAATCAATCGCCGACCAGTCGCCGAGCGAAAATAAGGGCAAAAATAGTGTAGTGTGAACTAGGCATAAACCACCTCACAATGTAACCCTCAGTAAAATAAAATTGCATATTTTCTAAACCCTGTTTTTTCTTCGTAATTATTGGCGATTATGTAGATGTTTGAGGCAAAAAAAGAACTAAATCCATTATAGAATGAGTCTGTAACATCATAAAACATGGAGAATGTGAAAGAAGTCTTATGGTTGCTGTTTTGGTTTGTTTTGATTTGCCTTAGTTACTGCACTTTGGTCCTATTGAGCATACTGATGTCTTCACCTCCGACCTGACAATACTTTTTATCTCTTTGGTAATGGAATATAAACCTATTCCTACCGCCGGCCATTGGGTGGTTTTCCTAATTTTTTTGGCATAATTTGGTTGTCACTTTAACCCAATCTTTTTCAGAATCTTAAAGTATTTCTATTGTAATGTTATCTATTTCTAAAGGTATCTTTTTGGTAGTGATCTGTCTGGCTTCATAATTAACTATTTTAACATTTGAACATTTAACTTATGTAATAAGTGTAATACATTATGAATGTAATACATTAAGAATGGTTAAAATGAAGAGTTTCAGGTTAAGCATTTTCTTTTTTCTGTGCTCTAGGATTTTTTTCTTAGTAAGAACTCTGTACAGAGTAAAAATAACAGTGTGAATTGCACCTCAACATCAAAGCTGAAGTGTTGTTCTGTTGCACAAAAAAGCCCTGTGATGGATTGGCACCCTGTCCAGGGTGTTTCTGCCTTGCGCACAGTGTTTTTCCAGGTGAAAAAAGACCAGCAACTCTGACCTGGATAAAGTAGTTGATGAAGAATGGTCAAAATCTTTAAATCAGTTTTAATTTTAAATTTTCATGGTTTTAAAGGTTTCTTAAAATTAATCAACTTTTCAATCAAAAAATTCCCTCTTACAGTAAAAAACTATTTGACAAAAAGCTGTCAACTGAGGTCCTACATTGATGTCCTATCTTAAGGGTCGACAACTACGTAGAAAGGTGGTCACAGTATAAAACATTAGCTCAAAAAGTCAGCTAGCCTTTCACAAAATGTATGTTTAGAAATTGATCAAATCTATGAAGGGCATAGTTTTCATTTTTTCTCATTTAAACCAATACTTTATAGAGAATTACTTTTAGCATAGCTGCTTATTGGCCGTGGTGATTGGGGAGAAGAATGTAATATATACATTTAAATTCAATAACTGCTTCCTTCAAATTAGAGTCACTGTGGGGCCAAGATGCCTTTCTGTGTGTATTTGGTAGTGTAGGAAAAACCAGAAGAACCCAGAGGAACCTATATTCAATTTTTTATGGCAATTGACTAAGGTGAGGTTTATAGTGGTAACTATGTTGCAAAAGTTGGAACAGCATGGAAAATGCAAATAATAAAAAAACAGAGTTTCTTACATTTACTTTAACTTTTATTTCATTGCAGACAGTATGAACCTGAGATATTTCATGTTTTATCTGCTCAACTTCATTTCATTTATTAATTAACATCCGTTCCTGCATTTCAGGCCTGCAACACATTTCAAAAAAAGTTGGGACAGTAAAGCATTTACCACTTTGTAATGTTGCCATTCCTTTTCACCACACTTAGAAGATGTTTTGGCACCGAGGATACCAAGCAATTTAGTGTTTCAGGTTTTATTTTGTCCCATTTTTCCTGCAAACAAGTCTTAAGATGTGCAACAATACGGGGTCGTTGTTGCCACATTTTTTCTTTCAAAATTCTCCACACATTCTCTATTGGGGACAGGTCAGGACTGCAGGCAGGCCAGTTCAGTACCCGTACCCTCTTCTTCCGCAGCCATGTCTTTGTAATGTGTGCAGCATGTGGTTCTGCATTGTCTTGTTGAAAAATGCATGGACGTCCTTGGAAAAGATGACGTCTTGAAGGCAGCATATGTTGCTCTAAGATCTCAGTGTACTTTTCTGCATTAATGCTACCAGCACAGAAGTGCAAATGACCTTTGCCAAGGGCACTGACACAGCCCCATACCATGACAGACACTGGCTTTTGGACTTGTTGCTGATAACAGTCTGGATGGTCCTTTTTGTTCTTGGTCTGGAGCACACAGCTTTGGATTTTCCAAAAAATTAATCAGCCTGGAATGCTGAATCATCTGACCACAATACACGTTTCCACTGTGTGATGGTCCATCCTAGATGCCTCTGAGCCCAGAGAAGTCGACGCTGCTTCTGGACATGGTTAACATAAGGCTTCTTTTTTGCACAGTAAAGTTTTAAGTGGCATTTGTGCATGTAACTCTGTATTGTGGTGCTTGACAAAGGTTTGCCAAAGTAATTCCTTGCCCATGTGGTTATATTAGCTATTGTTGAGTGGCGGTTCTTGTTGCAGTGCCATCTGAGGGATCGAAGATCATGGGCGTTCAGCTTAAGCTTGCGCCCTTGGCCTTTGCGCACTGAAATTCCTTTCGATTCCTTGAATCGTTTAATAATATTATGCACTGTAGAGGAAAAAATATGAGGTTCATTGTTTGTTATTGTTTTAAACATTTCAATAATTTTCTCACACGTGTTGACAAACTGGAGATCCTTTGACAGCCTTTCCTGATTGCTGCTTGATTACAATCACCTGTTTGGAATTACATCATTGTTTAGTTTTTTCACCTCATTACTAGCCCTAAATTGCCACCGTCCCAACTTTTTTTGAAATGTGTTCCGGGCCGAAATGCAGGAATAGATGTATACAGTATTAACAAATGAAATGATGTTAGTGAGTTAATGAGCAGACAAAACTTGTTAAAACATGAATTATCTTGGGTTCAAACTGTCTGCAATCAAAAAAGTCAAAGTAAATGTAAGGAACACTGCATTTTTATTTTATTTGCATTTTCCATACTATCCCAATTTGTTCTGATTTGGGGATGTAAGAACTTGTAGAATCTTATCTGAGAACTTGTAAAACAAAATCTGCTCATGTATTTTCAATGTGTGAATTTGCTAAATTAAATCTGTACTAGTATTTTCTATTGTGTGAACTGATTTGCTTAAACATTTAATGTGAAAACTATTTTGCTTAAACATACAACTGCTTGAACATGATATCACAACTTCAAATCTTCCCGGCTCAACTTTGCTTGCAAGAAACTTGTTGCAAAACTGATTTGTGAACTAGTAACTGCTTGTAACACATCTTGTTTATGACAGGACAGGTAGTTACAGGTTACACCATGATTCATCAGTTCACATTCAATATCAAACACCATCAAGGGCAATTTTGTAACTCCAATTCTCATAACTAATATGTCTTTGGACTGTGTGAGGAAACCCGAGTTCTTGGAAGAAACCCATGCAGACATAAGGAGAACATGCAAACCCCACACAAAAAGGACATTGACCTTCTTGCAGTGAGGTGACAGTGCTACTCTATACATAGTGCTGACACAATGACATGGAAACGTATGTTTTGCTATGACAGTTCCAGGTGCAGCAGTGTTGTTGGGATTTTAAAATACTGTAGAAAGTTATAGGCCCACACATACCCTTTAAGCACCTGTTTATGGGGTACAGTTAGAGACTACAGCTGTACATTTTCTGATTACAGAATGCTCTTGGCTTTACATTTTTGGTTGGAACACTATTCATTTCACAGCATTAACATTCATCTGATACACTCATAAGATTACAACTTACACCACCAAGTTTTTAGCTCATAAAATAACTTAGTATCAGATAGATGTACCTAATAAAGTGCTTGGTGAGTGAATGTCAATATATCTCATTTAACATTTAATAAATTTGGCAATAGCACACTCATTCATATAAAAAAAAGATAGAATTGAGTGTTCTTGTACATCTCAAATATTAGAAAATATTAGAAAATATGAAAAATATTTGAAAATATTTAGACCCCTGGACCTTTTGTTGCAGTTTGAAGTGATGGACATAATTTCAAAAAGCATGTATTTGGGTCTGTAAGTCAATTTACACAATTTCACAATTTACAAAAAATTTCTTAACAAGTCCTAGGAACTTTTTGTGGCTCTCTGCTCTCAAATTGTGGTAATTAACCGATCAGGGCAAGGGTGTTCAACAATATCTTAGACAGACCTGGGCATTGTACAGCCCGCGGGCCACATTTGGCCCTTTGGCTGTCCCTGACTGGCCACATGAGTTCAGTGGTAAATAGAAATTGGACGTAAATAAGTGTACATCATACATGGAATACAATGGCTTTGTTTTTATTTTGAAGTGACTGCTATTTTTCAATTTATGTCCATGCATGTGTGTGTGAGTGTATCCAGCTTCACCGTAATGTATTGGCGAACAGAACTGTGAGTGCGATTGACTTTTTAACAAGACATTGACTTCTAAGTATTTATTTACAGAATTCAAATGTAAATCTGTGTGTTTAGTTTATGGAGAACAGACCGCTGTGTTTAAGGATTATGATTTGAATCACCATTATGGTACTAAACACAGAGAAAAATACAAGAACTTGAACTACGCAGTCACATCAGTCATATCTAAAACTTTGCATACTTAACTGCAAAAGCAACAGGGACTTTTTATTAAGTTCTACTCACCCATTAAAGAACCTTGGACCTTCCTAAAGTTGGCTTTCTAAAGGTGTTGAGTGGAAAACAGCTGTTTTTTCGGACATTATAAATATTTGGTTACACCATACTGTTTGGTCAATGAGTCCTCTGTTTTTCTGATTTTTTGATAGTTCATGGTGACAGACCAGATTATGCCGAGATGTGACTACTGAGAGCGGTGCGTGGACTCTGCTGCTCTAGAAAGTGTGATGTATTCCTGTGCCTGAGTGAGTTGGTTGAAGTTGTTAATTCATACAGTGTCTATGGCAACAAAAATATAACAAATAAATAATAAAACTGTACTTTGGCTAAAGCTTTTTGATATGATGAATGTATATATACACCGATTAGGCATAACATTATGACCACCTTCCTAATATTGGGTTGGTTCCTCTTTTGCTGCCAAAACAGCCCTGACCCATCTAGGCATGGACTCCACTAGACCCCTGAAGGTGTGCTGTGGAATCTGGCATCAAGATGTTAGCAGCAGATCCTCCAACTCCTGTAAGTTGCGAGGTGGGGCATCCATAAATTGGACTTGTTTGTCCAGCACATCCCACAGATGCTCACCTCTTTTTTATTATCCTCCAGCATTCTCTGATGTGTTACCATTCTGTTTCTAGGATGTTTTATATTTTTAATAAAGTAAAATAGCCAATTTTTTTGATACCTCCCACAAATGCTTATCCATTTAAATACCGAGGCAATTTCTGCGATGTACAACCCCAAATCAGAAGAAGTTGGGATGGTATGGAAAATGCAAGTTAGAAATCAGTGTTTATTAAATTTACTTTGACTTTTATTTCATTGCAGACAATAAATCCAAGATATTTCATGTGTTGTCTGGTCAACTTCATTTTATTTGTTAATATACATCAATTTCTCCATTTCAAGCTTGCAACACATTCCAAATAAATTTGGGAGGGTAAAGCATTTACCACTTTGTAATGTTGCCATTCCTTTTCACAACATTTAAAAGACGTTTTGCCACAGAGGATACCAAGTGATAAAGTGTTTCAGTTGTATTTTTGTCCCATTCTTCCTGCAAACTTTAAGTGTGTGCAACTGTATAAGGTCGTCGTTGTTGCATTTTTCGTTTAAAAATTCTCCACAAATTCTCTACTTAAGACAAGTTAGGACTGCAGAAACTGTCTTGTTAAAAAATTCCATGGTCATCCATGAAAAAGATGTTTGCCATGGTGATGGTGGACGCTGCCGCATTTTGGCTGCCGCTACCGTTACCGTATTTTTTATTTTATTATTTTATTCATTTTAATTAGTAAATAATCTCATTGGTGATTATCGCTACTGCTTCAGGAAAGAGAGGACAACATTTAGTCTGGACTCATCCTTCAATTGGATTTTATTGCACCCGGAGTTTTCTGGACTTGATCTGTACTGTCGCCTGCCTAACACGAGCCGTTGCTGCCCTGCTCCATCTCTGAATTTGCATCTGCCGATTTTAGTTCTGTTTGGATTTATGGATTCATGGACTTTACCCTGCCTCGGCTAATAATTCACAGTCTGCCGCATACTTTCACATATACGGTAATAATATGCCTTATTACTTGAAACTGGAGCTGCTGCGCTTAAATTCAAAGACTCGCCTGCCTACTGATGTTTACACACGATGTGTTGCTATGGGAATAGCACGACGCCAACGGTACATTCATCGAGGATCCCGCCGCAGCATCTGCATATCTGGAAGTAATGCGGTGGATGGGCTTATTCCATCCATTTGTTCTGTGGTACGCCGCTATCCAACTGGACCATGGGTTAAAAACAGCGGGGTTAATTTTAGTAACCTCCGTCATCTGGAGTATACTTTGCCGAACAAAAATCTAACTGGCAATGTTTCACAATTGCTCTCAGATTCAATGCCAGTTAAAATAGCATTGGTCAGTGCTAGGTCAGTGGTAAATAAGACCTTTGTATTGAACGATTTTTTCGTTTCCCATGGCCTGGACTTTCTCTTTGTGACTGAAACCTGGTTATCCTCTGGTGACTCAAGTCCGCTTGTAGAGTTGTCCCCAAGCGATTGTACCTTTTTTAACACACCTAGAAGTTCTGGCCGAGGGGGTGGTCTTGCAACTATTTTTAAGGATCTTTTTAAATGCTGTCTATTAACTGTGGGCAAGGACGGATTAAGGATAGTCTGGGCCCCTGGGCAAAGAGTTGGCTAAATAGAGTTTGGCGCATCCTAATCCTGAGTTCATTCTTAATACGAGCCAGTTTGGAGAATGAACGCTCCCCTTCACAATTTGTGATAGGCACAGTCAAAAAAAGTCTAAGTGC
The DNA here is from genome assembly GCF_030014385.1 of Trichomycterus rosablanca. Classification (NCBI taxonomy): domain Eukaryota; kingdom Metazoa; phylum Chordata; class Actinopteri; order Siluriformes; family Trichomycteridae; genus Trichomycterus; species Trichomycterus rosablanca. The sequence goes on from NC_085989.1 coordinate 12,582,834, forward strand.
TATGTAGACATTTGGAAAGGTTGATTGTAAATTCAAATTTATCATGGTTTTGAGCATTTTACTAGGACATTTTTCTTTTTCTGTTATGAATGATTTGTATTGTATCAATTCATCTGCCAGGCTCATGTTCAGATCTGAAGGATATGCTGCAGCGAGTGAGTTAGCCTTTAAAGTGAGCTCACTGTTGGACATATTGTCAGGCATGAAAATAACATCAAATAGCTCAGTTAAGTGTGTGTATGCATTCAAACGGTGGTTGAGACAGGACACAAGTTTGTCAATGACAACATTGAAAGTTTCGATCCGAAACTTGTCCTTTCCGTTAAATGCTACACCTGGCTCTGCACTATCATCAGACATAATTTTTCATAAATTTTCATGCCTATACTCTTGGGAGACAGCAGTGGTGACATTTAAAGCTGCCCCTTCAAACACCTCAAAGTTATCTCTCTGTGCTGCCACAAAGTCTCGTAAAGACAAGAGAAGTTGTGTAGCTGTACATATGTCAATATCATGCTTCTGCAGCTACAGGCTTGTGGCTTGGAACCTCTGTAGTATTGTGTCCCAGAAGTAGGCCATGAAGGCCATCTCCAACGAGTCCAATTTGTCACAGAGTGCAGAGGCTTCACTTCGAGTTACACATTTCTCCTCCATATCTTTAGACATATCATTCAATGCCTCTCTCAGTTGTGCATAATATTTCCAAACAGCCTTAGTTGACTCAGCTCGTGCGCTCCATCGAGTACCTGACAGTGATTTCAGTGTGAGTTTGATATCAGTATCACGGAAAACCTTTCCCCACCTGTGTGTAGATGATGCACAAAATGTGTACATTGCCTGTACAAAGTCAAAAAAACGTCCAGCTTCTGGGCTACTGTCAACAGCATTGACACCAACTAAATTCAGTGAATGTGCTGCACAGGGGACATAACAAATCAAAGGGTTTCTTTGTTTAAGATGAGCTTGGACTCCATTGTACTGTACTTTCCCGACATGTTACTTGCATTATCATATGACTGGCCCCTACAGTTGGATAAGTCTAGGCCCAGATTCTCCACCATAGCAAGAGTTCTATGATGCCCAAAAAATTACCATTGTGGGCTGATCCTAATAGCTCATCATCTCCCCTGAAAGCAAGTCCCCTCTCCCCCAAAAACTGGATGACTGCAACAACTCTTTTCAAAACTTCCCGCCAGTATGGTCTTTCTGCATCAATTTGTTTGACAATATCAGAATCAATTGTTGCTGTGCCTCTGGAGCGATTATATAATGCTAGCATGCAAGCCCTATGCTCCACACTCCCCTCATGCTCACCAATCCGCTCTGAATGTTTCCAGTCAGAAAATCCATGAACAAAAGTATTGTGCTTACTGGAAAACAGTTTGCAAGCAAAACAATACACACAGCCAGTTGAAGGAGAGTAAAGTAGCCACTGCCTAGTCACAGTTTGCCCGTTGGGTAGAGAGCAACTGAGTAGAGCATTTGTAAAGATCCTACTGGTACCCCCAATGCCTCTATCCCTGACTGAGGCTGGGTACTTAGCACTTCTGTTTTGAAATGCAGCTTCTCCTCTACTAACAAGAATCGACTTGGCTTGGTCGGTAATGGTACTGGGCCATAAAGCAGGGTCGTTGACCGTTTCACACCAGGAGTTGGGGTCCTTGCCCTCCTCATTTGAAAAACGACACTCACACGATGCAGCTGGCTGGTCTGATTGTGGGTATGACACACCTGCAACTTTCCTTTCATGGTCTTTCTGCTGCTGGTCTGTGGTAGCCTGGCAGGGCTGGCATTCCTGCTCTGCACCTGACTGGGTCTGCAAAGGTACATAGTCACTGACAGGTGACACTAAGCCAGTGGTGATCACATCTTCATTGCTAGAACTCTGATCACTGCTAACATTAGCAATACTTGTCTCACTCATATCCAGCGGTTTCTCAAATAAGTTTGAGATCAAAGGAACGCTTTTCAGGAAATCTGCCTGATTTGCTTCCTTAATCTTTTTTGCTTTTCTTTTTGAGGCACCACTTTTTTGTTTGGGATCCATGTTATTAATGGCAAGTGTTTCTTAAGATGCAAATATAGAAGCTTGTCTTGCAAATTCCTATTCCTATCCAATACTTACTATGTTGTTTCTATGTTGTATGTTCAGGAAAAAAATACTATCACAAAATTGTAGAACCAGATACAATATGTAATAAAAAAAGGCTGACCTATAACTATTTAGCTATAAATTGTTGTTATTGTAAATGTATTGTATGTATGTACTAATATTATAAAGCTTACACTTCTACTATTATCAATAATGTAATATGCAAATAACAATAAGCTTTTAAAAAAGCTGTGAGTTGCTAGTTAGCAACGTTACATTAGCCTTGAAAAAGGCTGTGAACCTTTCAAAGTTTAATATATTATATATAGTAATATAATATTATATCATGTAATATAATATAATATAATATATAAGCCTTTGAAAAGACTATGAAAAGAATGTAACAGAATATATGTAATATAGTATAGTATAATATAATATAAAAATATTTATATATATTATAAAATAATATAATGCAGTATAAAGGGCAATGAGCCTTTAAAAAGGCTGTTGGTTGCTGATCTGGTAATAGCAAGGTAAAAGTTGTAGTAAAAGCACAGAGCAAGTTCGCAAGCTGAACTGTCTGAATGTGAGGAGTTTTGATACTGGCAGGGGGTTTTATATAGATCTTGCATATTCACTTGGAAGTTCTCGCAACACCTGATTGGCTCAGCCCGCGTGGGAATTTAGGGCAATGTAACAATTTTTCACCACTGAGTGAGAGAGTGGGGGAGGGGCAGCCACTATCTACTACAAAAAATGCTGTTTTTTGTGTGTGTGTGTGTGTGTGTGTGTGAGAGAGAGAGAGAGAGAGAGGCATGGAGAGGGAGACAGGGGGAAGGTTTTGAGTATATTAAAAATGCTGTGTTAATGATATTAAATAAAGTTTAATTATTGTCGAGACCCCTTCACACTGCCTTGAAACATGTCAAGTCATGTCAAACTGTCATTGAATAGTCATTGAATAACAAGCTGAATAAAATATGTTTTCCAATAAATAATCCTCAAACAAAATATCAGGGTTACACGCATACGCAGCCACAGCTACTACAACAAAACCACTTGCTGTTTCATCATCTGTCACCAAACCAAAATTGTGCTACTCAGTAAAATTAGCTTGCAGTTCTGTTGTATGAAAAGGCACTTTTCCTTTCATGCATTCCTTTAGAGCTAGAGTGACCACTGGTCTCTTTACTGTTGTTTATTAAAGGGGAAACATGAAACTAGTCAAATGGCTTGTTGTTTTCACATAAGTGAAATCACACCCTTGGCCAAATTCACTCAATTTAATCGGTGTCAAAGATAGCATTCATCAGACAAATTGCTTGTCTTAAATTTAAATAATTGCTAAATTGCTAAATTAATCAGAATCAGAATCAGCTTTATTCGCCAAGTATGTTTACACACACAAGGAATTTGTTTCCGGCTGTTGTTAGCTCTCTACAATTTACAAACAATACAATATACAGACAAGACTATGTAGACTCTCTACAATTTACAAACAATACAATATACAGACAAGACTATGTAGACAATGTACAATTTACATGTTCAGCAGAATTTGCATATGTACAGAAAATATAAAAATAGTGTAAAATAAATAGTTCAGTAAGGTAAGATGCAGTTACGGTATTATACAGCATGTATAAAGTGCAGTGTGGCATGTAAACAACAGTAAACAGCAGTTCAATTTTTGTTATTGATGAGTTTGATGGCATTTGGTTACAGTGTCTGTTTGATTTTGTGTTCAGGGCTCTGTAGCGCCTGCCAGAGGGTAGGTGGTTAAAGAGTTCGTGTCCAGGGTGTGAGAAGTCTGTGATAATTTTTTCTGCCCGGTTTCTGGTCCTTGTTGTGTATAAGTCCTGGAGGGTGGGCAAAGGAGCACCGATGATTTTTGCCGCTCTATCCACCACTCTTTGTAATCTGCATCTGTCCTGTTTTGTGGCTGAACTGAACCACACTGTGATGGATGTGCACAGGACAGATTCAATGACTGCGGTGTAGAACTGTTTCATCAGCTCCTGTGGCAAACCATGTTTCCTCAGTTGACGCAGAAAGTACATCCTTTGCTGGGCCTTTTTGAGGATGGAGTTGGTGTTGGCCTCCCACTTTAGGTCATTGGAAATAGTAGTTCCCAAGAACCTGAAGGTCTCTATGGTAGACACAGTGCTGTTGAATATGGTGATGGGGAGCAGTGTCGAAGGTTTCTTTTTAAAATCCACTGTCATCTCTACGGTCTTTAGTGTGTTCAGCTCTAGGTTGTTCTGACTGCACCAGAGCACCAGCCGATCAATCTCCTGCCGATATGCAGACTCATCTCCATCCTGGATTAGTCCAATGATCGTAGTGTCATCTGCAAACTTTAGAAGTTTCACTGTTGGGTCTGTAGAGGGACAGTCATTAGAGTAGAGAGAAAATAGCAGTGGATAGAGGACACAGCCCTGTGGTGCACCAGTGCTGACTGTTCTTATGGTAGATGTAATATCTCCCAGTCTCACCTGTTGTGGACAAGCTGGTGATCCACTGACAGATGGCGGGGGACACACTGAGCTGAGACAGTTTGAGGTGGAGGAGTTCTGGTATGATGGTGTTAAACGCTGAGGTAAAATCCACAAAAAGGATTCTTACATAAGTCCGTGGGCTGTCCAGATGTTCTAAGATGTAGTGCAATCCCATGTTGACTGCATCATCCACCGACCTGTTTGCCCGGTAGGCAAACTGCAGAGGGTCCAGCAGGGGGCCAGTGATGTTCTTCAGATGTGTCACAACCAGTCGTTCGAAGGATTTCATGACCACAGATGTTAAAGCAACGGGTCTGTAGTCATTAAGTCCTGTGATGGAGAGGTTTCTTGGGAATTGGGATGATGGTGGAGCGTTTGAAGCAGGATGGGACTTCACACAGCTCCAGTGACTCATTGAAGATCTTTGTAAAAATAGGAGCCAGTTGAGCCAGGTGAGACTCCATCTGGGCCTGGTGCCTTCCTGTTTTTTTGTCTTTGGAAGAGTCGTCTCACGTCCATCTCACCTATTTGTAATGCAGATCGTGTATCCATGGAAGAATGTGTGGTGATAGCTGATGGTGTGATATAATCTGTTGATGTGCAGGGGTGGAGGGTGGGTGTGAATGTGTCCTTCTCAAACCTACAATAGAAAACATTAAGGTCATCAGCCAGGTCTTTGTTTGCCTCAATGGGGTTGGGTGATCTCCTGTAGTTGGTTATCTCTTGCAGGCCTCTCCATACTGATGTAGAGTCGTTGGCTGAAAACCTGTTTTTCAGCTTTTCAGTGTAGCTGTTTTTGGCGACTCTGATCTCTTTGTTCAGCATGTTCCTGGCCTGTGTGTACAGGGATCTGTCCCCACTTCTGTAGGCATCCTCCTTTTCTTGACGAAGTTTTCTTAATTTTGCTGTAAACCATGGTTTGTCGTTGTTGTATTTGCAGAAGGTTTTGGTGGGCACACAAACATCCTCGCAAAAGCTAATGTACGATGTCACAGTGTCAGTGAGTTCATCCAAGCTGTTGGTTGCAGTCTCAAAAACACTCCAGTCAGTACAGTCAAAACAGTCCTGCAGTTCCTGCTTTGCCTCGCTGGTCCACTTCTTCACAGTTTTAACCACAGGCTTAGCTGATTTAAGTTTCTGCCTGTATGTTGGAACAAGATGAACCAAGCAGTGATCAAAATGTCCCAGAGCTGCATGGGGCACAGAGCGGTACGCATCTTTAATTACAGTATAGCAGTGGTCCAATGTATTATTGCCCCTGGTGGGACAATTGATGTGTTGTCTGTATTTTGGAAGTTCGTGGTTCAGTTTTGCCCTGTTAAAGTCCCCAAGTATGATAAAAAGTGAGTCGCATATTTCTGCTCCAAACAGGTTATCTGGTCAGCCAGGCTTTTCTGTGCAGCATCCACATTAGCCTGAGGTGTTATGTAAACACCGACCAAGATAAAGGAGGAGAACTCCCGCGGTGAATAAAACGGCTTGCAGTTAATAAACAATGTTTCTAAATCCGGGCTGCAGGGTTTGTTTAATACTGTGACATCTGTGCACCAGTTTTCACTGATGTAAAAACATATTCCACCACCTTTAGTTTTACCTGAGAGTCCCGTTACGCGATCCGCTCGGTGTAGATGAAAGCCCAGCAGAAGTAATCCACTGTCAGGAACGGATTCGCTGAGCCAAGTTTCAGTAAAACAAAGTGCAGCGGAATGTGCAAAGTCTCTTTTAATTTTGTTCTGGAGAAGCAGCTCATCCATTTTGTTGTTTAGAGAGCGGAGGTTCGCCAAGTGAATCGATGGAAGCGCAGTTCGAAATCCTCGCTGTCTGAGTTTCACTAGCGCACCGGCGCGCTTTCCTCGTCTGCATCTCCTCCATGCCGCGCATAGAGCCGCTGCTCCACAAACAAAAATGTCCATAAAACTATCCGAGTTTGTAAAAATTGGCGAGAAACTGTTAGCGGTAAGCTGCCCGATGTTAAGCAGCTCTTCCCTGGTGTATGTTATCGGGTTTGCATGACAAAACACACATAAAATAAACAAAAACAAAGAAAAAAGCAGAGAGCGCTGTGCCGAGGCTGCCATCCGCGGCGCCATCATGACCATGACGCCAATTTGTGTCTCTGCGCTTAAGAGAAATTTAACATAATAATTTTGAAACAGTACAAATTCAGAAACATTAAGTAAGGGCCTGAATCGCATATTTGCAACAAAATGTCTGTTATGAAATATGGTAGCTTGCCTGGCAATTTGTAGGTCCCTAGAAAGTCAAGGAGCCATGGTAAACGACTTCTATGGAAGTCAAGGGCCCCATAGCAGGGGCCCTCGTGATCAAGGGCCCTCTAATGGTATGCCCTGCTCTTCTCTAGGGCCCCCTGGTAGGGGCTCTCATAACCAGGGCCCTCTAAAAATATGCCCCCCTCTTTCCTAGGACCCCTAATAACCCTAAGCCAGAAGCCAGAAGTCGAAGTCAGAGCAGTGCCACAATGCCTCATCCATTTTCATAAGGGGCCCAGAAGCATGGCTAGGGCCCCCAAAAGCATGGCTAGGGCCCAAAAGCATGGCTAGGGGCGCCAAAAGCATGGCTAGGGGCCCCAAAAGCATGGCTAGGGCCCCCAAGAGGCCCTGGGGTCAAAGTCCCTAATAGTCAGAAGATCCTTAAAATGGAGGGCCCTCGGAAATAAAAATATATTGTATCATAAATGTTGATAGGCATCGCAAAATGTTTTGGGCCAGGGCCCCCCTGGGCGCTGGCCCCACTGGCCCGGTCAGTAATCCAGCCATGACTGTGGGACAGTATCCAAGTTTTGAAATGCAAATGTGTAAAGTTGAGCTTTCATGCTCTGTGCGTTGTGTTCTGGTGTACAGACTGCCTAAATTTAATGGTGATTTCCTTCAGGAATTTTCTGATTTTTTTTCACTTATTCTACCTAGCTATGACAAAATTTTGATTCTTGGCGATTTTAACATTCATGTCTGTTGTCCATCTAAGCCGTTAGTAGGAGAATTTTTACAACTTATTGATTCTTTTAATCTGATCGTGTTCGTTACGGGCCCTACACATGAGCATGGACATTTGGGTTCTCAGTCTGCAACCTAGAGGTAGTAGATACATGTTTTTCTGCTCACAGACCCATTGTGTTTGATGTTGCCATTCCATGTTCCATTTTTAAGCATACTTTATCATATTATACACGCCCTATTACGCCTCATGCAGTTAGCCAATTCTCAGCTGCTTATGTTGCTTCTCCCTCAGCTTGTACTATTGAGAATCCTCCTCAAGGCACTAGCATCGATGAGCTGACTACTTTATTTAATTCTACATGTGCTGATATTATAGACTTAATTGCCCCAATTAGACTTAGGGAAAATAAAGCAAAGTCTCAGCCATGGCTCAATAGTGACACTCGTGTACTCAGACAGGAATGTAGGAAGGCAGAACGGAAATGGAAAAAAGATAAACTTCAAATTTCTTACCAAATTTGCAGAGAATGTTTAATGAATTATCAGCACATGGTGAAAGCTGCTAGAGCAAAATACTTTACTAACAAAATTGCCAAACATTCCCATAGTCCTAGAGTTCTTTTTAATATAATCAATAAGGTATTGCATCCTGTATCAAGGTATTGCATCCTGTATCAACTTCTGAGGCATCTGCTGAAATTTTTAATGATTTTATGACATTTTTTATCAGAAAAATTGACAATATAAGAGCACTTTTTCCATTTTCAGCACATGACCCTTCAGATTTACCTACAGGTTCCACTTTCCTTAGTGAGTTTCAGCCTGTGTCAATGTCTTATCTAACTGATATAATGCATATGAGACCTACCACATGCCCCATGGACACGCTTCCCACACCGTTTTTTAAAAATGTGCTGCCATCGGTTGCTTCGAGTGTTTTGTCTATAATCAATAGCAGTCTCATGAATGGCATAGTTCCTTCTTGCTTTAAACATGCTATTATTCAGCCTCTATTAAATAAGTCTGGCTTAGACCCATCAGTCATGAGTAATTTTAGACCAATTTCTAAATTACCATTTTTATCGAAAGTTTTGGAGAAGGTTGTTTTTCTTCAACTTTCTTCATTTTTAAGCATACATAATATTCAAGATACATTCCATTCCAATCAGGGTTTAGAACACGCCATGGTGTTGAGTCTGCTCTTCTGAAGGTGTCCAATGATCTACTTTTAGCTGTTGATTCTGGAAAATGTGCTGTTTTAATTCGTTACGGGCCCTACACATGAGCATGGACATTTGGGTTCTCAGTCTGCAACCTAGAGGTAGTAGATACATGTTTTTCTGCTCACAGACCCATTGTGTTTGATGTTGCCATTCCATGTTCCATTTTTAAGCATACTTTATCATATTATACACGCCCTATTACGCCTCATGCAGTTAGCCAATTCTCAGCTGCTTATGTTGCTTCTCCCTCAGCTTGTACTATTGAGAATCCTCCTCAAGGCACTAGCATCGATGAGCTGACTACTTTATTTAATTCTACATGTGCTGATATTATAGACTTAATTGCCCCAATTAGACTTAGGGAAAATAAAGCAAAGTCTCAGCCATGGCTCAATAGTGACACTCGTGTACTCAGACAGGAATGTAGGAAGGCAGAACGGAAATGGAAAAAAGATAAACTTCAAATTTCTTACCAAATTTGCAGAGAATGTTTAATGAATTATCAGCACATGGTGAAAGCTGCTAGAGCAAAATACTTTACTAACAAAATTGCCAAACATTCCCATAGTCCTAGAGTTCTTTTTAATATAATCAATAAGGTATTGCATCCTGTATCAAGGTATTGCATCCTGTATCAACTTCTGAGGCATCTGCTGAAATTTTTAATGATTTTATGACATTTTTTATCAGAAAAATTGACAATATAAGAGCACTTTTTCCATTTTCAGCACATGACCCTTCAGATTTACCTACAGGTTCCACTTTCCTTAGTGAGTTTCAGCCTGTGTCAATGTCTTATCTAACTGATATAATGCATATGAGACCTACCACATGCCCCATGGACACGCTTCCCACACCGTTTTTTAAAAATGTGCTGCCATCGGTTGCTTCGAGTGTTTTGTCTATAATCAATAGCAGTCTCATGAATGGCATAGTTCCTTCTTGCTTTAAACATGCTATTATTCAGCCTCTATTAAATAAGTCTGGCTTAGACCCATCAGTCATGAGTAATTTTAGACCAATTTCTAAATTACCATTTTTATCGAAAGTTTTGGAGAAGGTTGTTTTTCTTCAACTTTCTTCATTTTTAAGCATACATAATATTCAAGATACATTCCATTCCAATCAGGGTTTAGAACACGCCATGGTGTTGAGTCTGCTCTTCTGAAGGTGTCCAATGATCTACTTTTAGCTGTTGATTCTGGAAAATGTGCTGTTTTAATTCGTTACGGGCCCTACACATGAGCATGGACATTTGGGTTCTCAGTCTGCAACCTAGAGGTAGTAGATACATGTTTTTCTGCTCACAGACCCATTGTGTTTGATGTTGCCATTCCATGTTCCATTTTTAAGCATACTTTATCATATTATACACGCCCTATTACGCCTCATGCAGTTAGCCAATTCTCAGCTGCTTATGTTGCTTCTCCCTCAGCTTGTACTATTGAGAATCCTCCTCAAGGCACTAGCATCGATGAGCTGACTACTTTATTTAATTCTACATGTGCTGATATTATAGACTTAATTGCCCCAATTAGACTTAGGGAAAATAAAGCAAAGTCTCAGCCATGGCTCAATAGTGACACTCGTGTACTCAGACAGGAATGTAGGAAGGCAGAACGGAAATGGAAAAAAGATAAACTTCAAATTTCTTACCAAATTTGCAGAGAATGTTTAATGAATTATCAGCACATGGTGAAAGCTGCTAGAGCAAAATACTTTACTAACAAAATTGCCAAACATTCCCATAGTCCTAGAGTTCTTTTTAATATAATCAATAAGGTATTGCATCCTGTATCAAGGTATTGCATCCTGTATCAACTTCTGAGGCATCTGCTGAAATTTTTAATGATTTTATGACATTTTTTATCAGAAAAATTGACAATATAAGAGCACTTTTTCCATTTTCAGCACATGACCCTTCAGATTTACCTACAGGTTCCACTTTCCTTAGTGAGTTTCAGCCTGTGTCAATGTCTTATCTAACTGATATAATGCATATGAGACCTACCACATGCCCCATGGACACGCTTCCCACACCGTTTTTTAAAAATGTGCTGCCATCGGTTGCTTCGAGTGTTTTGTCTATAATCAATAGCAGTCTCATGAATGGCATAGTTCCTTCTTGCTTTAAACATGCTATTATTCAGCCTCTATTAAATAAGTCTGGCTTAGACCCATCAGTCATGAGTAATTTTAGACCAATTTCTAAATTACCATTTTTATCGAAAGTTTTGGAGAAGGTTGTTTTTCTTCAACTTTCTTCATTTTTAAGCATACATAATATTCAAGATACATTCCAATCAGGGTTTAGAACACGCCATGGTGTTGAGTCTGCTCTTCTGAAGGTGTCCAATGATCTACTTTTAGCTGTTGATTCTGGAAAATGTGCTGTTTTAATTCTTTTAGATCTTAGTGCAGCCTTTGACACTGTCGACCATACTATCTTGTTGGATCGCCTACAGTATGTCGTTGCTTCCTATTTGGAAAGCAGAACCTTTTCTGTTAAGATGGGTCAGTTTTCCTCCCCTTCAGCGCCTGTTACATGTGGAGTACCCCAGGGCTCTATTTTGGGTCCTGTTTTGTTTTTATTATACGTTATTATACGTTTTCATTATTCATTATATGGGTGGGCCATTTATATGGATACACCTAAATAAAATGGGAATGGTTGGTGATATTAACTTCCTGTTTGTGGCACATTAGTATATGGGAGGGGGGAAACTTTTCAAGATGGGTGGTGACCATGGTGGCCATTTTGAAGTCGGCCATTTTGGATCCAACTTTAGTTTTTTCAATGGGAAGAGGGTCATGTGACACATCAAACTTATTGAGAATTTCACAAGAAAAACAATGGTGTGCTTTTAATGGTGTGGTTTTAATGTAACTTTATTCTTTCATGAGTTATTTACACGTTTCCGACCACTTATAAAATGTGTTCAAAGTGCTGCCCATTGTGTTGGATTGTCAATGCAACCCTCTTCTTTCACTCTTCACACACTGATAGCAACACCGCAGAAGAAATGCTAGCACAGGCTTCCAGTATCCGTAGTTTCAGGTGCTGCACATCTCGTATCTTTACAGCATAGACAATTGCCTTCATATGACCCCAAAGATAAAAGTCTAAGGGGGTCAGATCGGGAGACCTTGGGGGCCATTCAACTGGCCCACGACGACCAATCCACTTTCCAGGAAACTGTTCATCTAGGAATGCTCGGACCTGACACCCATAATGTGGTGGTGCACCATCTTGCTGGAAAAACTCAGGGAACGTGCCAGCTTCAGTGCATAAAGAGGGAAACACATCATCATGTAGCAATTTCAAATATCCAGTGGCCTTGAGGTTTCCATTGATGAAGAATGGCCCCACTATCTTTGTACCCCATATACCACACCATACCATCAATTTTTGTGTTCCAACAGTCTTGGAGGGATCTATCCAATGTGGGTTAGTGTCAGACCAATAGCGGTGGTTTTGTTTGTTAACTTCACCATTCACATAAAAGTTTGCCTCATCACTGAACAAAATGTTCTGTGTAAACTGAGGGTCCTGTTCCAATTTTTGTTTTGCCCATTCTGCAAATTCAGTGCGCCGATCTGGGTCATCCTCGTTGAGATGCTGCAGCAGCTGGAGTTTGTAAGGGTGCCATTTGTGAGTAGCTAATATCCGCCGAAGGGATGTTCGACTGATGCCACTCTCCAGTGACATGCGGCGAGTGCTACGCTGTGGGCTCTTGCTGAATGAAGCTAGGACAGCCACTGATGTTTCTTCATTAGTGACAGTTTTCATGCGTCCACATTTTGGCAAATCCAACACTGAACCAGTTTCACGAAACTTGGCAAGCAGTTTGCTAACTGTAGCATGGGAGATGGGTGGTCTCGTAGGGTGTCTTGCATTGAAATCTGCTGCAATGACCCGGGTACTGCGTTCACCAGACATCCTCCTCACGTGTTAACCTCTGCGACATGTCAATGGCTGTAAACAAAGAGAAGCTTGTAAATAACTCATGAAAGAATAAAGTTACGTTAAAACCAAGCACACCATTGTTTTTCTTGTGAAATTCTCAATAAGTTTGATGTGTCACATGACCCTCTTCCCATTGAAAAAACTAAAGTTGGATCCAAAATGGCCGACTTCAAAATGGCCGCCATGGTCACCACCCATCTTGAAAAGTTTCCCCCCTCCCATATACTAATGTGCCACAAACAGGAAGTTAATATCACCAACCATTCCCATTTTATTTAGGTGTATCCATATAAATGGTCCACCCTGTATATGCTCCCCCTTGGGTCCATCTTTCGGAAGTACAAAATTCCTTATCACTGTTGCGCAGATGATACCCAGTTTTATCTCCCACTAAAATCAGGAGATAATAGTTCTCTGAGCCTAATTTTTGATTGCTTGAGAGATATTAACAGTTGGATGTCTAGGAACTTTCTTAATTTAAACCAAGACAAAACCGATATTATTATTTTTGGAAATCCTAATTCGGGAAGGGCCATAGCTAATGATCTGGGGCCATTAACATCGTATGTAAATAGCCATGTAAAAAATCTGGGTGTCATTTTTGATCCCGCTCTTAAGTTTGAGAAACAAGTTAATGCTGTTGTGAGAGCTAGTTTCTTTCAACTTAGGAACATTGCTAAAATGCAAAGTATTCTTTCTTTTAATGATTTGGAAACAGTAGTGCATGCTTTTATTTCCTTGCGTATCGATTTTTGCAATTCACTGTACTTGGGAATCGGTCAGTCAAGCTTGTCACATCTACAGCTGGTTCAAAATGCAGCCGCGAGGCTCCTGACCGGTACCAAGAAAAGGGAGAGCATTACCCCCATACTTGCATCATTGCATTGGTTACCAGTCAAATATAGGATAGAATTTTAAGTTCTATTATTTGTTTTTAAGGCTTTACATGGCTTGGCTCCGAGCTATATCGTTGACCTTCTCTGTGTTTACTCCACTCCACGAGCTCTACGATCCTCTAACCAACTGCTCTTAGCTATTCCACGTTCTCAAATGAGGTTTAAGGGTGACAGGGCCTTTTCTGTAGCTGCCCCAAGACTCTGGAATAGTCTTCCACTTTTCATAAAGGAGTCCCACACAATAGATGCCTTTAAGTCAAATTAAAAAACTTATTTGTTTTCTTTGGCATTTGAGTCTTCTTAATGAATACGTTTTTAATATTTTTTGGGTTGTCATAGCCATCTTTGTTTTAGTGGTTTTATTTGATTTATATGTTGGTGCGTATATATGTTATTTTGTATGTATGTTAATGATTTGTTAAATGTTATATGCATAGTTGAGTGTTATTTATACTTGATTTTAATGTACAGCACTTTGGTTGACACACGTTGTCTTTTAAATGTGCTATAGAAATAAAGGTGACTTGACTTGACTTGAAGGCAGCATACACCGATCAGCCATAACATTTAAACCACCTCCTTGTTTCTACACTCACTGTCAATTTTATCAGCTCCACTTACCATATAGAAGCACTTTGTACCTCTACAATTACTGACTGTAGTCCATCTGTTTCTCTACATACCTTTTTTAGCCTGCTTTCACCCTGTTCTTCAATGGTCAGGACCCCCACAGGACCACAACAGAGCAGGTATTATTTAGGTGGTGGATGATTCTCAGCACTGCAGTGACAATGACATGATGGTGGTGTGTTAGTGTGTGTTGTGCTGGTATGAGTGGATCAGACCAAGCAGTGCTGCTGGTGTTTTTAAATACCGTGTTCGCTCACTGTCCTCTCTATAAGACACTCCTGCCTAGATGGTCCACCTTGTAGATGTAAAGTCAGAGACGATTGCTCATCTATTGCTGCTGTTTGAGTTGGTCATCTTCTAGACCTTCATCAGTAGTCACGGGACGCTTCCAGCGGGCTGGATCCACTGTTGGCTGGATATAGTTTTGGAGTTTTGGTTGGAGGACTATTCTCGGTCCAGCAGGGACAGTGAGGTGTTTTTAAAAACAATAAGGTGTCTTATCCACTCATACCAGCACAACACACACTAACACACAACCACCATGTCAGTGTCACTGCAGTGCTGAGAATGATCCACCACCCAAATAATACCTACTAGCAGTGGCGGTTCTAGACCATGTGAGGTGGGGGGGCCAGGCAGGGGTCAGAGGCTATGTTAGAGGGGCCAATTACTTTCTGCCCAAATGTGCATTGTGGGCATTAAGAGGAAACAGTCGATATTCAATAGAATTCAACATTTTATTTATGCAGTTCTCAGTCTAAAAACCCCTTAAAACGGTCCAACTGGAAAATGTGGGTTACTTTGGTGTGCAGCTTTGTCGCCGTGTGTTCGCAAGAGTGAGGTGAGGGGGGCGGGGGGGGGGCAAGCTGGTTGTCACAGGGGCACTGGCCCCCGCTGCGCCCCCCTGTAGTGGTCCTGACCATTGAAGAACAGGTTGAAAGCAGGCTAAAAAGTATGTATAGAAACAGATGGACTCCAGTCAGTAATTGTAGAACCACAAAGTGCTTCTATATAAGTGGAGCTGATAAAATGGACAGTGATTGTAGAAACAAGGAGGTGGTCATAATGTTATGCCTAATCTGTGTATGTTGGTCTAAAATCACAGTGTACATTTCTGTATAAATGCTGCCATTACAGAAGTTTAAGTTACCTTTGCCAAGGGCACTGACACAACCCCATACCATGACCGACCCTGGCTTTTGGTCTGGAGCACATGGCGTCCATTTCTTAAGAAAAAGGTCTGGAACACTGATTGCATACACTGTAATGGTCGAACCCAAGTGAGGGATATCTGGGACAAAGCAATAATGTGGCTGAAAACCTTGATCAACCCTAGATCATAAAAACAAAAGAGGAAAAATAATGACTTATTGAACGATTAAACACAATAATGAGTAATGAAGCATGCGAAATACAAAGCAATTCAAAAACAAACTCACAGCCCAGAGCAGAACTCAAGAAGCTGGGTGGGTCATTAATTCAAACAAACCACAAACAGAACCAAACAAACAGACACAGAGGAAATCAGACAGGAATTCAGTTCAGACTGAAAGTCTGAAAAATAAAGCTCTGGGATTCCAGCAACCATGGTTGGAGCTATTATCTTTAAATAAAAAATAAAAAACAATTGGTCTAAGCAAAAACTGCATTTTGCTTTTACTCAGGTTGCTTGTCACAAACAATTTTGTTTAATTATATACATAAGTAAGGCTTTATTTAAGTTCATCAATTATATAAATTAAATAACTCCAGTATCGTTTGCATAAAATGCTTTTAAATAATTTAAAATAGTCTAAGACAGTTGCAATGTCACGATTTGAGCCTCTGTGTGTGCTCCTGAGGTGCCACGCCCCCCTCTCCATGAGCACACTCTGTCTCCAGCCAGCCTCCCTCTCCTGATTGGTTAGCTGGGGCTAATTAGCCCCAGCTGCTACTATTTAGGAGAGGCTCAGAGAAAGGCTGGTTGGAGACTATTTTCATTGTAACTCTGTTTGCGCTCCTTGCTCCTTGCTCCTTGCTCCTTGCTCCTTGCTCCTTGCTCCTTGCTCCTTGCTCCTTGCTCCTTGCTCCTTCATCCGGTCTGTTTAGTCCTGTCCAGTCAGTTTAGCCCTGTTAGTCTGTTTAGTCTTTGTTTAGCCTGTCCGTTAGCCTGTCCGTTAGCCTGTCCGTTAGCCCTGTTAGTCTGTTTAGTCCTGTTTAGTCTTTGTTTAGCCTGTCCGTTAGCCTGTCCGTTAGCTCTGTTTAGTCCTGTTTAGTCTGTTTAGTCCTGTTTAGCCTGTCCGTTAGCCTGTTTAGTCTGTTTAGCCTGTTTAGTCTTGTTTAGCCTGTTTAGTCCTGTTTAGTCTTTGTTTAGCCTGTCCGTTAGCCCTGTTAGTCTGTTTAGTCTGTTTAGTCCTGTTTAGTCCTGTTTAGCCTGTCCGTTAGCCTGTTTAGTCTGTTTAGCCTGTTTAGTCTTGTTTAGCCTGTTTAGTCTGTGTAGCCTGTTTAGTCTTGTTTAGCCTGTTTAGTCTTGGTTTAGCCTGTTTAGTCTTGGTTTAGCCTGTCCGTTAGCCTGTTTAGTCTGTGTAGCCTGTTTAGTCTTGGTTTAGCCCGTCCATTAGCCTTTTGTTTGTTTAACCTCCATGTGTTAGCTCTGTGTTATCTTGTCTTGGTGTGCCTGTCTTTTGTTTATTAATAAATATAGTTTAGTTTATTACATCTCTGCGTGTGTGTCCGCCCCTCCTGTCCGTCTAGCCCACATAACCGTTACAGAATAGTCTCCCCTATAGGACACAGCGAGATGTTGCTAGTTTATTCATTCCCAGACTTTGGCTCTATAAGATTTCCTCTGGTCTTCCCGCTTAGTAGGCCGGCTCCTTATGATGGAAGCAACCATAGTGTTGAAGGCTTCCTTCTACAGAGCCAGCTCTACCTGCAGAACCTTCTGGACCCCCAGCCAACTGAAATCGACAAGGTACGATTTATGATGTCTAGACTGAGGGGTGCTGCTCGTGAGTGGGCTAAGCAGCTTTGGTCTGACAGGGGAGTTGTGCTGAACTCGGTGAGGGATTTTGAGGGCCTCATGAGAGCCAAGGTTTCACGCAGCAAAGCGCCCACTGCAGCTTATACCCGGCATCCAGTGCCCACTGGGGAGGTTAAAATTCCCCCAGTGCCCACTGAGGATGTGGTCCGGGTGCCAGTGCCTGATTATAAAGCTCGTGACAGTTCCAAGTCCTCTCCAGTGTTTTCGCAGTCAAGTCCAGTTTCTCCAGGGTCCAAACAGCTGGCTTCTGACGCATATCCAGGGTCCAAGCAGCTGATTGCGGACGCCTCTCCAGTGTTTTCGCAGCTGAGTCCAGTCTCTCCAGGGTCCAAACAGCTGACTTTTGACGCTTATCCAGGGTCCAAGCAGCTGATTTCGGACGCCTCTCCAGTGTTTTCGCAGCTGAGTCCAGTTTCTCCAGGGTCCAAACAGCTGGCTTCTGACGCATATCCAGGGTCCAAGCAGCTGATTTCGGACGCCTCTCCAGTGTTTTCGCAGCTGAGTGATGTTTCTCCAGTGTTTTCGCAGCTGACTTCGGACGCCTCTTCAGGGTCCTTGCAGCTGAATGACGTTTCTCCAGTGTTTTCGCAAGTGACTTCGGACGCCTCTCCAGGGTCCTCACAGCTGAGTGCTGTTCCTCCAGTGTTTTCGCAAGTGACTTCGGACGCCTCTCCAGGGTCCTCACTGTTCTTTCAAGGAATTTCTCAAGGATTTGTACAGCTGATTAATGACGTTTCTCCAGTGTTTTCGCAGCTGACTTCGGACGCCTCTCCAGGGTCCTCGCAGCTGAGTGATGTTTCTCCAGGGTTTTCACAGCTGACTTCGGACGCCTCTCCAGGGTCCTCACAGCTGAATCAAGGAGATTCTCAAGGATTTGTGCAGCTGAGTGATGTTTCTCCAGTGTTTTCGCAGCTGACTCCGGACGCCTCTTCAGGGTCCTCGCAGCTGACTCCGGACGCCTCTTCTCAAGGGTCCTCGCAGCTGACTCCGGACGCCTCTTCTCAAGGGTCCTCACAGCTGACTCCGGACGCCTCTTCTCAAGGGTCCTCGCAGCTGACTCCGGACGCCTCTTCTCAAGGGTCCACGCAGCTGACTCTCGAAGCCTCTTCGCCAGGCTCTACGCAGCTGACAGCCGGAGCCTCTTCACCTGGCTCAACGCAGCTGGCTCCCGAGGCCTCTTCACCAGGCTCACCGCAGCTGGCTCCCGAAGCCTCTTCGCCAGGCTCACCGCAGCTGGCTCCCGAAGCCTCTTCACCAGGCTCACCGCAGCTGGCTCCCGAAGCCTCTTCGCCAGGCTCACCGCAGCTGGCTCCCGAAGCCTCTTCACCAGGCCCAACGCAGCTGGCTCCCGAAGCCTCTTCGCCAGGCTCAACGCAGCTGGCTTCCGAAGCCTCTTCGCCAGGCTCAACGCAGCTGGCTCCAGATGGTGCTCCTGGCTCCTCGTCAGCGCCCCCCGACGGCGCTTCTGAACTCTCGTCGGCATCCTTAGATGGTGCTCCTGGTTCCTCGTCAGCGCCCCCCGATGGCGCTTCTGAATTCTCCTGGGTGCCCCCAGAGGGCACTTCTGAACCCTCGTCAGCGGCCCCTGACGGCGCTCCCGTTTCCTCGTCAGCGCCCCCTGACGGCGCTCCTGTTTCCTCGATGGCGCCCCCTGACGGAGTTCCTGTTTCCTCGATGGCGCCCTCCGTTGGCGCTCCTGTTCCTGAGATGACGCCCTCCGATGGCGTTTCTGAGATGGCGTCCTCCGATGGCGCTTTTGTTCCTGAGATGACGCCCTCAGATGGTGCTTCTGTTCCCGAGTTGGTGTCCTCCGACGGCACTTCTGTTCCCGAGTTGGTGTCCTCCGACGGCACTTCTGTTCCCGAGTTGGTGTCCTCCGACGGCACTTCTGTTCCCGAGTTGGTGTCCTCCGACGGCACTTCTGTTCCCGAGTTGGTGCCCTCCGACGGCACTTCTGTTCCCGAGTTGGCGCCCCCCGTTGGCGTTTCTGTTCCTGTGTTGGAGTTCCTCGATGGCGCTCCTGTTTCTGAGATGATCCTAGTTGGCGCTTCTGTTTTTGAGATGGCGCTCCCCGATGGCGCTCCTGTTCCAGAGTTGGCGCATCCCGATGGCGCTTCTGTTCCCAAGATGGCGCGCCCTGATGGCGCTCCTGCTTCTGATATGGCGCTTCCTGACAGCGCTCCTGTTTTCGCGTTGGCACCCCTAGGTGCTTCTGACTCCTCGACAGCGTTTCCCGACTGCGCCTCTGGATTCCTGTCGGCAGCCTGCGTCCCACCATTTTTATCACGCCTGCCTGAGGACATCTTTAATGATTTCAAATTTACCCCGCAGGGCCCTGGACCTCCTTGTTTTTGTTTTTTAAGGCACTCCGGGAGTAGTGCCTTTGGGGGGGGCATCTGTCACGATTTGAGCCTCTGTGTGTGCTCCTGAGGTGCCACGCCCCCCTCTCCATGAGCACACTCTGTCTCCAGCCAGCCTCCCTCTCCTGATTGGTTAGCTGGGGCTAATTAGCCCCAGCTGCTACTATTTAGGAGAGGCTCAGAGAAAGGCTGGTTGGAGACTATTTTCATTGTAACTCTGTTTGCTCTGGTGACTGTTTGCTCCTTGCTCCTTGCTCCTTCATCCGGTCTGTTTAGTCCTGTCCAGTCAGTTTAGCCCTGTTAGTCTGTTTAGTCCTGTTTAGTCTTTGTTTAGCCTGTCCGTTAGCCTGTCCGTTAGCCCTGTTAGTCTGTTTAGTCCTGTTTAGTCTTTGTTTAGCCTGTCCGTTAGCCTGTCCGTTAGCCCTGTTAGTCTGTTTAGTCTGTTTAGTCCTGTTTAGCCTGTCCGTTAGCCTGTTTAGTCTGTTTAGCCTGTTTAGTCTTGTTTAGTCCTGTTTAGTCTTTGTTTAGCCTGTCCGTTAGCCCTGTTAGTCTGTTTAGTCTGTTTAGTCCTGTTTAGTCCTGTTTAGCCTGTCCGTTAGCCTGTTTAGTCTGTTTAGCCTGTTTAGTCTTGTTTAGCCTGTTTAGTCTGTGTAGCCTGTTTAGTCTTGTTTAGCCTGTTTAGTCTTGGTTTAGCCTGTTTAGTCTTGGTTTAGCCTGTCCGTTAGCCTGTTTAGTCTGTGTAGCCTGTTTAGTCTTGGTTTAGCCCGTCCATTAGCCTTTTGTTTGTTTAACCTCCATGTGTTAGCTCTGTGTTATCTTGTCTTGGTGTGCCTGTCTTTTGTTTATTAATAAATATAGTTTAGTTTATTACATCTCTGCGTGTGTGTCCGCCCCTCCTGTCCGTCTAGCCCACATAACCGTTACATGCAAACCCACTTATAAAGAGTCACCCCCAGGTGAAACGAGTAATGCTTGATTAGGCACAGAAAATGCTTTTGAAATGCAGTTTAAAAAGAAATGCACCTTTCATCAATCTGCTTCTCTTTTTTGTCATTTGCCTTTTTCTCGCCATTACAATAGCAATATACTATATCCTGTAGCACAATATTGTCAAGGTGTAGAATGTAGGGTGTAGTTACATTCTGGTTTAACACTGCTTTTAAACTAACAAAGGGTTTGTAAGTAACCATGTCCAACCTTGCAGATTACTGTCAGTGGCATTCTCGTTAATCAGACAGTCTCTGTGTCTTATCAGTGGTAATGTGCTGCATTCATTTGTAAGTTGTTCACATTGGGTTTGCTTTATATGGTGCCTTAGTGGCACCTGCATGCTCTGCAAGACCAGTATCTTTTGATGCCTTAAGAACTACTGGGCATGGATGAATAATCACCAGTGAACTGAGAAGCTAGTGTTGTGATAACTTAGTTTTTTTTATAGTTTTTACCCCTGGTCTTTTTATCTCATTATTTCTTACTTTTCCCAGTGGTCGTGCGTTTCACATGGGGTTTGTCACAGATGTACCTGTGAGGCAAGTGCATTGGCCACCTGAGTTTTCCAGTGTACACTGGGGACAGTTTAGACCAGTGTTTTTTTAAATGACCCACATTTTGTCCATGATTTTTTTACGCGACCCAGCCAACACAAACAATGCATCTTACTCTCTCTGTACAATTTGGTCCCACTGTGGTTTACAAGATGTAACATAAAGCCACAAAGTTTATTTAAGTTTATTTAACTATTAATTCTTTTTTTCTGTGACCCATTTTTTTCAGCTTGTGACCCAAAAAACCCTGGTTTAGACCTATGTCCCTGTAGCTCATCTCTTATGGACTGAAAAGTGGAATGTTTACTGTGGTAAAATGAGCCATCTCTGCATGTTTTTGGGAATAATGGATGTCGAGTTCTCAGTGTCAATATCTGTCATGTTAAGGGGGTGCATCAGTGCCCACGACATGGGTGGCATGTATATGTGTGAAGGTATTATTGACACAGAGGCATACTGTATATTACAATTTTAGACTTATACTGCTTTCAAGTTTAAGTTTTTTACTGAGAAGCCCATGCTTTTTTCAGCCCCAAGCCATTTAAAAAAATTGAATAAAGCACAAAATCATTATAATAACTTTTATTTCCATTAATGCAAATGCACTGAAAATACATTTTCAATTCTAAATCAAATTAACAAAATGTAGCCAGTTTGTGTTCATCCTTTACAGAAAGTTAAGAAAAATGAATATTAGGCTGTTCAAAATAATAGCAGTGCCAGCATTTTTCTTTAAAAACTCAAAAAATGTATGTATAAACTGAAAAAAATGTTTAAGGTTTCACTTTACTTTAAATTACTGAACTAATATTTAGTGGCATAACAATTGTTTCTGAGATCTGTGTTGCATGAAGTTGACCAACTTCTGGCACCTCTGAACATGTAATCCAGTCCAGGATGATTAGACTACATAGACTACAATAGACTACTTCTGCAATCCATGATCCCTCGTATTTGATAAATAGGCATAACGCCATGGTATGAAAAACATCCCCATATCATCATTTTGTACCACCATGCTTTACTGTCTTCACAGTGAACTTTGGCTTGAATTCAGTGCTCGGGGGTCATCTGACATACTGTCTACGGCCACTAGACCCAAAAAGAACAATTTTGCTTTCATCAGTTCACAAAATGTTGAGCCATTTCTCTTTGGACCAGTTAATGTGTTCCTTGGCAAATTTGAACCCATTCAGGACATGTCTTCTTCTTATCAACTGGACTTTGCAAGGAGTTCTTGCTGGTGAATTGGCTTCACCTAATCATCTTCTGTACTCACTGGTAACTCCAGTGCTTTTAACACCATATGGCCGGGGCTCCTGAAGGACAAAATATATCATGTTGGAGTGGACAGTCACCTGTCCAACTGGATACTGGACTACCTCACCAACCGACCACAGTATGTGAGGACACAGGACTGTGTGTCTGATATGGTGGTCAGCAGCACAGTGGCCCCTCAGGGAACGGTCTTGGCACCGTTCCTCTTCACCCTGTACACGGCTGACTTCATGTACAGCTCACCGGACTGTCACCTCCAGAAGTTCTCTGATGACTCAGTGATTGTCGGACTCATAAATAATGACGAGGACAGCGAGTACAGAGAACTGATTCAGGACTTCGTGGACTGGTGTCTGCAGAACCACCTCCAGTTAAACATGGGGAAGACCAAAGAACTGGTGGTGGATTTCCGCAGGTGCAGACCCACCTTGCCACCGGTGAACATCCAGGGAATGGACATTAAGAGAGTGGACTCTTATAAGTACCTGGAAGTTCACCTCAACAACAAACTGGACTGGTCAGCTAATACTAACGCACTTTATAAAAAAGGTCAGAGCAGACTCTACCTACTCAGGAGACTGAGGTCATTTGGAGTGCGGGGGGAACTCCTGAGGGCTTTTTTTGATACAGTGGTGGCATCAGCCATCTTTTATGGAGTGGTATGCTGGGGCAGCAGCATCTCTACAGCGGACAGGAAGAGACTAGACAAACTAATCAAGAGGGCCGGCTCTGTCCTGGGGAGCCCCTTAGACCCAGTGTAGGTGGTGGGAGACAGAAGGATGTTAGTCAAGCTGGCATCCATGCTGGAGAACGACTCCCACCCCATGCATGAGACTCTGGCAGCACTGGGCAGTTCCTTCAGTGACAGGCTGCTTCACCCCAAATGTGGGAAGGAGCGGTATCGCAGGTCCTTCCTTCCTGCTGCTGTTAGACTGTATAACCAGCACTGCTCCAGGCAGACCACACACACACTTTAAATTATTCATTATTCATAACAATGTGCAACTTTTTTTCCCCAGGTGTAACTATTACAATGTGCAATTATTTGTAAATATTTTTCATTTTCAGAGTTTTTCTGACTTTTTTATTATTATTATTGTTATACACTGTACTTTTTATTGTCTGTTTTTTGTACTGTTGATACACTGACGAGCACTGTGTATGGAGGGCCAAAACCCCATCAGCATTATTTCTCAGCCCTGTGCAGGCACCATCAGTCAGCCAGCAGGGGCCACAGTTGCACCAGTTATGAGGACCTATGATCCGACTTTTTTACCCTCTAACCCTGAACAACAGCCAATCGTTGTTCATGCTGCCGCCCAGCCCAGTCGGAAAGGCAGAGCTGAGATTCGATACGATGTATTCAAAACCCCAACTCTGGTGGTGCTTTAAAATCTTAACTTTTTTTTTTAAAAATGTGTTGCAGGCTTGAATTGCAGAAATTGATGTACATTAACAAATGAAATGATGCTGACCAGACAAAAAAAATAATTAGCATGGGTTCATACTGTCTGCAATGAAATAAAAGTTTGTCAGAAACACTGCATGTTTTTTATTTGCATTTTACATACTGTCCCAATTTTTGCTGATTTGGGGTAGTATTGTTTAGTTTATACTATATTTATTGTTTATATTATAATTTGTTTTAAGTCACTTTTAATACTGTTTTAGTTTCTAAAATAAAGACATGCAGTTATGCAGTGTCTATGTGAGTATATGAACACAATGATTGATGAATGAATGATGCAAGAGAAATCAGCCATAATCTTTCACAGGGCACCACGTTGGCTCTGCGTGAGTTTCATAAGTAGCTACTTTGCATATGTTAACTTAAAACTACAGTAGAGATGTGTCAGATATTTTGCTTATTAGGGGTTTTTGGACCTGAAATCTGTAAATATAGAGCACATAACACTTAGTGAAAAAAAAAAAAAATCGGCAAAAACATTCACAATAAGGATACGGGTTTAAAATACTAACACCTTGCTTTTACTACAAATCTAGTATTCTACATCTAGCATTTAACTCTTTTCACTTTTTAAATTTAAATGTGTCATGGACAGGTCAGATTTTTAGGCATATTTTTATTCAGTTTTTAGCTCACCACATGACAAAAGAACAATGTGAAAGAAATGCAGATAGTCATATATTGGGTAAGGCAATAAAGTGAAGACAGTGAGATTTACATTCATACAACAGCAATACCTTACACGATCACCTACTAAAAGTTAGTAGAACAAACACAAACCATTGTTAACATTTTTAATATATTTTTTAATTTTAAATGTAAATTATAGTGGCAAGTGAATTTTTCAAGTTATTTATTATTAGCATACTCTTGCTGTATTTCTTCAAATCTGTACTGGTGATTACTTTTAAAAGCCCATCTAAAATAGTGCCCTAAAAACAGAACAACCACCCAACAGACATTATGCACACTGAACAGTTCAGAAAGGAATATGAGCTTTTCCTGATTAGGGATTCATTCAGAGAAGCACCATTTCTATTCAGATCAGGAACAGTACAGTGCAGGTGCAAGTTTACTCAAAGCTTTTGTGGGCTCAAAGAAATAAATAATTATACCCACTGAATGAATAAAAATTATGTATTTTAGTCGACATCTTTAGTTTAAAAATGTAACATGCATCACCAAGTATTACTGAACCACTAATACTAAAACATGGTCCAAAAGTATTAGCTAAAAATTTAACTGTAGCATTTGTTCCACTGCTACATGTCAATACAAAATATGGTCCTTAGTATGGGGATCACCTGTTTCAGAACCACTTATTGATTAAAAAGGTGTTTAAAAACAATTATATAAAATAAATCATATGCTCTCAACTTTGTAGCAACAGTATCTCTGTGCACAAAGTGAGGCCATTAAGACACAGTTTGATGTGTTTGGTGTGAAAGAACAGTGGCCTGAGCTCTGACCTCAGACCAACTGAACGCATCCAACCCTCTTATTTAACATCAGTGTCTAGCCTCACAAGTGCTCTTTAAAAGAAAACTGACAGACACACTCTTGAAGTGTAAAACTGATATAACTGCAAAGAGGGGAGCGGCTCCATAATGTCACTTTGAGATTTCATTTGCCCATCCGAGATGTCCATTAAAAAAAGCTGTACAAATACAACTGATGTCCTGGGTTTTGAAATGGGATATCTAACAAACTCAGGATCAGGTGTCCATACTTCTGGATGTATAGCACATGTAAAGCTACTGCTTTTGGACTAAAAACACTATCACCAATAAACAAAGCCTGGATTTACTGTAAGACATTAAAATACATTATGTGTACACTTCTTGTATGACTGGTCTATAAGGTGTTTGACCAGTACACAATTTTAACTTAAAATGTCTCTACAAGATTACTAAAGTTTACAAAATTTATAAACCTTTTGCTACACAAAATAAAGCCCTGCAAATCTAAGTAGTGCCCCAGAAATACTGTATAGCTACTGTACAAGTAACTGAGTTAAGATGTGCTCGGAAGATAGCAAAGACAGTCACATAGCAAATACTTTATTTACATTTCTCTTCTGTCCAGATTGTTGATGCATTGTATAGAAGTTGTCTTGATGTCCGAACTTTATACAGAGTCGCTAAAGCTCCAGCCCATACCCTAATATGCCCCTTGATCATAAACTTAATAGATGAATTTAGCAGCAGCCGCAGTGGAATTCAGCATTGGGGTCATGCAGGAAGGACGCTCTGTAGCGCTGACTAGGAAGGCAGTCCACATGATACCAGGCATCACAGTCGTCACATTGCACCCATTGCACAGTGTCTTGCTGCGGCAAACAACAATGCGGTGCAGCACATGGTTCTACACCCTGTACTGCTCCAATATCTTCATCCTCATCATCTTCCTCTGAGGACGAGGAGGATGAAGATGAGGAGGAGGAGCTGGAGGAGGATGAGGATGAAGAGGGGGAAGGGAGAGAGGGCTGGGGCAGTGGGTGCTTCCTGGGTCTGCCACGTCGCCTACTGCAAAAAAAAAAAAGAAGTCTGTTATGGCTTATAATAAGGCTCAAATAATCAATATGCAAAAATAAATCAACACCTGCAAAACCAAAGGACACACATTGTACAATAAGTCTATACCAGAGGGTGCACAATACCTTGATCTACCACAGTGCACGCTGGTAGATTGCGCCTCAAACAGTTTAACGTGATTGACATGAAATGTTTCCTTAATTTGCGAATTACTACTATAGCTATGCCTCAGCCCACCTAAAGCAATGCTAAGTTTTCATTCATTAGTAGCCAGTTTGCATGATTTTTGCATTTTTCCTTTTGTAACCTACACTGTTTGTAAAGATAGCACAACCAAGCGCAAAGAAGAACAAGAACACTGCAAGGATGGCTGTTTTGTTCATACATGGAAATAGAATTTTCAGATCTCATGTTACATACAGAAATTTTAACCCTACAATCAGACATTTATTTGAAGTTAAGGGCCTCTGCTGGACAATTTCGGAACTTGCTGGCTGGAGAAAAATATCCAAACATAAAAAATGTGCCAAATATTTGACAGCGTATTTGGATCAACCTACTTGTGTGAATCAGCCTTTTTTTCACACATAAAAATATTTAAGTCTAAATATCGGTCCACCCTTACTGATGAACACTTGGAAGTCTGCTTGAAAACTGGCATCAGCAGCTACTGACCAGACTACATAAACCTGGCTGACACCATTCAGTGCAAACCATCACAATAAGGTTAGTGTGATTTTTTTCAGTCGCTTGCCCTGTAATGCTGAATATAAATATAGTCAACTGAAGTACATTTAATAAAGCTTCAAAGCTTTTTTTTTTTTTTTTAAATGATGGACAACCTTTTTAAAAAGTAGATTACGATGACCGATGAACTGAAATAGTAGATCTCAAGCTACTAAATTATGGGCACCCCTGGTCTATACTGCAGTATAACGATGGGTTTACATGCACAAACTCTTATTAAGCTTAAGTTCTGGTGGTAATCTACAAGTTTTATTTAGATTTACATGTAAAAAGCATTTATTATAAGCACTTCAACATGCTAAACCAGGGTTCTCATTCTGTGGTCTGCAGCATATGGAGGTGCAGGCCAAAAAAGTCATACTTATTAGACATAAATAAGGCAGGTTAACATTTATTCCGCATGACCCACAAAGTTTGCCCAAAGGTTTTAACAACAGAACATGTAATACAAATTACTCAAGACTGGCAAAAACGTACCCGGTAGAGGTATGGAGCCTTACAGCCTTCCCTCTTTCTGCCTTTTGCATTCTTACTGCTGGATAGGCCAGCTGGTAGTTTTCACCTCCGACCACCAGCGGGGTGCATAATGGAGTGCTGTTTGCCCTTCGTCTGCCACGGGAAGCTAGAGAGCAAGCTTTCTGCTGCCGGCAACCCACCACACTTTTGTTGTGGCTCATGTTAACAAGATCATGCTTTTGAATTGAGGTAAAAGGAAGACCATTAAGCCTTCCACTGTTAGTTTGGTTATACATTGCACCATTTTGCTTGGGCATAACAGGTCTGGTGTCAAATTGCATCCTTGTGCTTGACTCTATTTTGGATGTGTGCTGCACAATGTCGGACTCTGACTTGTAAAGACGGCGTCTCTTTCCACCCCTGGCTTTCCGTGCACCCTCTATTTCAGTTCTACATCCCACAGGATCATCCAAACTGTCATCCTCAAGAAGCACAGTGTGGGCTGATTTGCGGCGACTCTTAGATGATGGCAAGACAGACTTTATCCCTTCTCTGGTAACACAACGGAGAGTAGGAGGGGTTGAAGGGGTCACCAGAGCTTCAAATGAAGCGGAGTTTAGATCAGTGGTTTTATCGGCCCTCCGAAAGGACCAACAACTCCCATTTATTTTGCTCAGGCTGCCAATGGAGTTTAGAATGACTGTAGCTTTGTTTATGGACAACTTAGATATGTCAAGACTGGGCTCTGGTTTGCAGTCAACACTAGTCCTGATCCGGTTTTTGATGTTAGATGAAAAGGAGCTTGCTTTTGGAACTGTTATGGCATCAAAGTCTTCAGGACTAACATGAACTTTCTGGAAAAGAAAGTAAAACTCAGGACTTCCTCGCACTGATTGACCACCAAATGTTAGCGTGTCCCCATCAAATATCTCTAGAAGAACACCTTGCTGAATTCGGACATCATTTACCCACGTACCTGCAAAAGATTGTAACAAAGAAAAGGATTTAGGGTAAAACAAGTTATGAAAGAGGAACAATCAAAAATGGATAATTGATCATTAAAAATGCATTGTGAAGGCAATAAAGCAGTGTAATACAGTAAAATACCAATTTTAAAAATGCCTAGCTTGACACCAACCATAACTGCTTCGATCCTTCACTTGGACCTTCCAGCCCTCCTCTTCTGCAGTATCAGTCTGTCTTTCAACATGAAGTTCAGCATGAACACGTGACACTGTTGTTGACTCCAAGGTTACATCACACAACTCCACTGCCCTGCCCAAGCGGAATACAGAGTGTGCAAGTGCCGGTCGGAAAGTATAGAGGTCACGGGCCGAGTCTGAAACACCACTGCTGTGGCCATGTCCACTACTCGATGAACCAATTCTTAACAGCTGAAAACACGGCTGGACTCCAGGAAACATGCTGGCACTCCGTAAGGAAAAACATAAACTTTCCTCAATAAGAACTGTCTACAATATTCTGACCTTCCATTGTAGATTTTCTTCCATCATACATCTTCTATCAAATCACCTTTTTGTGAATTAGGAAAAACCATGTTTCACAGCTGGCAGCATCATAAAAAAGCATCTGGTTGGATTTCTATAATGGCCAGAATCAATAGTGTTAGCTTGAGTTTTGGGCATAATACGTAATAAATAAAATGGAAGATGTGTATATGATGGGGTGGGTGGCAGCAGGGCAAGATTACAACCAGTTCCTTTCAACCTGGAAATAACAGAAAAAAACATTCCGGTCAATCACATGATGTGTGTGACAGATGAACTAGATACATGTCTTGTTTTACATTATTACACTACAATATATTTTAAATGCATAAAATAAAAAAGTCCATCCAAAAATATCAAGTGCCACTGTCCCAACTGCCCCAACCATAAATATGAGACTAATATTTAAAGTGTTTAAAAACCACTTAAAAAACGAAATCATTTTATGACACAATCACAAATTATTTATTTTAATATTTTTTTAAAACATTGTGCAGGAGATTACACTGTAAACAAGACCCAAAAATGTTCTTTATGGAGCAGTGACAAGTTTAAACCTGTCACTATATTAATCTTTTTAAAAGCTTATTTGCAAATGACTGGGCCAGTCAAGATTATTAAAATCAAATCAATGTAAATGCATTAAATGCCTACAAATTAAGGTTTGAGACTAAAAGACTTTAAGATTAAAAGGGCCTTAATGGCAATAATCACTAAATATGAATGTGCATTATTTAATTATATGAACACATTTATTAATAATTAAAGTGAGTGTCTTCCAGTTCATAAAATGTGGAATTGTGGAAACTGACAATTAAATCCAGTCATCTAAAAATAATCATGATTAGCACAAATAATTGTGATGGGTGATCACCAATATATGCTTATTAATATATAACCTGCACTAAGGTAAATAATACAATTGATGTTTCTTGTAAGTTTTGTTATATTTAAACAAATTAAGGTTTGTTATATTGTCAAAATACAATTACTATATAAAACTGGAGGTGCTCTGTTTATAATACATGAAATGGCAAGACAGGCATTTTAATAATAAATAAAATCAGTTATGCAATAGTTTGTCACATCAGTAACATGACTTACACAGCATGTTATAACTGTTACATTTGAAAATAAAAAAACAGATTTTAACTAAGCAAAGTCAATCATTTAAAGTAAGAGTCCTGCAGAATACATTAGCAAACATTAGCAAAACCAATTATTCATTAGTACAATGTGATGTAGTTTTGATAAAATAAGGTCATGGAATAAACTATGAAACTTGTGTAGCTATGTTTTGATCTGCACTAATATTTACATATTGTTATAGTACTATAGTTTTATAGTTTGTCTAAAATAGACAATTTAATTTCCTTACACAAGTTGACAAATGACAGTTCTTGACGAGGTAAATATGAAATGTCGTACTTGTTTATGTAATAAAAGTAGCATTAAGTCAATCAAAGGGCCACATATATAACTATTTTATGACAAGTAATAGTCTCGTCTGTTGTATAGATGTGGCAGGCCCAGTGTTTCGTATAGTTAAGCTTCACCATCGAGTCTTATGTTTTAATATTAGATGCGACATAGTTTTGTAGTTTAAACTATTGTCTTAAATATAATAATAAAAAAGTGTATCATAAAAGTGTGAAATATAGAACAACGAAACCTTAGATTAGTCTTATTTATTATTACCAACGCTTGGATTGGTCGCTAACAGGCTAGCTGAAATGTCCAAACATCCTGTAAGTCTTGTAAATAACATAACATAATGATGAAATACAAATAATTCTATTGCAACATTTTACAAACGAAGCAGATTTGACAGTTTAACATATCACGCCAAATGTGACTATCTGATTGTAAAGCGCAGCGAAAACAGGAAATGGCAAGAAACGGCGCTGAATACGTCTTAGCTTGTCTGCTATCCAGAAGCTTACGGTACCACACGCAAAAAACTTCTTTTTATGTGCAATGCGAATGCAAACTTTTGTTTTTACTACAAATCATGGCAGCAGAAAGCTTCCCAAACCACCACATACCCTTCATATTCCAGCACATTGCTGCGAAGGTGAACATAACGCCTCTTTATTTTTCCCCGTCGTTAACTTTTCGCGTTCTTTTCCCAGGAAGTGCTTTGAAAATTGGCGCGCCTGCAAGGGTTTCCCTGCGCGAAGTGTAACGCCACTTCCGGTGTTACATCGAAATCTGTAACCTATTGAAATCTGCGACTGCAGAGGCCGCTGTTGCATGTTTTTACCTATACGTGTTGTCTAAGGCACGAGAAAGAGCGTTTAAATTAACTACATAAATAATGGAGATAGGATCGTTCTCTGTCCAGAGCATGTTATCTCTGCGTATTATTGCTCCTGTGCGAAAAGAGAAAACGTTGGTAAATCATAGACATTTTTAAAGAACTCTTTTAATTGATTTCACTCTAAGGAAACATAATTGTCTGGAATCAGCTCTGAGCCAGCAGCACACTGGTCACCATTTCTGACACCTCTACACCTTTAATATAATTTAAAAAAATGTTTTTGGGTGTTGTTTCATCCTCTCACATTCATTTGCACACATATATTAGCCAGCTGTAACCTAGTGGTTAAGGTACTGGACCAGTGATCAGAGGGTTGCCGGCTCAAGCCCCACCACTGCCAAGTTGCTGCTGTTGGGCCCTTGAGCAAGGCCCTTAACCCTCAATTGCTCAGACTGTATACTGTAACTGTAATGTAAGTCGCTTTGGATAAAGGTGTCTGCTAAATGCTGAAAATGTAAATGTATTCATTTTTGGGATCAGTGGAGCGCTGTCATTAGAATAGGTGGCCCCATTACACCTTCCTAATAATCCAGTAAAAAAATTTCACAGACATAAAGGGGAAAAGCTTGGAAAACCATCTTTTAATTTTTCATGTAATTGGAACAAGCTACTATATAAGCTACTGAGCTTACAATGTCACTGTGTCATTAAGTTTTTTTAAATGGAGTTTTCTATGTAGCAAGTTGTCATTAAAACTGTATAAATTGACCTCCCTGTCTACGTAAAAGTGACAATGACATAATATACTAAAAATTAATTGGTGTTTTTACCCTGTCTTTCTATTATTTTTAAAGACACTACCAGGATTAATTAGGAAAGTGAAGCAAATATTTTGGAGTCTACAAGGTAACAGTTGTGTTACACTGTATGATGTCTCATATTATCAAAGCCGAAGTAAATTTGTTTGCATTAAGAACTCAGCCAGACTAGAGTTTCTGGCTCAGGTTGGTGGCAGAGGGCAGGATGTAAACAAGGACCAAGGAGAGCTGTCCAGATTCACATTAACTTTGTTTATGTGTTTCTCGATGATTAGGGTTAAACTTGTTAGGTAAACAGGATACAAGTCAGTTCAAATGCATGTTGCATTTCTGCTATATTGTGAATTGAGCAATGGAGGGCAACAATAGAAAAGGAAGAGTATGTCAGACGTGGTGGGCGAGGAGAAATACGAGGGCGACCTAGAACAAGAGCAGTCATATCAAATGAAATTAGAGCAACAATTATAGATCATGTTTTGGTCCATGACATGACTGTGAGGGAAGCAGGACAACGTGTGCAACCAAATTTGAGTAGATTCTCTGTGGCCTCCTTAGTCAGGACATTCAGAGAAAAAAACAGGTACAGTAATGTGTGTTTGGAACCTGAGAGTTACAGTACAACTATAGAGTAGGATAGCTCAGTTCATTTCTGTAGCAGGTACGTAGCAGTAGCAGTATGTATATCACTAACATTGTAAAATTACCTCTATTTGTAGAATTGAAAGACGACCACATGAGTGTGGAAGGTCACGTGTGTTCTCAGAACAACAGGAGACTCTCATTGATGATATGGTCAATTCGACTGTGTGAAATACAACAGCAGGTTCTTGAAGACAATAGACATTTTGAAGGGATCAGCAGTGTGAGTCACAATTGACCGTGTCCTGCAGCGCAACCAGGTACGGATGAAACAAGCATACAGAGTACCATTCAAGCTCAACTCGGAAAGAATAAAGGAGCAACACTATCAATATGTGCAAGTAAGTGTGGATTTACAGTACAGTTACTACACACTAGCATATATACTGTATTGTATGTAAAGCAGTTCATGTATACAGTGCCATGCGAAGCTATGGCTTTTTTTTTTTTTTTTTACTGTTTTTAACTTTATTTACTAGTTTATTTAAGTTTTTAACCTCTTATTTGTATTTATTTTCTATTTAAGTTAACTATGGCCAACACACTCGTGTTTTTTCTGCTGCTTTGGGGATTACTGTTTGCATTCACATCGGGTGAGCTCGCGCATAGTCATGGATCCATTGTTTACACCAGAGAACAGCTGTTAGCTACGGTGGCCGAGAAGTGCAAAACAAATTTACATTTCAGAAAACAAAATTACAAAAAAACTAAAACAAATTTACAACAAAAGCAAAAACAAATTTACAAGTGCTCGGGTACCCAGTGTTTGTAAATTTGTTTTGGCATATGTAAAAGTGTTTCAGCACTTGTAAATTTATTTTCGGCATATGTAATTTTGTTTTCTAAAATGTATATTTGTTTTGCACTTCCCGGCCGCACATTTCTGACGGAAAAGGCAGGGACAATAAACCGGAAGTGCGTGTTGCTTACCTGCTGTCAATCAAACTGTTTCTCAGCGATAAAGTGAACGGAGTTTGTGATGGTGACGATAAACAAGGTTTTGTCTAGTTTGTGGAAATCATTTTATCCAGTTGATCCGCTATTGTTTTTCTTGTGGAAAGTTTTGTGCAGATGTTTAGACGTGGCGTGTGCATCTCTATTTACCGTCCGCTCTTCTAAACATCTAAGGAATTCCCACAAGAACAACAAAAGCGAAATAATGAAAATAATTAACACAAAATGGACAAAACATTGTTTATTAGGGACGGAACATCTGATACCGAGGCTTTAAAACTTGTTTCACTTTTGTAACACTGGACTCAGTGTATCGGAGCTTATATTAAAGCAGCAGCATGTGCGGGACTGATGAAGCTTTGTGCTGTGTTTTATCTCACTCACTATATAAGAGACAATCAAACCAGGGTTACCCACCGTCCTGTAAAATACACAATCCTTCTTTATCTGGAGACCAAACGCTGCGTTCAGTATTGAACTGATACAGGACGCTTTGTTCCGTATTTTTATCAATGGGAGACAGAGGGAATTATATTAAGTAGTATTCACTTTTATTCTTAGTAACGGTGTGTGTGCGCTGGTTATAGCAGCAGGGGGGGACCTTACACAGTCATGAGAACAAAGGTTTTATTTATGGTGTTTAAAATTTATTATTTTCATTCTTTATAATAAGTCAGAACCATATTTTAGGCAAAACAACGCACTCCGCCTACTGCGCTGCTCATACATCGGTTTATTAAACAGGTTATGTCACGTTACTAAGAATAAAAGTGAACACTACTTAATATAATGAATTAAGCAGCAGTTTCCTTCTGTTTTATACACCACACCGTCTCCCATTGATAAAAATACGGAACAAAGCGTCCTGTATCAGTTCAGTACTGAACGCGGCGTTTAGTCTCCAAATAAAGCAGGATTGTGTATGTTACAGGACGGTGGGTAACCCTGGTTTGATTGTCTCTTATATAGTGAGTGAGATAAAACACAGCACCAAAGCTTCATCAGTCCCGCACATGCTGCTTTAATATAAGCTCCGATACACTGAGTCCAGTGTTACAAAAGTGAAACAAGCTTTAAAGCCTCGGTATCAAATGTTCCGTCCCTAATAAACAATGTTTTGTCCATTTTGTGTTAATTATTTTCATTATTTCGCTTTTGTTGTTCTTGTGGGAATTCCTTAGATGTTTAGAAGAGCGGACGGTAAATAGAGATGCACACGCCACGTCTAAACATCTGCACAAAACTTTCCACAAGAAAAACAATAGCGGATCAACTGGATAAAATGATTTCCACAAACTAGACAAAACCTTGTTTATCGTCACCATCACAAACTCCGTTCACTTTATCGCTGAGAAACAGTTTGATTGACAGCAGGTAAGCAACACGCACTTCCGGTTTATTGTCCCTGCCTTTTCCGTCAGAAATGTGCGGCCGGGAAGTGCAAAACAAATATACATTTTAGAAAACAAAATTACATATGCCGAAAATAAATTTA
The DNA here is from genome assembly GCF_030014385.1 of Trichomycterus rosablanca. Classification (NCBI taxonomy): domain Eukaryota; kingdom Metazoa; phylum Chordata; class Actinopteri; order Siluriformes; family Trichomycteridae; genus Trichomycterus; species Trichomycterus rosablanca. The sequence continues at coordinate 12,618,183 of NC_085989.1, forward strand.
CAAGTGCTGAAACACTTTTACATATGCCAAAACAAATTTACAAACACTGGGTACCCGAGCACTTGTAAATTTGTTTTTGCTTTTGTTGTAAATTTGTTTTTGTTTTTTTGTAATTTTGTTTTCTGAAATGTAAATTTGTTTTGCACTTCTCGGCCACCGTAGTTAGCACTTAGCAACACCGCTGCTAACCCGGAGAAGTTTTCTGAGATTCCACGGGAACTGAGGAGATGGAGACGGGGGAAACGCGCCGGTGCTGAGCGTCGCGCCAGGAAGAGACGCTACAAACCTGTTCTTCCATCGGTCATTATGGGGAATGTAAGATCTTTACCCAATAAAATGGACGAACTATCGGCGTTGACCCGGCACCAGCGTGAATACAGGGAGTGTAGCCTGATGCTATTTACGGAGACATGGCTAACCGAGCTAACACCGGATGCAAACGTTTCCCTAGACGGCTTTCAGATTCGGCGAGCGGACAGGACTAAAGACAGCGGTAAGAGGAAAGGTGGGGGACTGGCTGTGTTTATTAATGATAGATGGTGTAACCCAGGACACATCACTATTAAAGATCAAATCTGCAGTATGGATATTGAGCTGTTAGCAGTTAGCATGAGGCCATATTATTTACCTCGGGAATTCTCGCATGTTATCGCGATAACTGTGTACATTCCCCCCTCTGCTGACGCGAACTCGGCATGTGACGTCATCCACTCAGTCACAAGCAGACTGCAGACACAGCATCCACAGGCTCTCATCCTGATCTCTGGGGATTTTAATCATGCTTCCCTGTCCTCCACGCTTCCGAATTTCAAACAATATGTGAACTGTCATACAAGAGACAATAAAACACTGGACCTGTTCTATGCAAACACCAAGGAGGCATATAACACTTTACCTTTCCCCCCCTTAGGCAAGTCGGACCACAACCTGGTTCACCTTGTGCCTGTTTACAAACCAGTTGTTCAAAGACAGCCACCCAGTTTACAGGATGTAAGAAGCTGGTCTAACGAGGCTTATGAAGCTTTGAAAGACTGCTTTGACACAACAGACTGGGATGTTTTTCTTGAATCACACGGCGAGGATGTTGACAACCTCACAACCTGCATAACGGACTATATTAATTTCTGTGTGGATAACACTGTACCAACCAAAACAGTACGGTGTTTTTCTAACAACAAACCCTGGGTTACTCTGGATCTTAAGGCTCTCCTAAATAAGAAAAAGAGGGCATTTAGATCAGGAAATAAGGAGGAAATGAGAAGTGTACAGAAGGAGCTGAAAATGAAGATCAGGGAAGGCAAAGACAGCTACAGGAAGAGGATGGAGGACCAGCTGCAGCAGAATAATGTAAATGGAGTCTGGAGGGGCCTAAGAACAATCTCGGGACTTAAGGAATCCAACAGACAATCTGTCAGAGACTTACAGTGGGCAAACGACCTTAACATTTTCTTTAACAGATTTGATCAGGCACTTGCTCCCACCACAAACACCATGGATCAACTCTTGCAGCTGCCCCCAACATCTACTGTTTCTGTTATGCCTACCCCTGGGCTATTAACACCTCACTCTCAACTTCTTTGTTCATCTTCACTGCAACCTTCACCCATCACAGTTCAATGCTTCACACCTCCACCTTCAGCACCCAGCACCCAAGCCTGCTCTTCTCTATCGTTCACCAGTGATCAAGTGAGGAGGGAATTGAGGAAGATGAAGGTGAGGAAGGCTGCTGGCCCTGACGGCATCCACCCCGGGCTCCTTAGACACTGTGCGAACCAGCTGTGTGGGATAGTCCAGGTCATCTTTAACCTAAGCCTGAAACAGGAGCGAGTTCCAGTCCTCTGGAAGACATCATGTGTAGTGCCCATACCAAAGACTACACGTCCCATTGATTTAAATGGATATAGACCAGTGGCACTGACCTCTCATCTGATGAAGGCCATGGAGCGACTTGTTCTGGACTATCTCCGCCCACTGGTCAAACCAGTGATGGATCCGCTACAGTTTGCCTACCAGCCAGGCATTGGGGTGGATGATGCAATCATCTACCTTCTTCAAAGATCCCTCTCTCATCTTGACAGGGCAGGAAGCACTGTGAAGATCATGTTTTTTGACCTTTCTAGTGCATTCAACACCATCAGGCCCACTATACTGAGGAACAAGATGGAGAGTGCAGGGGTGGACCATAAACTCACCACATGGACAATGGACTATTTAACAAACAGACCACAGTATGTGCGGCTCAAGGACTGCGTTTCGGACACAATCCTCTGCAGCACTGGGGCTCCACAAGGGACAGTCCTGGCCCCATTCCTCTTCACCCTTTACACCGCGGACTTCATCTATAACACAGCAACCTGTCACCTTCAGAAGTTCTCCGATGACTCGGCTGTTGTTGGCTACATCCTGGATGGAGACGACAGTGAGTATAGGGAACTCACCAAGAACTTTGTGGACTGGTGTGGACAGAACCACCTTGAGATCAACACCAGCAAAACAAAAGAGCTGGTGGTGGACTTTCGAAGGTCTAAACCACATCCACTGAAACCAGTGAGCATCCAGGGACGGAATATTGAGATTGTTAACTCCTACAGGTACCTGGGTGTTCACCTTAACAATAAACTGGACTGGTCGGATAATACACAAGCCCTGTACAAGAATGGCCAAAGTAGACTCTATCTGTTGAGAAGGCTCCGCTCTTTTGGAATACAGGGGGCCCTTCTCAGCTCTTTTTATGACTCGGTGGTGGCATCGGCCATTTTCTATGGTGTTGTCTGCTGGGGCAGCAGCATGACAGCAGCAGACAGGAAGAAACTGGATAAACTGATTAGAAAGGCGAGTTCTGTCCTGGGCTGCACCCTGGACTTGGTGGAAGCAGTGGGGGAGAGAAGGATGATGGCCAAGCTGTCATCCTTAATGGAGAGCACTGATCACCCACTGCATGAAACTGTGACTGCACTGGGCAGCTCCTTTAGCGACAGGCTTCTTCACCCGCGTTGCTCAAAGGAGAGACATCGCAGCTCCTTTCTTCCTTCTGCTGTCAGGCTATACAACCCCAAACGTAGACAATTACCATCACAATAATTCACTTGGTTTTTAGTACTTCTCTGTGCAATTACTTTTAAATTATGTGCAATACTTGCTGTACCTGCTGTACTTTGTGCAATATTTTTTAATAACTGTGCATTTGGTTAACTTCATCTATAAATACTGTTTATTTTTGTAATTTTTACTTTTGTAATTTTTTTGTAACTTTGCACTTTACTTTACTGCTGTACTTTGTGCAATATTTCTAATAACTGCAATATTTGGTTTAACTTCCTCTATAAATACTGTTTATATATTTTTAATTTTTACATATTCTTACTATTTAGTATATGTGTACATACATGTAAACTTTTTGTAATTTTCTATTTTTTGTATTCTTAAAAGCTGCTGTAACACTACAAATTTCCCCCTGTGGGATAATAAAAGGCTATCTTATCTTATCTTATCTTATCTTAAGTTCAATCTAACAAAGAGGCAAAGAAAGGTCACAACATAATTGGTCAACGTGCCATTTTAGATATGCCTGGCCAGCAGGGTGGCAATGTAACTCTATGTACAGCCATCAACAGCAATGGGGTTCTGCATCACCATGTTACACTAGGGCCCTACAACACAGAACATCTTTTAACATTTCTTGATGGTCTACAGGATGCCTTGCTTGGACTTATGCAGGGGAATCCTGAGCTGAGGGAGTGACCTGTGTATGTGAGCTTTCACCGTGGTCAAAGAGTATGTAAATGGTTCATCAATAACCACCGTTTTCTAAATGTATGCCTTCCACCATACTCTCCCTTTCTTAACCCAATTGAACATTTAATTTTGGGTTTTATGTTTACTGTTTTGAGAAAAGAAGAGGAGATTTCAGAAAATGTGTTTTAGCAACTCAGAAAAACTGTAAAAAAAAAAAAAAAAGTTTTTTGTTTCAGTCAATGCAGCAGTTAAAAAAAAAAATGTTTTTAGTTTCAGTTAATGCAGCATTTAAAAAAAAAATTTGGTTTAGGTTAATACTGCATTTTTAATGCTGCATTCCTGGTAATGTATTTGTGTTCTCCCTTAATGGCTGCTGTGTTCTCACTTTTTGTTTGCAACGTTTTTGAAATAAAGTGTTTATAAATGTGACGTTCCTGGTAATGTATTTGTGTTCTCAGTTTTTGTTTGCTTTGTAAATGTTGTTTTGATGTCACTTAGCAGGCCACTGTAGGTATTAGCATAAGCTGTTTCTTTATCATTGTCTCAAAGCAGCTTTACAGAATCCAGAACCAAAAACCCAAAACAAAATGTTTTTTTTTAAAAAGACAGAAAGCAGCAATTTGACTTTTTTTTATTGATCAATCAGATACACTGGGCGTGAGGCAGGAACATAACATCCCCTCTAGGCAGGGCAGTAATCCATCAAAGGGCACCATACCTTCACCATGTGTAATTACTTAAAAAATGAAAGTCTGAAATTAAAAATGCGTTTTTATACATTTAATAAAACAATACTGACCATTATACTTTTTAAAAGTATGTTTATCCAAGCAAAAATAAAAGTAAACATAGCTGCAACTGGCAATTTTCAGGGCTAAGCACAAATAAGCACAGTGTGGCCAAATACGTGAGAATGGGACCATTCCTGAATTAGGTTAGGACACAGAAGCACAGCCAAATTTCATGCCATATGGACCGTCTTTGTTTGCAATAAATACTGTATATCTTGCATGTTACACTGCCACCTAGCGCTGCAGTTACATCATATTTTTGATAAAGTTTACAAACCTCCTGTGCTTTGTGCCCCTGAAGTTTGGTGACTAATAATGTAATGCTTACGGAGTTGAAGAAGGATATCTGTGCTTTATGGTCAGCTTGTTCTACCCACGTTCTGGATTGGCATCTGGCAATTACACAGTATAGAAATTCAGGCATTTATTGATAATTATTAAAGTGGAAGTTGTTATGGTTCCTTTGATACAAGAACACCTGGGTGAGCAGGAGGGACATCTGCTCTATTCTGCTCTCCTATAGACCTATCTTCTCCTCTCCAGCCCTCTTTTCTCCTCTTGTTTGGTCTAATATATTCAAATCTTCTCTTTAGTATTTCTCCTTTTTTAAACTCACCTCCATGTCACATGCGCTCAGTGCCCTGTCAGCATATGTGCACTCTCTGTCTCTTATCTAAATGCACCAAAGTGAACATGAAAGAAATATTATTACTAGACAACTGGTATTTCTTTCAATAATGTTCAGAAATGGAGTATTGACCAATTCTGATCTGACTGACAATTATAATATCAAGAAACACTAACTTATTTCTTGTAATACTGTATACTTCTGTCATCTGATTAGTACTTATTTTCCTACTGCTCTCAACTTAATTTTAGTTTTTTTGTGACTGGTGAAAAAAGGTGAATTTGTTTTTACTTGATGCAATTACTGACACTCTTTGGAAGAATGTTATTTATTTCCACAATTATAGTTCCAAAGCAAAAAGACATACTGACGTTAATGCAGAGCTGGTATAAAGACTTAAAGTGAAATGTTGGTGGTATGAGGTTAAAGTAACAACTGTGTCATCAGCAACTGATGTGAATACTGATGGATTTTAACGTTAAGTAAAGCTATTGAGTGAAATATGTTTATTTATATTTTTTACATCTGTATACTGGCAGGGGACATTTTGAGCATAACTAAATATCGAGGAGATGTGTCCCCATAATATATATTGTGATTACAGCCTTGGTGAATTTCTTTTATTTACTTTGACTTTTATGTCATTGCAGATAGTATGAACCTACGATATTTCACATTTTGTCTGGTCAACTTTATTTAATCTGTTATTATACATGCCTGCAACACCATCTTTTATCTACTGGGAAAAACACCTCCCAATTAGATGAGCAACTAATTGGACATGTTTTCTTACCTCCCGAAGTACCCTGTACAGCACTTCATCCCATTTTTTCTACTGAAAAGGGCATACTCTGGAACACTGTCTAGTATGTTTTGATTATGAATAAAAAGTAGTGTCTTGATCAGTTTAAAATCTAAAAGTCACAGTCTGCTGTGCTTACAATAGGGGGTTATTTGCTGTACCTGGGGCCAAACCTTTAAAAGTGGACCCGAGACTCTAAAACTCACTCCACTGACATACCCCCTGCTAGCTTCCTTGCTCAGGTTTTTCAGCTTAGTAGTGGCTTTCTGGTTTCTGTGGTTGCCATGTGCACCCTTTAGTTCTTGAGTTTTTCCATAGGTGGCATGTTAGTTCTGTAGTCACTACCATATCTATTACAAGCAACTACTAAAAACCACCCACAGAATATCACTAATAGGAACTTAAATTGAATAACTAAATTACATATTACACATAACATCATAGAATGGACAGCAATAATAAGTAATAAAATCATTTATTGTCAGTGATCTACAATTACTAGTCTTTCATCAGAAAATAAAAAGACAATAAAACTGCTTGTACAGCCAGAACAAGTTGTTATGGCCTTTGTGAAATTGTGCATCCATCACATTCATAATATGAAATTGTTGCAAAAACATATGGTTCTTGCTTTAAGTGGAAGTAAAGCAATGCTAAAATTCCTGCCTAATCAGATGGTCAGACCTCCTTTCAAATATGATTGTGTTAGTTATCTTAGCATATTTCATGTACGTATTTTAATGATATTGCTTCTTTGCCTATTATTTCAACTAAATTTAATTTTAATTTCAACCAATTTACATTGTTTCAGTTGTATTTTAAAGACTAATCCTGTAAAGATAAGTTCATGTTCTAATTTTTAAACGTTACTTGATTTCACTTTTACTTAATTTTACTCTATTATTTTTGCTGCTCAAAATGTTAAGGTGGTTATTTATGGTATGACATTAATTCTCATTCAAAAGTTTTAAAAGTTACAAATGTTTGAGAAACTACAAACAAAAGTGTAGAATAGACAGTAAAAAAGGGTGCACCTATTTCACAGGCAGATTACTATCAAACAATGTGTCCCTCTATATACATTTGCAATGTTTTTTTTCGGTTTTTTTTCGATAAAGACTAAAATGGCATAAACTAAGTGGAAGCAGTGAAATACTTCTTGGCTGCTTTTGGATAAGCCATACCAGGGAGCTACACAGGTCCAAAGAAAATACTAAAAAATCAATGCAGTTATAGATTCTGCCATCAAAAGTTATAGACCATTATAGTTAAAACAATTGTACTAGATATATACTAGAACTGCAGCAGAAGCTAATCATACTGGGTATAATAGATATATAAACTAATACAATAAATAATAATTTGGATGCAACATTTCTTAAATTCTAAAAAGCATTCTTAAGTGCAGCAACACAAGCAGTCAAATACTTGTTTGGACAACAGAAGGTAATAAAAATAGCAAAGAGACATGTCAAAATACTAGAAAAAATTTTACATTAGAATAAAGTTATAGTGCTATTTGTTGTTTCAAACCATCCGCAAGGAGAATACATCAAAAGGTACATGCAATGATTTTATATACATGCAATAGATGTATATACAGTAGTTACAATTGCAGTTGCAGTTATCCTGTTCAAACTGAAAAACCCTCTACCCTGTGTTTTGGCGTGTGTGTGTGTGTGTGTGTGTGTGTGTGTGCGCGTGGTTACACCTTGGCACCAATATTGCTTTCTAAAGCCCTGTTATTACTTACCCACAACGTGGTCTCACACTTGCATATTTACTATTTCCATTTTTTGGCAAATCATTGTAAGTACATCAATGCAGTTCAATGAGTATCATTACAGTTGTGCTTTTCTTTTCATCTAAACTTGTTTTTTTATTTTACTTAAGTCTACAGACATCGAATAAAACATGAGGTAGAAGTTTTCTTCAAATCAGTGTGGTATTGTGTCATATTTTTTATGCAACCCTTTGTCTGAATCCTGGACAGCATAAATAAGAAGTGAAACTAGACAGCATAGGTGCCAAATATGGTCATGAACTAATAGTAACAGAAAAGTGGTTATATTATTGCTCAGTAAAAGAATCCGTCAGGCCCATCGGAAAGAAAAAGTAAGTGAACAACAAGGCCGGAAGACTTGAATTTTGTTTCGTTGAGTTAAAGTGCAATAACATGCCTTTAAGGTGCATCTGGTATGTAAACCTATATTACACCAGATGACAGTACATTATACCTGGCTGGTTGAACAATGGAACAATTAATGTTAAAAAAGCCAGTACTTTATATTAAGAGTGTTCAACTAGATTTAAATGTGAAATAATATTACATAATACACTGTGAAATTCACTCGTGAAAACACATTCAGTCTTTTGCATTCTGTAAACAAAGCTTTTAAATCAAATGCTGTTTGCAATTGACAGGGCATAGAAATAGATCAACAAATTATGTTTCCAATTCTTTTTCATAGAATTAGGCTTTTTAAATGTTGTAAATGTCTACGTTTTACATGTAGCAATTATATCTACATAAAATTTGTGGCTTTTAAGGTTTTTTTTTTTAATATGAGCCAGTAAAAAGTTTTTTTTAATATAATTTAATGTAATATGGTAATGCATCAAAGGCTTTAAAGCAATACTGTAGTGGGTTTTAAAGCTCTATAATATCTATGTCTTAAAAGCAATGTAAAGACAATCTTTTCCTTCAATGTCTGTGTGCTCTGTATTTTGGACTACAGAAAAAAATGATTAATAAAACAAGGCTGAAGAGTAAATCTTTCTTTCAAAAGACATTAAGTTCAGTGTCAATGTATTTAATCACTTATTGATTTATTTTTGTAACCACTTTTTCCTTATCAGGGTTGTAGGGTCTAAAATATTTTTGCTTGATGTGCCACACAAAACATTAACTGAAAAGGGTAACTAATTAAATGTACAAAGAACAAAAATTCTTAGAAAAGATTTTGCTAATTATTTGAATGAATTTTAGACCACTTGGCTCACCTGGTATACCTAACTAGTTACACCCCACCACACAACCCCTTCTACAACCTTGTGATTCTTCCTTCTTTAATAAATAAAATATAAGCAATTGTAAAAATGTTAAAACTGTTAAACCATGTGTTAAAACAATTTCCATTTCCAGTATACGAAAACAGCAGACCAATGAAATCATATCTACATGTGTCAGTTAATATACTTTTATAGAGCCTTGTGCTAAATCAGTGCAGTACCACTTTAAAGGGAAAGTTCCTCTTGCATTTTTATGAAAGTGATCAAAACAAAATAATTTTCCTTTTAAGTTTAAGAGTTTTCCCAGATGACCAAACATGCACTAAACACTCACAGTACAGTTAGACTACTTATACACTAACCTAACCTAACATCTGGCTTATTAAAAAATCTTGCAACCTTTGTTCTTAAAAGTTAGTTAAACAAGTTGCTTTATTGCATGCTTTTGCTCTCTGATACTATAACATACATTTAAAAGAACTAAAATCGTCAAGCTTATGATTGTTAGTAAAAGTTAAAACCACCGTTTAAGACTTTGTCTCTCAAGAGACTCTCAGTTTGCAACAACATCTGCACCCCCACCCTGATCCTTGATGGAACCGCTTGCAGGGCCTGAAGATACCATGTCATCTAAACTTTGGACTTTAGGGTGTATGTCAGGAATGGTGGTGCCCATGAAGTCAGTTTCTTGCGCAGTGTTGTTGAGCTCAGAAGGTTGGCTGGCACTAAGCACAGAATCAGAAGTGAAACTGGCACCCTGGTTACCCTCAGAAATAGTTGGAGGTATGGCAGCAAGACTGTCAATGAGAGGCTTGTGCAAAGCAAATGACTGATCAGTGTCACTGTCTAGTGGGAATGTGGAAGTGTTGAACTCTACCCCAGAGTCATTTTCCAAAAAATTTGTTTCTGAGGGGAAGTTTGGATATTGTCCTGATTTGGATACTTCCAGTCCCTGTACAAACAAAACAGTAAAGTCAGTGTTTAAAAAAAAAACAGATTATATCGTAACACAGGGGTGTCCAAACTATGGCCGGCTGGCCATTGGCAGCCTGTTACCATTTTTGAAATGGTACTTGAGATAATTTAGAAATTAAATTAAAGTTTGGTCTGGTGTCGCTATTACAGAAATTAGTCTAAACCATAATAATATTTTTTTTCACTGATTTCAGAAAGAAATGTGTATGTTTAATTTGTCAAAAAAACAGTTGCTGTTATGACAGAGAGTAATGTCATATTATTATTCACTGGTAAGCAAAATCTTACTTGACACAACACTGTCAAAGATGCATCATTACTCACTTAAATAAAAAGCATGTGTAGTTGATCGTTATCAATTTTTTAAAATTGATTTATGTACAGTCTGTGGCCAGTCATTGCATATTTTTTTCTACATCTGGCCCCCAACAAGAAAAGATTGGACACCCCTGCTGTAACATACAAAATGCAATCCAGGAGTCAGCTGGCATTGCAGAGACTGGCATTTTATTTTACCAAAGATGAGTAATGCAGGCAACAGTAGGTCACCTCTACTGATAAATATAATTAATAAGGAAAACTATGCTATAGAGCAAAAATTTCACTGTTTTTACACTGTAAACCAATAACTAGCAAATTTACAGTTACTTACTCTGCTTTTTACTTTGAATATAGCATTATTATCCAAATAATACTGGAGTTATTTTATAATAAACTTGAATAAAGAATTACTTATGTATTTATAAAAACAAAATGTTATTTTATGAACAATCTGAGAAAAATTACAATGCAGTCAAGCGCCTTAAATATTACTATAAAATTAAGTCACTTTATAAATCAATATTTACTAGTAATGTATTAAGTGTTTTCCAAAATTGATTACAATCCTAATGTAATTCTACTTCTGCTATAAGACAGTAATAAGGCAATTAAAACAAAGCAAATATAGAATTACTGCAAATTTAATTACAGTAAGCTGAAGTATTAAGAAAAAAAATCATAAAAACATACAGAAATGATTTGCAAATCCTTTTTGACCGGTATTTATTTGTAAAGAGTACAAAGACAAGATCCTGACCCATCCTGGTGGCAAATCCAGACATGCAATTATACTTACATTTTTTTCATTTACATTTTTGGCATTTCTCCAAAGCAATTTACAGTACTGTGACAGTATATTGTCTAAGCAGTTGAGGGTTAAGGCCCTTGCTCAAGGGCCCAACAGTGGTAACCTAACAGTTACCACTGTTACACCAAAATCACAAAAAGTTGGTACAGTATGCCACTGACCTTTATTTCATTGCAGACAGTATGCAATGTATGAAACACTGAGTTTTCATACTGTTCCAACTTTTTATGATTTGGGGTTATATAATAGTTATAATATTCTAAACTGACTGGGTAAAACTTACCTATGGTGACAAATGTGGTAGCACTGACACTGATCATACTATGTGTTTAAAAAGGATTAAAAAATATTTATATACAATATTTCCATGGTATTTCTACTACTAATCTTGCTTACCTTGATCTCAACTTCTGTGGTCTCAGTGTTATTTTCATAGGTGGTCTGCAAAGTGGAATCTTCTGTGAACCTTGTATAAGCCTCATGAACCACCTAATACCAAGAAGAAACCCAAACATGAATATACCAAAAAGACAGGGAATCCTGCTTAGGCAAAAGTAATTTAGTAGCTTGGGGGGCATATCCAAACATTTGCAGATGGAAAGCTCAGTGTACCACACCAAAAGCTCCTATATACTTATAAAGTAGCTTAAAATGTGATATATATTGTAACAGTGCAAAAAGGTTTGGCTAAAGGTTATATATTAATATTACTTATATTTTCTTTTGACCCCAGATATTCCAAGCCAGACAGCAGTGTGTCATGCCACTACAAATGTTGAAAGCTATTGTCACAATATATATCTGCACATACACACACACCTTGGCATTTAATAATAGCTTTTCAGAGGAACTAAGAAACAACACAGCAATCACAAAAACAACAAATTGGACAAAACAAAATGCACTTTGGCACACTTTCACAGTGGTTAATGATTACTGTTAAGCATTTTTTTAACATTCCTTAATGATTTTCAATAATGTTTGACTGTGGTTGCTTAATTTATGCATATCTGTGTAACTCTGAAATCATTTAGATACTTTTTCACCCAAAGGTGTGAGTTTTTTAATGTTTTTTTTTATCAACAATTAATTTAAATAATTTAATTTAATTTAGTTTTTTGTGCATCTTATTAACTACATGAAAACAAAAAAAAGCTAAATAATAATACTTATTGTGATTATTGAATTTTGTAATAATAAAATACTGTCACATTTGCTATTTCAAAAACATAATACTATCCATGAGCAGGAATATACAACATCCAAACTTTGAATAAAACAAGACTGCTTCTTATACAGTTAAAGTCAAAAGTTTAAATACTTTTTTTCTCTAAATTTTATTAACTTCCATGTCCCTACCACTGAAAAGCAACCCTACAGCATGGAGCTGCCACTACCATGTTTCACAATAGGGATTATACGTGCCAGGTAATACGTAGTGCCAATGTTTCACCAAACATAGTGCTTGCTCTTCCACCCAAAGAGTTAATTTATGTCTCATCAGACCAAAGATTCTTTTTCCTCATGTTGCCCTAAGTACATTTACATTTACATTTTCAGCATTTAGCAGACGCTTTTATCCAAAGCGACTTACACAGTGAGCGGAACACAATGAGCAATTGAGGGTTAAGGGTCTTGCTCAGGGACCCAACAGTGGCAACTTGGTGGTGGCGGGGCTTGAACCGGCAACCTTCTGTTTACTAGTCCAGTACCTTAACCACTGAGCTATCACTGGCCCTAGTACTTTACATGTACTAAGTACTTTACATGCTGTCATGTAACTTTTACATAAAAGTCTCTTCCATCTGGCCATTCAGCCATAAAGACCTGGTTAGTGGAGTGCTGGAGAGATGGATGTCAGATCCTCCCATCTCTACACAGAACTTTTAGAGTTCATTTACAGTGACTGTTGGGCTCCTTCTAACCCCTTTGACCAATGCTCCCTGCCTGGAACCCCAATTTGGCTAGACTTTCAACAGCTAACCACAATTTGGAAAACAGTTGTAAATAAGGGGTTTAAGTTTGTAACTTTGATTAAATTTTTAAAAAACTTTTTAAACACATTTACTCTTCGTCATGGGTGACTAAATGTAGATAAATGGGTAAAAATTGCAATTAAAGCTATTCAAATTTAATTACACAATAAAGTGTGTACAAAGTCAAAAGTTCTAAATACTTTCTGAATCTACAATTTTTTACCTTAAAACTTTTCTTTCCTTTTCTTCAGGTTTTCTAAGTAAATGCCAAGTTAAAATGTGCATATAGCAATTAAAGATTTTCATATTATTGAAATTTGTGGTTCCCTCATTTTTTACTAATTTCATATAGTGCTTTTATAAATAGGGCTAGTTTAACTGCACACAATGCCAAACAAAAACAGAACATTGGTCTCTTGCCAAGGTCAGGAAAAAAATCACAAACTGTTACCTCATACTGAGATGAAATTTGTCATGATGGTTAGATGTAATCTAAGAACCACCAAAAAGCATGTGTTGGAAACTGTTAAAACATTCCAACAGTGTCCACAGTTAAGCGAGCTTTAAAATGGCTTTATGTTAGGCTAAAGGCTGCCATGCAAAACAGACGCTTCAGCTCCTGCTTGTTCCTCATACATAAAATTAGCAAAAAAGTTTTAAGGTGCCATTTTGAAGCAGAGACATTTTACTCGGGTGGCTGTCTTCTTAGATAACATCTGACTTACAATTTTGTCTCAGCATATGTTAACAGTTTCTACATGATATTGGGCACTGTCACACATACTTGTTCATGTTTTTAAACACAAACTTATTTAAGAACTCTAATTCAATAAAGTTTTTTTTCCATTCTGCACATTCTCCATTTGTTCAGTCACAGAAATCCTGAAATGATGACAAACTTGAAATGATTACAAGTATTTGTAAACCTTTGACCTTAACTGTATGTAGATATCTATGAAATAATTTAGCACAAAAACTAATTTTTTATGTATAACTACTAAATTTAGTTATATTAGATTAATTAAATAAACAATGTAATGTGTGAGTATCTGCTACAAAGACTACTAATCATTACCACAGGTTTCAACATACACATTCACACCAACATAAACAACCACTTACACACACAAACACACAAATATATACACATGGGTCCACACTTACCTCTTTACCATTTAGAAAAAAAATCTATGTGCATGGGTTTTACTGATAGTAAAAAAAACTACAAACATAACTGAGCCTGTATACCCACTAAAACTAATGGGCCAACTGCAGGAATCAGTGTGATACCATAGCAGTTACTTGTGTCAACAGACCTGGATGGATAACAGATGGAGGAATGAGGGATGGATGCCACAAATCGTTGATGGTGGCACAAAGCCTTTGTCGAGCTCCTGTTGGACCATCCTACTGCACTAGTACAAACACTGATACAGAGCCATCAACTTAGCACTAAAATACAAAATAAACACCAGAACGCGAAGCTCGCTCACCGAGAAGGTATTCCATCTGAGGCTCCTTTAAAAGGGAAAAATGCAATGCACATCAGTGATTTGGCTAACCTTTACTATATAACAGCACTTCATAAGCTTATTGCAAATAATTTAGCAGCAATGCTTCGCTTATAAACTGCATCAGACATAAATATGCATTTATCGATTTATTTTTTAATTTGGTAAAGTGATTGACAGGATTGGACTGCTAGGATGAATGAAAAGGAATAAGAAGAAATAAGATAACGTAACTTACAAACAGACAGACACTTACACAGTAAAGCAAGTGAAATTCACATTATCAGAGTCATTTAAAGCTTTTTGGGAGTTGAAATTGAATAATCAGATTTGGATACTTAATAAAATATCTGATACATTCAGTTCATCAGGGATTTATATAAAGCATATTACAAAGGACAGAGAACCAATGCATAAACAAACACACATTTAAAGCCCTGTCAACGATGAGATGAGGTTTTACTATATATTGTAAATATTATATAAATTTATATGCTACAATTTGCTTGAATACTTGATGTGACTTATTTATCTATTGTTTTGTTCTTTACCTGTCTGAAAGTCTTTCCATCGCCCTTGCCAGCCTGCTGAGCAATAAAAGCAATCTTTCGTGATTTCTCAGCCCGACGGCGAATCTTGACCTGACATGATATCAGACACACCAAAAGCAGGAAAGCCAGTAAACCCACCAAAGACAGGATCACCACATAGAGCTGAGGAAGCTTGTAGGCTGATAGAAAGAGAAACAAAAGAAAGCAAATAAAGCAAGATTAAACGAATGATTTACCATTTTTTATTTTGTTATTTAATATTTATTAATAATAATGCTTAATTATTTAGTTGAAGTGTTGAGGTGTTTTAGCCACGTTCACACCTAACACGTATATACAGTATAATTGATTGTTATATGAATCTTATGCCTCCAACTGTGCCAACAGTTTGGGGAAAGCCTGTTCCTGTTTCCTGCTTTAAGTTTGGTAAGGAGGAACTGCGCTGGGATGCACAGTGCCCTGACCTTAATTCCCCTGTTACTGTTCGGATAAATAATGAAGTTGAGCCCATGCCAGGCTTTCTTGACCAACAGTCTACATCAGTAAGTAAACACACTAAAGTATGTAAAATGCCTTCAGTGAATATTAAATGCCCCCAGTATTTCAAGTTTTCAAGCTAAACAAATGCCCTCATTGAGGTTCGTCAGGTGTGTGCTCTCTAGGACTGACCTGAAAGCAGCTGGAAACTTCCTCTGCTTATAAATAATCACACAGGTTGTGCATCTAAAGTCTGCATATTAGCACATCTAAAGTCTGGTACAATGCAATTAGGTATAATAAAACAAAATAAGAGCTTTTAATAATTCAGCTTGTCTTGTTTGAAAAAGTGTTCTGCATATGATGCCAAACACCATAGGCACACCGCCCAAAGCGGAATTAGATACTCAGCTGTAGGGCTTTGGAGTATGACAACCTTACTGACAGTGTAAACAATGACTCAGCATTACACTGGTCTCTGGGCTTCCCTAAAATAGCCCCGGAATCAGGTGTGGTGCATTAGCAACCATTAGCGCTACAGGCCCTTGGAATTGTATTTCATTTGGGACTAGCAATGAGCAGATCTATGCTTTAGTTTTTGAAGTGAGGCAGACAAATGTAATTGACCTATTGCACTGCTCACAGCACAGCATTTAGCAGTGGAACTCTTAGATGAGGTCTGGGTCCAGGATGGTACCCAAGATTGTTCTTCTGGTTCATATCCCAATCAACTAGCTACTGACCAATGGCAAGATGGGATAGGGAAGGAATTCAGAGGGCACAAAGAATGGGTACGAGGGTCCTTGTTGCAGGCACAAACCTGACATGCACCAACATAATCCATACGTCTTTGTCCACCAAAGGCCACCAAAACCCTCTGGGCAAACACTCTTGTGTTCTGTTGGTCCCTGGGTGGACTGAATTCATCACATAGTGGTCAGAATAAAAAGTTTGCCGGGGAGCCAATGACAGGGTTAAACCGACCAAAGAACAAGGCCCATTTGGACTGGCGGAAGTTGAGATGTGTACCCTGCTATACCTAGGCCAGAGTTATATGATTTGTTCAGACCAGGAATTGGTGATTTGCTCCTGCTAGCCAATTTCTGTATTCCTCCAAGACCAAGTTTAGCTGCTAATAGCTTCATGTTTCCAACATCATAGTTTTTCTCAGACAGAGTAATATCAATAAGTGATGTAAACACAGGGGTATTGTCCATTATCAGGCCCTATGCATTGGGACAGTATTGCTTTGTGCCTTACATCAGAAGCATTCACCTTTCATCAAAGGCCTTCTAGGGTTCTGGCGTCCATCTAAAGCTACCTGCAAATTTTTTGTTCAGGGGTGTGGCACGGGTAATGGTTATGGCTGGATCTATCTGCAAGAGGCCCCCAGACTTTTTTTTAAAAGCAAGGCAAACGCACACTGGCCAATGACCCTACTGAATGACACAGCACTGCACTGGTCTCTGTGCTTTTATAAATAGCCCTGGAATAAGGTGCAGAGCATTAGCTTCTGGGCTTTGTAGTCCATTTGCGGCTACAATGGGCCAAAATATGTGTCCTGCCATGACATGAAGCACACAAAGTTAATAAACCCATTACCGTTTACTATCACTGTAGTTAACAAGCACATGATTTTTTTTTATTTTAGATCATGGGTAAAAGAAAAATAACTTGACAATGAGAATAGTAAAGACAAAACAAAGACAAACCAAATAATTTGGGGTTGCATAAAAGCCTAAAAATAGATTAAAACCCTTTATGACTAAATCTTATTCATCAATGTCTATACTTACGTTCCACATTTACGTAGACATCAGCTATGCGGAATCCTGTCAAGTCAGTCAATTTAAAAACACCAGCGTCACTAACTTTGACCTTTTTCAGATAGAACACAGAGCCCTCAGTAAATGCTCTGCCCTCTAGAATTTGGTCCAAAGGCTCCACCAGCTGCCCTTGATCAAGAATAACTTGGTGCTTGTGGTCAGAGTCTGGAATGTAGATCATATGGACCTTGGAGTGGTTTATGTAGAGGTTGATCTTTAAAGTGCCATCATACTTCAAGTACATAAAGTTCTGATGCTCTAGGATGAGGAAAAAACAAATGGAAAAAACAATTAAGCCTACACAAAACACAGCATTGCACATTAAATATTTACCTGTTCATTCAACTTCCTTCTATCTTACTTCTAGTCAAGCTCTTTGCCAATCCCTTAGAATTAACAACATTGCAACCTATTATGATAGCATAATAGGTTTCAACATCGAAGTTATAGTAACAGATAATAGCGTTGAATCCTAATAATTTACTAAAATTGAACAATGGATTCATTAAGCATTCATATTTAATTTTAAATGAATTTAACTGTCAATATTATATATCAATCTACACCTAATTTCCCATGATGAAAAAGTGAATTTCTTTTTAGAGTTTTAATTAAAATTTCATTAAAAATCAACTGAAATCTCTTATTCACAAAAGTACTCAGACCCATTGCTGTGGCACTCAAAATCAGATGTGTCCTGTTTGCTTTAATTATGCTTAAAATGTGTCTAGAACTTACAGTGTATCACAAAAGTGAGTACACCCCTCACATTTCTGCAAATATTTTATTATATCTTTTCATGGGACAACACTATAGAAATAAAACTTGGATATAAGTTAGAGTAGTCAGTGTACAACTTGTATAGCAGTGTAGATTTACTGTCTTCTGAAAATAACTCAACACAGCCATTAATGTCTAAATGGCTGGCAACATAAGTGAGTACACCCCACAGTGAACATGTCCAAATTGTGCCCAAAGTGTCAATATTTTGTATGACCACCATTATTATCCAGCACTGCCTTAACCCTCCTGGGCATGGAATTCACCAGAGCTGCACAGGTTGCTACTGGAATCCTCTTCCACTCCTCCATGATGACATCACGGAGCTGGTGGATGTTAGACACCTTGAACTCCTCCACCTTCCACTTGAGGATGCGCCACAGGTGCTCAATTGGGTTTAGTCCATCACCTTTACCTTCAGCTTCCTCAGCAAGGCAGTTGTCATCTTGGAGGTTTTCGAAGGGAGGGGATCATGCTCTGTTTCAGAATGTCACAGTACATGTTGGAATTCATGTTTCCCTCAATGAACTGCAGCTCCCCAGTGCCAGCAACACTCATGCAGCCCAAGACCATGATGCTACCACCACCATGCTTGACTGTAGGCAAGATACAGTTGTCTTGGTACTTCTCACCAGGGCGCCGCCACACATGCTGGACACCATCTGAGCCAAACAAGTTTATCTTGGTCTCGTCAGACCACAGGGCATTCCAGTAATCCATGTTCTTGGACTGCTTGTCTTCAGCAAACTGTTTGCTGGCTTTCTTGTGAGTCATCTTCCTTCTGGGATGACGACCATGCAGACCGAGTTGATGCAGTGTGCGGTGTATGGTCTGAGCACTGACAGGCTGACCTCCCACGTCTTCAACCTCTGCAGCAATGCTGGCAGCACTCATGTGTCTATTTTTTAAAGCCAACCTCTGGATATGACGCCGAACACGTGGACTCAACTTCTTTGGTCGACCCTGGCGAAGCCTGTTCCGAGTGGAACCTGTCCTGGAAAACCGCTGTATGACCTTGGCCACCATGCTGTAGCTCAGTTTCAGGGTGTTAGCAATCTTCTTATAGCCCAGGCCATCTTTGTGGAGAGCAACAATTCTATTTCTCACATCCTCAGAGAGTTCTTTGCCATGAGGTGCCATGTTGAATATCCAGTGGCCAGTATGAGAGAATTGTACCCAAA
Source organism: Trichomycterus rosablanca (assembly GCF_030014385.1). Lineage (NCBI taxonomy): Eukaryota > Metazoa > Chordata > Actinopteri > Siluriformes > Trichomycteridae > Trichomycterus > Trichomycterus rosablanca. The sequence goes on from NC_085989.1 coordinate 12,637,557, forward strand.
ACACCAAATTTAACAGCCCTGCTCCCCATTTACACCTGGGACCTTGACACATGACACCAGGGAGGGACAACGACACATTTGGGCACAATTTGGACATGTTCACTGTGGGGTGTACTCACTTATGTTGCCAGCTATTTAGACATTAATGGCTGTGTGTTGAGTTATTTTCAGAAGACAGTAAATCTACACTGCTATACAAGCTGTACACTGACTACTCTAAGTTATATCCAAGTTTCATGTCTATAGTGTTGTCCCATGAAAAGATATAATGAAATATTTGCAGAAATGTGAGGGGTGTACTCACTTTTGTGATACACTGTAAGTGGAGTCCACCTGTTATAACATGAACTGAGCGGACATGGGACATTAATCAGACAACCCAACAGTCACTCTTAAAAAGCTTTAAAAGTCCTGGGTAAAACACAAGAACCCGTTGGACAACCATCTTTGCAGCACTCAATAAACTAGGCCTTTATGACAGAGTGGAAGCCACTGCTAAGTGAAAGACATATGACAATCTGCTTGAAGTTTGGCAGGCAAAAGATAATAAAAAAATCTGGTCTAATAATAAGAAATTTTTAAACGTTGGGCAGAAAAATCTGAATCTGAATCCTACGACACACTCAAAACGTTGGAACAGGGGCAAAAAAATCAAGATACACTGTTTTAAAACACTCCACAAAAAGCAGGTGAATTGGTAACGTGAGGGTATCATGATTGGGTTTAAAAGAAGGTTCCACTAAAGGCTAAGTCATTGCAAGCAAAGATGGATAATGACTCAATGACTTGTGCCAAACATTGTGAGAGAATTGTCAATCAGTTAATTTACATCAATTATATGCAGAAATAATGTTCTCTGGACCAGAACTCATGTTAGATGGACCAAAAGACAGTGGAAACAAGTTTTGGTCAGATGAGTCCACAATTCAGCTTATTTTCAGGAAAAATAAATGCCTGCCAGCAGTCCAGATTTGAAATGTTGCATCATGAAAATGAGAATCAGACAACCATGAAATGTTTAGTAGCTGAAGTCTTGTATCAGGAATGCATAGAAATTCCACTTGCAAAACTTGTCTTGTACATTGTCTACTAATCTTCATGAGTTGGACAACTACCAGACATTTTCTTGTAAAAAAGAAGTGCCACTATTTTGTCCATGCCCCGAGGCAGCATTCTTGCCTAAAATATAATGCTTTCTTTACCATGCTTTACTGCTGACATGTACTTTCAATGTTTGTGTGCAGTTTCTTTTTCTTCTAAACATGTGTTACATTTTGTAAATCTGCCACAAAATGTAACTGTTGTTTAACTGTAACACAAAACATTGTCCCAGAATCATTGTAAAACACTTAGGTGGTATTTTTCATACTTAAGGCATGCAACAATAGCACAAAATAAGATTTGTTCAAATGCATTTTTCCATTAAAGCAAAGTATGTTCACTTTTTTCTAAAGATTCTGCAGTTTCTGTATTTTGTGATTAAACTTTTAATTCGGATTAATACAACTGTTTAAATGTTGTTTTTTAACTACTTCCAGTCTGAGTCTCAGTGCATAAGCTACATAAAGACTTTTTTTTAAAGTACACTGTTTGTTTGTTATTGGTTCTAACACAATATTTTATCTACTATGAATTGAATGATAAGAAGACAAGTTTAATGACTTATTTAAAATACCAATTTTTATTACTTGCAACTGAATATTATCTTTAACCTTCAGTATTGTGCTGAGTGCTACTAACCCCACCTTCTTTTACTCACCTTTTACATTTAAGCATGTCCTCTTACGAACTTTTCCATCACTGTCCAATACAGTGTAGCTACCTTCATCAGCCCCAGTGACCGAATGAAGGGTGACCCGCTTCTCATTTGCATTTAGACGGTTCATATACTCTTCTACAGGGATGGTGCTCTGGTTCAGTAGAATATGAGCAGGTGGTTCTGCTGTTTGGTTGGCATGAGGCGCACTGGGTCTGAACTCCAGAATGTATGGACCAGTAATATCATTCAAAGGAATGTGATATGTTTCACCATACTTTACAGTTGTCTCTGTGGCACAGTCTGTTGGAGTCAATAAGTATGTACAAAACTATCACAAATGTAAGTTTTAACTTTTAATTATAAATCTTAATTGGTAGTATGAATAATCTAGATGATTTATTAGCAGTAATCACATACAGTCCTTTACTTACACTTACCTCTTACTATTAGAATGATGTGTTTAACATTAGATGGAGCCGCTGTGTCCCTTACTATGTATGTCCCCTCATCTTCTTCACCAACATCTTCAAGAACCAAGTTACTTATTTGAACAATAAGTTTGACTCTAGAGTTCAGTGGATGCTGGTTCTGGAACAAAAGGACCTCCGAGAGTGGTTCCACCCTTGGTTTAAACACTACCTCTGTAGTTTGCAGCGCTGGTACAGGAATATGAATGTCCTCCCCAAAAAAGGCTGTACGATATTCAGCTTTTGCTACATAGTAAAAAAAAAAGTCCAGTAGTTAAAGATAGAATTATAAAGATGCAGCACAAAGTAATGACATCTGGCATATCTGACTGGCTTCATCAGCATTGCTATTAGGTGTTTCATTTAAAAAAAATGTAATTATTTTATATAAAATGCGTTTTAACTGAAACAGGTTGAGAAAAAGTTTTAAATACTTTTACCTTTGATGCTTGCAGGCCAAACTGTAAAGAAAAGAAAAAAACAATTCTAAATAGTCTAAATAGTTGGTTATTGAATGGTTAGTGCTGGGAAATCCCATTAAATTCATAGCAGCAATTTGTAAAGGCAGTGCCATTATTTGGATATGAATTTGAGAGTAGTAGATTTTTTCTACCCCACAAAATTGGAGCTACAGTGAAACCCTTAGGGCAGGGTTATCAGACGTCAGTCCTGAAAAACCACAGTACAGCAGCATTTTACATATTAACACACCTGATTTTACATGAACTGACTTTAGTTTGGAAGTATTTTTATACTAACAAAATCTTTAAGCAGTGCTACTTTAATAACTCAAGATTAGACAGAAAAAAACCCTGTTACACTTAAGGTAATGAGACTCTGTATGAAATAGCTACTCTACTGGTCTTTGAACACCCCAGTTTCCCAGTTTTACTGGTATTTTGAGTTGTTTATGTAACAGCTACAAGCCCCATCAGTTCCAGCACACCATGTTACCTGAACATCCCGACATCATCTGATGTTCCCCCACTTGACTATCATTCCCTATTGTCCCCATTGTCCGAATGTCTGATCGTCTTTTTAGTAATGAGCCACACATTTTTAATAGGAGACAAATCACAAATGCAGCCAAGCCAGTCAGGTACATGCACACTGGCTACAGTCATATGTAGTGTTTGCAGAATGAGGCCTGGCATTGTCTTACTTAAATAACAATGGGCTTCCTGGAAAATATGTTGCCTTGATGGCAGCCTATGTAACTCTGAAATTCCAAGATATGCCTCCACATCAATGGGACATTCACACAAATGAAAGCCACCCATGCCATGGACACTGAGGCACCCCATAGCATGAAATATGTTGGATTTTTTAGCTTTCACTGACAACAGTCTGGATGGTCCTTTTAGTTTTTGGTACAGAGAACTTTACATCAGTTATTCCCCAAAACAATCTGAAATGTAGTCTCATCTGACAGCAGCACAATGCCACTGTGTTTTAGTCCATCTATCATCAGTGACCACTTTATCCAGATCAGAGTTGTACTTAAATTAGAGTGTAAAAAATTCAAAACCAGTAAAAAATTCAAAGCAATGCACGAATGTGTCCTGGACAGTACAGCAATCTGATACAGGGTATCACACACTCCAATCACTCACTTATTCACACCCAAGGGCAATTTACAAAAGTTAACTCATTTCTGGGCATGTTAGTGAGAGGAATAAACTTAGGAGGAAACCCAGAGTACACAGGAAGAGCATTGGCTTCATACAGACACTACCTGCTGTGCTTACCTGTTTAATCCAGAGTTTTTCAAACTCTGAGTCAAAAAAATGGGTTGCAAAGAAAAATAATAATAATTACATTTTGTACGCAAATGTCCCCTTGTGGAGCCTTTATGTTACATCTTGTAAACCACAGAGAGAGAGTAAGATGCATTGCTTGTGTTGCCTGGGTCACGTAAAAAATCATGGACAACTTTGAAAAACCTTGGTCTAATCCATTATTTATAAAATAAATTTCCAATTATGCAATTTTATACATTAAGAACTTTACTTTATTTGGATCAGGGTCGCACTGGGTATACCACAACCCAGAAAGACTGAACGCGAGGCAGAGAACATCTTCACCAAAAATTGTTTGGTTATACTTTTTACAATTACTAACACTTTTAACCAAAATGTTATTTAATTCCACAATTACAGTTCCAGCCCAGATGCTTAAGTCAAAGCTGTTATGAAGACATAGCCAAAGTGAAGTGCTGGTGGTCTGAAGTTAGAATAATAAGTGTCTCATCAACAACTGGGACAGTATGGGCTCAAGAATACTTTAACTAACCAATGTCAACATATAATAAATTATATATCATTGCACTGTGCACAGCAAATGGCATTAATCAACAATGTCCAGTACCACTGCCAACCTCTCTTTTTTATTCATTTAATAATATAATTTTTTATTTTTAGTAAGCGTGTATTCTTTTTGATTAGACAGTACATAAGTTGATTATTATTTTGAGATCTTCAAGGTTTAAAAAAATATGCACAAAAATGAGCAGGTTAATAAATTAACCATATTTATATGGGCACAGAAAAGTTACCACATGTCAATCAATCGCCAGCTTTCAGTCAAGTGACTATGCCATAAGGCTATATCCCCTAAACATGACCAAGTAAATAATCTACCTTCCTACCATTTGTTTTTACTAAATGCTTCATAGAAGATAGGAAAAGAGTACCCATTATGCAGACTTAGGGAGAACATCACTCAGCTAAACTGAAAGTGCACAGAAGCAATGACTGAACCCAGAAACTAGAGAAATGTGCTGCTATGCAATACACAAGCCAGATTTAACAATTAATTTTTGCATTTTTCCCTTGTCCTCCCAATCTAATTATGTCCAATTCCTTAATAGTGTCCTAATACGCCACTGCAGACCCCCACCCTAACCAAGGGCAGCTGCATGCCTCACTTGCCTTAAACATGATCAGCAGTCATTATTCCACCAATGGAAGGGACTGGTCAAAATGATATGAACCAGGAGATATAGAATAATCTCACTTTCCCCCCCAAAAAAAAACACATTAATGGCCCCCAGGCTATTGTAATTTTAAGATGCTCTGTGGACTAATACAACAGAAGTACATCAGTTCCTTGTAAAGAACATGTGTCTTGTCACATCTGGTATGAGTTCAAGTTCATTTACATTACATTTACATTTTCAGCATTTAGCAGACACTTTCATCCAAAGCGACTTACAGTTGAAACAGTATCTAAGCAACAGTATCTAAGCAATTGAGGGTTAAGGGTCTTGCTCAAGGGCCCAACAGTTGCAACCTGGCATTGGTGGGGCTTGAACCAGCAACCTTCTGATTACTAGTCCAGTACCTTAACCACTAGGCTACAACAGTTCGATGTTAAACATGTTTAATTCTGTATCTGCAATTCACCTAACTTTTATGTCTTTGTACTGGGGGAGGAAACCACAGATGCTTACAAAATACTTTTTTGGGAAAAAAAACTGGGCAAAGTTACTGCCACTCTCCTTCTTGCTTATAATGACTCATTGTGAATGGTGTGGATGGTGGAGAGGAGGAAGGGTGGAGGGATGCTAGAAACAGTCACCAGCCATTGTTTTTTGTTAATTCAGACAAGTCGAAAAAGCAATACCGGTGGTGGGGGGATAAGACAGGGCTGTCCTCTCTCTTCCCTCCTCTTTTTATTAGTGATTGAACGCCTAGCCGAAATGATAAGGTTAAACACAAAAATCTCGCTCTATGACCCGAAAGGTCTGATTTTAAAGATTTACATAATGTTATCTATCGATTGTTGTTTGTTCTTTGTGATCCTTAAAAGTATACGGGAAAGAAACATGAAGGAAGTTACTGACCAAGACACCTGACATTCTATTTTTCAAACCTGTATCCTAGGTGCATTTCAATTAACATACACAAACTTAAGGCAGCTTTATTAATTTATTTTGGACATGTCAAAACTTTCCAGAAATGAGTACTTCTAGCTATACAAGAAATTCTTAACATCCAGTTAACAAACTGCCCTAATATACTGTATCTCTGCACTGTAGCCAGATTGAAGTCACAATTAACTACAATGCAAGACAGATTTTCATTTTGATTACTTTTATCGGCAAAAATGTATGTCCATTCTCTAAATTTATGGCTCTCTCAAATTGCATCCAAAAGTTAACATCTGAACTTCCCCAAAAGGCAGAAAAATTCTTGCAAGTTTGTTCTCCTTTTTGGAATTATTTCCAAATTCCTTTTGTTTATATGTTTTTGTTATATGATTACTCATATTTTGGTCTATTTGTATAACTCCTTTGCATCGCTCTATTTGGAAATAATTGTATCTGAAGATGTGTCTGTGATTGTTACCTGTCAAGTGCTTTAATAAAAGTAACATTTAAAAGAGGGTCATTTAAATTTGTTTCCAAAAACATGTTTAATTTGAACTGAAAGCAAAGCTACAGATCTCTACACACACAAGTGGTATAATGAGTTTAGACTGCTGATCTCACCGCTGAGCTCACCCTCATACACCCTAAGTGCATATTGCACTGTCTGTGTAAATACCCGACCAGTTAATAGCACAGCTGAAATTCAAACTTGGATGTCAGCAGTAGTGGGCTAGTACTAGTGGGTTTCGAGCACTCACCTTACCCACCTTAGATAAAATTGTATCTTGCAGCCATCTTGTAGTGACAGTGTCTGCTTTAAAATTAAAATCAAATGTTGCAAGAGTGACATTATTCCTAATGGCATCTGTTCCCTTTGGCCATTAAAGTTTTGTATGGTAATCTTTGTATTTGTCAGTTTATTAAAGTTTGTATGTGTAATTTCTAACCAGTTGCATAAATAATTTAAATGTCAAGACTATTATGAAATACATATTAATGTGTATTTCAACATACACATTTTAACAGTACATGCTATGACTTTTCAGGGCAGCACTATTGCCTCACAGCGAGAAGGTCCTGGGTTCGATCCCCAGGTTCTTTCTGTGTGGCGTTTGCATGTTCCCCCTGTGTCTGTGTGGGTTTCCTCTGGGAGCTCTGATTTCCTCCCACAGCCCACAGACATGTAATTTAGGTGAACTTTAGACACAAAATTGCCTGTGACGGTGTTTGATGTTGAACTTAAACTGATGAATGACATGTAACCTTACTACCTTTCCTGTCATGAATGTCCTGTCATGAAGTGTAAAACATGATGTTAAAATCCCAAAAAATCAACAGGTTAAAAAAAGTTACCTGAGCACATGAGATTGAGGACCACTGCAACAAATAATGTTGTTTCCATTTTGTAGTATGTTCTGCGGAAACATACACAAAGAATTATACTTCCACCACCTTTCTTACAATGATACAATAAAATATTAAGTGTAACTATAAGTCATGCTTAATGTTGTGCAGCTCCTAAAATTGGTTAAACATACAGATACATTCTTGAGGCTACATAAACAAAAAACTTTAAAGTGTTTTAGGCTTACATAACATTCAATTAGACAGTTACAAAAGACAATAAGACAATCTATATGTGTTAGTTTTAATCTTGTTTGTGTTTTAGTGATGCTGGAGCAAGCAGCTGGTATCAACAAACTGAAAAGCTGTGCCATTAAAGGTGCTTCCAGATCCCTGTCACCCCTCCAGCCTCAAACCATTTGAACTTTTGTATGGTTGGAAACCTTGAGGTGCTGGGTGTGTTAAAAGAAAGTTAGGAAGATGGCCCTACCCCAACCAGAAATTGTGTGCAATATATCCTGGACCTGTGAGGAAAGCTATACACATTGGGACGCTTTATATTAGCAGATTTTTTTTCCAAACCCAGGAATGGCACAGCTCAAAATTGAAAAGATCATAAGGTCACAAGATAAGTAAGAGACATAGATTATTAAATACTATAGAGGAACACACATCAGATTTACCAGATGAACCTCCTGAAAAATGGACAACGGTGGTCCATGTGGCTCTAGCAGTGGTCATGGCACAGATGATGAGCGGAACCGCAGTGTCCAAAGTCACATAATCTCACTTCCATCCCCCGTGAATATCATTACTCTTTATCACAAAAAAGGTGGCAGAATCCCAAAAGGAATTTTTGGAAGTGTTTTCCCCACTTGTCCCACACCTCCCCAGCCTGCATCATGTGGCAGGTGTGGTCTTGTTTATGGCAAAAACTGTACCAGTAAGAGTAATTGGGGAGTAGCTACACCTAGTGGTTCTATTTACCAAAACTATTTAACCTGTGCCTTTTCCCCTGTTATTTGTAACCTTCTATTTACACTTCTCTATGATCCTGGGACTCTATCTTGTGGCAATAAATGCCCCTTTTTTATAAGGTATACTGAACATTTTCATCTAGGTCAAAAGGGCATGTGACATATGCATTCAGATTAAATACTGTAGTTAACGTTGAACCTATTTTGGGAACACTGGAGGCAGAATGGGAGTTTTCAGGAGTCTAATGCATCAAGCATTACACTCACATTGCAAACTAGATCAGCCAGTCTACCTCCAGCAAGGCCTTATAAAGGGGAGAAAATAAAACACAATTAAGCCCCCTGAAGTGTGAACCAAATCCAGGCACTGGAGACTGTATTAACTTCTGCAGCACCAACTTTATCTCTTAATAGTAAGCTTTCTTCATACCTATCACTTACATACCCCCACCATACAAAACAGGTGGTGGCAAATATTGGTTGTAAAGTGCAACATTTCAAACAAGTATCTGTTTAGATAAGAAAAAAGGTAAGACCTGACTCCATATAACCGCTTGGGAAATTTAAGGTTTGGTTATTATTAAGACATACAGGTTTTTCTAGGCCATTTAGCAAATATACTATAAAGTGTATATCTTCATTATTGAGCTTTGAATTGTCACTACTGCTGCTTTTTGTAATGTTATTTGACCATGCTGACATAAGCTGCTATGACTTTTGAGACTTGTGACTAAAAACCAATTTTGTTTACATTGGATGTAGTAGGTCTCTACACTCCTCTTAATATGCCAGATTTTGTGATGTAAAAATTAGACCAAAATAAATAATTACAGATTTATTTCCATCTTCAATGTGACATATAATCGGTGCAATTAAATTGTGGATGTGTTGCCAATTAATTAATGACATTTAAACTCATGTTAACGAGTTAAAGCGAAATTAGTACACACCTGCCATCAAGTAGGGGACATTCAAAAAACAGCTTTAGCACTGGCTGTGCCATTGTTTCCTATGGACTATACCACTTAGCTTGCCGCTGTGCTTCCCTTAGCAGCGCCATGTGAGTAATTAAGTAAAAATAGTGAAGTATAGTAATGTTTAAAAAAATATAAAAAGCCTTTCTGTCTCGGCCTTCAGGGAGCGAAAACGCTTCCCAGAACACAAGAGAGGAAAGAGTCCATTATTAGGATGGCTGGTGTCCTTTACTATCTTCCTGGCCCTTGACCAGCACTGTTTTCTACATTGGGACTGCAGGTCAGGAAGCTCTGTCCGGATGATGCGCATAGCTGAATGCACCACCCTCTGGAGAGCCAGTCTGTCCCGCTTGGTGCTGTTTCCAAACCAAGCTGTGATGTTTCCTGTGATGATGCTTTCATTGGTGCAGATGTAGAAATTACGCAGCACCTTGGAAGGCAATTTAAAGTCCCTTAAGTGTCTACAGTGGTATAGACGCTGACAGGGTGGTGGTGTGGTACGACCATGACAGGTCCTTCAAGATACTTGGCCCACCACAACTGCGTCGTCAGCAAACTTAATAGTGGTAGAGCTGTAAGTAGCCACTTAGTCATAAGTTTACAGTGAGTACAGCAGGTGAGACATGTTTGCCTACACATACTACTCGTGGTCTGTCAGTCAGAAAGTTGGAGATCCACTAACACAAGGATGGATCATGTCCTATGTTCTCCAGTTTGGTGGTTAGTTTAGAGGGGATAAAAGTATTAAACACTGAGCTGTAATCAACAAACAGCATTTTAACATAATTACCCCCTTAGTGTCCCTTGGCATAGTCCATAGAGCGAGTGTGGTGATATGCATGCAAAATATAGAGGGTCCATGGAATCCCGAAGTGATAAGGTGATACATTTTAGAACTTGCTGGGGCACTCAATCTGTTTTTCAAAGTTTAATCTTACTAAACTTTGGCCCAATCTGCCACTGATCTTTTCAAAGCACCTCCAATGAGACAAACTGTTTTATACAATGTGGGCTGTGGAGCAGGGTGGCAGGAAAAGTATCCAAGCCCAGCTACATTTTGAAAAACCTACATTAAGCCATCAGTGAATGAACAATTCCAATTCAGTCAATTTTGGCACAAAACCATCAGCTGAGAATAAGAACAGAAATGTCAACCTTTTTGCATGACAATGAACCTCTACATCATCAAAAATATGGCTTCACCAAAGGAAAACTATAGTTTAAGAATGGCCCAGCCAGAGACCAGACCTGGACCCACCTGAAATTCTAACCAGAGCTACTAAAATGTGTCTGTCTTGTGATGGACTGGCGACCTGTTTTCTGATTAATCAATTAATCGGACCCACCAAGACCATGACCAGAATAAAGCAGTGGTAAAACAGGACAATGAATGAACGAACAAGATTATAGTATATTATATAATTTTAAAATTATTCATCTTGGTCTCATTTTTACATCACAAAAACCTGGCATTATATTATTATATCCGCTATTATATCCGCATCTCTGTCACTAACCGTTGACTATTGGTTTTCTTTTTGATGTTTTTGTACACGTTTGACAGAAGCTGCAATGAGTTTTGAGACTATTCTCCATATATAAATTTTTTAAATTCCACTTTTTGTGGCAGCTGCAGTTTGGGCATCACCTAGACAAAAACTAGTAATACGTCAGGACTTCTGCTGCGGGTCGCAATCAAACCTTTCTCACGACGTGTAATTGCACTGCAAGGGTGTGTCGCAGCAGCAGTGTTTAAAACGGACGTTCGCTTGAAAAGGGATTGCACCAGGGTGAACAAAACCAACATTGTACGAGTTTATTACTGTACACGTGTATTGTGTAATGTTCTTTAATGTTCCAATTTAAAAACAAATTCACAGAAAACAGTCACGTTCGTCGTATTTATAGTATATATCTGCAGCACTGTCCCATTCAAGACTGAAACAAGGAACACACTGACGCTAACCAGTCTATTGTAGTGCTGCACTTCATTATATATCTGCTCACCCGCCCAGTTTTTGATCCAGTATCTTTATAAAAATAATCGATTAAACATATCAGTAAAAGAATGGTTTATTTGGCTTAACTGAGTGTTAAGACACTAGATTTTACTAGAGCTTTGTGTGCCAGTTAAGTATTCAGTTCAGGCCATAAGGCGGCAGTATCGAAAATAAATAATTACTTCCCTCTAGTATTCAAACGATGCTTATTTAGATTAGTAATAGGCCTATAGGATTATACTAGAAATGATCACGCTACGATCGTGTATTCTCTTTTAAATTATAATATACGTTTTGTTATTATTCCATAGTTGTTCTCTTTCTATTGGTCGCAGATCCACATTATATAAGTATCTGAAGTTAAATTTCACATTGGAGCAAAGTGCAAAACGCTAATTAAGGATTTTTTAAAAATAATATCGTTAATGAAAACAATTATTCCGCTCATATTTTGCATCTCACATTATTCTGCATTTGCAGCCGCTTGTCTCCTGTTTCAAATAACAGTCTCATTAATCAGACATTTTACTAAAACACAAATAACATATCCCTAATACTTTCACAAATAGGCCTGTTTGTTTACAGATCGGTAAAACTGCAACCCATATAAACAAGAACGCTTACAAATTTCATTCCCCTATCTATACAAAGCAGAAAAGCGATATAAATACCCAAGTGATGCGGCTTCTGACGTAAAAAAGATTAAAAAGCGATGATAGTCCTTCCGAAGCTTGATTTGCTGCACCTGCTACTACTCCGCCAGAGAAAGGTTGCGTATGGTTTAGAAATCTGTACAAGGCTAGATGGTTCGGCTCATGTCGGCTGAAGCCTCGGCTTTCATATTAAAACGTGCAAGAGAAAAAAAAATGCTGCGTGAGGCAGTTTAATGCACACGTTGACTCATCTACGAGCTTTCCTCCACATGAGTATTTGTCATTCTCTATAGGACATACAGTACAGTGTTTTATTTATCCTTTTTGATTTTGTCTCCTTTGCTTATTTCTTACAATTGTTTAAGCCAAACAAAGTGTAACAATGTATTGTACAAAGACAATTAAATTAAATTACAACCCCAAATACACTGCAAAAAAATGTGGAGTAAGATTTACTTAAAAAAAAACTTTTCCACGTACAAACTGCTAGTAAATTTAACAGACCATATATTCAAGTAAATGTTACTCACAACTTCTATCTGGATTTCACTAGAAATTCTCCAGTAAAGATTACTTTGCAACACCCTGCTTCAAGTGTATTGTAGCGTTTCTATGGCGTCAAAGACGAAATGGGATGGGAAATCAGCTCTTTCAGTGATCATGTGGATAAACACCCATTCTCACACATAGACATTCAAACCACATACAGGTCCTTCTCAAAAAATTAGCATATTGTGATAAAGTTCATTATTTTCCATAATGTAATGATAAAAATTAAACTTTCATATATTTTAGATTCATTGCACACCAACTGAAATATTTCAGGTCTTTTATTGTTTTAATACTGATGATTTTGGCATACAGCTCATGAAAACCCAAAATTCCTATCTCAAAAAATTAGCATATCATGAAAAGGTTCTCTAAACGAGCTATTAACCTAATCATCTGAATCAACGAATTAACTCTAAACACCTGCAAAAGATTCCTGAGGCTTTTAAAAACTCCCAGCCTGGTTCATTACTCAAAACTGCAATCATGGGTAAGACTGCCGACCTGACTGCTGTCCAGAAGGCCATCATTGACACCCTCAAGCAAGAGGGTAAGACACAGAAAGACATTTCTGAACGAATAGGCTGTTCCCAGAGTGCTGTATCAAGGCACCTCAGTGGGAAGTCTGTGGGAAGGAAAAAGTGTGGCAGAAAACGCTGCACAACGAGAAGAGGTGACCGGACCCTGAGGAAGATTGTGGAGAAGGGCCGATTCCAGACCTTGGGGGACCTGCGGAAGCAGTGGACTGAGTCTGGAGTAGAAACATCCAGAGCCACCGTGCACAGGCGTGTGCAGGAAATGGGCTACAGGTGCCGCATTCCCCAGGTCAAGCCACTTTTGAACCAGAAACAGCGGCAGAAGCGCCTGACCTGGGCTACAGAGAAGCAGCACTGGACTGTTGCTCAGTGGTCCAAAGTACTGTTTTCAGAAATCAAGGTGCCAGAGTCTGGAGGAAGACTGGGGAGAAGGAAATGCCAAAATGCCTGAAGTCCAGTGTCAAGTACCCACAGTCAGTGATGGTCTGGGGTGCCATGTCAGCTGCTGGTGTTGGTCCACTGTGTTTTATCAAGGGCAGGGTCAATGCAGCTAGCTATCAGGAGATTTTGGAGCACTTCATGCTTCCATCTGCTGAAAAGCTTTATGGAGATGAAGATTTCATTTTTCAGCACGACCTGGCACCTGCTCACAGTGCCAAAACCACTGGTGAATGGTTTACTGACCATGGTATTACTGTGCTCAATTGGCCTGCCAACTCTCCTGACCTGAACCCCATAGAGAATCTGTGGGATATTGTGAAGAGAAAGTTGAGAGACACAAGACCCAACACTCTGGATGAGCTTAAGGCCGCTATCGAAGCATCCTGGGCCTCCATAACACCTCAGCAGTGCCACAGGCTGATTGCCTCCATGCCACGCCGCATTGAAGCAGTCATTTCTGCAAAAGGATTCCCGACCAAGTATTGAGTGCATAACTGAACATAATTATTTGAAGGTTGACTTTTTTTGTATTAAAAACACTTTTCTTTTATTGGTCGGATGAAATATGCTAATTTTTTGAGATAGGAATTTTGGGTTTTCATGAGCTGTATGCCAAAATCATCAGTATTAAAACAATAAAAGACCTGAAATATTTCAGTTGGTGTGCAATGAATCTAAAATATATGAAAGTTTAATTTTTATCATTACATTATGGAAAATAATGAACTTTATCACAATATGCTAATTTTTTTAGAAGGACCTGTAGACATTCAAACCACATATACATAACCACACATCTAATAGCAACGCAGCCCTAAGCCAACTGCTGCATTACTCAGCACAGCCAACCCCATTCCCAGTGCTGAATAACACGGTCACGGTGGATCTTGTAACCATAGCCGCAAGTCCTTCTGAGTAAAGCTCCGCCCCCTTCTCAGCCACAGCAGCGGGTCGCTACAATATTTTAATAGCTGTATCTTAGTAGATTTTACTCAAACAATGCAGCACTTTATTAATATTATAAATATTTTAAATTATATAATTCATTCAATTCAACATCAATGATTACCATATACAAAGCCACTATAAAATTGACAGACGACATTTTTTGACAAACTTTTTTCATTGTTTTGCTCAATTAATTGAAATGCATTTACACTCAAACATTATAGTGGACAAAATGTTTTTCAAACAGCGTGTTTGTAAAGTCTCACTTACTACACAAAAGTAAAAAATGGAAATGGACATCCACAGTGTATGGACAAAATAAATGATATCAATCTTTCAAACTTTTTTCAGAAGTCTTGCAGAAAAAATAAAAATAGATGCAAGTAAAAGTGCAAGAGAAACACTCGCTGAAGGTGGACTGTACAGTAGTTCTCCTCCTGAACTCATCTTTCACCTAAGACAAAGATTAAAAAATAACATTATAAGTTAGTAATTATGAAGTTTATGTAGAGCTCAGAATGTTATGTTACATATTATTTCAATTTTTCAATATTTCAAAAAAGATTCAATTTTACTTTCTCAAGACCCAAGACTACATCCTAATACAGATTTATTTTCAAGTGGCAATATGAGCTTTCATAATCATGAGACAAAAGAAGTATTTTAGAACCAACATTTTAAGTCCACGTACATTAAAAGGAACATGTTATCACTATTAATATAACTACATAACATTAATTCTGCCATGCTAACAGATGCAAATTTGGCGCCATGTGTGTAGAAAGTTAAACAACTTTTTCAATATTAATAACTGGCACAGTAATATAATTTCTTAAAAAATGACAACTTAAAACAGTCCTCTTTGGCCAAAGCATGTCCTCAACAACCGAAAAACTTTGTGGTGAGAAGATCCAAAAATCAGCAGCTCCTTACATTGCACTCCGTGTGAGAAACATGTCCGGACTTGCCAACCAGGCAATCGCAATGCGCAGGTTGTGGAACGTATAGTAATATTTACTAGTAGTTTTCAGTTTTGCTTAGCTTCAATCCAAGAAATAAAAAAAACATAGTAAATTTTACTTGGTATTTAGATATAAAATTTACAAATGTATTTGATGAAAGATAGTTACAAAGAAACACCAAGTAACACACTAAATTATATGTGAAATTCTTTAGTAGCAAGGCGTTACTAAAATATTCTTGTATAAAGTACTTTAAAAATCTTCATTCTATTTACTAAGTCAAAAAATCATTTTTTGCAGTGTAGAAACAGTATGAAACGGGACAGTATGGAACATGCAAAGCTCAGTGGTTAAGGTACTGGACTAGTAAACAGAAGGTTGCCGGTTCAAGCCCCGCCACCACCAAGTTGCCACTGTTGGGTCCCTGAGCAAGGCCCTTAACTCTCAATTGCTCACTGTGTAAGTCGCTTTGGATAAAAGCGTCTGCTAAATATGGAAAATGGAAAATGTAAAACAAAAAAAACATGCATTTCCTACATTTGCTTTGACTTTCACTCATTGAATGTTTTGTCTGGTCAGATTTCTTATTGGGAAAGCCATTTGCAAATGTAGAATTTAAAACTATGGCTTAGAAAAAAAGGAAAAGCAGAATGTGAGAAAAGAAGACACCAAGGTGTGCCAAGCTGTACTTCCAGAGAACAAGGATACATTTCTAGACGTTATTGACTCAGCGCATCACCATGCCCCCAAAAAAACACTAACAACAACCAACCTAAAAGCACTGTCATGCAATTATTTTCCTGACTCTCTTGTGATGTTGTCTGGCATGGTGTGAAGAAGGACAAAAACTTGAAGCTGGCAGAGGATAAAGAAGGGAGGAAGAAACTATGGCCTATTGTAGAAAAGCCACGGAAAAGAAATAAACTGGCTTTCTTTGTTTTCGTGAGTGGTACATTGACATTGGTCATTGTCTTTTATTTTACTTTTTGGGGAGGTCTAATAAACAATGTTAAATGTAAAACTATTAATTTTTTGCAAGCAGTTTGACTTTTGATTAATACAGGAATGAATTGAGCAAGATGAAAATATTTGGAGATCACACTGGGGTTGTGATTTATTTTTATCTCATGAATCAGAACACTTTACTGGCGTTTGTACTTTAAAAATTTTTATAACTGCAAGGTTTTATTTTCTAATTGTGACAAAAAGGCCATTATACACTGAAGTGCCAAAAAAGCTGGTGGTGGATCCATAATGGTAGGGGGTTTGTTTAGCTGGCATTCCATGGGACCCCTGGTACGTCTACAAACATCTCTGACAGATGAAGGCTATGTGTGACTTCTTACTGACAATTTACACCCGTTCGTGTCCTGCATTTATTTTGATGGGTTTGGCCTCTTACAACAGGACAATGAGTTGCCACACATATCTAGAGACATCAAATTTACAAACCATTTGAATCAGTAAATCACCTCCAACAGATGACCTTACTGCTGAATACTAAAAGTATTTCTCTGAAAGCTTAGCTCTGTTCCTAAATAAGGTAAGAGCAGAAAGAACTGACAGAGGTTAACTTCCCCTTCTTTATGCCAGGGGTTAATCATCCTGATTACAAAATCTAACAAAGATAACCTTTCATTAGATAATTGGTGTACAATCTTTCTTCTAAATTATGATTCTAAAATCCTTGCTCTTATACTGTTAAATAGACTAAAATTTGTTCTAGACAGCATCATTGATATAAGTTCATCATTGATATAAGATTACTTGGGCTAGTGATAGCCAGTGATAGCTCAGTGGTTAAGGTACTGGACTAGTAAACAGAAGGTTGCCGGTTCAAGCCCCGCCACCACCAAGTTGCCACCGTTGGGTACCTGAGCAAGGCCCTTAACCCTCAATTGCTCATTGTGTTCCGCTCACTGTGTAAGTCGCTTTGGATAAAAGCGTCTGCTGAACATGTAAATGTATTACTTAGACTTCATTCAAGATGACAGTTTTATGCTTTTTTAAACTTTTATAAAGCTTTTGAATTCTTTTGAACATGAACTTATGATGACAGCTCTAAGTACATTTGGTTTTGGTGACTATTTTAGAAAATCAGTGTAAAATTTATACACACATGGAAATAGCTCTGTTCAATTAAGTAATGGAACATCCCCAGGATAATCCCCTTTAACTGTGGAGTTAGAAAAAAATGTCCTTTGTCTGAATGCCTCTTTTTATAGCTATCAATTTGTCAATTTTTAAGTTAAAGCCATCTCTTTAAAAGAAATTGTAATTAGAGTTATAGTTATTAGTCAGCTGGTGGATGATACCACATTGTTTCTTAGGGATGCCTCTTAAAAGCTATTCAGTCTTTCTCCTCAATATTGTCAATGTGAACTATTTCCTGTTTTTAACCAGTGACCTCAATTTTTAGTATTCCTGTAAAAAGTCTGTTACATACCTTGGAGTTGTAATTACCAAAGACATGAAATCTAGAGGCAGTTTGAATGTTTGTTAATACAATTACACAAGGGTACTGGTCAAAAAAGGAGTTTACTGAAGGTGAGACTCTGACAGCATGCTCCACCATTTACATTTACATTTTCGGCATTTAGCAGACGCTTTTTTATTCAAAGCGACTTACAATTATGACTGAACACAATTTTTTGAGCAATCAAGGGTTAAGGGCCTTGCTCAGGGGCCCAACAGTGGCAACCTGGTGGTGAATTATGACTGAACACAATTTTTTGAGCAATCAAGGGTTAAGGGCCTTGCTCAGGGGCCCAACAGTGGCAACCTGGTGGTGGTGGGGTTTGAACCGGCAACCTTCTGATTACTAGTCCAGTACCTTAACCACTGAGCTATCACTGCCCTATCACCAGACACATGAAGCAATTTTCCTATTGGATGATGGTCAAACACTAAATCTCAATTGAGCTTGTAAAAGTATATGCAGAATCTTAGTCCACCATCTTTCTTGGGTCGCACCAGACTGCACCATTCACTTTTTTGAAGACTCTATGCTCCCATGTCTTACCATTATCTCTGCCTCTTTTTTCAGGTATGGGATGAGGCGTGCTGGAATCCCGTAAAACATCTGCTGGATGGGTTCAGTAGACTGCAGCCGGATGTTGTGTGTTGTGTTGTCTATTCTCCCTGGTTCTTCCCTGCACAACCACTGAGGTACTGTGACCAGTGACTGTGATAAGTGTTGTAGATCCAGTGTGATGTCTATGGATTCTGACACAGGGAAGTATTGTTTTAACAGTTCTTCCTCCTGTTCATTTAGAGGTGAAATTTGTTCCTTGTATGCCTACTTTTGAGCATATGTGGATAAGTGAGTTGACTATTTGTTTTTACTTTCCCTAGTGGGAATGCTTCTGGGTAGCTGGTTGCATAATCACAGAGGACTAGGATGTAGCGGTTGCTAGACCTGCTACTTTCTAATGGATCTACGATGTCTTTGGCTATCCTTGTCAGACAGGGACTGCTAGCTGACACACAGGGTAGGCTTTACAGTACTCCCTTATTGTCTACGCCAGTAGAACCTGCTAGCAGTCTTAGCTAAGGTTCTTTGTTGACCTGTGTGACCAGCCCATAAAATGAAGTGTCATAACTTTGGTATTGCATTATACAAACTGTTAATATGTTAGTCTTTCCATCAATTTCTAATTTTAAATTAGCAGTGGAGTACTCCTGCTTCATATCTGTGTATGCACCTTATGTTTTATGTTAGCTTCACTGTGTAGCCTTCGACAATCAATGCACTCTGAAGTGGTTAGTGGTTAACTAGAGCTTGAGTCTACTAGCGCCTTGTAAACTTTTTTGATTTTAACCGGGATTACCGTATCAGTATTTAGCATGTATTTGGGTGTTCTATTCCTCAGTCTAGGGGCATAGGACAGATGTGTGCTGTTAACTCCCTGTATTGAACATTCCTTAGACTTATGTCCACTGCAACTATAACATGATATTTATAGTTTATTTATTCATTTTGGCATTACATTGGGCAAGCTTCTTGTTGTTTTTGTAGTAGAACTAGTCTCTTTAATATACACTAGGGGATCTGTATTTTTACCACTAGGGCCTCATCTGGCTGATATAAGGTTTCTGCAAGTTCTTCAGTTTGGTTTGCTAATGTGGGGTTACGTTCTAGGTTCTAGCTTAGTGTTGACTCTTAGGAACTGCTGTAGGATAGTAACATCTGTAATTTCATCTTTTGTATGTCGTTTCAGGGTCATTCATTTTTTGTACAGGTCCTTGTGTCCAGCGACCAGTTCTTTTGGTGTTTCTCCATTGGAATGACTTTTGAACGAAACCTCAGTGTACAAGTCTCTTTATCGATTTCAAACTTGCATAATATGACTTTGCTAATGCCTTACCATTTAACGTGTTTAGGTAACGCTCTGTCTTCCTCCTTCTGCAGGGGTGACATTCTAGGTATTGTCTAACCTTTATGAATAGGCCATAGTGGCTGGTGTAGAGCACTCACATCTAGTACCACACAAACAGCAGCGAATTTACAATGAATCAAATGTTTATTCACTATATATTTAATCATAACTTAATACAACAGTAACAACGGGACAATGACTTTTTCGCTGTGAAAGAAGACATGCTTTTTTTGTGGATCTAGACAATAAAACTTTAGCATCCTTTTCCAAATTTTCTCACGCCCCTTCAACAAAGATTTTTTATTTTTTCTTCATCACAAAACTCCCACTATGTACGACCTCTAGAGGGAGCTATGAGCCTACTTTTCGCGAAAAAACCATTATCTTGTTTTA
Organism: Trichomycterus rosablanca; assembly: GCF_030014385.1. Classification (NCBI taxonomy): domain Eukaryota; kingdom Metazoa; phylum Chordata; class Actinopteri; order Siluriformes; family Trichomycteridae; genus Trichomycterus; species Trichomycterus rosablanca. The sequence continues at coordinate 12,657,810 of NC_085989.1, forward strand.
ACCCCGAAAACTGTTAAAGTTGCATCCTGGTAGTTCAAAAATCAATACAATTTGTTAATACAGAACATTTCGCTACAAAGATAATACAGATTTTATTATAAAACAATTCCTAGTGCTTATATACTAAACTGACCAAATACAATTTCAGTTCGATCAAACCCAGATAGCAAATTTGATATGGCCCGAATCTGGGCCACGTCCGGTGTTCTGTCGATTTGTCCTACCCTATCGAAATTTCCTACCGTAGCGCAGATTTATAGATCTATCTGTCGATTTGTCCTACCCTATCGAAATGTATTCCTGTAGTAAATATTTAAGTTTTATCGATCTATTCTTATTAAAATTATGTTTATCTTATTATAAACTATAGGTAGCACATCTCGATAGGTCTGTATCTTATTATAATTAGTGGTAGCACATCTCGATAGGTCTGTATATTATTATAAACTATAGGTAGCACATCTCGATAGCTCTATATCGTATTATAACTAGTGGTAGCACATCTCGATAGGTCTATATATTATTATAATTAGTGGTAGCACATCTCGACAGGTCTGTATCTTATTATAATTAGTGGTAGCACATCTCGATAGGTCTGTATATTATTATAAACTATAGGTAGCACATCTCGATAGGTCTGTATATTATTATAATTAGTGGTAGCACATCTCGATAGGTCTGTATATTATTATAATTAGTGGTAGCACATCTCGATAGGTCTATATATTATTATAAACTATAGGTAGCACATCTCGATAGGTCTGTATATTATTATAATTAGTGGTAGCACATCTCGATAGGTCTATATATTATTATAAACTATAGGTAGCACATCTCGATAGGTCTGTATCTTATTATAAACTATAGGTAGCACATCTCGATAGCTCTAAATCTTATTATAAACTATAGGTAGCACATCTCGATAGGTCTATATATTATTATAATTAGTGGTAGCACATCTCGATAGGTCTGTATATTATTATAAACTATAGGTAGCACATCTCGATAGGTCTATATCGTATTATAACTAGTGGTAGCACATCTCGATAGGTCTATATATTATTATAATTAGTGGTAGCACATCTCGATAGGTCTATATATTATTATAATTAGTGGTAGCACATCTCGATAGCTCTATATATTATTATAAACTATAGGTAGCACATCTCGATAGCTCTATATATTATTATAATTAGTGGTAGCACATCTCGATAGCTCTATATATTATTATAATTAGTGGTAGCACATCTCGATAGGTCTAGATCATTAAAAACGATGGGTAGCACACTTGATTCATTGACCTGTCTCTCAGACATATATCTAAAAAAAAATTTATTAGGATTTTAACATCATGTTGATTACATTCATGACAGGAACGGTAGTTATTCATTACACAAGATTTATCAATTCTGTTTAATATCAAACAGAGTCATAGACAATTTTGTATCTCCAATTCACCTCACTTGCATGTCTTTGGACTGTGGGAGAAAACCGGAGCACCCGGAAAAAACCCCCACATAGACATGGGAGAACATGCAAATTCCACAAAGAAAGAACACACCTGTAAATCGAGCCCAGGACCTTCTTGCTGTGAATCGACAATGCTACCCACTGAGCCACTATGTGGCCCATACATCTCAAATAATTGTGTAATTGTTAAACTAGTTTATTAACAACAACAACAACACATCCTGAGTCTCTGGAGGATTAATGTCTACATTTTTTACATATGTAGTTCGGGTGTAAATTCTGCACATTAAAATGTACCCATCTACTGCACCCGAGAAAAACAGGTAACAATGCTGTACAAATCAGTAAATAATGTTGACTTTTTAATAATAAAGGTAAAATTAGATGAAATCTGTATAATATAGCTGCTCTAAATATTTACAATTTCAATCATGCTCTTGTCAGCTCTGTCTTGCAGCATGGAGCAACTTATGCAGTAATCAGTAATCCTTTGCATTGTCGTAAATCACCACTCAGCCCTGCTGTCATGAAGTTGCCTTGGCTTCATAATTCCTATTAATTGATGGAGACATTGGCAAAAGTTACAAACTGGTTTAGCAAATTCTAACTAGTTTAAAATGTTCAATAACAATAACACCTCCAGCTGTTATTTATACATGCATATGAACTTGAGTTCATCCTGAAAAACTTACCATGTAGAAGCACTTTTTAGTTCTACAATTACTGACTGTAGTCCATATGTTTCTCTACATACTTTTTAACCTGCTTTCACCCTGTTCTGGACCACCACAGAGCAGGTATTATTTAGGTGGTGGATCATTCTCAGCACTGCAGTGACACTGACATGGTGGTGGTGTGTTAGTGTGTGTTGTGCTGCTATGAGTGGATCGGACACAGCAGCGCTGTTGGAGTTTTTAAACACCTCACTGTCACTGCTGGACTGAAAATCGTCCAACAACCAAAAACATCCAGCCAACAGCGCCCCGTGGGCAGCATCCTGTGACCACTGATGAAGGTCTAGAAGATCCCCGACTCAAACAGCAGCAATAGATGAGCGATCATCTCTGACTTTACATCTACAAGGTGGACCAACTAGGTAGGAGTGTCTAATAGAGTGGACAGTGAGTGGACACGGTATTTTAAAACTCCAGCAGCACTGCTGTGTCTGATCCACTCATACCAGCACAACACACACTAACACACCACCACCATGTCAGTGTCAGAATGATCCACCACCTAAATAATACCTGCTCTGTGGGGGTCCTGACCATTGAAAAACAGCATGAAAGAGGCCAACAAAGCATGTAGAGAAAGAGATGGACTACAGTCAGTAATTGTAAAACTACAAAGTGCTTCTATATGGTAAGTTTTTTAGGATGAACTTAAGTTCATATGCATGTGAAGGCGAGTTCTTTTGGCAATATAGTGTGTATAATATATATATATACAGTGTATCACAAAAGTGAGTACACCCCTCACATTTCTGCAGATATTTAAGTATATCTTTTCATGGGACAACACTGACAAAATGACACTTTGACACAATGAAAAGTAGTCTGTGTGCAGCTTATATAACAGTGTAAATTTATTCTTCCCTCAAAATAACTCAATATACAGCCATTAATGTCTAAACCACCGGCAACAAAAGTGAGTACACCCCTAAGAGACTACACCCCTAAATGTCCAAATTGAGCACTGCTTGTCATTTTCCCTCCAAAATGTCATGTGATTTGTTAGTGTTACTAGGTCTCAGGTGTGCATAGGGAGCAGGTGTGTTCAATTTAGTAGTACAGCTCTCACACTCTCTCATACTGGTCACTGAAAGTTCCAACATGGCACCTCATGGCAAAGAACTCTCTGAGGATCTTAAAAGACGAATTGTTGCGCTACATGAAGATGGCCAAGGCTACAAGAAGATTGCCAACACCCTGAAACTGAGCTGCAGCACAGTGGCCAAGATCATCCAGCGTTTTAAAAGAGCAGGGTCCACTCAGAAAAGACCTCGCGTTGGTCGTCCAACGAAGCTGAGTGCACGTGCTCAGCGTCACATCCAACTGCTGTCTTTGAAAGCTAGGCGCAGGAGTGCTGTCAGCATTGCTGCAGAGATTGAAAAGGTGGGGGGTCAGCCTGTCAGTGCTCAGACCATACGCCGCACACTACATCAAATTGGTCTGCATGGCTGTCACCCCAGAAGGAAGCCTCTTCTGAAGTCTCTACACAAGAAAGCCCGCAAACAGTTTGCTGAAGACATGTCAACAAAGGACATGGATTACTGGAACCATGTCCTATGGTCTGATGAGACCAAGATTAATTTGTTTGGTTCAGATGGTCTCAAGCATGTGTTGCGGCAATCAGGTGAGGAGTACAAAGATAAGTGTGTCATGCCTACAGTCAAGCATGGTGGTGGGAATGCCATGGTCTGGGGCTGCATGAGTGCAGCAGGTGTTGGGGAGTTACATTTCATTGAGGGACACATGAACTCCAATATGTACTGTGAAATACTGAAGCAGAGCATGATCCCCTCCCTCCGGAAACTGGGTCGCAGGGCAGTGTTCCAGCATGATAATGACCCCAAACACACCTCTAAGACGACCACTGCTTTATTGAAGAGGCTGAGGGTAAAGGTGATGGACTGGCCAAGCATGTCTCCAGACCTAAACCCAATAGAACATCTTTGGGGCATCCTCAAGCGGAAGGTGGAGGAGCGCAAAGTCTCGAATATCCGCCAGCTCCGTGATGTCGTCATGGAGGAGTGGAAAAGCATTCCAGTGGCAACCTGTGAAGCTCTGGTAAACTCCATGCCCAGGAGAGTTAAGGCAGTTCTGGGAAATAATGTTGGCCACACAAAATATTGACACTTCAGGAACTTTCACTAAGGGGTGTACTCACTTTTGTTGCCAGTGGTTTAGACATTAATGGCTGTATATTGAGTTATTTTGAGGGAAGAATAAATTTACACTGTTATATAAGCTGCACACAGACTACTTTTCATTGTGTCAAAGTGTCATTTTGTCAGTGTTGTCCCATGAAAAGATATACTTAAATATCTGCAGAAATGTGAGGGGTGTACTCACTTTTGTGATACACTGTATATATATACTGTATATATATACTGTATATATATATATACTGTATATATATTACAGATCTGTAATATAAATACAAAACATTTTGTAGTAAATAATATTCTAACCCTCTATGAGGGATATCTTAATCTCAAATAATTAGAACTGAACTGACAAGGGAGCAGCAACAAAATAGTTTTACACATACCAATAGCTAAGTACATAAAACACGTAATAAATGCTCAACATATTCCCTCAGTAATTAACTTTAAACTCAACTTTAAACTTTACACAACCTTAACTGTACATATTATCAAATTACCATGGTTAAATAAAACATTAACACACAGCGTTATTAGATAAACAGTTATTCAACTGTAATCAATCAAGTACAGCTAATTTGAGCACTTTGCATATTTTATATAGCTTTTTTTTTTTAAAGTCATATAAGGCATTACATACACTTAAACTTTAAACTTTTTAAAGAATTAAAACGAAACCACACGTTATTAACCGCTACAAGAAATAAAATAGGCAAAGGTAGCACAGAATTATAGGCGTTCCCCGCATCGAGTTAAAAACTGATGTGCGCATGCTCGGTAGGACAAATCGATGGGTAGGATAAATCGACAGAACACCGGCACTTACTTGCGGCCCACATACCACATGGAATGATGGCACAGATGAGGGCCAGATGCGGTTGCCGGAACTCGGCCATTTTACAGCCATAAAAGGGCCACATCTCAGCCACCTTTAAACCAGCAGGGCCAGAAATGACCCACAACTCAACCACATGTAAAACAACTGGGCTGTTACCATGCCATACACTGTAAAAAATGTGGTGTTGAAATTACTTTAAAAAATTAAGGCAATAGTGTGCATAGATCTTTTTGAGTTGAATTAACTTTCTGTTTTATTAAGTAAATGGAACCTATCTAAGCCACTTAAAATATACTTAAATAAATTATCACAGTATAACTAAAATCACTACGTTGAGTCAACTTAAATATTTTTAAGTTGAATCTACTCAGGTTTTGTAATAAACACAACTAAATAAAGTCAAAATAAAGGACTACAAATTCAAGTTGTACCAACTCATTTTTTTAAGTTCTACCAACATAGAAAGATCCATGCAAACTATTGCCTTAAATTTTTTTAAGTAATTCAGCAGCCGGTTGCCTTACATTTTCAAGTCAGCTTAACCTTTAGATTTTTAAGGTTGACTAAACATTTTACTTTTAGTTTACTAAACTGTGTTTTTTTTTTTTTACAAAAAAGCAGTTACTAAATGTTTTTTACAGGCAAAAGTTTTTTACATATCTGAACTGGCAGTTGGTAGCTCAGTGGTTAAGGTACTGGTCTAGATGCTGGTTCAAGCGCCACCACCACTAAGTTGCCACTGTTGGGGCCCTGAGCAAGGCCCTTAAACGTCAATTGCTTGTATTGTATTCAGCCACAATTGTAAGTCTATTTGAGTAAAAGCATCTGCAAAATGACAAAAATTTTAATGAATATGTTACGCTCTTAACAAGTAGCTATGAAAGAAATTTAAGACAATTTAAGAAAATTTTATTGAAATGTTTATTTGACTTTCACAACAGACATTTATTTTAAGCCATAAACCTGTGCCACTCCAGCAAAAGTATAATTAGCATCAATAAACAAACTAGTTTTCCAGGTACGCAGAGTCAGGATACAAACACAGCAATGGCCAGGAGCGCTCTTGGTAATGACACAATCTGTAATGTTTCAGTAGTACTTCTGGACTGGGATTGCATATTAATCTGCAATAAAAAACACAAACAATTTTAAATTAATATATTTACATTTAAACAATATGATGATTTAGCTCTCGTTTAATAATCAATTAAGACAAGCACAGTAAATCAGCTAAAGTTGAAGTATGTAAGCAAAATTCCAATAAATTGACAATAAGCATATTAATGTTTAAAAGTTTGCAACTATAGCTAACTATGAATACCATGAATAAGACCCTACCTAATTCACAGTCGTGAAAATCACATCAAATGAGCCGCTTACTTACAATCATACCGCATCATAATTAAGTGTAACAGACATTTTTGTGGTGTGCTGTACCACAGACAAGTTTAGCTTATTAAGCTAACACAGTTAGCCCCAGGCCATTCAAACAAATGGGCATCATAACCCGCTAGCATGTCAGCTAACATCGCTCTCTGTGTACCGAAAATGGTTAAATTGTCACCGACAAGCCCAAATTTGCAAATAGATTACACTTGTACACCTTTATATAAATTAACAATTTGAAAAGAACTCGCACTCGTCTGCCATACAATATTTGAAATTTTGGTTGAGAAAATACGTGAAACTAAAATGCTAGTAATTCCACTCATTATTCAGTCAGTTTATTGTTTATGCATTTGTTAAGTTTTAAACATAACTTGTATTATGTTGAATAGCTGAATACCTACCTCAGGACAAAATCCAAAACTTCAGCGTCGTCCTCGTCCGTTACAACTCAACTCGGAGAAGTGCGCATGCGCAGTCACAGAACGTAGAGCTTCTGATGCTCTTCTCTTCTTTGCTTTATTCAAACAACTCAGATATTTTAGTCGGCTCAACTCAAAATTGGTATGATGTTGTACTAAAGCAAAAATAATGCGTTGAAAAAGTTTACAATTTTAAGTTTGTCTAAAATAATGTCTTTTTAAGTTGCCCAAACTCAAAGCAAATGTAACAAACTTATTTTTTTTTGTTGAACTGACTTATTATATTATGTTTAATTTACTAATGTGCTGAATCCATTTTTAATATAAGAGCCAGTATTACTGGCTCACTTAGTTTGCCAGTGGTGCCATGTCTTTGCCAGATGTGTTTTGGGACATGTGGACCATATAAGCATTTCCTATATGTGGGCCACTTTTGGCTCATATACTGTTTGCCGATGCCGGCAGTGAGCCGGCAGTGCCGTAACGTTGCCAGAAGTGGCCCACATCCGTATGCTATCTGGGAACAAACATCTTTAAACACTGGAAACAGTTTTCCTTTTAAAGTTCACATCAATTGAGGATTAATTGATATATAATTGCTAACGCTATTATTTCAGACTTTGTTTTAAATTAAGTTTGGTTTAGTGCATAATTTACAGACGTCTTTATGATTTTGAAGTTTTTGCTATCAGTGTAAAAGGGACAAAATATTTTTTAAATAAAACGTGAAAAAACATGTAATACATATATCTACATTTGGTTTACATAGGGAATAGGAACGGGACCTTAAAAGATTTTTATCCACACAATAAAATTGTTACAAACTAAAAAAAAGATTTCTAAGTAGTCCAGGGTCCTGGGCGGCCAAGGCTCATTGATGCACATGGGAAGCAAAGGCTGGCCCGTGTGGTCCGATCCAACAGAGTTACTGTAGCTCAAATTGTGGAAGAAGTTAATGCTGGTTCTGATAGAAGGTGTCAGAATACACAGTGCATCACAGTTTGTTGTGTATGGGGCTGCCTAACTGCAGACCAGTCAGGGTGTCCATGCTGACCCCTGTCCACCGCCGAAAGTGCCAACAATGGGCACGTGAACTGGACCACGGAGCAATAGAAGAAAGTGGCCTGCTCTGATGAATCATGTTTTCTTTTACATCACGTGGATGGCAGAGTGTGTGTGCATCACTTACCTGGGGAACACATGGCACCAGGATGCACTATGGGAAGAAGGCAAGCTGGTGGAGGCAGTGTGATGCTTTGGGCAATGCTCTGCTGGGAAACCTTGGGTCCTGCCATCCATGTGGATGTTACTTTGACACATACCATCTACCTAAGCATTGTTGCAGACCGTGTACACCCTTTCATGGAAACAGTATACCCTGATGGCTGTGGCCTCCTTCAGCAGGATAATGCACCCTGCCACAAAGCAAAAATGGTTCAGGAATGGTTTGAGAAGCACAACAACAAATTTGAGGTGTTGACTTGGCCTCCAAATTCTCCAGATCTCAATCCAATCGAGCATCTGTGGGATGTGCTGTACAAACAAGTCCGAACTATAGTGTTCAGTAAACTGCAGTGTTGAACTAACAGTGTTCATGGCAATGACAGAGTCAGAATGTAATTTGTCTGCAGTCACACTCTTTTTCAGTTATCATCACATTTTTATTCTAACACCACAGAACTACAACCCCCCTCCCCCATTGTCATTGTGGCGAAGGTAATGATTGAGAAGCAGTTTGACTAATGGTTGCGTGTCGGGCGTGTCCACAATCGACCAATAATGGCAGAGTAGGCAGGACCTACGTAGAACAATAATGCAATACAAAATTAATTTGCAAGGACTGTACTCCAGTCAGCAGATGGCGAGCTTGCGCAGAAATGGACGTGCGCTAACAAATCTAAAGGTCTTTGTATGGGTGCGTCCTGATGCAGGATCAGTTATTTTAAAAGGTTTATGGTTATACAGCTGGGTCTGCGCAAGCTGGTCTCAGATCAGTACAAAACCTCAGCGTTATCGAACCGTTAATAGTAGAGCTTTTTAGCAGTAGAGATTACCCGGACAACGTCTACGTCGAACGGATCTAATAAAGCATTAAAGGCTGTCGCTCCTCTCGGAAAAAATCATAATTACTCTCGGAGAATTCAGACTGTGTCTTGGTGAGCTATTAAACTATTTAATCTTGTGTGTTTAAGCAATATGGAACGTTGCTGTAACGAAAAAAACATTTACGTGTTTTTGCGCATCTTGTAAAAAAAAACCGGTTGTCATGTAATGTAATATGATAATTACTGTAGTTGAATAACTTAATAGTTAAAAAAATAAATAAACAGTATCTAGCTACAAGAAGACACAATGCAGCACACTGCAGCATTTGAATTGTATGTAAATGTAATTATTCTATTAGAAGAATAATGCTTAATGCTTCTTGCAAGACAGACATCGATTTTGTAGTCTGCCTCAAAGTACTCTGTACAAATATAAATTTACCGACTTTAATCCAGTGTGGGGGTGGGCTAATTCTACCTTAAATGTTTATAATAAATTATTTTAAAACTGTGCAGTGTCCTAGGAATAACAATTAAATGTAGAATATCATAGAAGAATGAATTACTTTACTGTGTATGTTGCGTATGTTCGGTCAGTTTTACTGGGTCTTCCACCAGTCATTTACTGTAGTTGTTTAGTTAAAAATATAAGTAATTACTAAAGCAATAAGCCACGAGAGGCCGTACGTTACTGTGATTTTAGCACGGGGAAACTTCTTTCCCCGTGCTAAAATCGTAACAGTAACGTACGGTCTCGAGTGGCTTATTGCTTTTATAAAACGGCGGTCAACATAAAATATAATAAATACAACAATGTTTAATCATAAATGTATTTATTGTGTATAAACTTACAATAAAGCATTCTTCCGCGACGCAAGGTAATCCGATTAACAGTGTTGCTAGGCAACATGAGGGCGAAAATAACATTAACTTTCTCTATTCAGTGGCGTATTAATATGGAATGATGTGATTTTACAACGGCTTCAAACGCGGCTCAGCCAATCAGATTTTAGGACCGGAACTATCCGTTTTATAATAATAATTAACACCCATAATGATTTCGAATAACGAGTTAAGGGATGAGGTACATTTATTTGAACGAAACTCTTGTTGCGGTGAGTCAGGTGGCACCAGAAGGACAACTGCAGGGCAACACTCATTTACTCTTTTAGGCACACAATTTCAAGAAATCATGTTACTGTAGCATGCTTTTGGGAATTGGAAGAAAACAACCGGGTTATCTGTTGGAAACCCTAGCAGGAAAATGCATGATACTCATCACAGACAAAAAGTCCTGGAAAACCTAAAAACTACAATGGATTCCAAAAGTATTTAAACCCCTTGTTGCATCCTGTGTGTTATGGATTTGATTTTAAATAAATATAATTGCTGTTTTACCCATCAATCTACACGTAATCATCAATGATGTCCAACCCATGAGTGAAAACTTTTTTTTGTTTTGAAAATTAATTACAAATCAAAAACTAAAATTTAGTTACTAAAATAACTAAAAATACAAACCTCATTTTTAGAAAAAGTTGGAAACATTTTTAAAATAAGAATCTGATTTGTAAATTGTCTTGGACCTTTTTTTAAACTGAAAACAGTACAAAGATTTGCAGTGGTTACAACTTAATTGTAGGTTGTTAATATAAAAAAGAGGCAGAACCATGTACACATTACCTTTCCCATTAATTACACTTATGATGGTTTGGGAACTCAGGATTCAAATTTGTTTTGCAGTATTGCATAGTGGAATTTAGTGCATGTCCACATCCTTACTGACATCTCATTTGGAAGACATGAGAATCTGTGCAAATCGACACTAGAGGAAATGAAATTCAATAATTTTTAAAAAAGAGAACATGAGAGAGAAGAGCATGAGAGCAAAGTACAGATCAAATTCTGTTATTTTAGTGTTAATTGTGTTGACTTGGGATCTGAAAATTACAGGTCCCATTTCCAGATAAGTTGGGACATTTAGTAAAATGCAGTAAAAAGAGGAATCTGTGATGCATTAATTCTCTTGAATCTTTATCAGAATCAGAATTAGCTTTATTCGCCAAGTATGTTTGCACATACAAAAAATTTATTTCCGGCTGTTGGTAGGTCTCTACAATATGCAGACAATACAATATACACACAAAACAATATAAAAATTTATATTGTATATATATATATATATATATATATATATATATATATAATCAGAAAAAGTTGGGACGGCATGGAAAATGCAAACAACTTTGACTTTTATTACATTGCAGACAGGATGAACCTGAGATATTTCATGTTTTGTCTGGTCAACTTCATTTTATTTATTAATAAACATCCATTTATGCATTTCAGGCCTGCAACAGATTCCAAAAAAGTTGGGACAGTAAAGCATTTACCAATTTGTAAAGTTGCCATTATTTTTCACCACACTTAAAAATGTTTTGGCATCGAGGATACCAAGCAATTTAGTGTTCCAGGTTTTATTTTGTCCTATTCTTCCTGATGTGCAACAGTACAGGGTCGTCGTAGTCGCATTTTTCATTTTAAAATTCTCCACACATTCTCTATTGGGGACAGGTCAGGACTGCAGACAGGCCAGTCCAGTACCCGTACCCTCTTCTTCCACAGCCATGCCTTTGTAAGGTGTGCAGCAGGTGGTTTTGCATTGTCTCATATCGCTTGGTATCCTCATACTGATTTGCATATACGAAATACTGCTTTGAGCAAAGTTGGACTGTGGATGTTTCACATATGGATCAGCCCGAAGGTCCTATCTAAAAGTCTGTACACAATCCTGGGCATTAAAGTTGCACTAGGGACATACTGTACATCTTTCATTCCAAGCCCTAACATAGAACCACAAGCACCCTCATTAGAACTCAGAAGGCTAAAATTGGGTTTACAATACACAGTCAGTACCATGAACAACCCTAGAAACTCACTGTGCAAAATAATACACCATTAATACACCAATAGTCCATGAATACAACAGAAGCCCATGCCCTACATATGGCCTTAAAATATGCAGAAGCAATCCAAAAACACGAAATCATAATATACAGACTTAGAATCATGTCCTAAAGCACTAGAAACATGCACACCAGACCACCCTATCATTAATAATATACAAAGGACAATCAACAAACTAAGTGACCAGAAATACTATATAAGGTTATGCTGGATACCAGGACACAGTGGAATAGCAGGAAATGAAAAGTGGACCAGCTAGCCAAGGAAAAATCAAGACAACTCAACAAACATCAAAATTCCCTCAACATACATAAATATCTATATCAGGGACAAATGGCAAACCGAATGGAGCACACAGACCACAAACAAACTATACAAGAAACACCCAAACATCAACAGTAAGCCAAGGGCATGCAAAGGAAAACATATTGACAAGTTATTCATACAAGCATTATTGTTACACATACACAAAGGAAAGACGGCAACTACACTTCTGGAACCATAAAGGAAATCACCCAAGACAACATAAGAAAAGTTAACTTGCAGCCGTAACAATTAAAAATGAAAATATAAAATGGACCCAAAATATAAATGCTGCAAACAATATACATACCGAACTCTAACACCTGTCCTATCATTAATTATATTTGTTTAACCAGGGCATTAAATCCAAAATAAATAAATAATTTAAATAAGCAACTGTGTCAAACCATTAAAAATTCTCCTTAATATGAAAGGTGAAGAAGTGAATGAATGCTGAACATGCCTCCAACTTAACTTATTTTGAATGTTAATGTTTACAAAATTTCATGAGGTTATCATTATAAATGATAGAAATGTTTACTTTTATTATTTGTTTAGTCTATAATTATTAATACAATTAAAGCTAAAATAATACAATAATACTAATAAAATAATACTCTTTTATTGCCTGTTTTCTTTAAACAACCTAGAGCTTTGACCTAGTTTCAGCTTCCAAGGGGCAGGTTTTAGACATGATATTTTTGCTGGACCCTACATATTAGTCCCCTGTATGAGTGTCTGAAGTAGCTACTTAGCAAAGGGTAACTTAGAATTAAGCATGTGTCACATTTTTGCTTAACTTTCAATCAAAAGAATAAAACACATTAATTGTAGCTATAATCAGAATGTATTTTGTTTGATCCATTAGCATGCAGTCTCCTATTTTGTAGCTAAGTTAGCTAACTAGCTAACTATGTCTAGGAAGGCAGGAGACACAGAATTTTTGACAGAATTTTAAGCTGTTTGGTTTCTTACAAAGGCTGGACTTGTATTTATGATACAGTTTGCAGTTGGTGTGTGAAAGTGGTCTATTTGTCATCAGTTAAATGACAGAGAAAAGAAAATTATTTGCCAGGAGTATGTTACATCCAGCATCACCTGAAGAAATAGATTTGGTTGGTTTAGTCTTCTTTTTTGACAGAGAAAGAAGTTTTAGTATGCTAGTACTGTACTGTGCTTTAGTTTTAGTGTGCGACACAGTTTTATTACATTGACTACACATAGTTTTATTACAATTCAGTGTGGTTGACTTACATTTAATTTATGTTTGTTTATTTTATGCTGTTGCAGTTGAGAAGTATTGTACATATATAAATTGCCAAACATTTGGTGGCATAGTTGTCTATAGCTTGTTTTTGATGACAACTATTCTACTCAACAGGCCATTCTTGGTATTATTGGTTGAACATACTAAAATCTGTAGCCTGTTCAGCAGTACTTTTGGTAGCCCATTTGGTGCTCCCCTTTAGGAATTGCTCTTGAGAAATGTTTTACTGTTTATTGTCTACCCCCAAACATTGAAAGGAAATGTATTTCCTTTGGCTGTAGGACAGTTTACCTTGCTAATTAAATAAAATGAAGGACTTGCTGGTAATGTCATCATACCAGATATAATAGGACTCCGTCTGATTTCTTGTTCATGTCTCAGTGAGTCTATTTGACTTATTTGTCTCAGTGAGAGCTATTTTAACAGCATACCAGGTGGGTAGTCCTGACATTTTGGCTCATTAGTGTGTTTACAAAAAACTTAATTATCCTTTATTTATATTTCAATGAAATACTTGTAAAAGACCATTTACAAATTACTGCCTTATGCTTTTATTTGCATTTTACTTATTGTCACATTTTCTTTGGAACTGCGTTTATATAAAAATGTAGATGTTTATATATATTGCAGTGCAAATATTTTATACTACTCTTAATATTGGACACAGGATAACACAAGTATACAAAATGCTTTTTTAAATGACTGATTTATTTATTGAAGGAGAAATGCTATGCAGCTGTACTTGGCCCTATGTGAAAAACTTTTCCACACTATTTAATCAAGCAGTTTACCATATTCAGTTGACAGTTGGGTTTAATTTCACTAGCCACTTCAAGGCATGATTATTCCCAGACCTTTTTAATCTAAACATCACTTAAATAGAACCCATCTGGCAATGTGCAGCAGGTTAGAAGGTCTCAGCACAAAAGCAGCACTTAAAGCCACAGATTCAAAAGCAGATTTAAAACAAAGTCATTAAAATCTACCATTTTCACAAGGGTTCCAAATCATTTCTTAGACTCTAGGACTATAGCAAACCACATTATTGACAAAAAGTTAAAGTCAATATATACAGATGTACAATAATAAAGATGCTAAGCAAAATGGCATCCATGAGAGAATTCATTTATTCACTGATTCTATTCAGGGTTGCAGTGGGTCCGATGTGAAAGATAGGAAACACTTCAGACAGATTACTAGTCTATTACGGGGCAAACACACACACACACACACACATACACACACACACACACACACACAAAGGGTAATTTTAGTTCACCTCTACTTGCCTGACTGCATGTCTTTGGGCTTGTGGGAGAGGAGAAAACTAGAGCACCCGGAGAACACCCACTCAGACACGGGAAGAACTTGCTACATCCAGACAGATAGGACCCCAACGGCTCCACCTGGGTATCTTGGGTAACAGTACTACCCACTGAGTTACCATGCCACCCTCCGTGGGAGAACTGCACAACACAAACCACTGCTGACCAAAGGGAAGCAAAACACAAGTCCTGCCTCGAATTTGTCAACATCATAACAACTGATGGTAGTGTGATGGTCTGGGGCTGCTTTTTTCCACAAGACTTGGATGATTTATAATTTATGGAACCATGAATTCTTCCCTCAGAAAATCCCAAAGGAGAATGGGCACCCATCAGTTTGTTATCTAAAGCTCAGGGGCAGCAGGACAATGAAACAAATCACTCAAGCAAGTCTACCACTAAATGGCTCTGAAGAAACAAATTTAAGGTTTTACAAGTAGCTGAATTGGTCAAATTCCTGAATGATATCCCATTGAGAAGCTAAAAGGCCTAACAGGCAGTTTATGTAAAATTCTTAGCACAAATGTTTGTGGTTATTATATTTAGGGAACAATAACTTTTACATCTAGGTTTTGAATACATATTTGTCTTTAATAAATTGAATGATAATGTTAAAACTGCATTTTGTCTTTGCTTGTGTTTATATTATATTAAAATTTGATCTGTGAGATCTGAAATATTTAAAAATGAGCAAAAATAAATTGGGTGAGGGCAAATACTTTATCACAGCACTGCAAAGTTACCCTGTGCAAAGTGTAATTTTAAAATTTAATTCATTATATAGTTTAAATGGACTAGACATGATGCTAGATGCTTTTGAGACTCTTCTACCAAATATTTTCCTGTCAAGAAATTGCCTTAGGTTCTAAGTAACTTTTGATGTTGCAGGTAATTACTGACACCTTGGCTTTTTGTACATTTTTATTACAAAAACTCAAGGAAAATAGTGCTCTGCCTTGCTTTGTTTTCGGTTGCCATTTTTATGACAATGACCATATACTATATTCTGAAATATTGTCAAAGTGCTGACTTAATTTTGTAACACCCCTTTTAAACAGGAGTGTATTTATTTATTTATTAGCATTTTAATGTGATGTGTTATACACTATGGTTACATTCATGACAGAACAGGTACAGTAGTTACACATTACATTTATCAGTTCAAGTCTTCAATGTCAAACACAGTCATGGACAATTTAGTATCTCCAATTCATCTCACTTCCATGTCTTTAGACTGTGGGAAGAAACCGGAGCTCCCGGAGGAAACAAACGCAGACATGGGGAGAACATGCAAACTCCACACAGAAAGGACTTGGCCCGATCCACCTGGAAATTGAACCCAGGACCTTTTTGCTGTGAGGCGACAGTGCTACCAACTGAGCCATGTGCCGCCCGATAGAGGGTTTATAGCTAATCAGTAAAATTCGTCAATATCCAAAACTTAAGTCACTTCCACTGCTGCAAAACAGCTTTTGACTTGTTGTTATTAGCATTGTTGTTATAAATATTGAATTACCATTATTTGATACTAATGATTGGTCTGCTCCTGTAAAGTAAATGTATTTATTATTGGTACTGATGGTAGTTATTACCATAATTGTGTAATAGGCATAAGAGAATTGTGTATTCTTCTTTTTCTTAGTGTGAAGATGTTCTACACGTGTGGTCCTAATGAGGCTATGGTTGTATCAGGTGGGTAATAAAAACATTTATTAATTCATATTAGATTTTTTTTTAATATATTCTTTTATATATCTAAATATCTTAAATAAAGAATGAATATATTCTTTTACTGGATTGGTTGTGTTTGCTTTTATATTTGTTAGGTTTCTGTCGCTCTCCTCCACTCATGATATCTGGAGGAAGAGTGTTTGTGTTTCCCTGCATCCAACAAATCCAGAGGTATTACCAATGTTTGTATGTGTGTTTAGTAAATTATGTGTGTACAAATGAGTTAACTAATTCATATTTCCTTTTAGGATTTCTCTGAACACATTGACATTAAATGTGAAGAGTGACAAAGTTTACACTCGACATGGCGTACCTATTTCTGTGACTGGCATTGCTCAGGTGTTTTTTCCTTTTTCTAAAAATGACACCACATATTGATTTACTAAACTGTAATATTGCTGACTTAACATGTTTACAGTGAATATAAAAAGTCTACACATCCATCAGACCAAGAAAAATTGTTTCAGATTTATTTCCACCTTTAACATGACCTTTTCAGTTCAAATGAAAAACAGACTGAAATTGTTTAGTTCGAAAAAAAAAAAAAAAATACACACACATTGTGTACTACTTGTGACAATCTCCCATTTTCTTTATATGTCTGGACTGTAGGGTAGTGTGGCTAGAAACATACTGCTACATTTTGCAAAATCCTGCATCGTCTGCTAAAAGCATGTGTAGAAAATGTGTTTTGATCTGACAAGAACTTTTTGAATATCACACAAAATTACAAAAGGTATATTTGGCACAAAAACAACACTGCACATCCCCAAAAGAACACCATGCCCACAGTGAAACATTGTGGTGGTAGCACTGGGTTAGTTTTTCTTTGACTGGAAGTGGGGCTTTAGTCAAGATGAAGGGAATCATGAACAGTTCCAAATATCAGTCAATTTTAGCACAAAACTTTTAGGCCTATGTTAAAAAGCTAAAGACATAGAAGAATTTTTTCTTAGCATACTTCCACTTCCATACCAACAAAATAATGCCTTCACCAGCGAAGAGTGGGCAAAGATTGCCAAGTTAAGAAGTGCCATGCTGATAGACTCCTCTCCAAAAAGACTGAAAGCTGTCATAAAGGTACATCAACAAGTATTAGTTTAAGGGTGTGCATATTTCTTTATATTTTATATTATATTTCTCTGTGCATATTTCTTCATATTTCTCTATATGCCCCCCCCCCCATTCATTTTGTTCAAATTTCAGTTTGTTTTCAATTAAATTGTACAGATATGTCACATAATATGTGGAAAGAGTTCTGAAAGGAATAATTTTTTACATTACAAAAACCTGGCACTATAACAGGGGTGTGTAGACTTTTTGTATCAACTGTATGTCCAATGTATGTATTTATTACTAGACAGAAACATATTTAATACCATTGCTTTGTATTCCAGATGAAAATTCAGGGACAGAATAAGCAGATGTTGGCAGCGGCATGTCAGATGTTTATGGGGAAGTCTGAAGCAGAGATTGCACAGATTGCTTTAGAGACTTTGGAAGGCCATCAGAGAGCCATCATTGCTCATTTGACTGTAGAGGTATTTTTGAGTTGTTAGTTATTGGGCCTCGTTTATCAACTGTTCTTAAGATATTTCTTCTTAAAACCATCAATATTTTCTAAATTGAGGTTTGTTTTTAGATAAAAACAGAATCTACGCACACTTAGAGCACATCTAACACGCATTTGAGTTCTGAGATGATTGTGCAAAATAATTGTTTAATGATTTTCTCAATTCTACAGTTGAATAAAATTATAGCATTTAAATTACAATAATGATGTTATAATTAATAATATCTGACGTTATTTTACAATACATTATGATCCCTGTGAGGACCTCTAAGTAGAATAGGTCCTCAGCCCCCTCATGCTGCTTGTTAAAAGTTGGATGAATAAGGCACCTTGTTTGGCCTGAGGTGCCCGTGTTGTGCGAAGAAAGTGATCCTTGTGTTTGATGGGAGTGGTGGCTGTGGCTACTTTGAATAGATGGGAGGTTGGAGAAGCCCGCTCCAATCTATCAGCTGGTCAGGACGAACATGAAATTACCATGGAGCTAACCTCCCAACACATTATCCACACTATATATAGATATACACTGATCAGCCATAACATTAAAACCACCTCCTTGTTTCTACACTCTCAGTCCATTAAATCAGCTCCACTTACCATATAGAAGCACTTTGAAGTTCTACAGGGTGGGCCATTTATATGGATACACCTAAATAAAATGGGAATGGTTGGTGATATTAACTTCCTGTTTGTGGCACATTAGTTATTAGTTATAGTTAGGGGGAAAACTTTTCAAGATGGGTGGTGACCATGGTGGCCATTTTGAAGTCGGCCATTTTGGATCCAACTTTAGTTTTTTCAATGGGAAGAGGGTCATGTGACACATTAAACTTATTGAGAATTTCACAAGAAACGTAACGTAACTTTATTCTTTCATGAGTTATTTACAAGTTTCTGACCACTTATAAAATGTGTTCAAAGTGCTGCCCATTGTGTTGGATTGTCAATTCAACCCTCTTCTCCCATTCTTCACACACTGATAGCAACACCGCAGAAGAAATGCTAGTACAGGCTTCCAGTATCCGTAGTTTCAGGTGCTGCACATCTCATATCTTCACAGCATAGACAATTGCCTTCAGATGACCCCAAAGATAAAAGTCTAAGGGGGTCAGATCGGGAGACCTTGGGGGCCATTCAACTGGCCCACGATGACCAATCCACTTTCCAGGAAACTGTTCATCTAGGAATGCTCGGACCTGACACCCATAATGTGGTGGTGCACCATCTTGCTGGAAAAACTCAGGGAACGTGCCAGCTTCAGTGCATAAAGAGGGAAACACATCATCATGTAGCAATTTCAAATATCCAGTGGCCTTGAGGTTTCCATTGATGAAGAATGGCCCCACTATCTTTGTACCCCATATACCACACCATACCATCAATGTTTGTGTTCCAACAGTCTTGGAGGGATCTATCCAATGTGGGTTAGTGTCAGACCAATAGCGGTGGTTTTGTTTGTTAACTTCACCATTCACATAAAAGTTTGCCTCATCACTGAACAAAATGTTCTGTGTAAACTGAGGGTCCTGTTCCAATTTTTGTTTTGCCCATTCTGCAAATTCAGTGCGCCGATCTGGGTCATCCTCGTTGAGATGCTGCAGCAGCTGGAGTTTGTAAGGGTGCCATTTGTGAGTAGCTAATATCCGCCGAAGGGATGTTCGACTGATGTCACTCTCCAGTGACATGCGGCGAGTGCTATGCTGTGGGCTCTTGCTGAATGAAGCTAGGACAGCCACTGATGTTTCTTCATTAGTGACAGTTTTCATGCGTCCACATTTTGGCAAATCCAACACTGAACCAGTTTCACGAAACTTGGCAAGCAGTTTGCTAACTGTAGCATGGGAGATGGGTGGTCTCGTAGGGTGTCTTGCATTGAAATCTGCTGCAATGACCCGGGTACTGCGTTCACCAGACATCAACACAATTTCTATCCGCTCCTCACGTGTTAACCTCTGCGACATGTCAATGGCTGTAAACAAAGAGAAGCTTGTAAATAACTCATGAAAGAATAAAGTTACGTTAAAACCAAGCACACCATTGTTTTTCTTGTGAAATTCTCAATAAGTTTGATGTGTCACATGACCCTCTTCCCATTGAAAAAACTAAAGTTGGATCCAAAATGGCCGACTTCAAAATGGCCGCCACTGTCACCACCCATCTTGAAAAGTTTTCCCCCTCCCATATACTAATGTGCCACAAACAGGAAGTTAATATCACCAACCATTCCCATTTTATTTAGGTGTATCCATATAAATGGCCCACCCTGTACAATTATTGACTGTAGTCCATCTGTTTCTCTACATACTTTTTTTAATCTGCTGTTCTCCAATGGTCAGGACCCCCACAAGACCACCACAGAGCAGGTATTATTTAGGTGGTGGATCATTCTCAGCCCTGCAGAGACACTGACATGATGGTGGTGTGTTAGTGTGTGTTTTGCTGGTATGAGTGGATCAGACACAGCAGCGCTGCTGAAGTTTTTAAATACCATGTCCACTCACTGTCCACTCTGTTAGACACTCCTACCTAGTTGGTCCACCTTGTAGATGTAAAGTCAGAGATGATCACCCATCTATTGCTGCTGTTTCAGTTGGTCATCTTCTAGACCTTCATCAGTGGTCACAGGACGCTGCCCACGGGGCGCTGTTGGCTGGATATTTTTGGTTGGTGAACTATTCTCAGTCCAGCAGTGACAGTGAGGTGTTTAAAATCAACATTGCTGTGTCTTATCCACTCATACCAGCACAACACACACTAATACACTACCACCATGTCAGTGTCACTGCAGTGCTGAGAATGAGCCACCACCCAAATAATAATGTAGTGGTCCTGTGGGGGTCCTGACCATTGAAGAACAGCATGAAAGGGGGCTAACAAAGCATGCAGAGAAACAGATGGACTACAGTCAGTAATTGTAAACTACAAAGTGCTTCTATATGGTAAGTGGAGCTGATAAAATGGACAATGTGTGTAGAAACAAGGAGGTGGTTTTAATGTTATGGCTGATCGGTGTATATGTAGAATATATACAGTGTATCACAAAAGTGAGTACACCCCTCACATTTCTGCAGATATTTAAGTATATCTTTTCATGGGACAACACTGACAAAATGACACTTTGACACAATGAAAAGTAGTCTGTGTGCAGCTTATATAACAGTGTAAATTTATTCTTCCCTCAAAATAACTCAATATACAGCCATTAATGTCTAAACCACCGGCAACAAAAGTGAGTACACCCCTAAGAGACTACACCCCTAAATGTCCAAATTGAGCACTGCTTGTCATTTTCCCTCCAAAATGTCATGTGACTCGTTAGTGTTACTAGGTCTCAGGTGTGCATAGGGAGCAGGTGTGTTCAATTTAGTAGTACAGCTCTCACACTCTCTCATACTGGTCACTGAAAGTTCCAACATGGCACCTCATGGCAAAGAACTCTCTGAGGATCTTAAAAGACGAATTGTTGCGCTACATGAAGATGGCCAAGGCTACAAGAAGATTGCCAACACCCTGAAACTGAGCTGCAGCACAGTGGCCAAGATCATCCAGCGTTTTAAAAGAGCAGGGTCCACTCAGAACAGACCTCGCGTTGGTCGTCCAAAGAAGCTGAGTGCACGTGCTCAGCGTCACATCCAACCGCTGTCTTTGAAAGATAGGCGCAGGAGTGCTGTCAGCATTGCTGCAGAGATTGAAAAGGTGGGGGGTCAGCCTGTCAGTGCTCAGACCATACGCCGCACACTACATCAAATTGGTCTGCATGGCTGTCACCCCAGAAGGAAGCCTCTTCTGAAGTCTCTACACAAGAAAGCCCGCAAACAGTTTGCTGAAGACATGTCAACAAAGGACATGGATTACTGGAACCATGTCCTATGGTCTGATGAGACCAAGATTAATTTGTTTGGTTCAGATGGTCTCAAGCATGTGTGGCGGCAATCAGGTGAGGAGTACAAAGATAAGTGTGTCATGCCTACAGTCAAGCATGGTGGTGGGAATGCCATGGTCTGGGGCTGCATGAGTGCAGCAGGTGTTGGGGAGTTACATTTCATTGAGGGACACATGAACTCCAATATGTACTGTGAAATACTGAAGCAAAGCATGATCCCCTCCCTCCGGAAACTGGGTCGCAGGGCAGTGTTCCAGCATGATAATGACCCCAAACACACCTCTAAGACGACCACTGCTTTATTGAAGAGGCTGAAGGTAAAGGTGATAGACTGGCCAAGCATGTCTCCAGACCTAAACCCAATAGAACATCTTTGGGGCATCCTCAAGCGGAAGGTGGAGGAGCGCAAAGTCTCGAATATCCGCCAGCTCCGTGATCTCGTCATGGAGGAGTGGAAAAGCATTCCAGTGGCAACCTGTGAAGCTCTGGTAAACTCCATGCCCAGGAGAGTTAAGGCAGTTCTGGGAAATAATGGTGGCCACACAAAATATTGACACTTCAGGAACTTCACTAAGGGGTGTACTCACTTTTGTTGCCGGTGGTTTAGACATTAATGGCTGTATATTGAGTTATTTTGAGGGAAGAATAAATTTACACTGTTATATAAGCTGCACACAGACTACTTTTCATTGTGTCAAAGTGTCATTTTGTCAGTGTTGTCCCATGAAAAGATATACTTAAATATCTGCAGAAATGTGAGGGGTGTACTCACTTTTGTGATACACTGTATGTATGGGTTATATGTCCATAGCCCAAAAATATGGACATGGATCAGCAATGTACAAAAGCCCCCAAATTTGCTGTAACTTTGGCAAAGAGGGCCAATAAATGCCCTGTTTAAAACCACCCCAGTGCAGAAACTGTGGAGGCCCACACACCACATCCAACAAATACGGTCCGGAATGGATCATAAGTATGAGATTCAGATTCAAATCTGCCAAATCCTGTCTGGAATAGATCATGAGTTGGAGATTCAGATTCAAAGTCTTATGCAACAGCAGTAAAATCAAATTGAGAAACTGTACCAAAGCCGATCACTCCTGCAAAGGAAGCTACACCCCTAATATGAAAAACACAGTGTCTTTTGGGTTGTCACAAAAAACAAGCATGTTGCCCAGACACAGGAGTACATTCTGCAACAACCCAACCCAAACAAAAAACTTACAGTGGAACTGTCATGGACTAAGAGTGAATTTTAATGCACTGCAATGTCTAGTTACATCACTCAACCCCACAGTAATCTGGCTGCAGGAAATACAAATAACTAAAGATGGCAGGATTACCCTGAAGGACTACATTATCTATTTAAAAACTGGGCCAAATAGAGACAGGCAATTTGGAGGAATGGCCATACTCAAGAGAAATAACCTTCTGCATAACAAACACCAGTCGATACAAGCCTGCAATCAACAGCAATTTGTGTGTCCACATCACCACAAAGACAATAACTCCATTAAGAATTTATGTTCTGCCTGATATTTCCCCAACCATTACCTAGACAGACTAACAGAACAACTTCCCTGACCGTATATGTTACTTAGGAATTCCAATAGGCATAACCCGACGTGGGGAAATTGGAATATAAACACAAGGGGGGAAACAATAGACGAGTATATAAACAACTTCAGACTCTGCCTAATGAACAAAGAAGCACATGAATATCTTCACACAGGCCATGGCACTTACTCAACCATCGACCTAACAATATGCAAACCAAACTACTAGACTTTAGCTGGAAAGTGTGAAGCAACATGTGCGGAGACGACCAGTTTCTTATACTAATAACCCAGAATCAACTCAACCATCCCAACAATTCAAAAGTGGAGGCTGGATAGAGCTCACTGGTGATCTTTCCAGAAGCTGTGTCTGGGAAAACAATGCAAAACACCAGGAAACAACACAGACCAAACTGGATGGTTCACTGACACACTAAAGAAAATAGCAGACCTACCCAGAAGATGACCAATAGAGGAGAGGACAAAACTAAACCATTGGTTCTTTTAGCAAGACTTTTAATAGGCAACCAACCATCGAAAAACTAAACAAACTGATGGTCATCAGGGCTCGGGCACAAAGAACCACTAATGCGACCAATGAACAGAGCTGGAAACACTTTGCCAACATCATCACATCCAGCATTCCAACCCCAAAAATCTGGAACCTGGGTAAAGGAGACCAACCACCAAGCTTGTGAAAAGGAGAACTCAGAGTGCCCAGCAACCCCTTTTTGAGAGGGCCTCTGCTGGTAGCCATGGTGTCCGAGATCCAGCCGATCCTGAATAAAATAATGGAAAGACTCAAATAGGGTTGTGCTGGATTCCGGGACACCGTGGCATTGCTGGAAATTAAAACGCACACCAGTTATCAAATTAAACAACAGGAGGGAAATCTATAAACTGCAAACTCCCCCATTGGACATAAAACTGCCTATACTACCTATACTAAAAATATGTGGCTTAAAAGTGATTAAGAAATGCAGACCAAAAGCAAGCTTCACAGTATAAACTATGCCACATTAAATACTTTCATCTGACACATGAACATCTGATGAAGGGAAAGTGCCCCTGGATCTGTGACCACTGTAAAATACATATTACAATCACACACATAACTAACAAAGTGCCCCTTATACTACAATGAATGATGAAAACTAGTGATGGATAGAATATTCAGCCAGACCAAATTAGATACTTTTATCAAGTTTTTAAAAAACACAAAAGTAATTGTATTTATTTTGAACTGGTTTAGAAACCAGCATCATGGTTGGGAGTTAATTTGCTGCCTGGAACAAGGACAGCTTACAAGCATTGAGGAGATGGTCCTTTTTGTGTCCTGAGGAGGAAATGCATATTCCAGAAACACACAGTTCTATTTGCAGAGAATGGGAAGTACCTCTTGGGACTTTTTAGTCTCCCAAGACTTGTTCTCATGGATCTTTGCTCACCCACATGTGCATTAGGACTCCCTCTCCAGATCTATTCCCACATCTCAACAGCAAGCAGTACCACACCATAAATAAACAACTCGTCTGCGACCACCAGAGCCTTCTGAATGTTTTATTTTGCTTCCCAGGAGGTGCACACAATAGAAGTACACTGTTGCTGGAATTTCGAATTACTCTAAGATGCATACCAATGGCTTATTCATATGCCATTTATGCTTATTCTTATGCATCTTAGAGAAATTAGACATTCCAGCAACAGTATACTTTCATTCCTATAATGACTATCCTCATGACCGTAATCATAAGTAGATGAAGAATACACCCTGGCCCCCAGTTATTGACAACTCAACAACCCTCAGCCAAGCTGTTTTACAAACTGGTGAATGTGTGTGAAAAAAGATAACTGTAAAATTGTTTTAGTCCTCCAGAAACATTAGACTACCACATCCAAAATCTATAATATCAGTTTAAATATTATAATGTTCAGGCATTTTCATTATTTCAAGTTTGTACGGTAATCATGACCAACTTTCTGTGAAACGTGGTGTACCTTTCCCCTGAGCCACCACAAAAATGTGATGTGCATTTAAACTTAGTCAAGTCAAGTCAACTTTATTTATATAGCGCTTTTTACAATAGACATTGTCTCAAAGCAACTTTACAAAATCCAGGACCAACAGATACAAAAACCCCTGTTGAGCAAGCCGAGGGCGACTGTGGCAAGGAAAAACTCCCTGAAAATTACAGGAAGAAACCTTGAGAGGAACCAGACTCAGCAGGGCCCATCCTTTTTGGGTGGTCTGGAGGATACTTTAAATAAATACACGATTTACACAAAGCATACAAACACAGAATTAAATGATCTAAAAGTTATAACTGGTAATAAATAGATAAATAAATAAATAAATAATAATAGAGTTGTTATTTGCTCTAGTCTTCAATAAAGTCTGTAGTGAGTTCTTGTCATTCTTGGTGCAATTACTTCAGACCCGTCACATCCGGCAGGAGCAGCATAGTTGTCACGGCAGTCTCGACTTTAATCCTTAACCTCGACGGGTAAACAGGTTTCCATCAGAATGCCTTTGGAGTAAAACAACAAAGAATGTAGTTAATAATGTACAATGCTAGTTGAGTAAAACAGTTTTACAGAGAGTTTTAGACTCCGGCAGCCCTAAATATTACAGCATAACTAAAAGGGAGAGCGAGCAGGTAACAAGGTCATGAAGGCTTTCACAGGACATCAGCGCCCACCTCTCCTACCCAAACCGGAGTGATTGGACAAGAAAGGCAGAACGACAGCAACCCAACATCCCTGATCACCACAAGTTTCTATGACCAAGAACCTCCAAGCTCTGCGCCTTTGTCTATATTAAACAAAAGCCTGAGAAAATAAATATGTTTTCAGTCTAGACTTAAACATTGAGACTGTGTCCGAATCCCGAATAGAGGCAGGAAGATTATTCCAGAGTTGTGGAGCTTTGTAAGAAAATGCTCTTCCACCAGCCGTGATCTTTTTAATTCTAGGAACTATAAGTAACCCTGCATCTTGTGAACGAAGTGGACGCGCTGGGCTGTAGTGATTAATAAGTTCACTCAGATACTGTGGAGCCAGACCATGTAGCGCTTTATAGGTTAGTAAAAGTATGTTGTAATCAATGCGGAATTTAACTGGCAGCCAGTGTAGAGATGATAGAACAGGAGTGATATGATCAAATTTTTTAGTTCTAGTTAGCACTCGAGCTGCTGCATTTTGAACTAATTGGAGTTTGTTTATGGATCTACCAGAGCATCCAGTTAGAAGAGCATTACAATAATCTAACCGAGAAGTTATAAACGCATGGATCAGTTTTTCGGCGTCATTAACAGATAGTATATTTCTTATTTTAGAGATATTACGCAAATGATAGAAAGCAACTCTAGTAATATTATTAACGTGTGTATCAAAGGAAAGATCTGAATCTAGTGTGACACCCAAGTTTTTTACATCTGGGCTGGGAGTAACAGAGAAGGTGTTTAGGTTTAGCACCAGGTTAGACAACTTGTCTCTTGCAGCTTTAGAGCCAACAAGTAAAACCTCAGTTTTATCCGAATTAAGTAAAAGAAAATTACACGACATCCAGTTTTTTATGTCGTTTACACAATCTTCTATCTTACTGATTGTGTCAGTATCATTTGGTTTGGCTGATATATACAGCTGTGTGTCATCTGCATAGCAGTGAAATTTTATGCCATGTTTATGAATAATTTCTCCTAGTGGAAGCATATAGAGTGTAAATAATAGCGGTCCCAGTACCGACCCCTGTGGAACACCACACTTTACTTTTGTAGTTTCCGAGCATTTATTATTTACATAAACAAATTGCGAGCGGTCAGTCAAATATGATTGAAACCAAGAGAGTGCGAGTCCTTTAACACCTACTGTATTTTCTAGCCTATCCAGTAAAATGTTATGATCGACTGTATCAATGCAATCGACTGTATCAAACTTACTCCTGGGACCAGTGAATACATTTGGTGTCCAAGTTTGACAGCAATTTGTTGCTAATTTGTAAATATAAGGTTTAAAATTATTGCTTGCAATCCATCTAAAAAACACATCACTTAAATATTAAATAGGTTTATTGCAATTCTTTGTTTAAATTAGTCTAAAGTGTCAGAGATTGTGACCAGTGTTGTGGCTATCTGTGCAAGTGTTTGGGCAAGTCTCTCTTGTCCAGAACTGCTTCCGAGATTACAAATAGGGAAGTTAAATTGGACCTGGATGCAGACATGAAGGTTATGTTGCAGACGGTTACTGACTACGAGGTGCCAGGTTGCTTCATTGGGAGTTCATCTATTATTATGAGGCAAAAACAAACAAACAATCCATTGAAACCATTTAAAACCATTCAGATTCTGAATAAAAACACATAGACATGTTGGAGAGAACACTTGGCCATTAGATTTTACACTGGTGTTTACATTTACAAAAGCTATAGCTTTTAGATAAAATTTTCTGTTATATTGTATTAATTTTGTATTGTATTAAAACAGCTTACCTTCTAATTTTGAGAAAGCACATGTCCTAGGAACACAAGGGGTTGGTCAGTGTCCATATGCTCAGTTGATGTTTTTCAATGATGGCCCCGATGTGCTGGTCCAGCTTGAATACCACTGGGCAAGCCTTCTTTCCTCCTCCAGTTGTCAGCATCTCTCTTGTGTTTTTTTTTGGCCTCAGATTTTAGATCAAACCATTCCTTTTTACCTTGTCAATTTTATGCCCTTCTTCCTATACAGTGTTCACTGTATAGAAACAAGTATTTTTTGTGAACAGTACTGACACTACTAAATAATAAATTTCATTTGTTGTTCACTTTCTGCAGCATTACCGCCACTTCAGAACTACTTAAGTTTTTCCTACGTTTAGAGTCTGGTGCTTACGGAAGCATATTGCTGCCACACAGATAAAAAAAAAATACCGTCAGTATGTCGTTATAACAAGAAAAGATGTCG
Organism: Trichomycterus rosablanca; assembly: GCF_030014385.1. NCBI lineage: Eukaryota > Metazoa > Chordata > Actinopteri > Siluriformes > Trichomycteridae > Trichomycterus > Trichomycterus rosablanca. Next base: position 12,686,400 of record NC_085989.1, read on the forward strand.
TTATAACGAGAAAGGTTGTCGTTATAACGAGAAAAGATGTCGTTATAACGAGAAAGGATGTTGTTAAAACGAGAAAAGGATGTCGTTATAACAAGAAAAGGATGTCGTTAAAACGAGAAAAGGATGTCGTTATAACGAGAAAAGTTCATTACCTTAAATGCTGCATAGCTGACTGCAGCGTATCTGCTGATGGAGAGACAGTTTGCACACATGCATGATGCTGTAGCTTGTGTAACCTTGCAGCTTGTCGTGCAGATCAAGATTCTCCTTTAGGAACAGTGCAACAATGTCTAAACTTAGTTTATTATTCAACATTTGTCTGACATTCGGCATTCCGATCTAAATAAGTGCTTCAAAAAACATATAAGACCTTCTTATGTTATGATTTCTTACACGAATGAAAATAGTCAACATACTACAAAAACAATTTTATGTTAATTTTAAGATTACGTCCATTTATCTAAAGAAATGTTATAATGAAACCGTTTATCAAGCTCCCACTTCATCTAACAAGTTAGGGACCGTCATAAAACTAACTGAGAAACGTAGGCGACATTTACTCTGCACTTATCCAGACAAATAAATCCATTTAAATCTTGTATGATTTTTATTTTTGGAAATATAATTTGGATATTTAAAATCTAAATTTATTACAGATTTATTGATCTTTATTTAAATATAATGTAAAATAAATACTATGTTATTTCAAAAAAATAAGGTGTGTGTAGTAGGTGAGAAACATTGATGTGTTTGTGTAAACATTGTTTGACATTAATTCATCAAATCATACAAGATTTAAATGGATTTGTTTGTCTGGATAAGTGCAGAGTAAATGTCGCCTACGTTTCTCAGTTAGTTTTATGACGGTCCCTAACTCATTAGATGAAGTGGAAGCTTGATAAACGATTTCATTATAACATTTCTTTAGATAAATGGACGTAATCTTAAGATTAACATAAAATGGTTTTTGTAGTATGTTGACTATTTTCATTCGTGTAAGAAATCATAAAATAAGAAGGTCTTGTGTGTTTTTTGAAGCACTTATTTAGATCGGAATGCCGAATGTCAGACAAATGTTGAATAATAAACTAAGTTTAGACATTGTTGCACTGTTCCTAAAGGAGAATCTTGATCTGCACGACAAGCTGCAAGGTTACACAAGCTACAGCATCATGCATGTGTGCAAACTGTCTCTCCATCAGCAGATACGCTGCAGTCAGCTATGCAGCATTTAAGGTAATTAACTTTTCTCGTTATAACGACATCCTTTTCTCGTTGTAACGACATCCTTTTCTCGTTATAACGTCATCCTTTTCTCATTTTAACAACATCCTTTCTCGTTATAACGACATCCTTTCTCGTTATAACGACATCTTTTCTCGTTAAAACGACATACTTTCTCGTTATAACAACATCTTTTTCTCGTTATAACGACATACTGACGGTATTTTTTTTTTATCTGTGTGGCAGCAATACGCTTCCGTATGTGCTTTATCATCTATTGATGTTTGTTTTGGCATACTTTACTTTCTTGTTTTATTTTTGTTTGTAGTTTGCAGGTTGTCTGTGCTTTCCTTGTGTGCTTACTGCCCTGCAGTTCCATGCCCTTTTATGGGGATCAGCAGGCGTATACCTGTGGCGCTTTCAATTTAAGACACTGAGATCATTATAAAAACACATCTGCAAACAATTCTGCGGTTTAAGAACAGGTCATGAATATGATGCAGACTTTTTTTTTAGGACTTTTCTCAAGAACAGTGTAATAGCTCAGAAGGATATTGGGTTTAGGGTAATGTAAACACTATAGAGTGTTTAATTAAAAAGCAAGACACAGGAGACTTGTTTCTTTACTGAGGATTGTAGTCAACAACTTTGAATGGTTCAACACTCACAGGCCCACAAAGCTTAAATACATTTGCAAGTTACGTGTCACCAAATCACAGTCAGTATGTCTCACAATGTGATTGTGTTACATTCATTAAGAAAATAAAACCGACAAAACCAAACAAGAAACATTAACACATTTCAATGTAACATTTAACTAAACATTAATTAACTCAAAGTAAACTTACACTATGCATCCACAATGAGTCTACTGATGCTGCCAAACAGACAAACAGCTTAGGTATGTGGTTACATAGGGACCACAATGGAAATAAGTCTATGGACTTTTTGTGTTATCCCTGACTGTTTCAGTTTTTTATAGGAGGTATTGTATCTATTTATAAAATATGAAATGGTTCAATAAAATCAAATCAAATCAAATCAAATAGTGACAGAATTAAGGGAAGGGGTGGGACCAGCCCTGCTCAAGTGACAGTAAATAATCAGTTAAACAGATAAAAACATAGTTCAGTGGAAAGAAAAGCATGAGAATAATTTGAAGGTTTTTTCTACAAACAAATTTATGAAAGTTCTTATGAAGTGAATGAGGTCCATTGTTCTTATAACACACCAAAAAGAGAGCTAGTGGGTGTGGAGACAGTAAATAATAACTGTGTTTTAAAACATGTTTATATAAATTGTTACTTAGGTTAATATAATTACCTTTGTATTATTTTAAAGGAAATCTACAAGGATCGTAAGAAGTTTTCAGAACAGGTATTTAAAGTTGCTTCTTCTGACCTTGTGAACATGGGAATCAGCGTCGTTAGCTACACACTCAAAGATGTTCATGATGATCAGGTATGTATACGGGATTTTAGAGTACACAAAGCTACTCAAGTAAAGACTAAAGTTTTTGAATGTTTTTTTTTTTCTTTTTCCAGGATTATCTGCATTCTTTGGGAAAAGCTCGCACAGCCCAGGTGCAAAAGGATGCCCGTATTGGAGAGGCATTAAACAAGAGAGATGCTGTAATCAGGGTACGTCTTAACAATAATCATAAAAGATGTATGGCATTAAAAACCTATTAGTGTCTGAACAAATTTGTTCATCCTGTTGAACCTTTATTTAACTGACAAAAGTACAAGGAAAGAAAATCCTTTAATGTTTTTACTGGCCATGGATAGGCATGTTTGGTATAGGCATGTTTACCACTGTGCACAGCAAGGCACTGTTACATCACTTTTCCTATTTACTACACTTTTTATGGTTTGGGAACACAGGATACTAATTGTTGCAGTTTTGCAGGTGATTTTTTTTGCCCATTCTTGTTAATAAGAAAACAGAACAGCTGCTCAACAGTCTGTGGTCATCAGTGTCTGATTATCCTTTTCATGATGCACCATACATTTTTTTTAACTGGAGACACACTCTGTGTGCAAAGCCATGCTTCTGTGCCACATGCAAAATGAGGCCTGGCTTGGTCTTGCTAAAATAACCATGGATTACCTGTAAAAATTATGTTTTTTTGATGCCATCATGTTAAAGAAATTCCAATATACGCCTCTGTTTGAATGGTACCTATACATATGCAAAGCACCATGCCATGGGCACTGAAGCACCACCATAGCATGATGGGTGTTGGCTTTTGTCTTTGGCATTTAAGATGAGCTGTCTGTGTTTCTGAATAGAATCGATAAATGACTTTTGGCTCAATAATTTTAGTTGCATTTCTTGATTCAGCAGCAGATTGTTTAGGTAATGGTTTTTCGAATTACTCCCAAGCACGTGTAACTATATTTATCACAATAGGTCAACAGTTTTGCATGTAATGCCATCTGAAGGCTAGTGGGGCAGGCACATTTAATGCTGATTTTACTCTGGTAGTTTATGGCCGTGTATTGCAGGTATAAAATTAAAAATTTGCTAATATTAAGTACAATTAGGTATTAGGACATCTTTGTACTTTGGTCAGTTAAAAAGGTTCACTAATTGCTCATATTCAACAAAATTGCTAAACACGGCCGCTCAGGTGGCACAGTGGTAAAACATGCTAGCACACCAGAGCTGGGGTTTCGAATACATCGTATCGAATCTCAGCTCTGCCATCCAGCTGGGCTGGGCGGCCACATGAACAACAATTGGCTGTTGCTCAGGGTTTGATGAGCCGAACCAGGGTTCCTCATAACTGCTGCAATTACGACCTCTGGCGCCTGCGCAGAGTTGGGGAATTATGCTGATCAGAGTGTGGCTCTCCATGCACAAAGCTTATCCGCATATGAACTCGCCTCGTGCAGGTGAAAAGAGGCAGTCGGTACTGCACACGTGTCGGAGGGGGCGTGTGTCAGTTGCAAAGCTCCTCAGTCAGCAGTGGAGGGTTGTATCAGTAGCGGTGAAGCGTAATACAATCAGGGTAATTGGATACAACTAGATTAGGGGAGAAAATTGGGGGGAAATTCGGAGGGAAAAAAAAGAGAAAAAACACAGTTAAACACAGTTGGCGAGTATATTTACATAGCGAACATAGCAAGTCTTTGGTTTAGTGAAGGCTGTAGAACTATAATCTTACGTATACAGTGGGGTCAAAAAGTACTTAGTCAGCCACTGATCGTGCAAGTTCTCCTACTTAGAAAGATGAGAGAGGTCTGTAATTTTCATCATAGGTACACTTCAACTATGAGAGACAAAATGAGAAAAAATAATCCAGGAAATCACATTGTAGGATTTTTAAAGAATTTTTTTGTAAATTATGGTGGAAAATAAGTACAGTCCCTGACAGAAGTTCTGTCGCTTATCCATGTTGTGGAAACAAAAGCTTATAACCTGACTTTAAATTCATCCATTGGTTTTAGAAATGACTCATATGAAAGCTGAAACCCTCCCAAATGAGGTTTAATTTACGAAAATAAATTTGCTTCACTGCAGAAATATTGATCATTTAATGAACACAGAAAGGTCAGATTTTGGCAAGACAAAAGTTTTGTCGCCTTGTCATATAATGCACCCAATCCTAGTTTACAGCCTCACCTGTGCTCACTAATTGATCGGTTAATTAGTGGGTGTGTATAAAAAGAACCCCAGCACCCCAGACCTTCACTTGAACTGCAACTTCACCTCTGACAACATGCCAAAAATCCACCCTGCGACCAAAGCCTTGATTATCAAGAGGCTGAAGACCAGATCCACTGCAGAGGTGGCTGGCACCTTTAATGTGTCTCAGCGTCAAGTACAAAGAATTAAAAAAAGATTTGAAGAGACTGGAGATGTTTTTGACAAGCCCAGGTCCGGCAGACCCCGCAAGACAACTGCTAAGGAGGAACGTTTGTTGGTTAGAAAATCCAAAGCCAGCCCCTCTTCCACTGCAGCAGAGCTCCACCAGGCCTGGTCACCTCAAGTCCCTGTGTCAACTAGAACAGTTTGTAGGATTCTGTCTCGAAATGGCCTCCATGGTCAAATCAGTGCCCAGAAGCCAGCACTAAACAAAAGGCAATTAAAAAACCGTGTGGCATTTGCCAAGGCCCACAGCCTGCTAAACGGATGGACGCTGGAAAAGTGGCAGAAGGTGGATTTCTCAGATGAATCTTCAGTTGAATTACACCACAGCCGCCGCAAATACTGCAGGAGACCTACTGGAGCCCGTATGGATCCAAGTTTGGTGGTGGAAAGATCATGGTCTGGGGTTACATTCAGTATGGGGGTGTGCGAAACATTTGCAAGGTGGAAGGCAATATCAATAGCCTAAAATATCAAGAAGTATTAGCTACCTCTTACATTCCCAATCATAAAAGGGGTCAAATTTTGCAGCAGGATGGTGCTCCATCTCATACATCCATCTCTACATCAAAGTTCCTCAAGGCGAAGAAGATCAAGGTGCTCCAGGACTGGCCAGCACAGTCACCAGACATGAACATCATTGAGCATGTTTGGGGTAGGATGAAAGAGGAAGCTTGGAAGACAAAACCAAAGAATGTAAGACTGCATTCTTTGCTATTCCTGATAACTTCATCAATAAATTGTATGAATCATTGTCGAACCGCATGGATGCAGTACTTAAAGCTCATGGAAGTCACACAAAATATTAAATATGGCTCTAATAGCACCACAACTTCATTCACCAATGTTATGAAACATATCTTTGTATTTGAAGTAAATTATTTGTTTGATTTTCACATTACTTTCTGTGGGCGACAAAACTTTTGTCTTGCCAAAATCTGACCTTTCTGTGTTCATTAAATGATCAATATTTCTGCAGTGAAGCAAATGTATTTTCGTAAATTAAACCTCATTTGGGAGGGTTTCAGCTTTCATATGAGTCATTTCTAAAACCAATGGATGAATTTAAAGTCAGGTTATAAGCTTTTGTTTCCACAACATGGATAAGCGACAGAACTTCTGTCAGGGACTGTATTTGGTCAATAACAAAAGTTTAACTCAATACTTTGTAACATAACCTTTGTTGGCAATGACAGAGGTGAAACGTTTCCTGTAAGTCTTCAACCAGGTTTGCACACACTGTAGCTGGTATTTTGGCCCATTCCTCCATGCAGATCTCCTCCAGAGCAGTGATGTTTTGGGGCTGTCGCTGGGCAACACGGACTCTACAAATTTTCTATGGGGTTGAGGTCTGGAGACTGGCTAGGCCACTCCAGGACCTTGAAATGCTTTTTACGGAGCCACTCCTTCGTTGCCCGAGCGGTGTGTTTGGGATCATTGTCATGCTGGAAGACCCAGCCACGTTCCATCTTCAATGCTCTCACTGATGGAAGGAGGTTTTGGCTTAAAATCTCACGATACATGGCCTCGTTCATTCTTCCCTTAACACGGATCAGTCGTCCTGTCCCCTTTGCAGAAAAACAGCCCCAAAGCATGATGTTTCCACCCCCATGCTTCACAGTAGGTATGGTTTTCTTGGGTTCTTCTTCTTCCTCCAAACACGACGAGTTGAGTTTTTACCAAAAAGTTCCATTTTGGTTTCATCTGACCACATGATATTCTCCCAATCCTCTTCTGGATCATCCATATGCTCTCTGGCAAACTTCAGACGGGCCTGGACATGTGCTGGCTTAAGCAGGGGGACACGCCTGGCACTGCAGGATTTGAGTCCCTCTCGGCGTAGTGTGTTACTGATGGTAGCCTTTGTTACTTTGGTCCCAGCTCTCTGCAGGTCATTCATCAGGTCCCTCCGTGTAGTTCTGGGATTTTTGCTCACCGTTCTCATAATCATTTTGACCCCACGGGATGAGATCTTGACCCCAAGGGAGATTATCAGTGGTCTTGTATGTCTTCCATTTTCTTACAATTGCTCCCACAGTTGATTTATTCACACCAACCTGCTTGCCTATTGTAGATTCACTCTTCCCAGCCTGGTGCAGGTCTACAATTTTCTTCCTGGTGTCCTTCGACAGCTCTTTGGTCTTGGCAATGGTTGAGTTTGGAGTCTGACTGTTTGAGGCTGTGGACAGGTGTCTTTTATACAGATAACGAAGTCAAACAGGTGCCATTAATACAGGTAATGAGTGGAGGACAGAAGAGCTTCTTAAAGAAGAAGTTACAGGTCTGTGAGAGCCAGAAATCTTGCTTGTTTGTTGTTGACCAAATACTTATTTTCCACCATAATTTACAAAAAAATTCTTTAAAAATCCTACAATGTGATTTCCTGCATTATTTTTTCTCATTTTGTCTCTCATAGTTGAAGTGTACCTATGATGAAAATTACAGACCTCTCTCATCTTTCTAAGTAGGATAACTTGCACAATCAGTGGCTGACTAAATACTTTTTGGCCCCACTGTAGTTCTTATACAGTAGACTAAAACATCAGTCTACAAATGGTTACAAAACTATTTCTTCAATTCTAGAGCTCAAGGAAACTTAATTTACTTTAATAAAATTGTTCCAACAGTTTAGTTACAAGTCATTTAGTCCTACAGGATTAATAACATCAAAATAACTGCAGATGCTTTAGCTTGGGTTGATCTTGGTGACTCCATTACACAAAAATACTAGATACAAGTTAGATTTACAAGAAGGAAATAAGGAGAAAACCACTTGTAACAGGAGGATCCTCCAACTGTTTGGGACAGATAAAGAAACTGGACAAAATGATTTTATAATGTCTGTTGGAAAAACACTAAATATTTTTAATAAGATCACTCTCAACATTCAAACATGGCAGTGCTTGAGTTACTCACAACATTTAGTTGAGAAATGCAAATGTGAAATGCAATACATGCATGTCATTTCTTTTCCATAGTGACATGCATTAAAGATGACAAAATGAAAAGCAATACCTCTATTACACTGTTTTCACATCACATCACTCTTTACTGAAAAACAGTACACCTTGATTTGCATTTGAAAAAGAAAATGCTAGATTTGTGTCAAATTTAAATACAAATCAGCTTAAAATGCAATCAACTCGCAGCTGTATTGCATTTCACTGTGTTGCTTCAAATGGTGTATTGTAAAAAAATTTTTTATTTCAGTCTCAGCCAGCGAAGAATTAGTGACAAAATTAAAAATAATCACTGTCCAATCACAATCTTCTATCGAATTTGGGGCGTGATTAAGAAACCAGACAGAAGTAATCCACCATAGCTGTAAATTAATAAAGTGAAAAACTTTCTCTTTATGACAGAATTAAAGAGGAAATAAACACTTGGTCACACAAACATTGGTCCAAATCTAAATGACTTAAATGAAACATTATGAGGGTTTTGCAGTGGCCTAGTAAAAATCCAGACTTTAACCCAGCAGAAGTGCCATGACAAAACCTAAAATAAGCAGTGTGTGCCATATCAGTCTCCCTACATTAAGGCGGCTTTGCAAGGTACAGTTTGATGACAATTGAAAAACTAATATAAAAATATAGAAAGTCATTGCTTCTAAAAGTGATGCAACCAGCTAGAGGGCCAATTACTAACTAATAGTCACTGATAATGAATGATTTGTAATATCATATTAAATTATATTAAATCTAACAGTTCATCTTAGTCATATATAAGTGAGACTAAGTAATTGTGATTATCCAATATTATAGTAATTGTTACATATCTGTTCCCTTGGTCTGGTGTCTAAATAAATGTTCATTTAACATGACAACATACTGATAACACAATGACACTACAATTAAATGTTTCCCATTCACTATTTATGTTTACATTATCAGTTGGCACCAAATAATTTAATTACCTCAAATAAAGAAAATTTGGGAAATGAATCATTATGATATATTTTCTCTGTTTGCCAACATACTTTTTAATTAGGCCAGTTGCCCATTGTATCAAATCTATAGTCTTATCTTTGTTTTGAGCCATAGCTTCTGCCTATATTATAATTTATACTTTGTATGTTTCTGCACATTGGCTCACTGTTACTTGTGTTTCTTGTGTTTTTAAGTGTTGAATCACTTCTTATGTTGATAGACGATATCATTGTTTTGTAGGAGGCCCATGCTTTGCAGGAGAAGGTGTCTGCTCAGTACATGAATGAAATTCAAATGGCTAAAGCTCAGAGAGACTTTGAACTGAAGAAAGCTGCTTATGACATTGAGGTTAACTCTAAAAAAGCTGAGTCAGAAATGGCCTACCAGCTGCAGGTAAATACTACATCAATAAAAGTCAACAATTAAGCTAAAAAACTACATTTCATGCTGGAAAAAAACAAAGGTTTTTTTAATGTAATTTAAAATAATCCATCATGTCCAGCAATACAATATTAAGAAACAATAACAGCGCTGAATTGTTAAAAAAATTTGCTATCTAAAAATATAGCTTGACCCATTATCTTTTTTACAGTTTCTAAAGTGGGGTGGGTGGGATGCAGATGAGGCTTATTCATTAAGAGAAGGAAGGACCACCCCCTTTTTTTAGAGAAAAACAAATGCAAGAAAATGTAATTGTTTAATCTACTAATAATACTACTATTTTATCACGTTTACATCACAAATTATCTTCCTTTGTCAAAATACCAACAGTACCCTTTACCACAATTTAAAATGACTGTAGGTAGGTTTGCCTTTCCTAAGCCTTCCATTAATGTGAATGGAAAATTGATGTGTGATTGTCTTTGTAATGTGTACAGAATGTGGTGTTGCATTGTCTAGTTGGAACGTTCATGGACGTCCCTGAAAAAGATGTCGTCGAAAATCTCAGTGTACTTTTCTGCATTCATGCTGCCATCAAAGAAGTGTAAATAACCTTTCTGTGAACCCAGACAGCCACTACATGATGTTCTCTGGCCTCTTTGCCTGAAAACAGCACTGTGTGACCATCCAACATCTTGAAGTGCTGCCTGATCACTTAGTCTCAAACAACCCACAAACACTCATATTCAGTATTTCCAATTCACTATCTAGTATTGATATATACAGTGGGGCCAAAAAGTATTTAGTCAGCCACTGATTGTGCAAGTTCTCCTACTTAGAAAGATGAGAGAGGTCTGTAATTTTCATCATAGGTACACTTCAACTATGAGAGACAAAATGAGAAATAAAAAATCCAGGAAATCACATTGTAGGATTTTTAAAGAATTTATTTGTAAATTATGGTGGAAAATAAGTATTTGGTCACCCACAAACAAGCAAGATTTCTGGCTCTCACAGACCTGTAACTTCTTCTTTAAGAAGCTCTTCTGTCCTCCACTCGTTACCTGTATTAATGGCACCTGTTTGACCTCGTTATCTGTATAAAAGACACCTGTCCACAGCCTCAAACAGTCAGACTCCAAACTCAACCATGGCCAAGACCAAAGAGCTGTCGAAGGACACCAGGAAGAAAATTGTAGACCTGCACCAGGCTGGGAAGAGTGAATCTACAATAGGCAAGCAGGTTGGTGTGAATAAATTAACTGTGGGAGCAATTGTAAGAAAATGAAAGACATACAAGACCATTGATAATCTCCCTCGATCTGGGGCCCCACGCAAGATCTCATCCCGTGGGGTCAAAATGATCATGAGAACGATGAGCAAAAATCCCAGAACTACACGGAGGGACCTGATGAATGACCTGCAGAGAGCTGGGACCAAAGTAACAAAGGCTACCATCAGTAACACACTACGCCGAGAGGGACTCAAATCCTGCAGTGCCAGGCGTGTCCCCCTTCTTAAGCCAGTACATGTCCAGGCCCGTCTGAAGTTTGCCAGAGAGCATATGGATGATCCAGAAGAGGATTGGGAGAATATCATGTGGTCAGATGAAACCAAAATGGAACTTTTTGGTAAAAACTCAACTCGTCGTGTTTGGAGGAAGAAGAATGCTGAGTTGCATCCCAAGAACACCATACCTACTGTGAAGCATGGAGGTGGAAACATCATGCTTTGGGGCTGTTTTTCTGCAAAGGGGACAGGACGACTGATCCGTGTTAAGTGAGAGCATTGAAGATGGAACGTGGCTGGGTCTTCCAGCATGACAATGATCCCAAACACACCGCTTGGGCAACGAAGGAGTGGCTCCATAAAAAGCATTTCAAGGTCCTGGAGTGGCCTAGCCAGTCTCCAGACCTCAACCCCATAGAAAATTTGTGGAGGGAGTTGAAAGTTCGTGTTGCCCAGCGACAGCCCCAAAACATGCAAACCTGGCGAAGTTACAGGAAACGTTTGACCTCTGTCATTGCCAACAAAGGTTATGTTACAAAGTATTGAGTTGAACTTTTGTTATTGACCAAATACTTATTTTCCACCATAATTTACAAATAAATTCTTTAAAAATCCTACAAAGTAGGAGAACTTGCACAATCAGTGGCTGACTAAATACTTTTTGGCCTCACTGTACCAACATGCCAAGTGTGCTGAGACCTTGAACATTGTAATGCCTATCCTGACACAAAGTCTAATAATTAACTTGTGCGTCTCTGCATATTCTCTCTGGTTGATGCATTTTCTCTTTGTTGTGCCTTACTGCATCTTCTTTCTCTGAAAATGATTATCTCTTTGATGAGCCAGTAGTACACTTTTTGATGCCCACCCTGTCTTTCACTGTGGGTACCACAGACCTTTTTATCCTGGGCGATGTCCGGGGCAGTATGGCACTGATTCTTGGAGTACTCATTTGTACTCTTTTAAGTACACTGAGTGAGGATCCCAATCTTATCAGCCCTGCAGCTGGCACAGTGTTATGCTAGGTTTACCCAGCATGTGCCTTGTGAAAAAAACTCACACCAGAGGTTTTTAAGAACCACTCTGCATCCCACAGTTCTAGTTCCCCATAGGTGGGGTTGTGACAAGGATAATCCTGCCAGAAGCACAGCTCCAGACAGTACTGCTCTCAGATTCAAGTAGCAAATTCCGCAAATTTAATAACACACCCACCCATTTAAAAGCACACCAACAAATAAAAACACAAACCCATATAATTATTTCTGGCTAATCTGCTTGCTGACAATTATTCTAGGTAGCTAAGACTAAGCAACGTATTGAGGAGGAGAAGATGCAGGTTCAGGTGGTGGAACGTGCACAACAAATCATGCTGCAAGAGCAGGAGATCACGCGACGTGAGAAGGAGCTGGAAGCCAGGGTCAAAAAACCAGCTGAGGCTGAACGATACCGTCTGGAGAAGTTAGCTGAGGCTGAGCGGTAAGCTGAAGTTTTAAGTTGTCTACTGTTTCACCCATGATGCAACATAAAAAGTATTTGTTCTCAGTTTTTACTTGCATGTAAAACAAATATATTTCTTAAACATTATAATTATTATATGTCCTTTCTTCCTTATCTCTCACCTGTTACTGACACATGAAGTCTTCAGCTCGTCATGGAGGCTGAAGCTGAGGCAGAGTCTATTAGAGTATGTAAACATTAACCATTTAACTCTATACACACACACATACATACACACATACAGACATACTGTACTGTGCAAAAGTCCTAGGCCATTGTTAGATTTGATGTTTTAGCAATGGTATAATGATTATATATAATTATTTCTCAGAAAATACAGGATATTTGTGTGCAGTATTAACCTGGCTCTACTAAATCTAGCCTAAATCAAATAGAACCCTAATTAATGAACAGAGGAGGAGGGGGGAAAGGCTTAGATATGCTAAACCTCACAAAGATTGGAATAAAGATAAATGGAAAACTATTATGGAGTGACATTTTTAATCGTCAACAATATGTGAGAAAAAGAGTTGGAGAGAGATGGAAGAGTGATTGCTTGCAGCCTTAAGTAAAACATTGTGGAGGGTCTGTCCTGGTTTGGGGCTGCATTTCTGTCAGTGATGCTGGTAATATTTTCCAAACTGATGTATTTATTTTTTTGCATGATAATGATCCCACCACACTGCTAATGCAATTAAATCATATTTGGAAAGAACACTGATAAAACACTGACAGGCATGGACTGGCCTCCACAGAGGCCTTCAGGGAGTATTGGATTACCTGGACAAAGAAATAAATAAAAGAAAGTGTAAATCTAAAGAAGAACCCTGGGAAGTGCAGAAAATAAGCCTGGTATAATATACTAAAAGATTACTTCAGAATATGTCAGGACAGTTTCCCCAAAAAAATCAAAATGTGCTAAGTGCCAAGGGAGGTCACACTAAATACTGACTTGCCTGTAGTTTTTTTGTTCTGAAAATTGTTTTTTTGTATTATTTTATATTGTGGACATATTTTCTGTAGTTTTTGTTTGTATATTAATAAAGAGAACAGAAAATAAATATTGATGGTAATGAAAACTTTGCTAAAACAACAAAGCTAGTGGTGGTCTAAGTATTTTACTGTACTTTAAAATTCTTGTGAGAAGCCTTCTTAGAAGTGTCTGTTGTTATAGTTAAAACAACTAATTTAATACTATTTTTAAATAGGATGTCCAAAAAGCTTATGGTCAGGTGTCCAAATACTTTTGGTCATATAGTGTGTATGTGTATACATATAGTGGATATAAAAAATTTAATAAAATGCCAGTGTGTAAAAACCAGACCAGATAATTAAATTGCAATTCAGTTGAAAAAACTTACAATAATGTTGTTGCATAAGTGTGCACACCCTCTTATAGTTGGGGATGTAGCTGTGTTTAGAATGAACCAATCACATTCAAACTCAGAGATAGAAAGAGGTCAGTACACAGTGACTCTGATAAACCCTATATGAAGTTCAGCTTTTCTAGTAGGATTTTTTCTGACATTTACTACTTGCATCCTGGAGCAAAAGCAATGGTCAGTAAAGAGCTTACAAATCATCAAATGGATCATACTGTTAAAAGGTATCAGTCAAAAGTAGAATACAAAAATTTCCAGGGCATTACATATACCATGGAACACCATGAATGCGGTCATCAACAAGTGTGACAATAACAAGAACTGAATGTTCCTCCAAAACAAATGAAAGGAGTGGCTGCCAGGAGGCACATGGCAACATTAATGGAGCTGTGTACTACATAAAACTGTTACTGACATAAAACCTTAGTCTTTAGTTCTACCTGTTACATGCTTAGTTCTCCATGGTAGCAATATATGTGGCAAAAAACTAAATTCAATTATTTGGAGAGGTGTCCACATACTTTTGGCCATATAGTGTATATATTTATAGACACACACAGTGCCTATTAGGATTCTTGGATTTTGCCACAGGTAGTATTTATTAGGCATTATCTTTTACTTCATTAATGTAGTGACTCAGTGATGCATCCCCTCAGGTAAGAGGTGAGGCCGAAGCTTTTGCTGTGGAGGCCAAAGGGCGTGCAGAGGCAGAGCAGATGGCAAAAAAAGCTGAAGCCTTCCAGCAGTATAAGGAGGGAGCTATGGTGGATATGCTACTGGAAAAACTGCCAATGGTGAGAATGTTTGTCTTTTTATGTTGTGATGTTTTGTACTTTTGTACAAAGTTACTTTTGATGGCAGCATATGTCTCTCTTAAATCCCAATATACATTTCTGTGTTGATGGTACTTTCAAAAACAAAACTCACTCATTTTGTGGGCACTGATGCATGTCAGTACATGACATGTTGGCTTTTCCACCTTTTGCTGAAAATAGTCAAAAAAAAAATTTTTACTTAACCCTATCAATCACCTTTGGGATAAATTAGAACAGAGATTGCAAACCAGGTCCTTTTGTCCAACATCAGCATCTGACCTTACAAATTCTGTTCTGGATGAATGGGCAAACCCACAGAAAAGCCTTCCCAGAACAGTGGAATCTGTTATAGCTGCAAAGGCATCTTGTGAACTATTTGGAGCTATTACCGATCTGCAGAACATTCATCCAGACGAACTGTTTATTATTGCCAGAGATTGTAATCATGTAAATCTCCAGACTGTGCTCCCTAAATTCTACCAACATGTGGACTTTGCAACGAAAGGGGCGAACACACTGGATCTTGTTTATACAAACATTCCTGGTGCTTACCAAGCAAAACCCAGCCCCCACCTCAACTACCACATCTCTGATATGCTAATTCTAGCATACACACTGCTTGCCAGACATTTCACATCAGGACTGAAACAGCTGAATACCTAGACAGAAAGGATGACTCCATCTCTGCTCTTCAGGACTGTTTTGAGCACACTGACTGGAACATGTTCAGGGAGGCTGCAGTATTACGATTCCATTAAGAGGAGTACACAACATCAGTGACCTACTACATTGGCAAGTATGTTGATGAGGTCACTGTCTCAAGACAATAACCACACGACCCAACCAGAAGCTGTGAATGACTGAGGAGGTGCATGCCTTCTAAGCAGGTGGCAAGAAGCCCTGAGAACTGCGAGAGCCAAACTATCCTGAGCAATGAATATCGTCTTGTAAAACTCACACCCATTTTTATGAATTGCTTTAAGGAGCTTGAGACGTATCAAGACCCTGTGCCTGAACACCTCTCACTGCAACTGGATCCTGGATTTTCTGACTGGGGGACCCCAGTCTGCCTGGATTGCTGTTTACTTTACTGACTGCTGACTGCTCCAATCACATCATTAAGTTTGCAGATGACACAACCTTGGTGGGTCTCATTAGTGAGAACAATGAGTCAGCATACAGATTGGAGGTGCCATTATTAATGAACTGGTGTAGAGTCAAAGACATACTACAGTATAAAAAGACATACAAGTTAGGTGAACTGGAGATACAAAATTGCCAGTGATTGTATTTGACATTGAACTTGAACTGATGAATCATGTGTAACATACCTGTCCTGTCATCAATGTAACAAAAGTGTTAATGATGTTCACATGATGTTAAAACCCTGTAAAAAAACAAATGTAATAATTATACTTGTTTTAACTAGGTGGCAGATGAGATCAGCAAGCCTTTGTCAGCTGTAAACAAAGTGACCATGGTTTCCAGTGGTGGCTCAGAAGTGGGTGCATCTAAGCTGACTGGGGAGGTGCTGGACATCATGACCAGGCTTCCTGGGACAATTGAAAAACTGACAGGAGTTAACATCTCTCAGGTGTGAATCCCTTAATCAAAAACAAACTAATAAATGCACATCCAATTTAACTTCCAAGTCATTAAGGTTGTATGTTCTTTTTAGTTAGCCATACCCTTCTTAGGTTACAAAGATTGGCTTTGTTTAAAGTGGGAAGACTATATGAACTTATTATGCAAGTGGTTGTCTGTTATTATTATAACTATTATTAAATGAACAGATGAATGATCTGTGTACAGTAGACCCTTGACTTACGAATTTAATTGGCTCTGAAGGGCTGCTCTTAGACCTCCCAAACCACCCCCCTACCTAAACTCTCTAATGTCTTAAATTGTCTTTTTTGTTATAAATACAAGTATATTTTCCCTTAAATCTTAAATTATAGAATAGACATTCCTGTAATAAACAATACACAGTAGTACTGCACATAAAACACACCACATTTCAGTACAGTACGTGTGCTTTACTATACACCATAATACATTTCCTTCTTTTTTTTATAAAATGTATTTACCAGAAACAACAATAACTCTCATATTTCTCTATTATTTCTTACTTTATTTCAATAGTATTGTATTTTGTAAGTATAATTGCATGAAAGAAAGAATACTTTACTCAGCGATTTCCTTCTTCTCTCTTACTCACTGTCCCCTCTGTCTGATACACAGTGACAGCTACTGGCAGGAGTAATTATACAACAATGAATAGTAATAGATTTGTTCATTTTCTCATCACTACGCTTCATCTGCACCTTCTTTGAGGCCATTTTAATATTGAATTTTACAAAATATAAAGAAAACATCGAAAAAACACTGTCCGCTGTCCGCTCACTGTATATATACACTGCCTGGCCAAAAAAAAGGTCACACACCCTAATATTTCGTTGAACCGCCTTTAGCTTTGATTACGGCACGCATTCGCTGTGGCATCATTTACACAAGCTTCTGCAATTTCACAACATTTATTTTTAGTCCAGAGTTGCATTAATTTTTCCCCAAGATCTTGTATTGATGATAGGAGATTTGGACCACTGCGCAAAGTCTTCTCCAGCACATCCCAAAGATTCTCAATGGGATTCAGGTCTGGACTCTGTGGTGGCCAATCCATGTGTGAAAATGATGACTCATGCTCCCTGAACCACTCTTTCACAATTTGAGCCCGATGAATCCTGGCATTGTCATTTTGGAGTATGCCTGTGCCATCAGGGAAGAAAAAATCCATTGATGGAATAACCTGGTCATTCAGTATATTCAGGTAGTCAGCTGACCTCATTCTTTGGGCACATAACGTTGCTGTACCTAGACCTGACCAACTGCAGCAACCCCAGATCATAGCACTGCCCCCACAGGCTTGTACGGTAGGCACTAGGCATGATGGGTGCATCACTTCAGCTGCCTCTCTTCTTACCCTGATGCGCCCATCACTCTGGAACAGGGTAAATCTGGACTCATCAGACTACATGACCTTCTTCCATTGCTCCAGAGTCCAATCTTTATGCTCCCTAGCAAATTAAAGCCATTTTTGCCGGTTAGCCTCACTGACAAGTGGTTTTCTTAAGGCTACACAGCTGTTTAGTCCCAATCCCTTGAGTTTCCTTCACATTGTGCGTGTGGAAATGCTCTTACTTTCACTATTAAACATATCCCTGAGTTTTACTGTACTTTTTCTACCATTTGATTTCACCAAACGTTTAAGTGATCGCCGATCACAATCATTCAAGATTTTTTTACGACCACATTCCTTCCTCGAAAATGATGTTTCCCCACTGTCCTTCCACTTTTTAATAATGCGTTGGACAGTTCTTAACCTGATTTTAGTAGTTTCAGCAATCTCCTTAGATGTTTTCTCTGCTTGATGCATGCCAATAATTTGACCCTTCTGAAACAGATTAACATCTTTTCCACGACCACAGGATGTGTCTTTCGACATGGTTGTTTAACAAATGAGAAGCTACTCACTGCATCAGTTAGGGTTAAATAACTTGTTGCCAGCTGAAACATAATCACCCATGCAGTAATTATTCAATGGGAGGCTCTTACCTATTTGCTTAGTTAAATCCAGGTGGTGACCTTTTTTTTGGCCAGGCAGTGTATATATATATATATATATATATATATATATACAGAGAGAGAGAGACGGTCGGAGTTAACTTGTTCGTGACATCACGTGTTTCGCGAATTTTGGTTCGTAAACTGAAATTAGTTTGTACGTTAAGTTAAAAAAGATCGTTCGTAACCCAAAATGTTTGTATGGTAAACCGTTCGTAACCCAAGGGTCGACTGTACTGTTGGGTACAAATGAAAGTTTACTGTATTATGATCTGTAAAAGTAATTATAATGACTACACGATGACATAAACTTTTTCCAGTATAGCAGAGAGTAGGAAGCAATGTTAAACTCATTTTACAATTAAATAGAGCAAAACAGGTATGTCCAAAAGCAACACCAAAATAACATAAAGGTGGGGGAC
Organism: Trichomycterus rosablanca; assembly: GCF_030014385.1. NCBI lineage: Eukaryota > Metazoa > Chordata > Actinopteri > Siluriformes > Trichomycteridae > Trichomycterus > Trichomycterus rosablanca. The sequence goes on from NC_085989.1 coordinate 12,705,053, forward strand.
TACACAAAAATTAAGTTTAAAAATAGCAGCACAAGAATTGTGTATGAACTGGGTCCATATTTAACTGTCAAAGTAATGGACAGAGGCAGTATTATTTATTGAAAGGGTGTTTAAAAATAGCAGAATATGAAGTGCTTGTATGAAATGTGTAAACATTTAAACAGTGCAGATTATGGCAGAGACAGTTATACACTGATCAGCCATAACATTAAAACCACCTCCTTGTTTCTACACTCACTGTGCATTTTATCAGCTCCACTTACCATATAAAAGCACTTTGAAGTTCTACAATTACTGACTGTAGTCCATCTTTTTTTCTACATACCTTTTTAGCCTGCTTTCACCCTGTACTTCAATGGTCAGGACCCCCACAGGACCACCACAGAGCAGGTATTATTTAGGTGGTGGATCATTCCCAGCACTGCAGTGACACTGACATGGTGTGTGTTGTGCTGGTATGAGTGGATCGGACATAGCAGCGCTGCTGGAGTTTTAAAATACTGTGTTCACTCATTGTCCACTCTATTAGACACTACCTAATTGGTCCACCTTGTAGATGTAAAGTCAGAGATGATCGCTCATCTATTGCTGCTGTTTGGCTTGGTCATCTTCTAGCCTTTATCAGTGGTCACAGGACACTGCCTACGGGGTGCTGTTGGCTGGATATATTTTTGGTTGGTGGTCTATTCTCAGTCCAGCAGGGACAGTGAGGTGTTTAAAAACTCCATCAGCATTGCTGTGTCTTATCCACTCATACCAGCACAACACACTCTAACACACCACCACCATGTCAGTGTCACTGCAGTGCTGAGAATGATCCACCACCCAAATAATACCTACTCTGTAGTGGTCCTTTGAGAGTCCTGACCATTGAAGAACAGCATGAAAGGGGGCTAATAAAGCATGCAGAGAAGCAGATGGACTACAGTCAGTAATTGTAGAACTACAAAGTGCTTCTAAATATATATATAGCCTTTGCTGTGGCCTATGCTTAAGAAATGCCTTCAACTCAACAAAAAAATAATCTATTAATTAATTAATTAAACTGCAGCACTTCATAAATCCAGGGTATTCCTGCATTGCGCACAAGTGTGTTGAACCAGAAAAATGTTTACTCGTAAAGAATAAGTATGTCATTACAGTCCTGAGATTTTATTGATTTTTTTTTTTTGCAAGAAAGACATATGCTTCTTTGACAAAAAAAAAAAATTAATGTGGGTTTTCTGAAAATATGCTGGGTCAAACATATGTATAAAGCAGCTTTAATTTGGTGGGGTAGTAAGGTATGTTATGTTACTTTGTTGCATAGTCTTCTAATGCCTTGTTAATGATAATGATTAAACATAGCTGGTGACTTCCTTGTTTACATGTAAAAAGAGCTTATTTAACTTCTCCCATTAAAAGTACAAAGAATAGTGATCTCCCATCATTGTCAAGAAAAACAAACTGAAACTTTATGCTGAGTGAAAACAGGTCTACTATAAATTAGAAGTTGTTGGAGCATGAGTGACACTGTAGTCTGTAGTTAAGTAGGCATTGCATGTAAGGGACTTAAACTTTGGACTTTAACTGTATCTGCAAGGGTACTGTGCTTGTTTGCCACCACATGTAAAGAAAATTCAACTTATAATTTAATTAGTTAATGAGATAGAGCAGGAAATCACCAACCTGTGCTGTACTCCATTTCTTGTTGAACATTTTGTTTGACTACACCCAAACCCAGTGGTCTTTTGCCAAGGTGAGGAAGAAAATCCACACTGAAAGCACATACTAAAACAAACATTGTCATTGTGATCATCACAAATATGTCTGCCATGAATTAGAAGCTGCTGAAACATCTAGCCAGCTAGCTTTACCTGTACAGTAAACTATATATCCACTTCAAATGTAAACTTTTGACAGTATTGTTACTCTGCAGTATGGTAAATAATGCATTAAAATTTAAACTTGTTAGCAGTTAAACACCCGATTTTAACAATGACAATAATTCAACACTTTTAGCTAAAGTAACTTACAACTTTGCAAGCAACTGAGGGTTAAGGGCCTTGCTCAAGAGCCCAACAGTGGCAATTTGGTGGTGATGGGGCTCAAACCAGCAACCTGCTGATCACTAGTCCAGTACCTTAACCACTATGCTACCACTATTAGATAATTAGATAACCTAAAAATGATTTTGAGAAGCTTTTTGTATAAACATGTGCTAACCTGTAATTTTCTGTATTTTATCTGCTACTGATAAACAGAAAACTGGAAAAGAATTGAGAAACATAATACAGGCACAAATTTATAGACAATGGTTGTTAAAAACATGAACAAATGTGACATATTCATTATTCTTATTCAGTGTGTAATAATAATAAATGTACTAATATGCACCCTATTTTATTTCTTTGCAGGTGGCCAAAACTGGTTAAACATCAAAACTTCAGCCTTTCAGTATACGTGCATAAATCATTGTCCCTATTAGTGGTTCTACTTTTAACTGTTTCTCTATATGTCCCTCTTAGTGGTTCTACTTTTAACTGTTTATCATCCCATCTATTATTTAATTCCACCTTCCAGTCCGTTTGTCATGCCCAGTTTCTCCCTAATCCCTACATATGTTATTTAAAGGTATTATATCATGTATGGTAATCTTTCAGATTTTAAGGTTACAGAGAGAAGTTGAGTTTTTTTAAATTAATAACTTAATAGCCTTTCGTTAACTTAATAGCCTTTTGTGGAAGTAGCTTAAACTAACACTGAAAAAATCCACTACATTTATTCAGAGTAAAAAAAACTCAATTTTTACCACAAAACCACACGTCCCACAATTACTGGTACTCTTATGTTAAGGCCTAAAACTGCAGTCCAAAAATACTGGCTTTAATAGATAATCTCCCCATGTTTTCTTGATTTAACACCCCTGGACTACCTTGGAGGTAAAGGATGTGGTGTATTGTAGAAGACCAGCTACACTGTCTGTGCTTTGGAAAGAAATTGACTTTTATTCAGGTTTTTTTGTAAAAGTGTGTATACATTTTATCGATACAAGACTTTGGGGTGTGTGTGTGGGTTTTTGTGTCCAGTCAGTCAGTAGTGTCAATGAGGTCAGGTACTTATGTTGGAAGAGAAGGCCTGGCTCACAGTCCAAGTTTAATTAATTCTGAAAGTGTTCAGTTTGGTTGAGACAAGGGCTCTGTGTAGGCAACTGGAGCTCCTTTGCACACAACTACACTGTTGAGTCACATTATTATGACCACCAGCTAACATCCAGAGTAACCGCCGTGTGCAGCACCGACAACAGCAGCTCGACGGGCTGGGAGTGATTTAATAAGGTCCTGGTAGGTTGTCACAGGTATCTGGAGCCATGCTGACTGCAGTGCATCCAACAGCTGCTGGACGGTGCCTGGGGGAGGATTGAGGTGGTCCCACAGATGCTTAATTGGGTTCAAGTCTGGGGAATTATGGGGCCAGGGTAGTACTTGGAAGTCTTAGTCATGCTCTTTCAACCAATGTCGGACTTTTCTAGCCGTGTGACATGCCTCATTGTCTTGCTGGATGATTCCTTGCACAATGGCATAGTCATAACACTGTGGCTTATACAGTGTATCACAAAAGTGAGTACACCCCTCACATTTCTGCAGATATTTAAGTATATCTTTTCATGGGACAACACTGACAAAATGACACTTTGACACAATGAAAAGTAGTCTGTGTGCAGCTTATATAACACTGTAAATTTATTCTTCCCTCAAAATAACTCAATATACAGCCATTAATGTCTAAACCACCGGCAACAAAAGTGAGTACACCCCTTAGTGAAAGTTCCTGAAGTGTCAATATTTTGTGTGGCCACCATTATTTCCCAGAACTGCCTTAACTCTCCTGGGCATGGAGTTTACCAGAGCTTCACAGGTTGCCACTGGAATGCTTTTCCACTCCTCCATGACAACATCACGGAGCTGGCAGATATTCTAGACTTTGCGCTCCTCCACCTTCCGCTTGAGGATGCCCCAAATATGTTCTATTGGGTTTAGGTCTGGAGACATGCTTGGCCAGTCCATCACCTTTACCCTCAGCCTCTTCAATAAAGCAGTGGTCGTCTTAGAGGTGTGTTTGGGGTCATTATCATGCTGGAACACTGCCCTGCGACCCAGTTTCCGGAGGGAGGGGATCATGTTCTGCTTCAGTATTTCACAGTACATATTGGAGTTCATGTGTCCCTCAATGAAATATAACTCCCCAACACCTGCTGCACTCATGCAGCCCCAGACCATGGCATTCCCACCACCATGCTTGACTGTAGGCATGACACACTTATCTTTGTACTCCTCACCTGATTGCCGCCACACATGCTTGAGACCATCTGAACCAAACAAATTAATCTTGGTCTCATCAGACCATAGGACATGGTTCCAGTAATCCATGTCCTTTGTTGACATGTCTTCAGCAAACTGTTTGTGGGCTTTCTTGTGTAGAGACTTCAGAAGAGGCTTCCTTCTGGGGTGACAGCCATGCAGACCAATTTGATGTAGTGTGCGGCGTATGGTCTGAGCACTGACAGGCTGACCCCCCACCTTTTCAATCTCTGCAGCAATGCTGACAGCACTCCTGCGCCTATCTTTTAAAGACAGCAGTTGGATGTGACGCTGAGCACGTGTACTCAGCTTCTTTGGACGACCAACGCGAGGTCTGTTCTGAGTGGACCCTGCTCTTTTAAAACGCTGGATGATCTTGGCCACTGTTCTGCAGCTCAGTTTCAGGGTGTTGGCAATCTTCTTGTAGCCTTGGCCATCTTCATGTAGCGCAACAATTCGTCTTTTAAGATCCTCAGAGAGTTCTTTGCCATGAGGTGCCATGTTGGAACTTTCAGTGACCACTATGAGAGAGTGTGAGAGCTGTACTACTAAATTGAACACACCTGCTCCCTATGCACACCTGAGACCTAGTAACACTAACGAGTCACATGACATTTTGGAGGGAAAATGACAAGCAGTGCTCAATTTTGACATTTAGGGGTGTAGTCTCTTAGGGGTGTACTCACTTTTGTTGCCGGTGGTTTAGACATTAATGGCTGTATATTGAGTTATTTTGAGGGAAGAATAAATTTACACTGTTATATAAGCTGCACACAGACTACTTTTCATTGTGTCAAAGTGTCATTTTGTCAGTGTTGTCCCATGAAAAGATATACTTAAATATCTGCAGAAATGTGAGGGGTGTACTCACTTTTGTGATACACTGTAGTTCTTTTCAGGTCTCAGCTAACCATTAGATGACCAGGTGTTAAACGAAGCTGAAAATAGGACTCATCAGAGGTTCACTCAATCCAGTCCTCTAATATACAACCATTATGGTGTTTTACAAACATCATCCTAGCTCCTCTTATTGATGCAGGCATTTTCTAGCTTTGTATGACTTCAGTCCTTTCCCTAGGAGACTGTTTCGAATTATTGTCATTGCCCACTCTACCCCAGCTGCCGTGCATTGTGAGGTTATTGAGTAAAATTCAAATGAGATGGCCAACATTCTGGTTTGTGGAGTTGAGTCTTGACACTCACAGGAGCCCTCTGCCAATAAAGGTTTTTGCTGACCAGCTTGTCCAGTTGCAGGAGGGTAGTGATGACCACAGCAGTGTTTTTCCTACTTTTTATACTGGGTGTACAGTTACTGACTGTCCATACTTACTGCCCGTCTCTTTCTCTGTACTAGTTTTTTAAACTCCCCTTAACCCCTGTTAACACTTAAAAGGGGCCCAGAGAAACACCCCTTAAAATATTTTGTGTTTGGTGGAACATCTCAGCACTGCAATGACAATAATATGTAGCAGTGTGTGATGTATGATTGTATCAGGTACAGCAGTGTTGTTGGAATTTTTGAAGACCTTAGTTTCAGTGGTAAAAGTTATACTGTATAGTGCTTTAACCAACAATATAAAGCAAATAGCATTCTGTAATTCAAATGTGACCACTGCTTAAAAAATGGAGGAAGATCAACATGCGCATAAAAAAAGTCCTGAACCATACACCTACAAGAATACTAACATGGTATCTTTGACTAAATAAGAGCCACAACTGCTCTTGATACACTCAGACGAACAACACATGCTACCATGTCATTGTCATGTTGTGTGCTGACAGTGGTCTACCAATCAAACATCAAATGGTCAGTAAGGGTTCCTTTCATTTGATAATTGATGTACAGGGGGTGCCAATGTGCACAGAGCAACAGATGGGCTACAGTCAGAAATTGTACTTGTGTCCCCACAATTTATCAAAAAGTGTTTAAAAAGAGAGCATACCCCTGGCTGGTTAATTCAATGTTTTCCATTTCCCAGCGTCACCTTCTCATAATAACACAAGTAATTAGTGGAAATAGTACAATTGTGTGCATTACACCCGAATTTTAATTGAAAATGTCTGAAAAACATTTATTTGCAAGCTAAATGTAATCTTTAAATGATTGTGTATCTCTCTTGTTGCAGTGAACTGTCGCTAAAATGTAACTAACACTTAAATTAATATTAACAGCTAGTTATGCTATGTCAGTGTTTACATATTGTTGTACAAAGCAATCGCGCTAACCCAAGAAAGTCTCTGTTGTGTGCCTTTATACTGACTCTATCAATTTCAATTAAAAACACTAACTTTCTGTATCGTAGTAATTATTTTGTTGCACTAATGATTGCATTTAAATTAGTGTTGTTTTAAGCAGTAAAATGATGATATTTACCTGTGTAAAAATTGTTTTCAACAGTCTTTAGATGTACATGAAGCATCAGGTAAGTGCAGAGTATTTATGTCAGGTATTAATGTTTGATAAGACAAAGACACTAATAATAATATGTAGTATATGAATATAAATTGACTACTACTGCAGACAAAATCAAATAGAAACAAAAATAAGCTATTTTACATGTGCTAAATTGAAAGTAGCTTAATAAGAGGTGTTTCAATGTTTTACCTTTAACTTTATTTACACACTATTTTTTTATTTGATGCCTGCAACACATTCCAGAAATTTTGAGGCAGGGCAAATTAAGACCAAGACACTTTGAAATGTACAAACCGCGATTGCTGTAAAAAAATTTTGATTTGTTATTTCATTTAAACATTTACAGTGTTTCAGTTTATTTGTTAAAATGCAGTCATTCTTGCATTTCAGGTCTGCATTACCAAAAACAGTTGGGATGGTAAAGCATTTACCACTTTGTGATGTTGCTATTCCTTCTCACAACACTTTTGGCACAAAGCATTTTGGCACCAAGACATTTTGGCACCAAGCATACCAAGTAATGAAGTGTTTCAGGTGTTATTTTGTCCTATTCTTTCTACAAACACATCTTAAAAGTTTCATTTTAAAATTCTCCACACATTCTACTGGAGACAGGTCAGAACTGCAGGCAAACTGCACCATCTTCTTCCTCAGCCTTATCTTTGTAATGTGTGCAGCATGTGGTTTTGCATTGTCTTGTTAAAAAAAGGAAGGATGGATGTCTCTGGAAAAGATGTCATATTGAAGGCAGCATATGTTCCTGTAAAACCTGTGTACTTTTCTGCATTAATGCTGCCATCAAGTGTAATGAATGTTTTTTTATCATAAATATCATGGTTCAGTTTAGGCTGGCACCCTTTACACACTGAAATTTCTCCGGATCATTTTATCATATTGTGCACTGTTGAGGGAGAAATATGCAAATCCCTCGAAGATCCCTTTGCTCCTTAAAGGTTCGGCCTTTCATGGATACTGCTTTTGTTTTAAATCATGATTACTATCACCCTAAATTGCCCCCATCCCAACTTTTTTGGAATGTGTTGCATGCCTGAAATGCAGGAATGGTGTGTATTAACAAAGGAAAAAAGTGGAAATATCTTAGGTTCGTACTGTCATCAGTGAAATAAAAGTCATATAAATAAGCATTTAGCAAACAATCTCATCCAGAGTCACTTAGAGCGTCTGCAAATAAAAAACATACATGTACTCCAGTAAAGACATACAGTTTATGGTCAGTTGTGACAGAGTGGTGCATCTACCTAAGGTAGGGTTAGCATTAGGGTTAGGGTTTGAAAAAAAACACACATGAATACCTCATGAATAAAATTGCCATTGTTATAAATAAACCACTTTTAAATGATGTGAAAACAAGATTTATATTAGTTGTCTAATAATGTTTTTAAAATTTATGGCAGAAAGTATGTGAATCCCCCTACTAATTATTCAATTTTGACTTTGAAGCTAGAGTTTTTCTAAGGGTATTTACAAATATTTATAAACTATAGGTCCAAAAGTACATAGTGTTGTTTTTTTTTGCTGCAAGGTGCAGCTAATGTATAAAACAAACGATGGATTTCAAATGTAATGTGCCACAAGTTTATTTGCAAAATATTCCACTAGCACACCAGGGCTGGGATTCGGAACTCCCCAAGTTCAAATCTCAGCTCTGCTACCAATTGTCTGGGAGCTCCCTAGCGGGCACAATTGGAGGTACCTGCAGCAGACAAAATTGGCCACTAAAGTCTGCTGGGTGGGGAAAATACCAGACTGGAAAAAGATCTTGGTTATGCCAGTTTTTTAGTTGTTCAGATCGCTGTACAATTCACACTACACAACTGGATCTCTCACACACTACACTATGCACCATCAGGATGAATTGTAGGCGAGACTATCTGGTCTCCCAAACTACGTTTTGTCATGAAAACAAACACGAGAAGTGATGAGGGGTTTAGAGATACCAAATCCAAAAATGCACGTCAACAATAAGCGAGCGAACAAACTTGTTTGTGCACTGATGTGCAGCGTAAAAGCAAGTAGGAAAAATAAATGAATCTGAGTAAAGTGGGTGGATTTGGCTTCACAACCAACAGGGATTGTATTGTAGTGAGTTGGAGGTTAAAAAATATTTTTTGCAATGCAACGTTGTTATTGTGTTTTGTCGAGAACGATAAGGTCAGAAATACTGTAAAACGTGTGTGTGCTGATGTATTCTGATATAAACTATATTATGCCCCTGTCCCACATTTTTTACAACTCCTCCTCTGCCAGTCGCCCGACTGAGATCCAGATATTTAGCATGCTAGACATCTTTCTTCAGTTGGCGAGCGCTTGGCGAGCTGCTCGGATCGAGTCTTTGAGCAGTTCACACATAGGGCAAAAATCGTGTAGTGTGAACTAGGCATTAGCTGCAGTACAAGACTGGAGAAAAGCGGAGATCAGTGTGTTGTGTGCGAAACTGGCCTCATGCACGAATCCACGGAAGTATGGGCAAATATGTAAGGGTCGATGGACTGCGCCCCTGTCAGGAGGGAGCATGTGTCTGGCAAATATACCATCCTCGAACACGTGATCAACATCTCCAGCAGCAGAATTGACTACACCAAATTGGGAGAAACGGGAAGGAAATTAATAAAATAAAAATGCAGCAGTATCACTTTTTAACACAATTATGCTAACACAAATTAGCATAATTGACAGAAATGGACAGGAAATGGGAATCAGTCAAGGTATAGATACAGTAGTGTTAAAAAAAAATAGCAGTGATTTTAAAAAAGTGAATAAAGCACAAAATCATTATAATAACTTTTATTTCCATAAATGCAAATGCACTGAAAATACTACACTTTTAATTCTAAATCAAAACATTAACAACATTTAGCCAGTTTGTGTTAATCCTTTACAGAAAGTTAAGAAAAATGAATATTAGGCTGTTCAAAAAAATAGCAGTGCCAGCATTTTTCTTAAAAAACTCAAAAAAAATTTCTATAAACTGAAAATGTTTGAGGTTTCACTTTACTTTAAATTACTGAACTAATATTTAGTGGCATAACAATTGTTTCCAAGATCTGTGTTGCATGGAGTCGACCAACTTCTGGCACCTCTGAACAGGTATTCCAGTCCAGGATGATTAGACTACATTCCACAGTTCTTCTGCAATTTTGGGTTTTGCCTCAAAAAAACACGTTTCAGATATCAGCCCACAAGTTCTCTATGGGATTGAAGTCAGGGGATTGGGCTGGTCACTCTATTACCTCAATCTTGTTTGTCTGTAACCAAGATGTTTTGGGTCATTGTCATGTTAAAACACCCATTTTAAGGGCATTTCTTCTTCGACATAGGGCAACATGATCTCCTCAAGTATTCTGATATATTTAAACTGATCCATGATCCCTCGTATGTGATAAATAGACATAACACCATGGTATGAAAAACATCCTCATATCATAGTTTTGTACCACCATGCTTTATTGTCTTCACAGTGAACTTTGGCTCGAATTCAGTGCTCGAGGGTCATCTGACATACTGTCTATGGCCACTTGACCCAAAAAGAACAATTTTGCTTTCACCAGTCCACAAAATGTTGAGCCATTTCTCTTTGGACCAGTCAATGTGTTCTTTGGGAAATTTGAACCCATTCAGGACATGTCTTTTTCTTAACAACGGGACTTTGCAAGGAGTTCTTGCTGGTAAATTGGCTTCACTTAATCATCTTCTGTACTCACTGGGAACTTCAGATGTTCCTTGATCTTTCTGGAGGTGATCACTGGCTGAACCTTTGCCATTCTGGCTATTCTTTGATCCATTCAAACAGTAGTTCCACGCTTCCTTCTGCATCTTTCAGGTTTTGGTTGTCACTTTAAGGCATTTGAGATCATTTTAGCTGAGCAGCCTATCATTTGCTGCACTTCTCTGTATGTTTTTTCCCTCTAAAATCAACTTTTTAATCAAAGTACGCTGTTCATCAGAACAATGTCTGGAACAACCCATTTTACCCAGTATTTCAGAAGGAAATGCGCTATGACCAACCTGTGCAACATTTGCCACCCTCCTACCTTAAATAAGGGCCAAAATTGACACCCATTCTTCTGCAGAATGAATGACTTCACCAATTGAACTCCTCACTGCTATTATTTTGAACAACCCCCTTTCAATCAATGCTTCAATTACTCAGAATGAGTGGGATGCATGTCCTAATTGTTGGGTTTGTTTTGTTTTCATTACTACACTTTCAAGCAGCCCCGGTTCTGGACTGCTTTGCTTGGGGGGGGCAGTAAAACCTAATGAGGGGGCATGTTGATAGTCATGTTTTTGAAGCCAGAAATATATTCAAGGCTTGATTTGTGCATGAATGATGACAGCCAAGCTATTGATACTGGCTTAAAGTGATGTATGAGGTAAAGAAATAAAAATGCATGTTTTCGAACTTAAACTTAAAACCCAATGATTAAAAAATACATGTTGATTATGTAAATGGAGAAAAAAGATTATCTAATTGTATTTCATTTTAATACGCCCCCTTAATTAAATTGCCATTACTAATAGAACAACTCTATTTCTTGAAAGGCTTTAATACAAATTTAAGTCAAAGCTGACAAATGTACCTACACACAGACTGAGAATATTCAAACGTGGAAATAGGAATGAGTGAGAATATTATTGGGAAATTAAAATATAAAGAAAACAAAAGAATACTAATTCTGTAAAAAAAAAAGTGTTTACCAGTATACCTGCCTCTCGCTCACACTAACAGAACATATACTGCCGAACTGAACTGTTTGGGGCAGTCTGCCGATTTTTATATGACTCAAAGAGCCAATCAGGAATAAGCAAGGAAATATCTTCACACTGTAAAACAAAATGCATTTTTGTGATTGGTTCAGAGATAATTTTAAAAATAGCCGTTGCTTGCATTGTGCTTGGGGGGGGCAAAGACACAATTTGGGGGGGCAATGCCCCCCTCAGCCTCCCCCTAGCGCCGGCCCTGCTTTCAAGTCAATTTTTTGCTATGTAGAAATAGCATTTCTACTAAAAACTTTGATTTATCAAGTTAATGGTGTTGGACTGCTATTTTTTTGAACACCACTGTAGGTCTAGTACAGTTGATTCATTGATTTATTATTGGAATTATTATTATTTATAATATTATTGCACTTAATGCTCTTAGTTTTGTGGTGTCCTTTTACAATGAGACATTCTAACAAAACAACAAAATTAAAATCCAACTGACAAGAGTGTATAAAATGATATTTAAGACAAACACATTTTAATGTTGACTTTATTGTATGGTTGCAACAGAATACAATGTAAAAAGCACTACTTGGTTTGACCAGGAGATGTTGCCACTGTGCAGCATGTTAAAAAGCTTCGAGCAATAAATCCTTTTCCAATCCTACACAATCCTTAGTTTTTCCCATTGTGCACCAAACAAGTTTTTCCTGTATGGTTGGAATTCTATGCAAATAGATTTTTTTCCCTCACAGCATTGATAGCAAGGGATGATATGCCCAAAGGCCACCTATTTAGTATTTTTATTGTACAATACTCAAATATAACACGTGAGTCATTCTATAATTTGGGGTACATTCCATGTCCAATGATAATAATTATATTTATTCTAACTATTTTCTTTAAAAATGTCATATTTTACCTATTAATGGAAAACATGTTGTAATATCACAAAAACATTATGTGCATCCTATGCTTCATTTAGCTTGAAATTTGTCATGATGTTCCTAAATGAACAGTTTTTGCTGTGTCCTTTTTTTAAGTTGAGGGTGCCTTGGTTTCAAAATAATGTATAAAATCATTAAGGGCAACAACATCTATTTTTTTTTTTATTTAAAAAGTTTAAATACTAAGGAAAAATAATATTTTTTAAATTGAGTTTCTTTTTAAAATAATTTAAATATCTTTATTTATTAATGTCCGCAAAAGTTCTGTCAACTATGTTACTAACAGAACTCCACTCAGCAACTCAAAAATGGTTTGTTCTAAAACTATGTGACCAGCATTACATGATATCATTTTTCTCTGTGGAGGGTATATTGAACAAACTGTGGTAAGTGTCCTCTTATTTTTTTAAATATTTTATCTATAATATACGACGGCGTCGTAATAATAGAACATTGTCAATGAGTATATTAATTGACCGTCAACTATGTTACATACATTGTTATGGTTACAATTTTTTTTATAATTTTAATTCAAATGTACATTCAAATTAGACATTATTCTGTTCAAGAAATGACATGTGGTCAGCCAGGCAAGGTCTACCACTGAAGTTATGGGTCAAAATAGGGAAATTGTCAACTATGTTACCTGTCAACTAAGTTACCTAGTAGTCTACATCTACTGTCCCTTTAAAATTAAAATAAAATAATGTTTAAGCTTTGCAAATAGTGGATATGTTACACTAAAGGAATATATTAACTTGAACCACTGATTGTTCTATTGAGAGAGAACATTGTTTTTGTACTTTTTTGGTGATGTGAAATGTACCCCAAATTATAGAATGACCCACGTATTGTTACCAATCGCCTATTTGCTGGTTGTAGTGGGCAGATTGGGGGGAGGGGTTCAGGAAGTATCAGGACTTATATGATAGTGAAATGTCTAATAAATATAAATCTAAAAATCATACATTTTTCATATTTATATGTACATATATTTTTTCCCCAAAATAAATCCTAATACTTTTATTCTGTAAAAAAAAAAAAAAAAAAAACTGGGAACACTCAGGGTGTTTAATGTCCAGTTTAAAACTCAACGAGATTCTTAGTGGTGTTTTGACTATGAATCAAACGTTTTAAATCTTGCATTACTAAAATTAAAGTATACTATTTTAGCTTTAATAAACAAACAAACTTTTTCCCCCTTCAGAGTATGACGTGGTTAGACCGGAGATGATCACTCTTTAGTGGAACCCAGCCTACATTTCGCAATGCGTTGTGGGAACAGCATTTTTATTCTGGTCTTTTTCGCTTTTTTATTTTAAAGTTATTGATCTAAGACAATTCATGTCGTATCTTGTTGGGTTGGTTCTTCAGCATTGTTTCCATAAAACGTCTGCAAAAATAAACCATGTTTTTTTTCGGAATCTATGCAGTGGGCGGCACCAGTTTTAATCCTGGGCGTTATTTCTCTCTCTTCCACGTTCATTGGTTGGAATTTGACCAATAGAACAGTATCCTTAACAGCGGCAAAAAATTTGAAATCCTCAAACGGATTTGAATTATTCAAGTCTGTGTTTGGTGTTTTCATACGGTCGGTGGTAATTTTTTCCCCTTTTAAGTAATAATATTATAATAATGATTATTATTATTATTATTGCATTGTGTTTTATGTTTTATTTGAATATAAACCTGGTTAGATTTTCAATGCTACCTGCAACATTATAGCAAATATTTAGAAACGGTCAAAACTATCTTTCACCAGTATTATTAGTGTATTAACGCAAGTAATCATGCATTCATATTATAGCTGTTTAGATGATTTCGTTACAATTAGGTTAAGGTTGCTGGGTTGATTTTGACAGTTTTGTATGATCTAGCTAGCCTAATGATTAGTTCACGTTATATATATTTTTCCTTTAGACAATAATCTGACAGAATAAATGAACAAAGAGGTGAGTGCTGATTCTTAATGGTTTTTTTTTTTGGCTTAGTCATGTTGCCTGGTTAACCAGTTTAGCCACATTAGCAGGATATTATGCTGTTATTGTATGCCGTTAAACTGTGTTTATACCGTGTTTAATGTAGTATTTATGTGGTATATTTTAAAATTATTCAAAGCTACAAAACATGTTTTGACAGTACCCTGCTCACTCTTCCTGCAGGCACAACATAAGATGTAGATTGTATTGTGATGGCAGATTTTGCTATATATTTCAAACCTTGTTTTATAACATGTCAACAGTTGTAAAGGTTTTAGACATTAAAAAGTGATTTCATCAATACATAGGTTATAAATGTTACCTTCACTGGAAAGAACAATAATTAAATAAAAATCAACAAATTAGCAGGCTGGTTATCTAAAGATTGTTCTATGTACATGTGTTAAGTAGGTTCTTTACTAAATTGCTGTTGCATTTTACAGAATGCAATGTCTCGTTTACCGGTCATATCTGGGAAACGGCCTCTTTCCAGCACAGCAGATGGAGAGTGTCAACAGGTTATTTTTCGTCTTAATTATAGCATGTTCATTCAACACGTTTAATTTACATGCACACTGAACTTCCTTAATTTTATAAAAAGCTTTATAGTTTCCAAATTTCTCCTGTTTCTAGCGAAAGATACGAAAGGTTGAGACAGAGGCACATCAGAGGTTCAAAACTGCTGCCAGTGTAGTGCCTCCCAAACGTCCTGGACCAGCCAAAGCAATCAGTAAGACTTAATTATGTAATTCAGTACTACTCTAGATATTGTTGTGAAGAGACATTTAAATGCTACTATCTAACCTGTACGCTTTTGTACATGTAGCAGTGGTAAGCTCAGTTTATTTATGAAATTTTTTTATAAATTATTGAACTTCATAAACTCTTCGCCTGAATAACACATTTGCTTAAAATTGCTGGCTAATTTTGTTAATTTAATTCATATATTTATAGCTAAACCCCTTCGTCAAACTGGTGCAATGACTGTGGCAGCAGCCCCTTCAAGAGGTAAGTCAGGTTTTGTTCTGTGCATAGTATGGAGTTTAAAGGTAATTACTTGAAACAATTTGATATGGTGCATCTGTTCCTGGAGGTAAATTGTCAATCTCTGAGCATGCCAACAATTAAATAATTGCTGTAGCTCATCTCTAAAAAAAATCAAGTTGTATCTTTATTAAAAAAGTTTCATGGCTGCAATGGTAATTGAACAGAATGTCCAAGTGTGACTGGTTTTTATTTTTTGTTGACTTAAAATGCTTTTTTGCTTTTTATTGTTATATTAAACTGTATGTTTTAGGATTTTTTTTTTTCTTTTAGGTGACATGAAAAAGTCAGCTGCGACTGCCACAATTGCCAAAGGTTATATACTTTTTCTTTAGACTTTTGGTATTATAGACCTTTCAGGTTTTGAAGACTCTTGGTGTAGTGTGCACATCGGAGAGATACAATTCAATAGTATGGAATATAAATTAAACCCACAGCATGTATACTGGACCATGACCATGTTAATATGAAATAGCTACCAAAATGGGGGAAGAAAGTGTAAATTTTATGTTTAAACATATTAAAGCACTTAAGTCAAAGAAAATCTTTGACATGATTAGAGCTGTACTGCAAATCATTTAAGACCATTTAAGAGTGTCACACTGCACATCATACACCAATCAACTAAATAATTTTAACAACATTTGTCTCATTTAAGTAACCTAACATGCCTCAGTCTTTTGGAGTTGTTTTTAAAACATTTTGGGGTTCTTTTTAAACATTTATATAAATTACCTTGCAAACATTGTATTACAAATATTGACCAGTATTAGTTTTAAATGTCTATGCATGAGAAATTATAGGTGAATGGTAAATTTGTATAATCTTTAAAGTGGTTATTTTTGTTAAATATAAACTATGACCAACTGGGCAAAATGTATTTTTAGGACACATGGGCTATTACAATTGTTCTAACTTTTTGGTAATCTTTTATTCATTACATACAGGTGTGGGTACATCAAAAAGACCAGGATGGGACTTAAAAGGAAAAGTCAGTGATATGGAGAACAAAATTCAGAACTACCAAAGTAAAATGAAATCTGTAAACCACGAAAACGAGAACCTGAAGGAATCAATTTCAAAGGTGCAAAAAATTGAGGCAGAAGCCCAGGAGGAAAACAAACAGTTGAAAAAGCATCTTAGGTAAATTTAATTTGATCATTTATTATTAATTGTAATGTTTGTGCTATATAATTAGATGTAATGTGTTTGTGTGAAAGCAGAAATTTGATGTCTTGAATTTAATATTTATAGAGACATTGAAGAAAAACTAGCCAAGCTGGCCACTGTAAAAGATGAGCTGGAGAGAACTACTGAAGAGAGAGATGGCCTGCAGAAGGACTTAAAAAAATTAACAGATGAATATGAGGTTTTAAAAAAGCTTAGAAATGAACTAGAAGCTGAGTTCCGCAATGTGCAGGTATGTCTGTCTACACTTTTTGGGTGTACAGTGTGCTAAGGAAGTGTATATTTTTATTTATTTAAAAGAATAACCACATACTGTGTTTTGTACTGGAGTACAGTAAGTGGGAACTCAATATAAGACAGACAACAGTTGTTAAACAATTAGCTTATTTATTAAATGAATGAGATTTTCTGCTGCTATTTTTAAAACAAATCTAGTTGGTGTTCAAAAACATTAAAGATGCAATCCCTGGTTTGATGATGAATGCAAAAAGGCTATTAAAAAGCGAGAAAAATCTAGAAAGAACAGAGAAGAATATGCCCCATGTTAAATCTGCCATCTTAAAAATACAAATGTTGCTCGTATATCTTTTGTGTATAAAAGTTCTGACACTTTCATGAGTCATTTGTTTGCTTGTATTTTTTCCTATTTTAGAGCCAGCTCTCTATTCAGACTTCAGCTCTGGGCAGCTGTCAGGACAGTCTGCATGCAACTCAGGAGATGGTAAAAAGTTTGGAAGCAACAGTGGCCAGACAACAGGATGATCTTCACTATGGAGAAATGGAACGGAGGAAACTCCATAACACCATTCAGGAACTAAAGGTAGCAAGCGAGTATAAACCAGGGTACAGAAATATTTAAACTATAATTTAGCAGCAATACCAATATAATGTAGTTATTTGGTATCTGCAATAAATAAGCATACAATCCATATTTCACTCCAAAAACATTTAATATGCTTCCAGAGTGTTTTCATATATCTTGACTTGGCCCTTCTAGATATAAACCAAAATAATATTTATAAGCAAATATTTATGTTTAAAAAATACAAACATCAGCTTTATTAATGTTTTCTTGAGGCCTTTGCCATTGAAAAATGTGATTCCTACTGAGGTGCTGGCACAAGTGTTGCAAGAATACAGAGAGAATATAATAGCCGTTCCTGTGTGCTGATGTTATGGATATGTTTCCTGCCAGCAGCCTCAGAGAAACAAAGTAATATTCAAACAGTTCACAGGGGTTTTCGTATCTGTTGGTCCTGGATTTTGTGAAGTTGCTTTGAGACAATGTCTATTGTAAAAAGCGCTATATAAATAAAGTTAAGTTGACTTGACTTGACTTCACCAGTTTGAAATGAATGGGGAAAATTTTAAATTAATCTGTATAGGAACTTCGTGGTTCATCATTAACTAGGCTAAAAAAATATTAAATAACTTAACACTGTCTTTCTGTTAAAATGACAAACAGCAAGGATATATAATCTCATGTTTTTTCCTGCATTTGTCTGTCATATCTTTTTACAGGGCAACATTAGGGTTTTCTGCAGGGTCCGTCCTCTGCTTTCAAACAGGGAGGCAGCTGTTTCACACACTCAGCTTTCTTCCCATGACAACAAGGCTATAACCCTTGCTAAAACAGAAGAGGTAAACACTTAACCCTCCTATTACCTTTGGGGTCAATTTGACCCCATTCAATGTTTAACGTCTTTAAATAAATGATTGACATTTTTTTTGCTTCATATTTGATGACTTTTCCTAATTTAATGGGGACAACTGGGTAAACATTAAATTAACACGATGTTATGTTTTCAATGTCCTGTACACATGTTGTATGCATCGGTGTTCTTTGGGGTCAATTTGACCCCAGGCTGTTTTAGCTGTATAAAACATATAAAAAATATCAACGTTTTACACACATTTGTTTTGGTTGTTTAGGAAGATATTGAGGTCACTATGACATGCAATTTTATAATCTTCAAAAAACTTTAAGGCCCTAACCTCACATAACCATAACTGTGATAGTGCGAGAACCACTAATAGTTCACACAACCTGGGGGAGGGGGAAACATCATCCTCACAAGATTTTTCATATTTCCCATGCTGTGGGGACAGGAAAATATGGTTTCTGCGAATAGAGACAGAGGATGATGTTGAGGAGGACCCGGATTATTAGGCATCCTCCTCTGATTCTGAGACCCTCAGTGTTGACCCTTCTTTTGTCTCTCAACCACCAGCAAACACACTACCTTCCAAAACTGAAGTGTTATTATGGTCTGTCTCCCCACTGGAATAACAAGGCAGACTTAGTGCTGCTAATGTCAACAAAATGCTTCCAGACCCCACCAGATATGCTGTCAGTCATGTCTAAGACATAAAATCAGCATTTGAGCTCTTCATGACACGTGTATGGGGACAGTTGGAAAGACTTGGATGTGACCCACTTGCAAGCCTACATTGGGTTGCTTATTTTGGTGGGAGTGCACAAGTCAAAAGGCGAAACAACAGCAAGTCTTTGGGCTGCTGACACTGGAAGGGCAATATTTCCAGCCACCATGTCTCTAAACACATTCCATGTTTTCTCCCGTGTCATAAGCTTTGATGACAGAGAAACAAGGCAGGGCCGACGAGAGCGTGACAAACTTGCAGCAATATGGGATGTATGGGACAAGTGGGTTCAGCGATTACCCTTTCTTTACAATCCAGGCCCCCACGTGACTGTGGATGAATGTCTAATTGCATTTTGTGGGCTCTGTCCTTTCAGACAATACATGCCCATAATGATGATCTGTTTTACAAATAAAATCCTTCTAAATTTTTGAAACTGTGTGTCAAATTGACCCCAAACAGGTTATTATTCCATATAACAGAAATTGTTTTTCATTCCAAATGTTATAGATAACAAAAATACAGTATGTCACTCATATTAATCCATTAAAACACCAAAAAGATCTCTACTTCCAATTTTAGGTCAATCAATGAGATTTGATGGTGATCTGCATATTTCTCCATAGTCGTGCAACAGGTATTCTGGATGTATAAGGGGGGGGTGTTTATTTTTTTAAAAGGCTATGTAGGTGGTCAATGAACAAACAAAAAGTATGTGACACAAATTTGGGTAACAATTTTAATTATAATCATTTTCTGGAGATTTAAATTGCTGGGGTAAAATTGACCCCAAGCATAAAAGGTGTTAGTAAATTTGAAGGTAATAGGAGGGTTAAACATGGAAGCCAGATAATCAGTAGTAAGTTTTAAATTTGACCAAATTGCTCTAAAAGGTCTTAGCATAAAAAGGGTGGGTGGCACAGTGGCTCTGTGGGTAGCAGTGCAAGAAAGTCCTGGGTTTAATTCCCAGGTGGAGCGGTCAGGGTCCTTTCTGAGTTTGCATGTTCTCCCAGTGTCTACATGGTTTCCCTCCGGGAGCTCCAGTTTCCTCCCACTGTCTAAAGACATGCAAGTAAGGTGAATTGGAGATACAAAATTGATCATGACTAATATAAAACTTAAACTGAAATTTTGTGTAACGGATTACTTCTTGTTCCATCATGAATGTAACCAAAGTGTGTAAAACATGACATTAAAAATCCTGATAAAATATTAAAAAGGGCAACTGATGAATGGCATCTTTTAATTTTTGGATCTAACTAATTACTTTTTTTTATTATTATTATTTTTTTTTTTTTTAAGTCTCATGTGGGACGTGCTGCTGAAACTCAGAAGAATTACATCTTTAGGTTTGACTACGTGTTTGGGCCACACAGCTCCCAGAGGGAAGTTTTTCAGGAGATATCGCTGCTTGTGCAGTCAGCTCTTGATGGTTACAATGTCTGCTGCTTTGCGTATGGCCAGACAGGCAGTGGCAAAACTTATACAATGGAAGGAGTCGACATGGATGAAATGCGTGGAGTCATTCCCCGAGCTGTTGACCAGATTTTCAAGTCTGCCAAGGTGCTTGCTGAGCAAGGCTGGCAGGTAATGATTCAGCACTGGTTTAAATTTACTTTGTGGTTTTATGAGCTTTACTCCAACACTGTATTGTGTGACAAAACCAACTAAATGTTACCTTCATGTTGGTGCTAAGGGAAGGCAAGATAGTGATTTTTTTTTTTCTGTTGTTCCAGTATACATTTACAGCCAGCTTTGTTGAAATTTACAATGAGACTCTGCGAGATCTGCTTTACATGGGCAAACCCAGCAAGAGACCAGAACATGAGATCAAAAAGACAGCAAACAATGAAGTAACAGTCACTAACTTAAATTATCAAAAGGTCACCACAGAGGATGAGGTATGTTCATCATTTAATACAGTGAATGAAGATCTATTATATATGGAAAATTAACTTCTACTTTATGTTCTGTACTTTTGTTTTGTATTGTTTAGCTGGGTGATTTAGCATTTCAAAATAAAATGACACTTCTCCTGTGGTATAAGTGAAACTATGCAGTTAGAAATTTGTCTATGCTGGAGTCTGTAGTAACAGTGATCTAGTGATCACAGCAGCAGTCCCAAAAACTACATTTAAATATTCTGTTTGTAAATAAGGTAGGAAATAATTTTATTCTTTCTCTCAATTTTAGGTTGCAAACTTGATTATGTTGGCAAACCAGAACAGGTCCACCGCACGGACAAACATGAATGATCAATCCTCTCGCTCTCATTCCATTTTCCAGCTGGACATTGAGGGAGAAAACCTTGGTCGAGGAACTAAGTGCAAGTGTAAGAATTTATGATGTAAATTTCTTTGTGAGGTTAGGTCATGTTGACATGAATGCATAAGGTAATTTTTGCACTTTTGTCAGCTGGACATTTTCTTTTTAATGATGTATGCTACCACATTCCATAGGTGGAAGCCATTTTATAAATTTTTTTTTTTATTATTATTCAGCTGCCTAGTTTCTGCCAGTGTGTATCCCTTATAGCTGTAGACGTAAATTTCCTTCTTGGCTTACAAGAGTAAAAAACGATTTGGGCTCCTGTTGTCTGTTGGTCTGTTTGCTCCAAGATGCTTTAATGCTTATTTTTCTGCAAACCCCGAAGATGCTGGTGTGCATAAGCGTTAAAACTCCAATCTTGCAACACTCAATTACTTATCATGCATTGTTTTTAGTGTGCAATTTAAGGACAACATTAAATAAAGCCATTGTGCTACTGGTACATTAGGATGTTGTGTTTATATTTCAGCTTCTCTGTGTCTGGTGGATTTGGCTGGCAGTGAGAGGGTCCAAAAGAGCCAGTCTCAAGGAGAACGATTTAAGGAGATGACTGCCATAAATTCTTCACTGACTAATTTGGGCATTGTGATTGCTGCCCTTGCTAATAAGGTATGTCTGTTAGACTAGGAAGCAGTGTATCTTACGGTGCATTACAATTTGTTTTTATTATTATTCATTAGTAATTATTAAATATAATTACTGTACTCTTTTTGTTTAGGAGAGCTTTGTGCCATATCGAAACTCAAAACTTACCTACCTTCTTCAGGGATGCCTGGGTGGAAACAGCAAAACGTGAGTTAAAACTTCAGCTGAACAATATGGTCATGTAAAATGTATACATTCAAGCTCATGAGACAAAAAACCGAACCACCCACCAAATGTGCATTGCAGTGGCTGTTTTGTCACTGTACATTTTACATATATTTAAATGGTAATTACTTTTTCATGCCCCTGTAAGTTTGGGGAAAATATAAACACAGTTTGCTTCACAAATACTGGTATACATGGTTCAGCTAAGCAACAGGCTGTTGCTGCACTTATATCTAATCACAGAACAATTACTGGCTTTTTCACTTCAGTGACCATTGTAAATCCCTCTGACACCTGCAGTGCTTTCCTTTCAGCACTCAAAGGGTACCTTTTTAAATGGTGCATGTGTTCAGAAACGAGGCCCTAACTCCATAGTGGGCGCTAAAGATTCCTATAAGTCATGTGAAAACACAACCCGCTTTTTCAGATCATGTTCCCTATCAGCCAAATGGCTGCCATACGCATTTGTGTGCAGTGAACACAAGCTCATTTCATTTCATCCACCACTTTATCCTGGTCAAGGTTGCAGGAGACTATGTTGGACCAGATAACACTAGGCCCAAAGCAGGAATACCCACCAAAGGGTTTTGTCCATCAACCACATATGTTTGTTGTGTGCGTTGCATATACCACACAATTCTTACAGAGGCGGATGTAAATCCACTGGCTAGGAAGTTGAACACTGACTGTAGCATGTACTGTTTGCTCCACTATTTTCATGTCATGACGTTTTTGGGAATGCATGGTCGGAACAATTTGCCTCAAAGGTAAAAAAAAAAAAAAAAATACGGGCTGTGTAGTAGTTGTCAATTCTAATTTCTCTCCACCACTGAAACCACCAACAGTGGTTACTCAGGCATTTCACTCCTTCAGATGTTTAGCATATTAGGTGGGTGATCCTAGTGTTTTGGCTTATCTGTATAAATTTTGATTTATATTGTATTATTTGTACTATTCAAACAGTTTTAATGTAAAGAAAATGTTAAATCTGACCACAGTAAAAACCTTATTTTTAAGTCAGTGAAATAAAGGTTCAACATAATGAACAAAATAAGAAGAGAAGGAAACATGTTTTCCAACTTTATGTAATTGGCTGTAAAAGGAGGAGCCACCAAAGTTCAAGATTTTCTTTTATTTCCAAAATTGACTTATGTTTCTTTTCCTTTACCAAGGTTGATGTTTGTAAACATTTCACCAGAAGAAGACAGCTTCAGCGAATCACTTAATTCACTTCGCTTCGCCAGCAAGGTTAGTGCAAATCTTTCGGTGGCACTTGTATGTGGATTTTTTTTATTTATTATTATTTCTCATTCAAATTTGTATTTGCAGGTGAATGACTGTGTCATTGGGACCGCCACTGCCAATAGAAAGTAGCCTTTTGGTCTGTTTCTCAGAAATCTGTCAGCATTTTCTGTCCTAGCTTTTTTTCTTGGTGTATCAACATTTAATATTTCTTGTACAAAGCAATGTTTTAATCTATTTTATCTTTCTTTTGATATGTATTTTAAAAGGCTCATTAAATTTTACAGTATTTGCCACTTTCAGATACTTTAATCAGTTATGTTGACTAGTGTCATTTAAAAACAATGAATATTTTGGTGGAAAAATCATAATTCTTTTTGTATTACTTGCATGCATTTTGTGTGTTCAGCTGCTGAAATGTCTGGTTCAGCTCAATGACAGGTTTGTAATTACTGTATGTACATGTACCATATTAAAGTACACATTGCAATAGAAACAAATTATTTTGTCATATCCATTGCTTAATGCTTAAATTCTTGGCCAAAGCAACATTAAAACAACTTTGTTTCATGTAGGCATGGTGGGTTTTTTTGTTTGTTTTTTTTCCTCTTGATTAGTGTGACATCAAAACTAGAAAGGTTTTTGTGACTAACAACAAAATAAAATAACTATTGTCCTTTCTGTGAAAAAACTTGCAATATTTCCTCATGTAGTTATTCTTACAGGTACTCTTTTTTTTTTTCTCTCAACTTCCAAAAACAATAGGTGGCTTGGAAACTCTAGTTACACAATAGGAGTGATTGAGTAAATGAATGTGGTTTTATGCTTTGTGTCTTATATATTGTGTCTTATAATTGTGTTAAAAGTTAAAACGGGTTTAAAAGTGTTCTTAAAAGCACATATGGTTTGTTAATTACGATTGTAACGTCATGTTTTACACTTGTTAGGTTACACATGATTCATTAGTACA
The DNA here is from genome assembly GCF_030014385.1 of Trichomycterus rosablanca. Taxonomy (NCBI): domain Eukaryota; kingdom Metazoa; phylum Chordata; class Actinopteri; order Siluriformes; family Trichomycteridae; genus Trichomycterus; species Trichomycterus rosablanca. The sequence continues at coordinate 12,729,424 of NC_085989.1, forward strand.
AGTTCAAACACTGGCAGTTTTGTATCTCCAATTCACAACTTGCATATTTTAGACTGTGGGAGGAAACTGAACAAACTCAGACACAGGGAGAGCATGCAAACTCCACACAAAAAGGACCTAGTCGCTCCACCAGACGATTAAACCCAGAACCTTTTTTTTGTTAGGTGATGGTGCAAGCCATTGTGCCGCCTGAGCATGTATGGTAAACAGTGGAATACTTATTGCTCTACTGGAGAAATTACATTGAGTGAAGTAGTATTTAGTTTTCTAAAGGTATACTGAATGATGTAATAGAGGAGTTTAAATTTTCTATATTCTATATTTTTACTTTAACAATAAACTCTATTTGAGTCAACTTGTCTGAAGTCATGAACCTATTTGCCCTTATTTTTTATGAAACTTGAATGAATCATAAACAGTAATTTCAGATAATGAGGCAATTATCAATAATGGTACGAAAGTGAAGAAAATAAAAAATCGGTGATGTAAAACTGATAAACATATGGTATAAAATGTTCAGCACACTTTCCTCAATTACTCCCTGGTTTGTTTTGGTTTGTAAAAGACTTAAGTCACTGATTTTTTTTTTTTTTTTTGCAGCAGCAAGTGTGCCGTTGTTTTTTTTTTTCTTGGTAACGTTAGCTATAAGCTATAGTGGGAATTTTTTATCCGACATAATATTGGCCGGCTTGAGAGTAAAGTGAAGCCAAAACATGAATTAACTGATTCATTTCTTTTGCAGCTCCCGTGTAAATAACAGGAGGAATGACTGGTTTTTAATATAACAAAAAACAGTATAATTAGACTTATAGTCATCCGTTTTATGGGCGTATTTACTGACATGCAACCGAACTAGTATGTAAGAATTGCGGATGGTTATCCGAATGCAGCACATTTTCAGTCGGCCGAGTCTGGTTGTCTCGGATTTTTAAAGGTAATTTAGCATGCATTTAACTCTGGAGCTGCGAATGCAGTTAATTAAAAATGTATCAACATCAAATGGGTTTACGTTATCGCGCCTAGTGCCGTGAAAATGGATATTTTGCTTTGTGGATATATTTGTTTTGGCGCTTGAAGGACTTTTCGTGGGTAAGATTTACCATACATTTGGTTTGCATAACAACATCGCTTGCTAGCTTAATACATAAGCATTATGTGTTAGCTTCATAGCGTCAGCCTTAAAAAAATTCGCTTTTGCATGCAATAACAATTCTTGACTAATGAAACCAGTGTCACCAGTTCATTTGCTACTGTCTTTATAAATATAGTCTGACCTCAATTACTATGTTATGTCCGTATATAACTGTTAAGATAGTGCGCTTAGTAGCTGGTCGGTTAGCTACGTAGCATAAGTCCATGTAATGAAATTGTAAAACACTTGGCATAGCTGCTGTATGTTAAATCTCAAAAGATTTATTCAAGTAATTTATTCAAGAGTTATTCTAATACTCAAGCAATTTCCATACTTTTAAAGTCGATCGAAAACTGATCTGATTAGTCACTTACATTGTCTTGAAAAATTATTTAACCCTTAAAAATTTTGACTGTTGTTTTGCATTGCTCGTGTCAAATACATAATGTCCAAATTGGAGTGCCATTTGTATTTATTGTTGTTTATTAGGCAAACAGTGTCAAACTTCTTGCCAGCATACGTCAAAAATAGATATACACAATCAGCTAAGAGGTTCAGCGGTCAGTTGTCAAATCAGCTGTTTATTTTCTACATCTGGATGAATTAATATTGGATGCTTTCAACGCTATATCTGCTGCCAACAGTTACATATGCTGGGGAGCCATAATAGCAACCCATCTTGTGGAAATCATAATGCCACATGATTGCATTGCACAATTGTATTATTATTACTATATTAACTAATATAAGGCATTTTTACAGGACCAGAGAGTATATCATAAAGCTGGAATTGTTGGGGTGGTGAGCTAACTTTAGGATTTGTTATATATGTAATGGTATTACCAAAACTAGTTTGGCAATAAACATGACAATTTGCTCTTTCCAGGTGATATGCTCTGGGGCAGGTTAGGTTCAATGCAATAAAGCCCAAGAAAATGAGAATAGAAGAAGTCATAACTCACAGTTTTAAATATAACATTATGTTAGAGTATATAGGCAAATGCTGTAAATGTAAATTCAGCAGTATTGTATTTTTTGTATTTGCAATTTGCAATATTATAAATTATATGCCCACCAAGCACTTATTATGGCACCTGATGTATCTACATTTGTTAATTATTTAAACTTGGATAAATAGAAGGGTTGAGTCAGAAAGGGCATCCAGTGTAAAAACTGTGCCAAATCAATATGCAGACAAATGATCCACATTATATTAGCTACACCTACTATACAGATTAACTTTTAATACTGGGTAAAAATTACTAGCACCTTTCACCCTTTATTTTTTACACTGCCACACCATTTGGGCCCATGGGTGCTTATAAAGAGTGTATTATTTTCACAGGCAAAAGGCATGACAACATATTGAATTTTTTCTTTTTACTGTTTATCTTTCTTCCATTTAAACCATATAATATAACTGAGTAAATGTGGCCCTTTCTAAAGCTTTACTAAGTGTTCTTTATCTCACCGTATAGAATAATAAACCCAGATACCTCTAATGCATGTTTGTCCTGTAATATACTGTATTGGCAAGTATGTATACACATTAGCTGGTCTATGCTGGGTGTTGTGTGCACTATGATAGCTCCTATCAGCTGCTGTCTCTCTTTCGCACTGTATTGTGAGAAAAGTGAGACGCCCTATTTTACTTGCCAACTTTTACATTTTTTACAGCATTTAAGAGTTGCTTGATATTTTAGATATGTTCATTTAGTAGATTAATTTATTTAAATAGACTTCAGGATACAACCATTGTTTGTTAAGTGCCTTAGAGCTAAACCATGGAAGCTTGGAGATGGTGGTATTAGCTTGAGTTGTTCACCTCTAAGCCACCACTTGCTACAAATGATCATACAGTAGTATTTTAAGACTGCAGTATTTTGAGTGCCATGTGTTTAAGTGCCATGTGTTTACATTTTGGGTACAGTTTACATGTTATGTAGACTCAATTTTAAATCTCTCACCTCTTAAAAGGAATGCAGTCAGCAGCAGGGGAGAACGGTTGTCATGGCACCTCAGTTGTGGCTCATGGTTCGGTGGTGCAAGTGTGCTTCCCCAATGTGCAAGCCTCTGTGCTGGACAGCCTCAATCGGCAGCGTGAAGATGGGCAGCTGTGCGACCTCTCCATACATGTCCAGGGACAGGTGTTTAAAGCCCATCGTTGTGTGTTGGCTGCATCCTCACCTTACTTTCATGACCAGGTGTGTCTTTGTTTTAGAGCATTACTCATACATGAGACCAAAAAGAGATCTTTGAAACATAACTAGATTATCTAAGCTGTTATCTTTTAAATAAAGAGATACCTGCAGTTGAAGTGTAACGTTAACATACTATTCATATAAAAAGTCTACACACCACACACGTTCTAGTAAGATTTTTCTTAGTAGGGTTCTAGTAAGACTTATATAGTTACATCTGACAGCATAGCCATGGTTTGCAAAGTGCTTACAAGAACTGGCTTCATTGTTGAACAAGAAGTGTTCTAAAAAGACAAGAAACAATGGGTAAAGAGGCTACCAAGAGACCTACATCTACATTAAAGGAGCTGCTGGAATTTCTTGTAAGTACTGGTTGTGTACTACATGTGTCAAAAAATCCTATATTTTTTATATTTATGAGCTTTGGAAAAGGGTGGCAAGAGAAAAGCCTTTTCTTGCATAAAAACATCCCAGCCTGACTACATTCTGGAAAAACCTACATCAAGTCTGCCAAAAGCATAGAGGAAATTTGTTATGGTCTTATGAGACCAAGGTTTAACTTTTTGGTCATGATTCCAAAAGGTATGTTTGCAAAAACATCACTGCACATCACCAAAAGAACACCATACCCACACTGAAGCATGGTGGTGGAAGCATTATGCTTTGGGGCTATTTTTCCTCAGCTGGAACTGGGGCTTTAGTCAAGGTGGAAGGATATATGAACAATTCCAATTATCAGTCAATTTTGGCACAAAATCTCTCCTAAAAAGCTAAAGATTAAAGGGAATTTCACCTTTCAGCACAACAAAGACCGAAAGCATACCTCCACATCAACTTTGTTGTTAAATTGCATTAGTGTTTTTTTAATGTAAAAAAATTGTATAATGTAATGGCCCCTTGTTTGTTCTTGTTAGTGGTCATTATTCACTACAGCTGATGTCAAGTCAAATTTGTATAGTAGTTTTTACAAAGGACATTGTCTTAAAGCAAATTTACAGATTCCAGGACCAGAAACTTCTAATGAGTAAGCCAAGGGCAATAGTGACAAAGAAAACCTTACACGGAAGAAAATGTAAGAGGAACCAGACACAACAGTGACCAAACCTTCAAGGGTGGTCTAGAGGATATTTGAATAAATTTGATTAAATAAGCAATTATTAGATAGACAAAAGCACAATTGATTAAAACAAACACTTTGACAAAAGCATTATGAAAGTATATAAGAGTTCATCCTCCTTGAGTTTAGTGTGTGGTAGGATAAAGTCTGATAGTGAGTTTCTGGACATTGTGAGTGAAGTCACTGCAGATTCCAATCACGTGCAGCAGGAACAGCATTGTTGGCAGGGCAGCCTCAAATCTATGAGCTTCAGCCTCAAAAAGGTATATGTCACAACTATTTTGAAGTAAAAAACAAGTGGTGTAATTAAAATATAATATAAACAAAGTCAGCATTAGACTTTGGCATCTCTAGTATAGCACACCTAAAACAGAAAACCAAAAACCAGAGTGATCATATGTGTAATGCAGAATGACTGCAAACATCCCTGATAACCCAAATCGCTATGACCATAAACCACCAAACTCTGCGCCTCTGTCTAAAGTCGGACTAGACAGTTCCAGTGAAAGAAAGCTACTCTAGTAATATTATCAATGTGTGCATCAAAGAAGAGGGCTAAACCATTAGTGATTAATGTCATTAATGTTTATCTCCAGGTAAGACAGTTCGTCTCATAGGACATCGGATCTGACTAGTAATACCTCAGATGTATTTAAATGAAGTTAAGGAAAGTTACATCACATCCAGTCTTATTTTTTTACACAATCCTCAGTCTTACTAAGTGTGTGAATGTTGTTAGGTTTGGTTTATATTTGCAACTGTGTGCATTGGAAATTGATGCCATATTTCTGAATATTTTTCTTAATGGTATCATGTAAAGTGACCACTCTTTAACACCATACTTTAGTTTTGTGGTTTCACAGCATTCATTGCATACATGGCCAGATTAGCATTGGTCAGTCAAATAGGATTTATAGGATTAATGGTATCTTGTAAACTGACATGTAAAATAGTTTGACTGGCCTGCCTGCAGTCCAGATCTATCTGCTATTGAGAATGTAAGCCGCATCATAAAGAGGAGAATCAGACAATGCCCAATATGGACTGTTAACCAGGTGAAGTCTTTTATCAAGCAAGAATAAACAAAATGGCACTTTTTTACTTTTCTTTACACAAAACCGTAGCAATTTGTATTTCCCTAATAAAAAATGTGTAATTAAGAGGAAAGGTAATATAATATAATGTAATGTGATTATACACCTCTTGTTTCAAGCATAAAATTGTGAATGAGCTAATATTTAAGTTTATATAACATTCTAACATTTCTTATTACTTTTGTCTGTTTAATAAAGGTTCAAAAGAAATAACAAATCACAGATTCTTGTTGTATTGCATTTCATAAAATGTTTCAACATTTTTGGAAATAGGGTTTGTATAATAGCTAAACTTTTTATTGATCACAGAATTATATATATATATATATATATATATATATATATATATATATATATATATGTATATATATGTATATATATACAGTGTATCACAAAAGTGAGTACATTCCTCAAATTTCTGCAAATATTTCATTATATCTTTTCATGGGACAACACTATAGACATGAAACTTGGATATAACTTAGAGTAGTCAGTGTAAAGCTTGTATAGCAGTGTAGATTTACTGTCTTCTGAAAATAACTCAACACACAGCCATTAATGTCTAAATAGCTGGCAACATAAGTGAGTACACCCCACAGTGAACATGTCCAAATTGTGCCCAAATGTGTCGTTGTCCCTCCCTGGTGTCATGTGTCAAGGTCCCAGGTGTAAATGGGGAGCAGGGCTGTTAAATTTGGTGTTTTGGGTACAATTCTCTCATACTGGCCACTGGATATTCAACATGGCACCTCATGGCAAAGAACTCTCTGAGGATGTGAGAAATAGAATTGTTGCTCTCCACAAAGATGGCCTGGGCTATAAGAAGATTGCTAACACGCTGAAACTGAGCTACAGCATGGTGGCCAAGGTCATACAGCGGTTTTCCAGGACAGGTTCCACTCGGAACAGGCTTCACCAGGGTCGACCAAAGAAGTTGAGTCCACGTGTTCGGCGTCATATCCAGAGGTTGGCTTTAAAAAATAGACAAATGAGTGCTGCCAGCATTGCTGCAGAGGTTAAAGACGTGGAAGGTCAGCCTGTCAGTGCTCAGACCATACACCGCACACTGCATCAACTCGGTCTGCATGGTCGTCATCCCAGAAAGAAGCTGACGCACAAGAAAGCCAGCAAACAGTTTGCTGAAAACAAGCAGTCCAAGAACATGGATTACTGGAATGCCCTGTGGTCTGACGAGACCAAGATAAACTTGTTTGGCTCAGATGGTGTCCAGCATGTGTGGCGGCGCCCTGGTGAGAAGTACCGAGACAACTGTATCTTGCCTACAGTCAAGCATGGTGGTGGTAGCATCATGGTCTTGGGCTGCATGAGTGTTGCTGGCACTGGGGAGCTGCAGTTCATTGAGGGAAACATGAATTCCAACATGTACTGTGACATTCTGAAACAGAGCATGATCCCCTCCCTTCGAAAACTGGGCCTCATGGCAGTTTTCCAACAGGATAACGACCCCAAACACAACCTCCAAGATGACAACTGCCTTGCTGAGGAAGCTGAAGGTAAAGGTGATGGACTAAACCCAATAGAGCACCTGTGGTGCATCCTCAAGTGGAAGGTGGAGGAGTTCAAGGTGTCTAACATCCACCAGCTCCGTGATGTCATCATGGAGGAGTGGAAGAGGATTCCAGTAGCAACCTGTGCAGCTCTGGTGAATTCCATGCCCAGGAGGGTTAAGGCAGTGCTGGATAATAATGGTGGTCACACAAAATATTGACACTTTGGGCACAATTTGGACATGTTCACTGTGGGGTGTACTCACTTATGTTGCCAGCCATTTAGACATTAATGGCTGTGTGTTGAGTTATTTTCAGAAGACAGTAAATCTACACTGCTACACAAGTTGTACACTGACTACTCTAAGTTATATCCAAGTTTTAGTTCTATAGTGTTGTCCCATGAAAAGATATAATAAAATATTTGCAGAAATGTGAGGGGTGTACTCACTTTTGTGATACACTGTATATATACAGTAGTGTTCAAAAAAATAGCAGTGATTTTAAAAAAGTAAATAAAGCACAACATCATTATAATAACTTTTATTTCCATAAATGCAAATGCACTGAAAATACTACACTTTCAATTCTAAATCAAAACATTAACAAAATGTAGCCAGTTTGTGTTAATCCTTTACAGAAAGTTAAGAAAAATGAATATTAGGCTGTTAAAAAAAATAGCAGTGCCAGCATTTTTCTTTAATAACTCAAAAAAATTATCTATAAACTGAAAAAAAATGTTTGAGGTTTCACTTTACTTTAAATTTCTGAACTGATATTTAGCGGCATAACAATTGTTTCCGAGATCTGTGTTGCATGGAGTCGACCAACTTCTGGCACCTCTGAACAGGTATTCCTGTCCAGGATGATTAGATTACATTCCACAGTTCTTCTGCAATTTTGGGTTTTGCCTCAAAAAAACACGTTTCAGATTTCAGCCCACAAGTTCTCTATGGGATTGAAGTCAGGGGATTGGGCTGGCCACTCAATTACCTCAATCTTGTTTATCTGTAACCAAGATGTTTTGGGTCATTGTCATGTTGAAACACCCATTTTAAGGACATTTCTTCCTCGACATAGGGCAACATGATCTTCTCAAGTATTTTGATATATTCAAACTGATCCATGATTCCTCATATGCCATAAATAGGCGTAACACCATGGTATGAAAAACATCCCCATATCATCATTTTGTACCACCATGCTTTACTGTCTTCACAGTGAACTTTGGCTTGAATTCAGTGCTCGAGGTTCGTCTGACATACTGTCTACGGCCACTAGACCCAAAAAGAATTTTTTGCTTTCACCAGTCCACAAAATGTTGAGCCATTTCTCTTTGGACCAGTCAATGTGTTCTTTGGGAAATTTGAACATTCAGGACATGTCTTTTTCTTAACAACGGGACTTTGCAAGGAGCTTTTGCTGATAAATTGGCTTCACTTAATCATCTTCTGTACTCACTGGTAACTTCAGATGTTCCTTGATCTTTCTGGAGGTGATCATTGGCTGAGTATTTGCCATTCTGGCTATTCTTCGATCCATTTGATCAGTAGTTCCACGCTTCCTTCCGCATCTTTCAGGTTTTGGTTTTCACTTCAAGGCATTTGAGATCATTTTAGCTGAGCAGCCTATAATTTGCTGCACTTCTCTGTATGTTTTTTCCCTCTACAATCAACTTTTTAATCAAAGTACGCTGTTTATCAGAACAAAGTCTGGAACCACCCATTTTACCCAATATTTCAAAAGGACATGTGCTATGACCAACCTGTGCAACATTTGCCACCCTCCTGAATTAAATAAGGGCCAAAATTGACACCCGTTCTTCTGCAGAATGAGTGACTTCACCAACTAAACTCCTCACTGCTATTATTTTGAAGAAGCCCCTTTCAATCAATGCTTCGATTACTCAGAATGAGCGGCATGCATGTCCTGATTGTTGGGTTTGTTTTGTTTTCATTACTTCACTTTCAAGTAAATTTTTTGCTATGTAGAAATAGCATTTCTACTAAAAACAGTGATTCATCAGGTTAATGGTGTTGGACTGCTATTTTTTTGAACACCACTGTACACACACACACATATATACAGGGGTTGGACAATGAAACTGAAACACCTGTCATTTTAGTGTGGGAGGTTTCATGGCTAAATTGGACCAGTCTGGTGGCCAATCTTCATTAATTGCACATTGCACCAGTAAGAGCAGAGTGTGAAGGTTCAATTAGCAGGGTAAGAGCACAGTTTTGCTCAAAATATTGCAATGCACACAACATTATGGGTGACATACCAGAGTTCAAAAGAGGACAAATTGTTGGTGCACGTCTTGCTGGCGCATCTGTGACCAAGACAGCAAGTCTTTGTGATGTATCAAGAGCCACGGTATCCAGGGTAATGTCAGCATACCACCAAGAAGGACAAACCACATCAGTTTCAGTTTCATTGTCCAACCCCTGTATATATACAGGGGTTGGACAAAATAACTGAAACACCTGGTTTTAGACCACAATAATTTATTAGTATGGTGTAGGGCCTCCTTTTGCGGCCAATACAGCATCAATTCGTCTTGGAAATGACATATACAAGTCCTGCACAGTGGTCAGAGGGATTTTAAGCCATTCTTCTTGCAGGATAGTGGCCAGGTCACTACGTGATGCTGGTGGAGGAAAACGTTTTCTGACTCGCTTCTCCAAAACACCCCAAAGTGGCTCAATAATATTTAGATCTGGTGACTGTGCAGGCCATGGGAGATGTTCAACTTCACTTTCATGTTCATCAAACCAATCTTTCACCAGTCTTGCTGTGTGTATTGGTGCATTGTCATCCTGATACACGGCACCGCCATTGGATGCACATGGTCCTCCAGAATGGTTCAGTAGTCCTTGGCAGTGACGCTCCCATCTAGCACAAGTATTGGGCCAAGGGAATGCCATGATATGGCAGCCCAAACCATCACTGATCCACCCCCATGCTTCACTCTGGGCATGCAACAGTCTGGGTGGTACGCTTCTTTGGGGCTTCTCCACACCGTAACTCTCCCGGATGTGGGGAAAACAGTAAAGGTGGACTCATCAGAGAACAATACATGTTTCACATTGTCCACAGCCCAAGATTTGCGCTCCTTGCACCATTGAAACCGACGTTTGGCATTGGCACGAGTGACCAAAGGTTTGGCTATAGCAGCCCGGCCGTGTATATTGACCCTGTGGAGCTCCCGACGGACAGTTCTGGTGGAAACAGGAGAGTTGAGGTGCACATTTAATTCTGCCGTGATTTGGGCAGCCGTGGTTTTATGTTTTTTGGATACAATCCGGGTTAGCACCCGAACATCCCTTTCAGACAGCTTCCTCTTGCGTCCACAGTTAATCCTGTTGGATGTGGTTTGTCCTTCTTGGTGGTATGCTGACATTACCCTGGATACCGTGGCTCTTGATACATCACAAAGACTTGCTGTCTTGGTCACAGATGCGCCAGCAAGACGTGCACCAACAATTTGTCCTCTTTTGAACTCTGGTATGTCACCCATAATGTTGTGTGCATTGCAATATTTTGAGCAAAACTTGCTCTTACCCTGCTAATTGAACCTTCACACTCTGCTCTTACTGGTGCAATGTGCAATTAATGAAGATTGGCCACCAGACTGGTCCAATTTAGCCATGAAACCTCCCACACTAAAATGACAGGTGTTTCAGTTATTTTGTCCAACCCCTGTATATATGCTATATATATAATATTATTAGAAATATTAAAAATGCTTACTTTGATCAACACAATAATTGCATAATAAAACTATTATTTAAAGATCAACAAATCTTTGCATGTGCATATACAATCTGTATTTTTCAACATACCTAAATGCCAGATGCAACTGCTATAGCACAACTGACTTAGACAGAAAACCTTTTTGTTTAAAGCATGTCTTTCTTGTTAGGTGCTACTGAAGAACATGTCCACAGTGTCTATCCCAGCTGTTATGGATCTACTGGCTTTTGAGAGTGTTCTCAGCTGTGCTTACACAGGCCAGCTGAGAATGCTACGTGAAGACATTGTCAACTACCTCACTATTGGGAGTGTCCTTCAGATGTGGCACATTGTAGACAAATGCACAGAACTTCTCAAAGAGGTCAGGAGAGAATCTACTGGAGAAAATACAGCCTTGGAAAACACTAGCTGCAGTAACCGTGTTAACGATTCCGGAGAAGAAAAAGACAATCAGCCTGTGGTGCATCCTCTTACCCGTCCCTCATTAAATGAGAGTCAGTCTCCCAGCAGCACAAACTATTTTAGTCCCAAAGATGTTAATTCTGGTGGAGCCACTGCATCATCTGGAGCTGTGGGAGAAGAAGGTGTACATTCTACTCCTAACTACTGCATGCCATCCAGTCGGGAAGAGGCTTTCATAATTGATGAAGAGCATGAAGACAATGATGTTGATGAGCTTGTGTATGCAAGAAAACATGAATTGGCAGTTAACAAGAGGAAAAAGTCCACATCACCCTGTGATCAAGAAGTGGGAGTCAGTGACAGTTTTGGGGTTTCATCTTATCAAGATGGAGAGACATCTCCACCCCAAAAGTGTCCCATGTATAGTCAGCCAAGCATTATGCCTCGAAAGCAGTGGGTAGTGGTAAAAACTGAACATTCCAAAGATGATGACCTCATTGTGGTTTCCGGAGAAGAAGGGGGTGAAAATGAAGAGGAAAAAGATTTTGAGGTTGTTAAGGAGAGAGAAAGGTCAAAGACATTTAACATTTCCAATGTTAGGACTCTTTCAGCAGACCTTAGTATCAGGGAGGAAATGGAAGCACAGGTAAGCCATTGCATTAATAAAGGTTGCATTTTTTTTATTTAAAAAAATTCTGCAATTCTTTGTAATTGTAATTTACACTGTAATTAAATGTATTAATTGGTGGTAATTCTACAGGTTGACTACTGCCAGTCGTCTGAAGACTACCTCAAGTTTGAAAGTGGTTTGATGGACCAGGCATCTCAACACCCTCATGAAAACTCCAGCCAGAATAGCAATCGTGCTACCTTACTGGGCTCAGTTCAGACAGCTGCTGCCAGAACACAGCTCTTCCCAATGGACATGCAGGGGAACCAGATCTTTCTTTATAACCAAGCTAACCTAGATACTTCTCCTCCATTAGGAGTACAGGGAGGTTTGCCTGGACTGTCTGTAAAAGGAACTGTGGAGCATGGAGCAGTCCAGTTGTCTGGGCAGGGTGCAACAGACAGTGGATTGGATGGGTTTGATGGCAATGGGACCATTGCCTCAGGCAAAGTTTTTATGTGCCATTGTGGTAAAAGGTTTACCCACAAAAGCATGCGAGACCGTCATATCAACATGCATTTAGACCTACGACCTTTTCACTGTCCAGTTTGCTCAAAGAAGTTTAAAATGAAACACCATCTTACAGAACACATGAAAACACACACTGGTTTAAAGCCCTATGATTGTCATAACTGTGGGAAGAAGTTCATGTGGCGTGATAGCTTCATGCGGCATCGTTCTCACTGTGGAAGGCACAGTGGAATCAGCAGTATTAGTGAGGCTCATGGATCAGAGGGGTCAATTAGCTCACCTTCACACCAACGCCAGCCTTCTGGCAATGATGGTACCCAAGGAAGCAGTGACAGAAGTGGAATTCCAGTCTTGTCTCCACACCTCTCCAGTAGTAATAGTAGTATTGGAGTACCTTTGACCATGGGAGTTGCTGGTCCTCTTTTAGGGATAAATACCCAAAGTGGGATGTATAGTCATAACTCTAGTGTTTATGGGTTAGATGCAGGTCATAGTGAATGTGGGGAAGAGATTAGTGAAGTTTGTGTTGGTGAAAGTGGTGTCAGTTAACCTATTAAGTGTTTAGAGGTTTAGAGGCCTAATAATCTCAATCACAATAATTTTTATTATAAAACTATCACAAATAGTTTTACCTTTTTCTTAAATAATTAAAAGGGACCATATGTACAGTTCCTAATAGTCACAGTATGAGTGTTGTGCATGTGTCATAAAATAAGAACAAATAAATTAGTAATTGTTAGAGCACTTGAGGTGAGGCCAACTATGCGGTAATATTCATATTGTAGACAAACATTATTTGACCTAAGGTATGTTAGTCATGGGTAGTCTTATTATTACAAGGCTTTTAACCACAACCACTTTAAAGTGCCATTAAGTCCAGTGGCTAGAATTTTTATAACATTTATGTCTCATTCTGTTATTTTTCGCAGTAAGTACTTTTAGAGATCATTTAAAATTAATTATATACATCTTATTAAACTTATGTGAATGTTCTATACACAAAGTTTACATTCTTATTTGTGTTTAAGCAAACGGAACTGAGGAAATAATTGCCTAAATATAACTTAATAATGAAAATACAAAGAGGCCAAAATAGGTTTGGTTGTTGATTAGACATAAATAAAGTTTCTGATTTTGTTCATAATAGTTATATAATTTGCCTTCTGTGAAGGCTTTGAAAACAATTACTATATTTTAAAATGTACTTGAAGTCATTAATTAGTGTACTACAAGTGTACTAAAACCTACAATAAGTTGAACTAATGCGAACCTTAGGCCTAGCCCACAATTACATGGTTAAAAACACATCTTTTTGTGTTTCTATCAGTTTTGCATTTCCATAAAAACTAAAACAGCATTTATGACCATTTACATTCACTTCCGATGTCAGACAGTGCAAGCAGAAATTAATAATAGAATTAAATAGAAGAAAGAATAATGTGGTTGTACTGCTGATAATTCCAAACTTCAATAAAAAAAAATCCTTGTTACAACAAAAAAGGTCTATCATGTTCCTACACTATGTTATATCAAACAATTGCTACCATAGAAACAACTGTAACCAAGTGTGTGCACTTCAGCAAAAATAAGAATAAAAAACGGGGTTTGGCTTTGGGTTTTGGAGGCTATAATATGAGCTATAAAATGACTGCCTGGGCTCATTACAAAGATGACTTTTGATATGGAGAAATAATTGTCATAGACAAACTCTAGTTTTGTAAAAATGACTGTATGTTAAGTTAGCAAACCAGACCATCTAATATGTGTAGTGCTGTGAAATAGTATTTGCCCCCTTCCTAATTTCTTCTATTTTTGCAAATTTGTCACATTTAGATGTTTCAGATCTTCCAAATAATTTTATTATAAAATAAAGACAATAAGTAAACATAAAATGCAGCTTTTTATTGATCATTCCATGTATTAAAGATGAAGATAAAGAACAGTGGTAAACCTTCCCAGTAATGACCAGCCTACCAAAATTTACCAAGACCACATTGAACACTTATCCAGGAGATTACAAAACGCCCAGACAAACATGGGATAGATCAACAACATTTTTGCCCAGTGTCTTTTTTGGAATTATGTCCACTTTCTCACTTGCTTTAGTTAGAGTCATTGTGCACATTTCCACAATAAGAAGGCACCGGGCAAAAAATGGCATCCATTGGACAGTCGCAAGTTGCAAAACAATGCTGATAAGGCCCCTTATTTGCCAAAAATAATCTAGATGACCCTTACTTTTGAGATAATATTATGTGGACTGATATGTCAAAGGTGGAATTTTGCATGACATGGGTCCCGTTATATCTGCCTGATATCTGCCTATATCAAAAAATCCTGAAGGAGGATCTCCACCCGTTAGTTTGTAAACCACAGCGCAAGTGCGGTTGGGTTATGCAGCAGGACAATGATCCAAAGCAATGGCTCAAAAGAAACAAAATTAAGATTTTGAAGTGACCTGACCTAAATTCCACTAAGATGCTGTGGCAAGACCCTAAATGTAGAAAGTTTGGTTGCAGTTGGCACAACCAGTTACAGTCAAGCTGGAAAGTCTGCACACCCCTTTCATCTTCTCCACGGTGTATTACATTACAGACTCATTTTATTATAGATTAAGTTCATTTTTTGTCACAAAATTCTACACAAAATAGCCCACAATGACAAAGTGAAAGCAGGTTTTTAGACATTTGTGCTAATAATAATGCAAAAATGCAAAATATCATATGTACACACCCTTTGATATGACACCCAAAAGTGAGCTGAGGTGCATTTTGTTTTCACTGATACTGCTTGAGATGTTTCAACAATTTAATTGGAGTCCACCTGTGGTAAATTCAATTGATTGGACATGATTGAAGATTGCCCACACCTGCCTATATAACGTCCCACAGTTGACATGGGGTCAAAGAAATTATCTGCAGCTTTACAGGTCCCAAAGAGCACATGTCCCAAAGAGTTTGGTGGTTCCAAACTTTTTCTATTTACGAAGCTTCGTAAATAGAAAAAGTTTGGAACCACCAAAAGTCTTCCTAGACCTGGCCGCCCAGCCAAACTAGGCGATTGGGGAAGACGGGCCTTGGCCAAGGAGGTGAGCAGGACCCCGAGGGTCACTCTGACAGAGCTCCCGCATATCCTTGTGGAGATGGGAGAACAACCATCAGAAGATCAACCATCCAGGCAGCACTCCACAAATCACGCCTTTATGGTAGAGTGGCCAGACGAAAGCCACTCCTTAATAGAAGTTTGCCAAAAGGCACCTAGAGGACTCAGACCATGAGAAACAAGATTCTCTGGACTGAAACCAAAATTGAACTTTTTGGCCTGAATACCAAGCGTCACGTTTGGAGGAAACCAGGCACCGCTTATCACCTGGCTAATGCCATCCCTACAGTGAAGCATGGCGGTGGCAGCATCATGATGTGAGGATGTTTTTCAGCAGCGAGACCGGGGCAACTAGTCCTGATAGAGGGAAAGATGAATGCAGCTAAGTACACCAAGATCCTTGAAGAAAACCTTCTCCAGAGCGCTCTGGTCCTCAGCGAAGGGGCGAAGGTTTACCTTCCAACATGACAACGACCCGAAGCACACAGCCAAGAGAACAAAGGAGTGGCTTCTCCAGATCTATGCCTTGACACAATCCTGTTTCTCAGGTCTGCAGATAATTCCTTTGATCCCATGGCTTGGAGTTTGCTCTAATTTGCACTGTCAACTCTGGGACCTTATATAGGCAGGTGTTGGCAATCCATAATCATGTCCAATCAATTGAATTTACCACAGGTGGAAATTGTAGAAACATCTCAAGCAGTATCAGTAAAAACAAAATGCACCTCAGCTCACCTTTGGGTGTCATATCAAAGGGTGTGCACACTTGCATACATATGATATTTAGATTTTTAATATAGACAAAGGTCTTAAAACCTGCTTTCACTTTGTCATTGTGGGTTATTTTGTGTAGAATTTTGTGTAAAAAAATTAACTCAACCTATTATAGAATGAGTCTGTAATGTAATCAAATGTGTAGAAGGTGAAAAGGGTGTGCAGACTTTCCGGCTTGACTGTATAATGTTTGGGCGGGCAGTTATGTTTTCACTTTGTTTTAATTTTAATTTTGTTTTAATAAATAGAATTATCATTTAAAAGCAAAATTTTGTGTTTACTTGTGTTGTCATATTAAAATTTGGTGAAAGATCAAATAAATCTCATGAATTAGCAAAAAAAAAAAGAAATTGGGAGAAGGACAAACATTTTTATTTAACCTGCATGTACAGGTTCAGATTAGAACCCTAATATAGTTTTTTTTTTATTTTTTGAAAATAAAAACTTATTTTACTTTGTCATTATGGGTGAATAAGTTCAGACATTGGTTCAGACAGAGCTTCCAATGAAGATGATATTTCATTGTACTGTACGCATGTTTATGTATATAGGACAAATAAAGGCATTGCATCTGCCCTAGATTATCCTTATCCTTATATAAGAAATGACCACAGATTAATTATTGGTGAGTAAGAAAGGACCTGAAAAATACATGGTACACCCTCGCTAATTTATGTTGTTTTTGTATGTACAAAGCAAAGTGCATTTTATTTTGTAGTATTTTACCTAAAAGTAAGTACAATCATCTTCCATAATCATTGAGAGAATAAATAGCATTGAGGTATTAATCTAATGCACATGATTAGTTAATCATTAACAACTGTGACTAATCTAAGGTCCATCTTCAAACAATTTGACATTTATCATTCTATAGTGAGACAGACTCTTTACATACTTATACAGTATACAAAAATCCACAATATACATCATGTGTCCTACAGACCTCTGTAAGAACATTGTTTAAGACAGCACATTAAGAAAAATGCAGTACAAGGTACACTCCAAAAAGGTTTACAAAACTGTATCTGAATTAATCACAACGGTTCTGGAACAGTATTTTTTGAACAGATAAGAGCAAAATTAAGATGTTTGGTCATTATGCACAGCACCATTTTTCTTGAAAACCAGACACTGTATTACCATCGGCCAAGGAAGGTCAAGCAAGGTGGTAAAGAGGTGTTGATTTTGCCTCTGTAACCAAGATGTTATGGGTCATTGTCATGTTGAAACACCCATTTTAAGGACATTTCTTCTTCAACATAGAGCAACATAATCTCCTCAAGTCAGACATCCCAAGTCTCCCGGAAGTTCCGGGAGTCTCCCGCATATACATAGCGGCTCCCTGATGCCCGCAAGTCAGATAAAATCTCCCGGAATCTAGAACGAGCGGCCAAGAGTGCACACACGCGCGCACGCAGGCGACACAGACGTTATTCCCGATCGCATATTATATCCGTTATCTGATATACAATCTAGCGCACTGTGTAGGAAACATAAATCAATTGTCTAATATACTGTCTAGTGCACTATGTAGGGAACATAAATCCTTTATCTGATATACAATTTAGTGCACTATGTAGGGAACATAATTAATTATGTAATACACTATCTAGTGCACTATGTAAGGAACACAAATCATCATCTAGTTGTACTTTCTAGTGCACTATGTAGTGAACATGAATGCGTTATCTACTACACTATCTAGTGCACTGTGTAGGGAACAAATCAATTGTTTAATGTACTGTCTAGTGCAATATGTAGGGAACATAAATCTGTTATCTAAAATACTATCTAGTGCACTATGTAGGGAACATAAATCCGTTATCTGATATACAATTTAGTGCACTATGTAGGGAACCTAAATCCGTTAACTAATACGCTACCTAAAGCATTATGTAAGAAACATAAGCTTATTATCTAGTACACTATCTAGTGCACTAAGTAAGGAACATAAATCTATTATCTTTCACACTAACTAGTGCACTATGTAGTACACATTAATGTGTTTGTGACGCGAACAGTTAGCTTAGTAGCTCAGTTAGCAGCTCCTAAAAGTTCTGTTATCACCCATATCCTTTGGTGTGTGCGAGAGGCTTTTTAGCTTTTTTTTTTTTTGGGCTTGGGGGGTCGAGGTCCGGGTCCAGGGGTACCTCCCTGAAATGAGTTTTTGCAACTTGGGATGTCTGTCAAGTATTCTGATATATTTAAACTGATCCATGATCCCTCGTATTTGATAAATAGGCGTAACACCATGGTATGAAGAACATCCCCATATCATAATTTTGTACTATCATGCTTTACTGTCTTCACAGTGTACTGGCTTGAATTCAGTGCTCAGGGGTCGTCTGACATACTGTCTACGGCCACTAGACCCAAAAGGAACAAGTTTGCTTTCATCAGTCCACAAAATGTTGAGCCATTTCTCTTTGGACCAGTCAATGTTTCCTTGGCAAATTTAAACCCATTCAGGACATAAGATAAGATAAGATTCCTTTATTGATCCCCATGGGGGAAATTCGACATGTCTTTTTCTTAACAACAGGACTTTGCAAGGAGTTCTTTCTGGTGAATTGGCTTCACTTAATCATCTTCTGTACTCACTGGTAACTTCAGATGTTCCTTGAACTTTCTGGAGGTGATCACTGGCTGAACCTTTGCCATTTTGACTATTCTTTGATCCAGTCGAACAGTAGTTCCACACTTCCTTCCACATCTTTCAGGTTTTAGTTGTCACTTCAAGGCATTTGAGATCATTTTAGCTGAGCAGTCTATCATTTGCTGCACTTCTCTGTATGTTTTTCCCTCTACAATCAACTTTTTAATCAAAGTACGCTGTTCATCTGAACAATGTCTGGAACAACCCGTTTTACCCAGTATTTCAGAAGGAAACGCACTTTGATCAACATGTGCAACATTTGCCACCCTCCTAAATTAAATAAGGGCCAGAATTGACACCCGTTCTTCTGCAGAATGAATGACTTCACCAATTGAACTCCTCACTGCTATTATTTTGAACAAGCCCCTTTCAATCAATGCTTCGATTACTCAGAATGAGCGGCATGCATGTCCTAATTGTTGGGTTTGTTTTGTTTTCATTACTCTACTACACTTTCAAGTAAATTTTTTGCTAAGTAGACTTCTACTAAAAACAGTGATTTATCAGGTGAATGATTAAGGACTGCTATTTTTTTGAACACCACTGTGTTAGGTTGTGATTGGATCTCCCCAGAGGTGGAAGGGCTGTTAAGCTGTATGCCTCTTTAACATTGGCATACAGAAAATCCAGAGTTCTGTTCTCTCTAGTTTTGCACTTTACAAACTGACTGAAAGGTGGCAGATGTGAATGTGATTATTTCAGAGGGGTATGAAGATTTTCTATAGGCACTGAATAAACTGAAGCACCATTACAAAGAAGAGTGGACTTAAATGTGAGAGACTGATAAATTACAAGAATGTTAATTTCAGGTAATTGTTGCTAAAGTAGGTTCTATATGTTACTGGGTTTTATTATCCCAACTGCTTTCTGAATGGTGGTTTACCATTTTGTCTCTCCAGAAAATCCTGTCCTCTGTTTGGGTCTTTAGGCTTCTTAATGGCTTGTTAATAGTTTCTTTAATTGTATCCATTCATAATTTTGCTAGCCATTCTTTTATCCCCTCTATGCATAACTGCCCAATGAATTGGTTTTTCTCATAATTTGTCCAGAACAACTGAGCTCATTCTGGGCCTTGAGTAAGAGGTTAGGTTTGATTCCACCATCATCCCAATTCCCAAGGAACCCTGCATCACAAGACTTAAAGACTACAGACCTGTTGCTCCAACATCTGTGGTCATGAAGTCCTTCAAACGACTGGTTATGACACATCCTAATAGCATCACGGGCCCCCGGCTGGACCCTCTGCAGTTTGCCTACCATGAAAACAGGTCAGTGGATGACACAGTCATCTTGGGACTGCACTACATCTTAGAACATCTGGACAGCCCAAGGACTTATGCAAGAATCCTCTTTGTGGATTTCACCTCTGCGTTTAACACTTTCATACCAGAACTCCTCCACTTCACACTGTCTCAGCACAGTGTGTCCCCGCCATCTGTCAGTGGATCACCAGCTTTCTAACAGACTGAACAGGTGAGGCTGGGGGATGTCAGCTGGTGCACCACAGGGTTGTGTCCTCTCTCCACTGCTATTCTCTCTACTCGAATGACTGCACCTCTACAGACCCAAAAACTCCCAACTCCTAAAGTTTGCAGACGACACTACAATCATTGGACTGATCCAGGACGGAGATGAGTCTGCATACAGGCAGAAGATTGAATGGTTGGTGCTCTGGTGCAGTCGGAATAGCCTAGAGCTGAACACTGAAGACTGTAGAGATGATAGTGGACTGGTATTGAGGAAAACCTCAATACTGCTCCCCATCACAATATCCAACACCCTCTATCAGCCTCTACTGTAGAGACCTTCAGGTTCTTGGGAACTACAATTTCCAATGACCTAAAGTGGGAGTCCAACACAAACTCCATCCCCAAAAAGGCCCAGCAAAGGATGTACTTTCTGTGTCAACTGAGGAAGCATGGTCTGCCACAGAAGCTGTTAAAACAATTCTACACTGCAGTCATTGAATCTGTCCTGTGCACAGTATGGTTTGGTTCAGCCACAAAACAAGACAGAGTTGTGGAAAGAGCAGAGAAAATCAGTGGTGCTCCTCTGCCCATCCTCCAGGACTTATACAAAACAAGAACCAGGAACCGGGCAGAAACAATAATCACAGACTTCTCACACTCTGGATACAAACTTTTTAACCTCCTACCCTCTGGTAGGCTCTACAGAGCCCTACACACAAAATCAAATAGACACAGTAACAGTTTTTTTCCAAATGCCATCAAACTTATATAACTAAAACTGAACTGTTGTTTACATGCCACACTGCACCTTATACATACTGTATTATACTGTAATTTCATTTTAATTTTTACTATTTATCTTATGCTATTTTTCTATTTTCTGTATATATGCAAATTCTGTCTAGCATGTTACATTTGTACATTATCTGCATATAGTTTTGTCTGTACATTGTAGAGAGCTTACATCAGCCAGAAACAAATTCCTTGTGTGTGTAAACATACTTGGCAAATAAAGCTATAAATATAAGGTTGAGCTTTAGCTTTGCAAAAAAATCAAAAGGATTGGAACATAGAGGACCACAAAGGTCATCTTTAATAAATCTAACATTCAGACTTGCCCAGAACCTGGTCATCTAATGGTTAGACAGAGACCTGTAGAGGTTTACAGGCCACAGGTACTTGCACCCACTGTGAAATTTGTTTACATTCAGCAAGGCTGGAATAGGGCAAATTTGTCTTTGTGAGGAATGCATGAGTTTTGTACACAGTTATTATGGGAAAAGAAAATTTGCTTTCTTTCTTACTCTAACTGAACAATATAAGAATAGTTTTTCCCAGTGAAAACACTAAACTCCTAAACTTCACTTAAAACCAAATCAATGTAATCAAGAGGAAAATAGACGGTCACAAGCCATTAAACAAAGCTGAGCTGCTTGAATTTGTCGCATAAAATCACTCATCAGCAGTGTAGACTGAGCACATGACAAGAAACATAAAAGCTGTGATTGAACATTGGGGTATTTTACATAATTTCTTAACTCTTCATAGGTTAAAACATTAGTACAGTATTCTGATACATTCCAAGACCCCCTGAAGATGCCTGAACAGTGAATTATACTCACTATGCTGTGAAAAAGTTTCTTCTTTTTTTGTTTGTGTTTATTTACTGATATATTTCAGATCATCTAATAGTAATGATGTATAATAATTATAATGACAATGATAACCCATGTAAACATGTTTTTTTTTTTAAGTATGATTTCATTTATTGAAAAAAAATGCTGTTCAGCCCTACAACCCTCTGTGTGGCTGGTGAAATTTAACCCAGTTGTCAATGTAATTTGGTTAAATGATTGATTTTACAGCTAAAGGGGTAATTACTTTTTCCACAAAAGTAATTACCCCTTTAGCTGTAAAATCAATCATTTAACCAAATTACATTGACAACTGGGTTAAATTTCACCAGCCACACAGAGGCAAGATTACTGCCAGACCTGCTGCATCTAAATATTACTTAAGTACTGTTGGAAGTGTTACACGCCAGAAGCACATATGAGCATGTTTCTTCAGTGATTCTGAATAAGTATAAGTAGTTCCAGCCAATGGATGTGTCAGTGGAATGTGGTGATCTTACAGTTCAACCAATTATGGCAAACGAGAGAGGGCAGAGAAGCAGGGAGAGCAACACTAATGATGAGTTTGCTATTGTGCTACCTTTTTAGGTATGTATATTACATTTTTGTGCCTTGCGTTTGGATTTTTTGATTGTTGTTTTATGTTAACCCTTCCCTCCTACTCAGCGTGGACAGGCAAGATTGCTCATAGTCCACCCTGTTGTTCATGTTTGCTTGTTTGTTTATTTATTAGGATTTTAACTTCATGTTTTACACTTTGTGTTGTTCATGTAACATATTACTTAGCTATACCTGTTAACAGTACTACATCAGTTCAAATACAGTGGTACCTTGAAACTCAATGTTAATTGGTTTTGGAAGTGGTGTGGAATTTTAAAGACAAATTTCTCGACGAAGGGCGTTAAGTTTAAAGGATTTTGAGTTTAGGAGGCGTTGAGTTACAAAGTACCACTGTACTCTGTAAAACTGTCACATAGATTGTCTCTGTCAGGACCCTTGATATTGTACACCTGTAATCATACTAAATTAATTCTCATATTCTAAAACTATTTTACACATTGTCTTTGTTAGAAATTGATTTTGTATATATTGCTTTTGTCTTTGGCATTGCTGTAAATACACAAAGTGTATGCTGGTTGTTTTAATCGAAGTAAATGATAATAATTGATCATAATATTTATTCCTTTTAGATTCCAAGTTGTGTAGGATATCTGTTTTGTATAAGACACAAGCAATATGTTTCCAACCATGAAGCAAGGGGGTGGCAGCATCATGTTGTGGGGGTGCTTTGCCTGCATTCATCCATTTTTTCTAACTCTTATCAGTCTTCACTGAGAAGCAACACCATAGGGGTGATATTAGCCTGGCAGTGTACAGTGCCTGTTGTTGCCACGACACTTGCTGTTCTGCCCAATATTTATTTTAGTTTTCCATAGACAAATCTTTTTCCTCTTTTTGGTGTTTGAGTGTTCACATGGTGTTCAGATGGTAGTCAATTTAAGTTACTCTCCTCTGCATAGAACTTTTGAAGCTCTTTAAGAGTAAATGTTGGGTTCTTTTATACCTTCCTGACAACCCTCGAAAGGTCTTAATTTTAACCAATATACTGTAATTCCATTTTAAAAGTAAATTTGTGCCTTCTCAATCTTTGTCCAATTAGGTTTTTTTTGCAGATGCTAAGATTTAAAAACTATTTGTAGCACAATTTTGGAAATCACTAATTCATGTAGCCTATATATTGACCTGGTACACTAAACCATAAGCACATTTTCTGCCTTACATTCATTTAGCAATTCTAAAACACACTTTTTGCAAAACAATAATCATGGTTCCTTGCATTAGACACATTATTCAAAACTGAAATCTTTCTTTTGGAAAACACTGCTATGAAAAATACCACACCCAGCATAGGACAATTGTCAGTGTCCCTGGGCAGCGTGGTGGCAACATCACATTAGCAAAAATGGTGGTGTTCATGCTATCCTTGGTCCCTAACACACTGCACAACATGCTTATTCCCCATCACTAGGGGGATGGACCAGAGCAGTCCAGGTTTGTTGTTGTCTAGGATAATGTAAGATGTCACTGGACTGCTCAGGTATGCAATTGAATTAGTGAATATCAGCAATTTGTTGTGCTTTACCTGTCTCCATTCCTATGGAGCGTAATGCTGCATTTTTATCTTTTAAACTTCACCTGATCACATTTTGAGCCAGTTTGCCGCTGATATTTTCAAAGCGCCTTTAAAAAAGTGAATTGTGTGATATTACGAGATAAAAGTGACCCGGACAGAACGGAAAACGCTTAACGTGAAAATAAAGCGTGAAGCTTTTTCAACTCCCCGAGCTGCATAACCACACGTGAAGTAAATCCAGCTAAACACAGATACACTTAGTATTTTAGAGTAGATTTGATGTTTATTTCACACAGATGGATGTTCGTGTTGTGGAACTTTAGTGATGTTTCACCGCTTAAGCTGAGCGCTGAGCTAATCGGCTATTTGCGCCGAGAGTCGTGGAGAAACCGAAGCGCAAAACTCTTCTCACGTTAATAAACTAAATAAAACAACAACTAAAACAAACACATCACATCTTCTTATCACCGATAGTTAGATCAATGCTTTTTACATAAAAACAAACATCTGCAACAGCAGCACAAATGCTCGCACATAATCCACACACTCACCCATGTTATTACTTCTCTTAACTCTTAGTAAGTAACGCCCACTGTTAATGACATTTACATTTTCAGCATTTAGCAGACGCTTTTTATCCAAAGCGACTTACACAATGAGCAACTGAGGGTTAAGGGCCTTGCTCAGGGACCCAACAGTGGCAACTTGGTGGTGGCAGGGCTTGAACCGGCAACCTGCTGTTTACTAGTCAAGTACCTTAACCACTGAGCTATCAATGGTTCTCAAAAACTGGTGGAAATGCGCGTCGGTTCTCTACAGAACACCAAGGTTCAGAGAAACCCGAACCGAACCGGTTCAAGAACCATGTTTTTTTTGGTGGAAAAGGGGTATGAGAGAACCTGTCACTCCAGATGGTACTTCCCCTGCTGTTTGGCCAGAGAGGACATCGCCTGCGAAGTTGATGAGGTCTTGTGGCTGGACTCAAATAAGATAAGATTCCTTTAGTGATCCCCATGGGGGACATTCGAGTGTTACAGCAGCTCCAGTACAGTGTAAGTACAGTAAATAGAGTAAATAAAATAAAGCAGAATAAAATAAAAAATAAGGAAAATGATAGAAAAAATTAGCTATGCTATGCAGTTACTGTTATACAACAGTATGGTAATTAACTTCTGGAGGTGGCAGGAACCAGAGTTAAATTGACAGGTACACTATGTTTTGTCAGTCTGACATTCCTATGTTTAGTTTTTTGTTTATACAGCATGTTTTGCAGTACTTTCTATGCAAAATACAGTAAATAAAAATAAATATTCCCATTGTAATTCTCTTATGGTGTATATGTACTGAATATACAAATAGCCTGTGAAAATACATGTATACATGAGCACTATGACAGCGTTTTACAGCAGACTGCTGCACCCCGCACAAGTTAGTACTGTTTTCATTTATCACATCAGTGTGTAGTTACAGTGGTGTTCAAAAAAATAGCAGTCCAACACCATTAACTTGATAAATCAAAGTTTTTAGTAGAAATGCTATTTCTACATAGCAAAAAATTTACTTGAAAGTGTAGTAGAGTATTGAAAACAAAACAAACCCAACAATTAGGACATGCATGCCGTTCATTCTGAGTAATCGAAGCATTGATTGAAAGGGGGTTGTTCAAAATAATAGCAGTGAGGAGTTCAATTGGTGAAGTCATTCATTCTGCAGAAGAATGGGTGTAAATTTTGGCCCTTATTTAAGGTAGGAGGGTGGCAAATGTTGCACAGGTTGGTCATAGCGCATTTCCTTCTGAAATACTGGGTAAAATTAGTTGTTCCAGACATTGTTCTGATGAACAGCATACTTTGATTAAAAAGTTGATTTTAGAGGGAAAAAACATACAGAGAAGTGCAGCAAATGATAGGCTGCTCAGCTAAAATGATCTCAAATGCCTTAAAGTGAAAACCAAAACCTGAAAGATGCAGAAGGAAGCGTGGAACTACTGTTTGAATGGATCAAAGAATAGCCAGAATGGCAAATACTCAGCCAATGATCACCTCCAGAAAGATCAAGGAACATCTGAAGTTCCCAGTGAGTACAGAAGATGATTAAGTGAAGCCAATTCACCAGCAAGAACTCCTTGCAAAGTCCCGTTGTTAAGAAAAAGACATGTCCTGAATGGGTTCAAATTTCCCAAAGAACACATTGACTGGTCCAAAGAGAAATGGCTCAACATTTTGTGGACTGGTGAAAGCAAAATTGTTCTTTTTGGGTCAAGTGGCCATAGACAGTATGTCAGAGGACCCTCGAGCACTGAATTCGAACCAAAGTACACTGTGAAGACAGTAAAGCATGGTGGTACAAAACTATGATATGAGGATGTTTTTCATACCATGGTGTTACGTCTATTTATCGCATACGAGGGATCATGGATCAGTTTAAATATATCAGAATACTTGAGATGATCATGTTGCCCTATGTCGAAGAAGAAATGCCCTTAAAATGGGTGTTTTAACATGACAATGACCCAAAACATCTTGGTTACAGACAAACAAGATTGAACTTGTGGGCTGATATCTGAAACACGTTTTTTTGAGGCAAAACCCAAAATTGCAGAAGAACTGTGGAATGTAGTCTAATCATCCTGGACTGGAATACCTGTTCAGAGGTGCCAGAAGTTGGTCGACTCCATGCAACACAGATCTCGGAAACAATTGTTATGCCACTAAATATTAGTTCAGTAATATAAAGTAAAGTGAAACCTCAAACATTTTCAGTTTATAGATAAATTTTTTGAGTTTTTAAAGAAAAATGCTGGCACTGCTATTTTTTTGAACAGCCTAATATTAATTTTTCTTAACTTTCTATAAAGGATTAACACAAACTGGCTAAATGTTGTTAATGTTTTGATTTAGAATTAAAAGTGTAGTATTTTCAGTGCATTTGCATTTATGGAAATAAAAGTTATTATAATGATTTTGTGCTTTATTCACTTTTTTAAAATCACTGCTATTTTTTTGAACACTACTGTAAGTAGCAAAAGCTGTTCATTTGATATTTGTGTGTAAAATTTGGATGCAAACCTATCATTTAGAGTTGAAAGCATTTTTGATGAAGTGTTTGCTTTTTTTTAAAAGTGTGCGATGTTTTGCATGCTGATTGTGTGGCTTTGGCTGCCGTGTTAAGCTTTGACAAAAGGGGACAAAGATTCAGAAATTGTGTCTCAGCGACTGCAAAAAACTGTCATTTAAATGGCAACAGGTGCATTTCAGTTGAATTCTAGACATACAGTCAAAGCCGGAAAGTCTGCACACCTTTCACCTTCTCCACGTTTTATTACGTTACAGACTCATTCTATAACAGATTGAGTTCATTTTTTTGCCTCAACCATCTACACACTATCGCCAATAATTACACAGTGAGAACAGGGTTTAGAAAATTTGCATGTTATTTTACTGACAAAAATCGTTTATTTAGGAGTTACATATCTGTACACACCCTTAGCGTAATACTTGGTTGATGCCCCTTTGCAGCAATTACAGCTTCAAGGCATCTTGGGGAAAGAAGCTACGAGCTTGACACGCTTGTTTCTGGACATTTTTGCCCATTCCTCTTGGCATATCCTTGCAAGCTCCGTCAGATTGTATGGGGAGCGGTACACAGCCATTTTTAGCTCCTTCCAAAGATGTTCGATTGGATTCAGGTCTGGGCTTTCGTCTGGCCACTCTACCATAAAGGTGTGATTTGTGGAGTGCTGCCTGGATGGTTGATCTCCCGGATAGGTTCTCCCATCTCCACAAGGATATGCGGGAGCTGTGTCAGAGTGACCCTCAGATTCCTGCTCACCTCTCTGGCCAAGGCCCGTCTTCCCCGATCGCTCAGTTTGGCCAGGCGGCCAGGTCTAGGAAGATTTTTGGTGGTTCCAAACTAATTCCATTTACAAATGATGATGGCCACTGTGCTCTTTGGGACCTGTAAAGCTGCAGCAATTTTTCTGTACCCTTCTCTAGATCTATGCCTTTACACAATCCTGTTTCTCAGGTCTGCAGATAATTCTTTTGACCCCATGGCTTGGAGTTTGCTCTGATATGTCAATTGTGGGACCTTATATAGGCAGGTGTTGGCGATCCCCAATCGTGTCCAATCAATTGATTTACCACAGGTGGACTCCAATAAAACTGTAGAAACGTCTCAAGCAGTATCAGTGAAAACAAAATAAACCTCAGTTCACTTTTGGGTGTCATATCAAAGGGTGTGCACACTTGTGTACATATAATATTTGACATTTTGATTTTTACTAAATTAGCACAAATGTCTCAAAACCTGCTTTCAGGTGCATTATATCGCTAAAAGAGGTCACTGCCATTAGGGATGGCCAAAGTAATATCCACATGAATAATAGGTTTTCCATAAAAAAAAAAAAAAGTCCAGATAATCATGCCCAGTGTTCTGTGACCTTTGTCATAGCCAGCATTAGCTTGTTCAGCAGTAGGTGCTACAATAGCTGTTCCATGGGATTGGACCAGACGAGTTACAATTTCTATAACTTTTTGCACAAAGCAGTCATACAAAACAGCTCCACAAAAATAAGCTTTTATTGAGTTTATAAAAGAACTCAAATTAAATAGGCCTTTCCTGTTTAATCTACATAAAACAAAGACCAAACTTTTACTTGTTTTCAGACATTAATATTAAATACAAATACCATTTAACTATTAAAATATACTAGAAAAACCCTTAGAAAACCCTGAAATTGTAAAAATGTACTTGCAATTGTAAAAATTTACTTTTGTGTCACTTTCAATATTTCACATTGTCAGGCAGATTTAAAACAAAGAAAAGTTACAGTTGACTGGTTTGTAACATAGCAGTTGGTACAGTTTAGTCAGAATCTGAGAGAATGATTACTTCTTCTGGGTCGCACTGTGTTGCCACATTCACCTGTGGGTTAATAAATATGATAAAGCAATTAATATTCATAGTACATCTGTAACTTTAATAAATAGCATACAAAACATATACAGCAGCTTATATTAACATCAACATAAGTTAATAATCTTTTAGTATGTTAATAGCCAGTCTAAGAGTTCCAACAGGTCAAGTGAATCTAAAAAGTCAAGTGATTATAAGCCCTAGAAAACAGTTACTGTACTTCAAACCAAACGCATATCGTTTCAAATTGTGTTTAATTCTAGAACTGATTATACAGTTACGTTCCACACACACTGTAAACTTCCAAAAAATCATAATGTGTTTGCATGGTATGATCTTAATTTTAAATGGCGAGATAAAACTACTACTACTGTCTCAGGTCAAGTTGTTTAGGTGAACAGTTTTTAATTACTGTTGTACAATTTCGGCACCATACATGGAAAGAAGCCAAGATGCAATGTGTGTGGCTTAAGTTTTAATTTTTATGTAACCCTTGACACGCTGAAAACAACATAGCCTATATGAAGTCAAATAAGTGCATTTTTACTGACATGTCAAAATTAATCTAAATCATCTCACACATCCAAACTTGCCTTATTCTTTTTAGGTGGCGGTGTAGAGCAAGAGCTGCTGACCAAGTCCTGATTGGGTGTGTCAACCTGGGTGGAGTCAGCTCGCACACATGTCATTTCCATATCCAAATGGTCATCTCTGTCACAAAGCACAATACACAGCTTCATTTAGTACTTTCAATAATTTCCCTCGGGATAAATAAAGTATCTGTCTGTCTGTCTGTCTGTCTGTCTAGTGCAACGAAATTACAAAAAAAGTAAACAAAAAACCCCAAAACATCTCCCATGTTTAAGCAGCATTTATTGCATGTAAAAGATAAAACAAATTATTAAACTAAAAGACAAGTTAAAATTGTAAAATACATAATTAAAGACCTATTTTCTAATAAAGCTCATGTTTGCTGAAATGAGTTAATTCATAAGCACTTTGTTTTTGTTCTCAACTAAAAGTTTACCAGACTGTTCTGTCTAATGTTGCTATTTAGAACACACCTGTGGTTTGTCTTTGATTCACGTTTCCTCTTCTTGCTGCTACTCGTCAATTTGAGCACCTCAGGGCTAAGTGTCGAAGGACTGCAACCAACCAACTTTGTTAATGGGGTGGGCACTGTGTTCTGATTGGTTGACACATTATTTGTGACATCACTGTTGCTGTTTGGCATAGCTTCAAAATGGCAATTAGAAGCAACGGTTTTCATTGTAGACTGAGATTTGATCACTACTGATTGATTGGGGATCTCTGAGGAGGAAGGACTTTCTATAGCACGTTGGCCATCAAGTGACATTTCTGTAAAATCACCCACACATGTTTCACTGACAGACAGTGGGCTGTCATCAACACTTTCACCTGCATCATGGCTGAACAAATTTACTGATGGAGACAACCCATCATTGGTTGGCTCGTCAGTGTCATAGCTGTGCAACTGCTTATCCTCATCATTGTCATCATTGTCTTCATTGTCTTCATTGTCTTCATCATCTAAAATGTTTTAACAAACAAATAGTTAAAATGTTTGACCAATTAGAGGATGTAACAAAAAGGCATTTGTAAAAAGCAAAATAGAGTACAACACTATTCACTGAATAAAATATTATTTGATCTGCAAGTTAAAATGTTCCATTCTCATTTGAGTTAATGAGAAGATATTTGTATGTAAAGGTTAAAATGTATCATAAGGTGGTTTAGGGGCTTTTTTAAAAAATTCCATTTTATATTTTTTCCATATTGTCAGGTTTTTAGGTTTCTTTTATTTTTATTTTAGTTTTTTTCTTTATTTTCAGGTATTTGTCAATGATTTAAATAGTTTTTTATCTACTAAAACATCAAAAAGCTTTTAAGATTTATTTATTTATTAAGATTTTAATGTTTTTCTTTGGTCATATTCATGACAGAACAGGTAGTTACTCGTTACACAAGATTCATGGACAACTTTGTATCACAAATTCTCCTCACTTGCATGTCTTTGGACTGTGGGAGGAAACCAGAGCTCCCAGAGAAAACTCACACAGACACAGGGAGAACATGCAAACTCCACACAGAAAGGACTCTGATTACTCCACCTGGGGATCGAACCCAGGACCTTCTTGCTGTGAGATGACAGAGCTACCCACCAGGCCACTATGCCGCCCAAAAAGCTTTTAAAATCACATATCTGCAGTTTAACTCTTTTGTATTAATGCATTTAACAGTTTTCCAAAAAAAAATATTTGACTGATTGTACTTTGATACAATCCTTCCTCCCTGTACCTGTTTCTCTGTGTGTAGTTTTGTTCATCAACAGTATAAGTGACTGAATTAACAAACACTGAATGTCCATAATGAGTGTTTCAGTGTCATATGTGTATGTGTGAGAAAGTGAAAGAAAGATTGCAGTTATTATGGTATATGCTTTATTAACAGTGCATGCAGCTGAATTACATTTAACGGATTACAAGTGTTAAACATACTGCCCTAAAATGCTTTTAAAATAACTTGCTAATCCTCTTATCTAACTAACACATTGATGCTTTGCTATGATGCACAAGTATGCATAAAGGCATAATTACTTATAAAGTTAATTTCTGTTTGATGAGTTTATTTACAGCCATTTTTTTTGCCTTAAGAGTTGACTTTACACTGTTTTAGCTGACGTTGCTATTTTAGACAGTCACATGGTTTATGATTTAAGTTTCTTCTTATTGCTGATACACATGACATCAGTTACTAGATGTAAAAGAACTTCAACCTGCCAACTTTCTTCTTGGATTGGTTAATACAATCTACTTCATTGAATTACAGTAGCAGTAGCACCAACATCAACAATTGGTGGAACATCCCTTTGCCCTGATAACCTCTAAGAAGCAATTTCATTGCATTCTTCTTATGAAAAAACTTACAGGTAATTAAGCTTAGACAGCTTTGATGCTGCAACTGCTTTCTTAAAAACCCATTAAAGATTTTCTGTGGCATGTAAAATGTTTGGAACATGTGGACAATACTCCCAATGGTGTCTTCAGAAATGTTAAAGGTTCCAACTGTTTCAGCTATTTTTCCAGCTTTCATTGTTTAAATGCTACATGAGAATTTCTTTTGCCAAAATGTCAATACCGAGAAAAAAAAAAAAACACCAGGTCAACCTGCAAGACTATTAAGATATACCAGTAAAAGCAATGAAAACAACTGGTCTATATGTGTTTACTCATCATTTTTAATCAAAATCTTTTTTGTTCATGTCACCTGGTCCCACTTGTGCTGTGCTGGCCTGGATCTCTTCCTCAATATCAGGATCTGATGAAGCATCCTCCTCTTCTTCCTCCTCCTCCTCCTCTTCCTCCTGCTGCTGATCACACTTATCCCACTCTGGTTCTTTTGTAGCATTCTGTTGGCCATTCTACAGAAAAATAGTAAAAAGTATTAAAGGGAGACAAAATACTTTGAATATGTGTAATAAAAATGTTTTATCACCCTCATTGTTTACTGTTCTACATATTAGTGCAAAAAATTAAACCAGTTATTCTTCAACAAAAACCTTTTCAGTCATGCCATTCAGCTTAGAACAAAAAACATTCTTGCAGAATTTTATTAGTGAACTGATATCCCATACCTCTTTCCTCTCTCTTTCTTTCTCCAGGCGTTTCCGTCTTTCCTCCTCCTCTGTGTCATCCTGTTTGTTGGCATATGTATTAATAACCTTCTCCAGGTTTGTAAGAGCCAACGTTCTGTTTGTGCGCAGCTTCTGGGCTAAAACTGTGTCACCGAGGGCCGGGTCTAAGGCTACAGACATAATATAAAAGGGCAGAATTTAGCACTGACCAGTAACTTGAAATAAGACACAGAGCATAACAAAAGAGACTGCCACAGTTTGTGTACCAAGCCCACTCTTTTATCTGAAGGACAGTAGATAGCCTATAGGTTAAGGTACTGGACTAGTAATTAGAAGGTTGCCGGTTCAAGCCTTGCCACCACCAAGTTGCCATGTTGGGTCCCTGAGCAAGGCCCTTAACCTTCAATTGCTCAAAAATCGTGTTCAGTCATAATTGTAAGTCGCTTTGGATAAAAGCGTCTGCTAAATGCCAAAAATGTAAATGTAAATTGACAATCATCAATCTTGTGAGCAAAATGCAGTTCATTCAGGTTTTTGATTTTCTGTGTACAAGAGTTACATCTGCACTGATGATAACCAATCACTGTATAAAATTTGGTGCACACACCAACACACTAACTTACTGGGCTTGTAGAGGTCTGTAAGATGAGAGCCGAAGTTGTATACCATGTCAAGATGGCGCCTCTCTTGAAGCCTGTTGCCTGTTTCACGAAACACATCCTGCGCAATCTGTGTTTGCTGCTTATTGCTGAGCACAAGGCTGTACCTTTCATTAGCACGCTTCACCACTTGAAGAATGTCCCCATAGTCTGGAGGATTTAGTAGGACCTCTGCTCGGTTTATAAATCGCTCAATCTAGGGAAAGCATGGAGAGGATTGAATAGGTGAGATGCAATACAGAATGTATAGACATGTGATGTGAATAATGTGAGATCAGAAATAATTACTTTGAATAAAAATGCCATTGAAGAAAAAAAATGTTTTAAGCAAACAGGTAATGATTAATTTAATATGCTGTCATCATCTACAAATAAAGTTTTAGAGTAACAGTTTTAAGATGTATATTTTTTTTATGCACTACAGAAAAAACACTGTATACTACATTAACACTACAATAAATTAAACAACAAATTTAATGGTTGGTTTTATAGTACCACAGCTTGCAGATGAGGAGTATGATGTATGAAGCAAGTGTATGCATAAAAATAATGCTGAGCAGTAATAACCATTAATCCCATTCTGTCCATCACTCACTGGTGGCACCCCTCCTCAACAGGCAGATAAGTCCAACTAGAGCTTGAGGAGGGAGGGGGGTTTGATGTACCAGGGGGAAGCTGGACAGGCAGCGCAAGCATCTTGGAAAATATTAGGGAATTCAATCCAACAAAAATTAAAAACTAATTGTTGTGTCTATAATTAGCATTTAGTCAATGCAGAATATTACTATAGATTATTTACAATTTTTCCCAGAAGGAAGTGAGGGAGCTGCAAGACTATAATAAATTTTTCGCCTTTAACAAAAGAGATAGCTTAAATTAATGATGGTGACTGTAGATTTATTTATTCAGTTATTTATTTGGATTTTAACATTATGTTTTACACACTTTGATTACATTCATGACAGAAACGGTATTTACTCGTTACACACAATTAATCCGTTCACAAGTTTAATGTCAAACACAGTAATGGACAATTTAGTATCTCAAATTCACCTCACTTGCACGTCATTAATTCAGTGATTATTCTTAAAACACAGCACACAGGAATCCCAAATGTACTGGACAACAATCTAAAACCATACCATTTCTAACTAACATAAGATTGCTTAAATAACAAGCAATACCTTTTTATTGATCTCTGGGTAACGACTGCCAGTGTAGGTAATTCTCTGTTCTAAAACCCTGCCAGTCAGCGTGCTGCAGTCCTTCAGCTCACACAGTTTATTATAGATCTTCATTATCTGAAAATGTATTAGACATAACAGTCTTAACAAAAAACAGTAATTAAGTGTAACTAAGTACTTATCAGGTTCCTATGATGCAAAAGCACAGTTAAATTCTTTGTATTACTAATTTAATAAACACATAAGAGTATTGAAAGAAAAGAAACTGTCATGTTATTTTGATAAATATAGCCATATGGGCTCAGGAGAACACTGGAAAACAGTTGTCACTAAACATAGTCCATGCTGCATCAAGAAATGCAACCTGAAAGTTAAAAGTGAAAACCTGCCAAGTGAAAGTCATTTCAATTCTATGCAAAAATGGTGCAAAGTTCTCTGGGTCTGAACTCATCTATGATAGATTAACATGGCTTATTTTCTCTGTTAAGTTCTTTGTGTTAAAGATGAAATGAACCATCCAGAAAGTTATCAGCTAAAGTTAGCATCTGTCATGACATGGGGGTGCAGTGCCTATGGCATAGGAGACTTGCATATGTGTAAAGGTACCATTGATAGACGTGTATATGTGGATTTTACAGAGACAAGCATTTGGGTTGCAGGTATCAAATTCTAAATTTGTATATTCACAGAATACAACTAAAATGATCTGTAAAAACAGAATACATTGCATTTTTGTCAGGTAAATAAAGATTCAAGATAATTAATGTCACAGACTCATGTTTTATTGTGTTTAATATGCTGAACAGTATTGTTGATTAATTTGAAAAATTTACTCCCTCATCCCAATGTAGATTAATTTAAATATTAAGCAAAATTAGTAAAACAATGATAATATTAGCAATTTTAGATAAAGACAAAATCCTACATAAAGAAAAAAATACCTCAGTACCCAGAAACCCCATTCCTGCCCAAAACTCTGTTTAGGACCTGTTCAGGACCTTCAAATTCTTAAACCATCTAATCCCAGCACTCCTGATCAGTTTAACATCTACCAGCATTCCCCCACTGTAGCAATCTTCATTCTCCTAAGTTATTCAATTACTTGAATAACTTATAACTTAACATATTGATCTGTTTTCCTCCTTATTGATTTATCTACAGTCTCTGAAGATCATTGAAAATCCTGTGTTCTGTGGCTGCTATTATTTCTCTTAAAGCTTTTTTTGACTAATCAGTGTCTCTCCTTAGGTCATGTCCCCACTTCTCTTGGCTGCAGTTACACCCATACTTAAGAAACAGGAGTTAAATAATTTATTTTAAACTACAGACACATCTTCATTATCCCTTTCTTAGCTCAGGTAATGCAAGGAGTTTCAGGATTCAGCATTCAGCTTCAGAATTTTTCTAGAAAATTTTTCTAGAAAAATAAATCTGCATTAGAGTTTCCAGTCTGGCTTCCATACCCTGCACAGTCATTAGACTACTCTGTGGAAAAGGTTGATGATATTCTACTTTCTACTGATGCTGTTTTTAATATCCCCATCCTCCTATAAATCACCGTGGCTTTTGAATACATTGCAAATGATGACATTTCTAGACTTTTAACAATTGGTATTTTGGTTTTAGCTCCTGGTTGATTCTGGTCCTAAGCAGCATCAGTTTATCTCTCTAGGTATTTACAAATCATCCACTGTCCCAGTCACTCAGAGACCCAAGGTTCTGACTTTGGTCCCATTCTTTTTTGTACTACATAACTCCCTGCTAGGCCAGATAATTTGTAATCACAAAGTTTCACTGCTATGGATAATATTCAACTTTACATTAGCATAGGGCTGCACGATATTTCGTTTCAGCATCGTCATCGCGATGTGTGCATCCGCAATAGTCACATCGCAGGACGTGCGATGTTACTTAATGCAAATGAAATCAAATATGTCATGCTACAACTTTTTTGCTGCTTGACACAAAACAAGTATTCACACCGTTCTCATTTTCCATGACATATCTACCAGTGTGTTCAAAACCTAGTGCGATGCCTCACTGTCTTACTACCTACACAGGCAGCTGCCTCAGTAGAGAGGATTCTAATAAGTCATTGACTTAAGGCAGGTTATTGGAACACGCTACTTAGCGATTCCATTGGATTTCGCGTTTAGCATCTTGCCATAAAAACCAATAGAATGAGGTGGGACAGCGCTAACATGTCAACATAACATCTCGATTCGTGTACAGAAAACTGTTACATTTGCTGACAAGCCCAAACTTGCAAATAAAAACACTCGTTAAAAATCAATAATTATTTATTTATGTTTGAAAATAACTTTGTCCGCACCATCAGCCATGTTTACTTTTCTGTGAGAGAAAATACAGTTAATAACCAATTAAAAAATTCCACGATTCAAATCGATTTCACATGTAAAGTGAATCGATATTCACTTTAAACAGCAGAGGGCGCTGACGCAACACACCTAGCCTTGATGACGTCACTGGCGCTATATGCCTGGTTGCCAAAATCGGGGTTTTTCAGCCAAATTGAGCTTGATTCAAAATTGTTTTGCATAGTTTGTACCTACCTCAGAAATAAAAGGGCATTTATTATTTAGACAAATAAAAGATAATCACAAATACAGTATTTTATTTTATTTTTTTTAAGAGAAATAATAAAAGGAAACTGTGTCATCCTTTGTCTTCGATTAAAATAGAAATCGGGAAAAAATCGTATCGTGAACCCAGTATCGTGAATCGCATCGTATCATGGGTAGAGTGTATCGTTACATCCCTACTAAGGACGCTTCCGATTCTCACTCGTTCTGCCTCAGTAGAGATGCCTTAGTAACTAAGGCATCTCGGATTTGGAACAGGTGTATAGCTGCTCTTTTGTTTGTATAGTTTTTTTTAAATAATGTTTACTACTTGAAGAGGTATTGATTGTGAAATAAAATATTAAATGACCCATTTTGTCAATCCTGTTAATTCCCTCATGTGATATTGAAGCTTTCTTAGTTTAATGCTCAGTTTCAACCGAGTACAAAGATGTAGCTTGTCATAATCTTTTGTATCCCTTGTAGGAACCACCCTTTTTCACAGATGAGCCCCTTATTTAGAGTAAGATACATGCATTATTAATATTATTATTAATGTGGTTCCTGCATTTTTTTAATATCGCAATATATATCGCAGGGAAAAAAAGTCAGTTTTTTCCAATATCGTGCTACATTAGCACCACATCCCCATAGTCTCATTTTGGTGACTAAGTGCAAGCATTACCAATTGAATAATAATTGCTAATTGTTCAAAATTAAACTCAGACAAAACTGTCTTGTTACATGGTTTTCTAATTACTCCAGTCTCACTGTAAATGTGGATGGTGTTCCTATTACACCAGCCCTAGTAATTAAAAACCCTGACTGCATTTTTTATTCATCACTTTCATTTGAGCCACACACTTGTGCAATATTTCACGCCTGTGCCCTCTACTTCATGATGCCAAAATGTTTGTAAATTAATTCATTTTCTTTCGTTTGAATGATTGAAACTCAATTTTAATGGTCTCCCTGCTAAACTGCTCAACTGTGTTCAGTTCATTCAAAATTCAGCAGCAAAAGTCCCTACTTTTACGTTGTTCTTACATCTCCCCCATCCTCCATCAGCTTCACTGATAACCAATATCCTTCCATATGAAGTACAAACGTATATTGTTACCTTTTAAAGCCCTTCATGGTCACCCTATATACCTTATTGAGCTCCTTTATCTTTACTGTCCCTCTTGCTCTCTAAGATCTTTAGGCCCTACACTTCTGGCAGTCCCATGTACAAGACTTTCAGTTGTACTGCGCCTAAACTTTGAACTCTCACTCAATCTTTTTGTGACTGCTCTACCATCCTTTTATTGAAAGCTTAATTAAACACTTTTCTCTTTAGTGCTTACTATTCTTCTTCCTTCAAGTCTTAGTTTTTCCTCTACCCACCGCTATTAATGTAAAGCCTCCCTGGGTATGGGAAAGGCACAATATAAATCACTGATTACATTATTATTTTTGTTATTATTATTAAAAACTTTAGGTTAAGCTATAATTTTAGGAATCCAATATCCTTTACTTTTTACAGCTTCCAACAGCAGTACATTTACAGCATTTAAGAACAAACATTTGCTTAAACCATTTAAGAAGACAATAAAGGTATGAGAACAATATTTTTTCTATAACTTTTTTTTTGTTACTTCTTTGTTTTAAAATGCATGGTTAGTTTTCACTTAAGTACTAAAATAAGTAGGTGTGTCTACAGTCATCATAATAAAAATAAACACTATGGAATGCTTTCTTTCAGACCTGGGTGATGTTCTGTACCACTATTATTACTTGAACCAGTCGCAGCATCTGATTATGTGTCAATAATGTGTTAGTAGTTGGTGCAATTATTTGGAATAATTTCTTGCTGCCACTATAAAATACATAAACCAAATAATGGTTAATTATTCACGGAATATATACAATCGTACATATACTGAATTTACAGTCTACTCTAATGGGCACATAAAAAACTTACTTTGCGCTTGAGCTTATGCTCCTGAATGTAGCTGGAGTCCTCCTTCTCTAGATCCTCCAAATCCAAATCCCTCTGCTGCAGCCGCTTGATCTCATCATTATAAACCTTCAATAAGTTCTCCAGATATGCTATCTGTATAAGAGAAGGTGTATTGCACTTTACTGATGTTTAGGTGTCATGTGCCTATTACAGTGGCAAACCAACCTTGTCATAATATTTTCACAAATATATAATTTTTCATAGTTTTCAACCAAGTAAGAACAAAGACATTTGTTTGTTTCTATCTGCACATTGGCCTACTATTTGTAGGTTATAAAATCTTAGATAATTAAAAAGTAAAATAAAAGACACAGCAATGTAACATGTAACACAGCAATAAATCTGCCTGTCGTAGCTTTTTTATGAGTGTGTTACGGTCATCAAATTCAGAATTTGTTTATATTTTGTTGGTCTGTAAAAAAATTGTAAATCTTTTTTGTGCTTTCGTCAGTTAAATAAAGGTTCAAGAAAAAAACAAGACAATTAGTAAACAAGTAATAGTAAATTATCTTTGGAACTTTTAGTAAATTGGAAATACTCACACTCCTAAGGAAAATAAGAATTTAAAACTTTAAACTTGAAGGCACTTTGATGGAGCAGCAGTCCATTAAGCCATCAGCTCAGCTATTTCCTCGGTTATAGGATGGATTGGTCCCCTGTCCAGGACATTTTTAACTTGTGCCCAGTGTCTCAGGGTAGATTTGAAATCACCGTGACCCTGACCAGGATTTTATTAATACTGCCATATCACAATTTAGATCCTACATAATCTTGCTGCTTGTCTATATAACCTAAAGTTGGGTTACAATATGATTAAACCATTGAAAACACTAACATTCCTTGATTTGCTTTAGCTATGATGTGTTTATATAAACACCACCCAGATATGTGTTCAAAGTGTGTTGCAACTATGGTGAAAACTAGTAAAAAGTCACAAAAGCAAAAATGAGATAAATTATCTGCACCAAAAGGGCAGTGTGTACAACATTCCTACATTCAACATTTGAAGTATTGTCCAGAAGTTCCAAACTTATTGGCGACGCAGCTGACCTGCCTGCTCCATTGCCAGACTTCACAACACTCACTACTCTTGACCAAGAAGCACAGAAAATGTCAACTTAAATACACCAGAAAGTTCTGAGACATAGTTCTATAAAGTGACAAATTAAAACCAGAATTGTTTGATCATATGGATCAGCAATTTGTCTGGTGCAAAAAAGGACATACCAAAATCACTTATTAGACAAGGTAGAAGGATGTTTCACCAAGTGCTAAGGCTGAATAATTATGCACATCAACATTTGAGATTCGAAATTGCTTCAATGTCTTAATAAATATTATTTTGTTTTAAATTGTCTGGCTTTTCAGATGTAATCCAGAAAACATCAAAAACACTTTTATTATTAAGGAGGTGGTGCTGGAACATGCTGGGTGACACTGTTTAAAGTCAACAAGCTTAACAGACATGGGCTTATAGGCCACCATGCATTGTTTTTAGGTCTTTTCATATGTATAACAATATAGAAAATAAGGCTGTAGACTATCCAGTTTTCTGTTTAAAACTGGCTTAAATTCTACAGAAAGCCCTAGAAAAGCCCAGGAAAAATCTCACAAATTAAATACCATAATAGCATAAGTATAATTACCATGTGAAAAAGTAACGCTATTAAAAAAAACTTTGGAGATCCTGGTAGACCATAACTATACCTGTCTTCTGGAAGCTTTTTTAGTTTTCCTTTCCTCCTCCTCCACGACCTTTGAGGTACATTCATCTTCTTTAATAACTTTCTCATCTGTGCCACTGCTCTCATTGTTCTCTTGCTTTTTGGCATTGCAAGGCTGGATGAAGGCCCTTCTTTTGGCAGAGTGTTGCTTGAGCATGGTGCAGAGTTCATTGATGTAAACAAAAGTTTTAGTGGTGTTGGCCTGGGCTCGCATCAGACATCGGCCCAAAGCGTTCCGGAACTCCACAGACATCAAAAAATCAGATGAGGCCTTGGAGTACTTTGTCTGAAGAAAGGTCATAACCTCTGGGTGTTCTTGAGTATGTGCTGAACAATGATCCACAAACTATATGGGGTCAGATGTTGGGAGAATTAGTTAAAGATAGTTATATAGTTAAAGATAGTTAAAGATAGTTTTAATTAAATGATGATGATAAAATGTTATTAAATACATTCAAAAAACATGAAATATTCAACCAATACCAACCTACAATTAACAAAATTACTTTATATTGAGTTCATTTATCAAACCAAATTCAGTAAACCAAAAGGTATGACAACATTCCCTTAATCACTATTTACATGTTTTAAGTAACAAGGATAATGAAAAACTACTACACAACTGTTTTCACCACAACTACAAATGGCACACAAAAAATTTACATGACTGTTTGAATTTGCACATATTCAAGCACATCGTATTACTCCTTTACTAAAATAAGGCATATCAGGGCTTACTTTTGTACAAATACTTCTGCTTTAATAATAATAACTGTAGAGGTTCTAGAAGTAGCCATCCAATTAAGTGTAATGACAACTGAGAATAAATGTCT
The DNA here is from genome assembly GCF_030014385.1 of Trichomycterus rosablanca. Lineage (NCBI taxonomy): Eukaryota > Metazoa > Chordata > Actinopteri > Siluriformes > Trichomycteridae > Trichomycterus > Trichomycterus rosablanca. The sequence continues at coordinate 12,771,100 of NC_085989.1, forward strand.
AATGAAAAGCAAATAATACACAAAATTATTTATAGATACAATGTTGCAGGAATATATATTTTCACCAACAGTTATGCCTTCAATCAGATATCAAATACACATAGGGACAATTTGTTAAGGTTACTTAAGAAAAGGTTTAACGTTACACTTTTTATGAAAATGCATAATACAAATGAAACATATACAGTGCTATAAAAAAGCAACTGGTTGCTTTCTAAATGTTGTTAAACAAACCCTGACATTATGACAAGACCCTGACATCCTGCCAGATATGATGGGAACCTGGCGTGTTGCACCAATAATGTCAAGAACTCACTACAGACTTTATCACAGACTGGACTGAATAATAACTCCAATTATTTTTGCTAGTTATAACTTTTAGTTCATTTTAATGTGTGTATGATATTGTGTAAATCCTATTTATTCAAATTATTCTCCAGGCTACCCAAGAAGAATGGGTCCCTGCTGAGTCTGGTTCCTCTCAAGGTTTCTTCCTGTAATTTTAAGGGAGTTTTTCCCTTGCCACTGTCGCCCTCGGCTTGCTAAACAGGGGGTTTTTGGTCTGTTGGTCCTGGATTCTGTAAAGTCCCCACATCACCACCACTGCCTTTGTCTTTGGCATTTGGTTATTTAAGCTTTCATTTAGCTAAAATATGTAAAAAACAAATCTTCTATAATGTGCAGTGATTTAATCCTCATCAAATTCAAGCTTTTTTTTATTGTAATATTACCCTTATCCTTCTAACCCCCTCAGTTTTTGTTTAACGTTTTAGCCTCCAACTCAATTTGAAATGGTTGCACAGAATAAACACAGTTATGGTAAAAAATATTAGCACCGAACACAAAAAAAGCTAGGAAAAAAGTGAAACATAATGACATTTCATAGAAATGAACTGGACAACATTACTGGCCCTTAATAAGTGGTAGCACACCATTTGGAAACTATTTTAATATATTTCTATGAAACAGCTATGATTATATTAAGCACTGATAATATGCATTACTTTAATATTTTACTGTTAAATACAGTTTGAATGTGTAAATATTCAAAAAAGTTTAAAACCCATCTTTACAAAAAATATGTTAAATCATTCAACTGTTCACATCTTGTTTTTGCTAATGGGTAAAGAAAACCTGCTTGTTCAAACACCCACCTCTCCAAAAAGCTTCTCATTCTCTATTTTCAAGATATGGCTCTTTTTCTTAGCAGAAGCAAAAGGTGATTCTGTAATGTGAGTTGACTGTGACTGTTGAACTTTTAATGTACTGGTCACACAGGATGTTGCTTGAGGAGGTAATGTAGACACGGAAGGCTCTTCAGTTTCATCATCGTCATCAAGGATCATAATGCTTTCCATCACTTTTGCACAAGCTGCCATCAGTGATGTTACCTAAGATTTTTATGAACCTAAATAAAAAGACAACACAGTTCCAATGTAAGCAATAAATTTGAGCATTACTCTATTTCCTACTTAATGCATAATAACCTGCCACCAAACAACATTGCTGAAAAAAACGGTTTTTTTTTTGTTTGTTTTTTGTGTTGGTGGCTTTTTGGTACTATAAATCTGTAATATGAATTTTAGTATAATAGAAATTCCAAATAGGGATGCCCAGATTCAGTACTGAGTAACAACCTTATGGCCAACATAATATTTTGTATGTTTTACAGTACACTAATTGACACATTTTATGCTCTGAACACATGTGATGTTGACTACCAAAACTCACATTTATTAAACACAGAAATCATTAAATATTTGTTGGGATTTCAAGAAAGCGGCTGCAGCACAAAGGGCATCAAATCTCAATCAGCTGTAAGAGTTTGTTTGATAGCACTTACCAAAATAGCTAATTAAAAAAAGTTATTAAGGCAAAAGAATGTTCCAAACACTGAGACTGGGCATTAAATAACAGTGCACATGTACAGTCACCAAGTAAACTAGATTATTTTCCATTTAAACTCGAAATTAATGATAAAAATTGCTTGTATCAATAAATATTCTTGCTCGCTTTATATTTTCATGCAAATCTGTAAACATCACCAAAAAACTTGTACAGTACAGAGACTATGACTAGTTTTTTTTTTGTTTTTTTTGTTTTTTACAGCGGACAGCTTTTCCATTACAGGATGCTGTTGGCTTTACATTTGTTGTGCAACTTTGGTTTCTTTTTCTTTTAAACACCCCATTCAAACACTGAAAGCTCATCTGATACATTCATTACAGTACAACACGTCAATATCTATGGTCAGTTGCAGTCAATTAAGGGTCCGTTGTTGGTGAATTTGGTACTGGGAGTAACAAAATGTACACAAGTAACATATAGGCTACAGTCCATAACTGTATACCAAAATGTGGATTTGTATGGGAGGTGTATATGAGAAATAAGTAAATCTTACCAAGTGGACGTTTTACATCTGGTAATGATATGTTTTTAAAAAAAATAGATGGCTAATTTCACCCACAGGTTTGACTGAAACAACTACATTTATTGATGATTTTATCCTGGTTTGTTAGTAAGTTTAACTAGTTAAAACAACGTTTATTAATTATAATTTTAAATAAGAGGAGCTAGCTTTTAACTATTAAAAATAGATAACGAAAGCTTTTGCTGTATCTTAATTTACTTAGCTTGTTAGCATACCAGAAAGCATTAGCCTAGTTTTAAGGTTGTAATTTTAACTGGTAAACTGTACAAAAACAATAAGTCATACACTTTAGCCAAATTAATCGGAGAGTCAATCTTTACTAAACATATAAATATATAAGCTCCACGACCTAATACAATTCTTATATAAAGAAACGTCAAACAATACTACTTACGCGCTTGACTCTGGAACCAACTGATCAAGACAACATGCCCAGGTTGCCAGATCCTGGTGACAAAATCCACACGGTTAATGGCCTCGTGTGAGCCAACTTTCATATACAACATAAAACACTATATTTACTCTTTTTTGACATTTAATATTTGGTAATAGTGAGAAGAAAACACAACTGACAACAAAAGTAGCTACATACCTTTACAAGTTATAAAAAACGATCATGGCAACAGCGTGGTTCGACAACAACGAGTAATCTGATTCGATGTTGGTGAAGACTCTGTTTGCTCATTGGTCTGAGGGTCACACCAGTTTCTTTTTCCTAGTCGGTTGGCGCGTATTGTCGCCATCTAGAGCACACTCCATCGGCTTTTAGAATATCCCTCAAAAGCCAGTAGACATGGAGAAGCCAAGAATTGAAGCTTTCCAGTCATTTGTACGGGCAAATTGTTCATTACACGATGCTCACAGTGGGTAAAAGAATAAAACATAAATAGTAAAATATAAATTAAATGTAGATGGAACGTATGTAGAATGTATGTAATTAAATGTAAATGTAAGTCATATAAAGGTTTTCCTGAAAGTGTTTTCTCTAGACATTAATTTTAAATAACATATAGTTTAATATATGGTGGTATAAACAGGGATTTGGTGCAGTTACCTGCTTTACTTTCTGTTAGAACATATGTTATTACTTGTACATCAGTTTTATAATGTACTGAATTGAACATGCAGACTGAATTCCCAGCTAACAATTTTTTGTTTTTTTTTACGGAAATAGAACGTTCCCGTTTGGTTGTGCATTATAGTTCTGGGAACGTTCCCCTAACGTTCCCGTAACCTTAAAATTATTGAAACCTTTAAGGGAACCTTGTACTAACCTTTAAATTATTGAAAACTTTAGACAAGAAAACCTCACTTTCTAGTTGTGCTAATGGAGAGTTCTGCTTGCTATAATACTGGTGCTGGTCATAAAATTAGAATATCATGAAAAAGTTGATTTATTTCAGTAATTCCATTCAAAAAGTGAAACTTGTATATTATATTCATTCATTACACACAGACTGATATATTTCAAATGTTTATTTCTTTTAATGTTGATGATTATAACTGACAACTAATGAAAACCCCAAATTCAGTATCTCAGAAAATTAGAATATTGTGACAAGGTACAATATTGAAGACACCTGGTGCCACACTCTAATCAGCTAATTAATTCAAAACACCTGCAAAGGCCTTTAAATGGTCTCTCAGTCTAGTTCTGTAGGCTACACAATCATGGGGAAGACTGCTGACTTGACAGTTGTCCAAAAGACGACCATTTACACCTTGCACAAGGAGGGCAAGACACAAAAGGTCATTGCTAAAGAGGCTGGCTGTTCACAGAGCTCTGTGTCCAAGCACATTAATAGAGAGGCGAAGGGAAGGAAAAGATGTGGTAGATTCACAAAGAGTGGACTGCAGCTGGAGTATGCAACACATGGGTTTCAGCTGTCGCATTCCTTGTGTCAAGCCACTCTTGAACAAGAGACAGCGTCAGAAGCGTCTCGCCTGGGCTAAAGACAAAAAGGACTGCTGAGTGGTCCAAAGTTATGTTCTCTGATGAAAGTAATTTTTGCATTACCTTTGGAAGTCAAGGTCCCATAGTCTGGTGGAAGAGAGGAGAGGCACAGAATCCGTGTTGCTTGAGGTCCAGTGTAAAGTTTCCACAGTCAGTGATGGTTTGGAGGGCCATGTCATCTGCTGGTGTTGGTCCACTGTGTTTTCTGAGATCCAAGGGCAACGCAGCCGTATACCAGGAAGTTTTAGAGCACTACTTTTTTTTGTATTGGTCTTAAGTAATATTTTAATTTTCTGAGATACTGAATTTGGGGTTTTCATTAGTTGTCAGTTATAATCATCAACATTAAAAGAAATAAACATTTGAAATATATCAGTCTGTGTGTAATGAATGAATATAATATACAAGTTTCACTTTTTGAATGTAATTACTGAAATAAATAAACTTTTTCATGATATTCTAATTTTATGACCAGCACCAGTACATATAGAGCTAATTTATCTCACTGGATCATGAGAAAATTTTCCGGGAACGTTACTGGAACGATACTTCATACACATAAGAAATAAAACCTTATACAAGCTTTAACTAACGTTCTCTGTTAGTTCTCATGAAACCATGAGAGAACGTTAGGTTTCATAGTTTTATAGTTGGTACTTGTAAGTAAAGGTTGATCTGCATGGACCGTCTCAAGCAAAAGGCTGCTTTTTTGGTAAGTTCCTACTAAAAAACTTTAAAGATCATAAGAAAACCTTCCGGGAACGTTACTTTAAACACATAAGAAAGAAAACCTTAAGGCAACTTTTAGATAACGTTCTCTGTTGGTTTTCATAAAAACATGAGAGAACGTTAGGTTTCATAGTTTAGCCGCACTATTTGAAAACGGAAATGAAACATTTCACATGAAAACGTAAGAATACATAATTCCAAATATATGGTTTGTTCAAGGTAGAATCTGTGAATGTGATAAACAATGTAAAAGTGTTCCAAAAATAATTAGATGGAAATTATAAAGTGCACTCAATCAGACCTTAATCATTATGGTTGTGTATATGGTAAATAGACTGCAATTATATTGTGTCAAAGTGGCTTAAAGTCCAAACTGTCTATATCAGGGGTCATCAAACTACGGCCCGATGCTTTAATTTGACCGGCCCCTTTAACCACTGCAGCAATACATGTTGTCTGGCCACTGTTCATCTTCGAACTCACAGTATTATAGCGGGGGAAAAAATAACAGAGGAAAATTGGCCACCCGGAGTCTCAGTAGATTATACGGCAGCGATCCAACGGGTGGCGCTCCGAGCATGAGGGGAGTGATTGGCGCATCAATAGAGAGATGAGTGACCGCAGCCACTGAACTGTGTTGCAAAGTGGGATTTTGTTATGAAAATCCTCGTGTCCTGTGTTAATTTCATTAAAGCTAATGCTCTTAACTACAGGCAGTTTCAGGAATTCTTGTCTGAGCTGAAGATGTGCTTTACTGAGATCCGCTGGATGAGTCGGGGCGAGTTTTGAAATGTTTTAACGACCTGCTCCCGGAGATCAAGGCATTTATGCATCCAAAATCAAAACTCAAGCACATTGTTTAATTTTTATGCTCTCTTTCCATTGCTCCCCGATCTCAATAAAACATGCACTCAAAGTAACTACCGTTTTCGACAGCATCTACTTCTGTGAGCAGACTTTTTCGAAGTTGAAACACCTTAAATCTCCAACCAGATCCAGACTCACTGATCAACATTTATTAGCTATTATGACTGGCAGTAACAAATATGGAACCTGACACTGTACGAGGTAGGATAATGGAAATTATTGAAATAAATAAAATTTCTGCATTATCATTATGAACTACAATTATACAAAGCACAGACAATACATCCAGTATACATAGTAAATAGCTTTTTTGGGTGTGTTTACTATTTCACCTGCGGTCCGGCCCCCGAAACACTGAAGAACAGTAATCTGGCCCTTTGGTTAAAAAGTTTGAGGACCCCTGGTCTACATAATTATTTTGTCTACGTAAGGACTTAATCCCATTTACCCTTCTTTAGGCTTGTTCCAAAAACACAACATTTTGTAGAGGATGTTGTCCCCCTCTATAGGGGGACAACATCTAAATTCTCAGAATTTAGAGGTCATTTCAGACTCACCAAAGGACAAGTGGAGGTACGTAGAGTATGTGGAAGCCACATAATCATCCAGATGGTTTCAATGTTATCATGATAACCGTCTTTTCTCTCACTTACTATTTAGGATCTTATAAACACGTTTGGCCCTGTCTATATGAATCCACAGCAAACAAAATTGCCACTGACAAAGAGTGTCCTAGCCTGTCTATGGACACTGTCGAACCAGGAGTCATATAGGGGTATTTCAGACCGATTCAGTATCACAAAATCCACTCTTGCCAAACATCTCCATGAGTTTTGTACTCTGGTAAATACACACATGGCACACCACATTTCCTGTTTTTTAGGACAAACCCTGCACAATTCTTTGTTAGGCTTTCAAGCAGCTGGATTTCCAAACACTATCTGTGCAGTAGATGGATGCCACATTCATATTCAGAAGCCACACTGTGACAACCCCTTGGCATATTTTAAGAGGAAACAGTTCTATTTGATCATTCTCACTGGATTTCTGAAAGCAAAGTTTAGGAGACTCTGATGCCTGCACATGAGGAATGTCCAGTCCATCAGCTCAGCAGTGTCAGCTTGTTGCATTCTACACAATGTTTGCTTGGAGCCAGGAGACCAAGATGATTATGTGCAGGATGAAGAGAATGATGAACAGCATTCACTACAACCTCACAACCAAGATGCAGTTTATTATAGAGACATAATAAAAAAAATGTTTTGTGTCATCTTTAACTTTATGCCTGTTGGAGATCATTTTATGTTCAACTTGCTTAACTGTTCACAGTAACAGTAATTGTGACCGGGGTGCCCAAATGTTCGCACACCACTGTATTTTATAGATGCATTGTTAAACAGTAAACTTCAGTATGCTCACCAATGTGCCCAGTATGATTCATTAATGAATAATGTGGTTAATAAGTACATTGTACAATTGTGTAGAAGTTTGTGCTTCTTCGAGCATGGACACATCAGTTATTTAGGCATTGATGATGAATAGTGGCTGTGGTTTATTGAAGATGAATCTCTTAACACAATCATCATCTGAACAAGATTGTTTTTGTCTTCCAGAACAGCTTACCTTCTGACCTTGGTTCTTGTAAAGAAACATGACACCATGCTCATCCACACATCTTTATTCATGTAGCATTTTTAAAATGTTTACAAAGTTTACAGAGAAAAATGAAAAATAAATCAAAGTGTAATAGTAATAGTGGTATTAAAACAGTTAAGATATAAAATATTAAAGCAATTTAGATTGCTTTATATTAATAAAATTAGAAGACAAGAACCATCAGAAGTTCTAGAAAAACATCAAGATAAAAAGATCTGTTACATTAAAGAAATATCAGGTAGCCTACTTGAGTCTTTTCATGATATGGAATGATAATTATGACATATGTTGCAATTTGTACGAAAATAAACTGTCATGCTACTAGAAAGCATGATAGTATTTCGCACATATCAGGTCTTTAAGACAAATAAACTGAGATTTACATTTTAGAATGAAACGAAACAACCGCCAGAGGATTCAGCGGAGCTTCTAGCCAATGAGGATTAAGCTCTGTCGTCATCAAGCCGTCTCTCAGGCAGCGCAGCCCGTGGAGAGCAACTGCAGCGACTGGCTCCGCCGCCTGCAGCCGCCCCGCTCTCGCGAGATTATAACGAGTCTGTCACCGAGACGCGCCGGTGGCGCCGACGCAAGTCGGACAAAAAAAACTAACCGGCATGCACCGTACCGAGCCAGGCGGCGATCGGTCTGCGCAGCGCCGGGTTAAGTCGAACAAGCCTAATGACTTGTTAATAGGTCGTTCTTGTTAACACACAGTACATTATAGTAACATACATTACATAATGCGATATCATTAAGTAGTAGAGACAATATACAGTACAGAGATTAGACAGTTTTTTGTTTTGTTTTTTGCATGAACTAATCTCCCTTCACTTTCCTGAGGATTCATAATAATAATAATAATCATTTTGGTCATAAGTCATGTGGCTGGATTCAGGTTTACCTGCAGATTCATAAACACACTACCGTACTCAGAATTCGGAATCAATGATTAATCACATATGAAATAAGACATGAATGAAGCTATTTCATGTACCTGCACTATAATGTTAAAGGTAACATTATAGTGCAGGTACATGAAATAGCTTCATTCATGTCTTATTTCATGAGTGATTAATCATTGATTCCGAATTCTGAGTTGTGAGCTGTATACATTGTATTGTATAATTGATTACAAGGCTGTAAATTTGATTTCTCTTCATGATAACTCTAGTATACTCATTTTATATAAAGTTTAAAGTTTATTTTATACAGGTAATTTGGGGTTTGTTTTAGGGCATCACATCCAAAGACAACAGAACTAGTATGTTCACAGTTAAAGGGACTAAAAGTTGCAGTAAAACCGTGAACATCAAGTTCATAGCTAATGGTAAACTGATGAACTCACAGTCAAAGTAATCTGTGAAGTTTAACTGAGTAAAACTGTGAACCAAGTTTACAGTGGAACTCTTAAACTTCACAGTAAAATAATCAATCGGGTTTACAGTTTTACTATGAAATTTTTTATAGTAGATCTGAAATAATTCATGGTTAAACTGTGAAAGTTCATAGTGGAACTGTTAACTAGATTACTATAAAATTTCACAGTAGAACCATTAAGTGGCCAAATTATCATCAATTCATAGTAGAACTGCAAAATAATTTGCAGTTTTACTATGCATTTTTATAGTAGAACTGTGAAATAATTCATGATTCTACTGTGAAAGTTCATAGTGGAACTGTTAACTAGATTACTATGAAATGTCACAGTAGAACCATGAAGTGGCCAAATTACCATCAAAAATTCATAGTTGAACTGTAAAATAATTTACAGTTTTACTTTGAAATTTCATAGTACATTTTTTCCTGTGCACAATGTCAGCTTCACATCTGTATAGGAACACATGATGTAAAATTATGTACATCATTCTATCTTGTTTTAATTAAGTTTACTTAATGCACATTCTGTCTGTTTGTTTGTTTTTCTTTCCATGTCTTGCATTCATACTATTACTATTGTTCATTTCGATTTTAGTTATTTCCTAGTTTTTTACAGTGTACTGAGCAATGTCAGATAATGAACACACAACAATCTATAAAAAATAAAGTCGTCTCTTCCGTGCGGATCCGCTTTTAATTACTGTACCTTATAAAAGTCATTTCAATGTGCCAGCTCATTCATGAAAAAAACTCCCAGTATAATTTAGTGCAGAAAATAGATTCTGTCCATAAATTTGTCATCTGATACATAGGTGACTGAAGTACAACATGGTGCAGTTCGTCTTAAAGCAACTAGACCCAAACATGCCTGCTGCCCCTTTTGACCAGCTTTACTCGTATGTTAATACATTGTTTATCATTTAACAATCATTGAAGTCATGGTTGTCTAATGAGCATTTGGGTTGTAATTTGCCAGAGGACTGTAAAGCTGCTATCTGCTGTTCTGAATGTTACATCTCTCACCTTTTCATGACGGTCCGCCTTCATGACCAGTAAAAGAACCTACCACACCCACATAAGGGCATGGCAGGGAGCAAGACACATCTAGCTTAAATTAGACCACATACAGCTGTACAGAAGTATGAGGGAAGAAGCTCCAAGGTTCAGATATACAGTGTATCACAAAAGTGAGTACACCCCTCACATTTCTGCAAATATTTCATTATATCTTTTCATGGGACAACACTATAGACATGAAACTTGGATATAACTTAGAGTAGTCAGTGTACAGCTTGTATAGCAGTGTAGATTTACTGTCTTCTGAAAATAACTCAACACACAGCCATGTCTAAATAGCTGGCAACATAAGTGAGTACACCCCACAGTGAACATGTCCAAATTGTGCCCAAATGTGTCGTTGTCCCTCCCTGGTGTCATGTGTCAAGGTCCCAGGTGTAAATGGGGAGCAGGGCTGTTAAATTTGGTGTTTTGGGTACAATTCTCTCATACTGGCCACTGGATATTCAACATGGCACCTCATGGCAAAGAACTCTCTGAGGATGTGAGAAATAGAATTGTTGCTCTCCACAAAGATGGCCTGGGCTATAAGAAGATTGCTAACACCCTGAAACTGAGCTACAGCATGGTGGCCAAGGTCATACAGCGGTTTTCCAGGACAGGTTCCACTCGGAACAGGCTTCGCCAGGGTCGACCAAAGAAGTTGAGTCCACGTGTTTGGCGTCATATCCAGAGGTTGGCTTTAAAAAATAGACACATGTATTTTTTAGATACGTCCATACCCTCTAGGACCAAGCACCGGACCTGGGGTGACAGGGCCTTTTCCATAGCTGCTCCATCTTTATGGAATGCTCTCCCCAAACACCTACGAGATTGTCCTGACCTGTCCAAATTCAAGTCACTTCTCAAAACTCATCTATTCAGAGTGGCATTTAACTTGTAACAACACGAAATAAATGCTTTTATTTTTGCTATTCTTTTTAATAGTTTTTATACTTAGATCACGACAGAAATGTGAAGTCCTAGATCCTAAAACTTGTAAAGTTTTCAGTTTCCTGGTTGCATGTGAATCTGTCCTGTTTCTGTCTAATTTTAAGAAATTGTTCTATATTTGTTGTTCTCTCTCATAATGTAGCTAATTTTTAATGAACTGTCTTATGCTGCTCTCTTTGTTTTTATCTTAATTATTCTTGATGTTGATGTACTATTTTGATTTTGTACTATGATTTGTATGGTGTATGTATTTGTTTTGATTATTTGTCTTATGTAAAGCGTCTTTGAGTATCTTGAAAAGCGCTATATAAATAAAATGTATTATTATTATTATTATTATGAGTGCTGCCAGCATTGCTGCAGAGGTTGAAGACGTGGGAGGTCAGCCTGTCAGTGCTCAGACCATACGCCGCACACTGCATCAACTCGGTCTGCATGGTCGTCATCCCAGAAGGAAGCTGACGCACAAGAAAGCCCGCAAACAGTTTGCTGAAGACAAGCAGTCCAAGAACATGGATTACTGGAATGCCCTGTGGTTTGACGAGACCAAGATAAACTTGTTTGGCTCAGATGGTGTCCAGCATGTGTGGCGGCGCCCTGGTGAGAAGCACCAAGACAACTGTATCTTGCCTACAGTCAAGCATGGTGGTGGTAGCATCATGGTCTTGGGCTGCATGAGTGTTGCTGGCACTGGGGAGCTGCAGTTCATTGAGGGAAACATGAATTCCATCATGTATTGTGACATTCTGAAACAGAGCATGATCCCCTCCTTTCGAAAACAGTTTTCCAACAGGATAACGACCCCAAACACAACCTCCAAGATGACAACTGCCTTGCTGAGGAAGCTGAAGGTAAAGGTGATGGACTAAACCCAATTGAGCACCTGTGGCGCATCCTCAAGTGGAAGGTGGAGGAGTTCAAGGTGTCTAACATCCACCAGCTCCGTGATGTCATCATGGAGGAGTGGAAGAGGATTCCAGTAGCAACCTGTGCAGCTCTGGTGAATTCCATGCCCAGGAGGGTTAAGGCAGTGCTGGATAATAATGGTGGTCACACAAAATATTGACACTTTGGGCACAATTTGGACATGTTCACTGTGGGGTGTACTCACTTATGTTGCCAGCCATTTAGACATTAATGGCTGTGTGTTGAGTTATTTTCAGAAGACAGTAAATCTACACTGCTATACAAGTTGTACACTGACTACTCTAAGTTATATACAAGTTTTATTTCTATAGTGTTGTCCCATGAAAAGATATAATGAAATATTTGCAGAAATGTGAGGGGTGTACTCACTTTTGTGATACACTGTATTTAGGTGTGCAACATTATTTATTTATGTTTATCTTAATCTGGAGTCCAGGTAGATTTGGCAGTGGGCAGTGGAAAATAGCAATGTCCCCAGTGAGCACTAGAAGCTGGGCTACTTCTACTTCTTCATGTGTGTGACCCAATCACTGATCACTAAAAACCACAATAATTTAAAAGACTCCCGATCACAAGAGATCAAGATGTGTAGTGTAAACTGTACAGCGATCTGACAACTTTGAAAGTTGTGTAGTGTGAACTTAGCATTTGTATAGACTGAATATTACAATTAACAATTTTGAATTGTATTACATTTGCCATAATGTGCATATGATATTTTACTGTATGTTTAGTTGAATTTGCACAGCTTATAAAAAACCTTAATAGCGACTTTGTGTATTTCTGTTGAATTTCATTTTTAGTGAGACATGTAAATTAAATATGGAGATTTGTAAAGCCTAAGACAGAGGGGTGTTTAGTCTGTCAGTCCTGGATTCTGTAAAGTTGCTTTGAGACAATGTCTACTGTAAAACGCGCTATACAAATACATTTGACTTGACTTGGCATTCTGCTTGCTTATTTTGGAAAAAGTGCTCTTGCATTTTGCCATTCTGGGTTACTGCTTCCACATTCTTATGGAAGATTGTAGCCACTTTTTAGCTGAATTGATTTGGCAAACTGTCTCGGAATGGCTTTTTCTCTCTTGTTCCTTAAAGTATTTTATTGGGAGAGAAGCATTGGGGCTGTAATCGTATGCCAGGCAACTGGACTTACTGGACATTGACACCACTCTAGTCAAAGCACTAGGCATCCCTATTGTACCTCTTGGTCAATGGTTGCTCTTGGTCACTAGTGTCTAAGACCTTGAGACCTACAGTAGATACGTGAGGCCATTTAGAATTGTGAGAAAGGTTAACCCTGTAGCTTATAACCTAAAGCTACTTTGTCATTAAGTATGTTAAATGTGCACTGTAACACACAGTCACTTAATAACAAAGCCTTGCTCAGTAGGGACTCCGTCATGAACTACAAATTTGTTTGTCGAATTGAAAAACAGATGCAACCCCAAGGTTACACTTTAAAGCTTGCTATACCAGAGGGCTATGTTTTTATTAGCAAGCCTCATTTGATTGGGTGAGGTCATGGGTTGGCAGTAATTTTAAAATAATGGACTGTAAATTAGCAGTACTCAAAAACTTAAGGCAATTGGTTTTTTAATTTTTAAGTTTATTAATCAAAAGTCAAAGATTTTAGAACTACATATTTAGGGTTGGGTCATATGCTGTAATTACATTTTACTTAAATAACTTTAAAAACATACACAATATTTTAGCTGGTGACACTCTAACCATGTTCTAACCATGCTCTCACAATGTAAGATGTTATGTCGTCTGTCTGGTCCTGGGTGCTGTAAAGTTGCTTTGAGACAATGTCTATTGTAAAAAGCACTATACAGATAAATGAAGGAACGAGTCATTCTGAATTCAGGTAAGCAGACATAACATGTCCTCTTTCATAACAAGTGTGCCATGCTAGAACTGGCTAAGCAAAAGGCACCTGGTCCAGATGACAAAGCAGATGACAACTACTCAGGTTTGGTAGAGTGTTGATTCTCCCACAAGCTGCAAAATGTCTGCAGGAAAGTGTGGAAAAATTGGATATGGCCAGAAGTATGGTCTTCATTCCACTGCCTAAGTAAGGTGATGTCAGGACCAGGGTCATTGCACTGGTCTCACATGCTAGTACGATCATTTTATGAGTAAACCTGAATGATTGAAGAAGCTTGAAGAAAATATTGCCCAAAAACAATTACATCTACATTTTCGGCATTTAGCAGACGCTCTTATCCAGAGCGACTTACAGAAGTGCTTCCATAGTGAACATTACCTTAAGTAAACAACAGTCCAAGAACACAAATCTACTAAAACTCTGTTAGTAAGAGTTAGTTTTAGTAATTTTTTTTTTTTTCAAGAAATGAATGAGTGTTAGTAAGTACAGTAAAGAGGTGGTAAAAAGGTTTTAATCGTCTTTTGAAGACAGCAAGAGACTCAAATGGTTGGACAGACAGAGAAAGTTCATTCCACCACTTGGGTGCAAGTACAGAAAAAAAAGCCTTGATGCATGTCTTCCTCGAGTCCTGGGTGGAGGATCAAGTCAAGCGAGACTAGTGGCTCGGAGGTTGCGTGGTACAGAGCTGGGTTTTATTAGACCTCGAACGTAGCTTGGAGCTGGTCCATTTTTGGCTTTGTAGGCGAGCCTCAGTGTTTTAAACTGAATGCATGCAGCTACAGGAAGCCAGTGAAGAGAACGCAGCAGTGGGGTGATGTGGCAGTGTTTAGGTTGGTTGAAAACCAGACGAGCAGCTGCATTTTGAATGAATTGCGAGGGTTTAATAGTAGACATAGGAGCGCCTGCCAGGAGGGAGTTGCAGTAGTCCAGCCGTGAGATTACAAGTGACTGGACCAGAATCTGAGCTTCCATGGAGAGAAATGGCCGAATCTTTCTGATATTGAAGAGGAGGAACCGGCACGCTCGTCACGTTGGCTACATGAGGAGAGAAGGTCAGTTGGTTATCCAGGATGACACCAAGTCTGAAGGAGAAAATGACAGGATGAGTTGAGTATCATCTGCATAGGAGTGGTAAGTAAAGCCATTGGAGGCTTTGATCTTACCAAGAGAGCAGGTGTAAAGAGAGAATAAAAGTGGGCCAAGTACAGATCCCTGAGAAACACTGGTTGAGAGAGTGCATGGAGGGGATATAGATCCCCTCTATGAAACCTGGTAGGAATGCCCTTCCAGGTAAGAGGGCATCCATTGCCATGCCAAACCAGTTTCTCCAAGGTTGGAGAGAGTAGACAAGAGAATGCTGTGATTCACTGTGTCAAAGGCTGCAGAGAGGTCAAGAAGAATGAGGACCGATGACAATTTGGCAGCTTTGGCTGCATGAAGCTTCTCAGTAACCTCCACAAGAGCTGTTTCTGTGGAATGTGCTGACTTGAAGGTCGTGAAGGTCATTCTGAGTGAGAAAAAGAGATAGTTGGTTGTAGACAGTGCGTTCAAGAATTTTGGATAGAAAAGAGAGGAGTGAGATTGGTCTGTAATTGGTAATGTTTATGGTGTCTAGTGTAGGTTTCTTAAAAAGGGGATGAATTGTGCCTTCTTGAAAGCTGTAGGGACAACATCTGATGTCAGGGAGTTGTTGATGATGGGTGTGATAAAGGGGATTAGGTTCTGTGAGATGTCTTTGAGGATAGTAGGTGGTATAGGGTCAAGTGTGCATGTAGTGGGATTGCTGGATGAGAGAAGCTGTGCAACCTTATCTGTGGTGAGTGGAGTGATTCTGGTGAGTGTGTTAGTAGGTTGAGGGTCAGTTGTGAGTGTGTCGGTTGAAAGTGTATCAGTCTGAGAAAAGGATTGATTGATTTTGTTAATCTTTTCCTGAAAGAATGTTGCAAAGTCAGTAGCAGTAAGAGAGGCAGATGGGGGAGGTGGAGGAGGGTTCAGAAGTGAAGAAAAGATAGCATGAAGCTTACGTGGATCAGTAGCAGACTGTTCGAGCTTGGCTTTGTAAAAAGATGTTTTTGCATCAGTCACATCAGCTGAGAACCTGGACAGTAGATCGTGGTAGAAGAGGAGATCAGCACTGAGCTTAGATTTCCTCCACTTTCTCTCAGCTGCCCTTAATTCTCTTCTGTTGCTGCGCAATGCTTCTGAAAACCAAGGAAAAGGTTTTCCTCATTTGAGGGAGAGAGGACAGAGCTGAAGAGATGTTAAAAGAGAAGAAAGTAAAGTGTTAGTAGCAGAGTTGAGTGGAAAAGCAGCAAGCTCGTCAGGGTTTGGTAAAGAAGTTAAAGATGTTGGAGATTAGTGAGGGAGAAGGGAGGAGACAAATATTGGCCAAAAAGATCTCAAACAGATCACAAACCGCTGGATCATTAAGAAGAAAGTAAGAGACTAGGCACTATATTTATGTTTCCTTGATTTCACAAAGGCCTTTGACATGGTACAGAATTTCCAATTATGGATAACTACGCATGGGATAAGTTTATTGTCACTGAATTGCTTGATGTAAATGTCTAAATGATGCTCAGAAAACAACATTGCTTTATTGGCAGGCTTTATTGTGTCAGTGAAGTTGCAGATGGTGTTAATTGATTATCCAGAGCCAAGATCAGCCCACAGACAAACATGCTCAACTGACAGTCTTCAAGTAGCCATCAGCCTACAACTGTTAGGTCCCAAACTACTAAAATTGAGAAAGAAACATCATGGTATTATGATCACACACATGCTCTAAAACAAACAGCACAAAAGTTGGAGTGCAAATGGCAACTAAAAGATAGTATGGAAAGATGCCCTGAGTGTAAACATACCCATGTAAAAGGCAGATCTTAGATTTTTTTTTCTTGATAGAAAAAAATAAAAATAATCTTATACTATACATCTAATATACCATCTGACTGTTCTAGGGATGTTTTTTTTAAATAACAAAATAATAACAAAATAGAATCAAAATCCAATCTCCCAAATTGTGCTTCATTGATTAAAACATCAAAGTCATCGTCATGTATACTTGACCATATTTCAACCCGCTTACTTAAAGACGTACTGTCACACAGTCAGCAACAATAGATACACAGAAAGCACAAAAGACGTGAAACTAGAGAGATGATGGCACACCAAAGCACACAAGAGTGCAAATACTAATAATATGCTGTATTATCAGACAGCATAACAGTACTCTGTACTATTATATAACCCTTTCGTACCACAATAAATTAATCCTTTAGCCTAGAACTCTCTTGGTTTAAATCCTATCTGACTGACTGCTTCCAGTTTATCCATGTAAGTAATAAATACAAGAGTCTTATGCTGTTCTCTACACAATTGATATCTTAATTGTTAATATATTATTATTATTATTTTGTTCATATCACATTTTAAGTACATCTTCTGTTTTTAACCTCAAGGTGGCTCTGGCATGAACAGTTTTACTCACGTTTCCTGCAGGTTTGAGGCTGCCTGGCAGTGTCGCTCCTGCTAAATGTGACGGGAATCTATCATGCATGTACTCAAAATGTCCATAACTATTAGTCTCTACCACAGACCGGACTAAAATATGAAAAATGAACCATGTAAATAGTTTGTTTAATCTATTTCATTGAAATGATCCTTAAATGGGTCCTTGCTTTCTGCCACTGTCGCTTTCTTTTTTGTCCTGGTTTTTGTTAAGCTGATTTTAGACAATGTTTATTGTAAAAAGAGCTGTGTAAAAACATTCGACCTGACTTAACGTTGCCCACACACCTGGTCCAACTCCAAATCTGTATAGCCAGCAACATGTTGCAGCCTGGACAACCAATCACACATCAGCATGGTTACGAGTAAGAAAGGGAGTTCAACAAGATTGTAATGTAGCACTGTTTAACATCCTTGTAGACCAAGTTATGAGAAAGGTGCTACAAGGATTTGCCAGAGGATTTAGGATTGGTGGAAAAACCATTACCAATCTCAGGTATGCTAATGACATTGTATTATTAGTCACATCACCAAACGAACTACAGGAGCTGTGGGGTCATATCGAGAAGGCTGCAAAAGAAATATAACATGCTGATAAATGTAGCAAAAAAAAAAAAAGGATGAGAAACACCAAGTAAATACTGGATATTATGGTGGAAGGTAAAAGACTGGAACAAGTGGAACCTTATATTTTAAAAGTAGAGTATCAAATACTGCAGAATGTGTTGGTGAAGTGAAGTCAAAAATAGCAATGGTCATGACTGTGATGTTAAAATTGGCAAGAATATAGAAAAACAAGTCACTTAGCATCATCATCAAAATATGATTGATAAAAAACCTTGGTCTGGCCAGTAGGCACATACTTATGTGAAAAAAGTTATGATAATTTATGGTAATTAATGACACCCACATGACAAAATTGAAGGCAGTGTTATCACAGGACTTGTGGCAGGAGTCAAAGGAAGAGAAAGACCAAAATTTAGCTGGATTAACAACATCACAACATGGATCGCACTTTCCAAAAAAAGTTAGGACAGGGCAATTTAGAGCTAAGAACTAAATAATGATGTGATTTCAAATAAGTGAGTCTCTGAGAAGCAAAGTTGGGCAGAGGATCTCCAGCTTGTCAACAAATATGTGATAAAATTATTACATTTTTAAAAACGAGTTTCTCAAACAAAGATTGGAAGGGATTTCCATATTATTTGCTCTACAATGCATAATATCATTAAACAATTCAAGGAATCTAGAGAAAATTTATTGTGTAAAGGGCAAGGGCAATTTTTCAACAAGACAATGCAAAACCACATACTGCACAAATTGTTAACAAATTCTGCAATTTTTTGCTAGCTTGCAATTCAGTGGGGTTGAGGTCAGGGCACTGTGTGGGATAGTGAAATTCTTACACACCAAATTCACTGAACTATGCCTTTATGGACCTTGCTTTGTGAACTGGGGCACAGTCATGCTGGAACAGAAACTGCTACTACAAAGTTGGAAGCATACAGTTGTCCAAAATGTCCTGATATGCTGAAGATTTTCCTTCACTGGAAATAAATGGCCTAGGCCAACCCCTAAAAACAACCAGCATATACAGTACATTACAAATGATAGCTAAAGTGACTAAAATGGCATCTGGTGGGAGTCTGTCTAGCCATTTACTAATTGCAATTATGATTCTCTGCATCCACTAAAATATAACGTTGATGCATTAAGTATACATTTCCTAAACACTATGTTTGTAGAGGTATGACAGCATCATGCAGACAAGCAATCAATGGTAAGAAAAATTTGAACCTGACCTTTTCAACTAACTGTGCTTGTTGCAGTGCAGTGCAGGAGCTTTTATTTCTTATTTATCAAGTGCAAGAACCATTACACCTCAGGGGTGTTCCCGCATTCAATTTGGAAAGCACTGATTGAACTTCTCAGAATATAAAATAGCTAGTTATTAAAAACAGTGCTGCTGTTGTTGATAACCAAAAAAAAAAACATTTCTTAAAACATTACCACAATCACGTGAGCTTGGATTAATGTCTGACAAACAGCATCAAAAAAAGTATATAATAAATAAATGTAACTTATAATTGAATTTTTACACTGTCATGTTACAATGAATCATAAAACAGATACACACCAAAAATGAGTCCAACATTTACACCATTAATAGATAAATAAATTAATAAATTTATAGATGTAATATGAAATAACAATAAAATTAATACAGTAGACCCTTGACTTACAAATTTCATTGGTTCCGAAGGGCTGTTCTTAAGTCAAAATGTTCGTTAGTTAAACCTATTTGTCCCATAAGAAATAATGTAAATAAAATTAATCCGTGCCAGACCTCCCAAACCACCCCCTTACCTAACCTTTCTAATGTCTTAAATGGTCTTTTTTGTTATAAATACAAGTATATTTTCCCTTAAATCTTAAATTATAGAATAGACATTACTATAATAAACAATAATAAACAACAATACACAGTAGTACTGTACAGTACATAAAAAACACGCATCACATTTCAGTACAGTACGTGTGCTGTATCATGCACCATAATACATTTCCTTCCTTTTTTTTATAAAATGTATCTACCAGAAACAACAATAACTCTCATATTTCTCTATTATTTCCTTCTTTATTTCAATAGTGTTGTATTTTGTAATTGAGTAAAGAATACTTTACTCAGCGACTTCCTTCTTCTCTCTCACTCACTGTCTGACACACAGTGACAGCTACTGGC
Organism: Trichomycterus rosablanca; assembly: GCF_030014385.1. NCBI lineage: Eukaryota > Metazoa > Chordata > Actinopteri > Siluriformes > Trichomycteridae > Trichomycterus > Trichomycterus rosablanca. The sequence continues at coordinate 12,791,194 of NC_085989.1, forward strand.
AGGAGTAATTATATGTAAACAAATGTAATAGATTTTTTCATTTTCTGAACACTACGATTTTTCTGCACATTCTTTGAGGCCATTTTAATATTGAATTTAAAAAAATATAAAGAAAACATCGAAAAAACACTGTCCGCTCTCCACTCACTGTATATATATATATATATACAGTATATATATATATATATATATATATATATATATATATTAGGGCTGTCAAACGATTACAATTTTTAATCGCGATTAATCTCAGAATTTCATATAGTTAATCGCGATTAATCGCATTAAAAAAAATCTGTGTAAATGTTATAGAAAACAAGGATTTTTAAGTGAAATGTTACAATTAAAATGGTGAACACATATTATGCTAAATGTACTTATGTTAAAAACTGCTGGGACAAGAGAAAACTGTAAGGGAGTTTTATTCACTCACATACTAGGCAGTAAATGTCAGATTGTAGGTTAGAATTTCTCCATCAGCAAACATTGTAGATCAGCGGTGCTTTAGGTGGGATAAGGCGTAGTTATTGTATCAGACTTGTCTGTGGTTGTATCGTGACGATGGTTTGATGGACGTTTCTACACGAAGTGAGTGTGTTTTGACCCTTTGGGGCTTCCATAGTTCATGAACTAACGTGCTCGACTCAGCTTTCCGGTATTCGGTACAGAAGAAGAAGTTAATTAAGTGTAATAAAGTGTTCTGCTCCCGACAACTTGTGAATATAGCGTGTATTTATTTATTTATTATGCAAGTGCATCACTACCACGATCGGTTACATTATGTTAACAAACCGCAAATGAAAAACGGTGGCAAGTCCGACATTAAAACGTTTGTTCTACCAGTCAAGTGTCAACATGAACTAGAATTTGCGTTAATGGCACTAATTTTTTTAATCGCGTTAAATTGAGGTCGCGTTAATGCGTTATTATCGCGTTAACTTCGACAGCCCTAATATATATATATATATATATATATATATATATATTAGGGCTGTCGTTTAACGCGTTAATGAATGCGATTAACACGTTAAAATTGTAATCGCGATTAAAAAAATCTAACTATTTTTATTTGGCTGTTTGTGCCACGTAAATATGTGTCTCTGTGGTAATTAACTGTATTTCAGATGAATTAGGATGTAAAGCGCACGAACTGTCCGATGAAAAACTACTTTTAGCGGTTTTCACTTTTTTTATATGTTGATGAAAGATAAATGAAATCACGCAATCTTTGTAACGAGTATCTCCATTGGCTGCTAGAGCTGTCCATCAAAACCGTGTAGCTCCGCCTCCTCCCCTCCGGTAAGAAGTGAAACTCTGCGTGATGTTTCATCTCTACTGTACAGTTTATTCAGGTTATTCTATCACATGGCTATAAACATGATTTATATTTGTGATGTTTGTAGTTTTTTAAAAACACATTTGTATCTGAAATTTATATGGACTAAGCGTTTACATGGACTGTTTTAATTAACACTTTTTATAGCTACAGTCAATTACTTATATATAATGTCTGGTAACTTGACTGTTTCAGGTATTTATAGGGGTTTAAATGGTAATTTAGAACAATATTTCCCAGTCTTGTTTCTGCACAAACACAGTATTAAAAGGTTTTCTTAATAGATCTATGAAATAATCATATCTGTGTTTTGATGCTTTATTGATGCCTTATATTAGATCAAAACATAATGGTTGGTGCACCTGTTTTCAGTGTCAGGGTTATAAACAGAAAAAGATCCTTACTTTTGTCAGATAATGTGCTTTCTAAAATGAATTTAGATTTAATAATTGTATCATATTTTATGAATGTTTTATTGGTAAACACGTTCTTGCAATAACAATGTGCATAAATGTTCAAATTTTGCTTAATTATTAGTTTGCGATTAATTGAGATTAATCGCGATTAATTTTGTTCTTTAATCACGATTAATCTCGATCAAAATTTTTAATCGCATGACAGCCCTAATATATATATATATATATATATATATATATATATATATATATATATACAGTGTATCACAAAAGTGAGTACACCCCTCACATTTCTGCAGATATTTAAGTATATCTTTTCATGGGACAACACTGACAAAATGACACTTTGACACAATGAAAAGTAGTCTGTGTGCAGCTTATATAACAGTGTAAATTTATTCTTCCCTCAAAATAACTCAATATACAGCCATTAATGTCTAAACCACCGGCAACAAAAGTGAGTACACCCCTAAGAGACTACACCCCTAAATGTCCAAATTGAGCACTGCTTTTCATTTTCCCTCCAAAATGTCATGCGACTTGTTAGTGTTACTAGGTCTCAGGTGTGCATATGGAGCAGGTGTGTTCAATTTAGTAGTACAGCTCTCACACTCTCTCATACTGGTCACTGAAAGTTCCAACATGGCACCTCATGGCAAAGAACTCTCTGAGGATCTTAAAAGACGAATTGCTGCGCTACATGAAGATGGCCAAGGCTACAAGAAGATTGCCAACAGCCTGAAACTGAGCTGCAGCACAGTGGCCAAGATCATCCAGCGTTTTAAAAGAGCAGGGTCCACTCAGAAGAGACCTCGCGTTGGTCGTCCAAAGAAGCTGAGTGCACGTGCTCAGCGTCACATCCAACTGCTGTCTTTGAAAGATAGGCGCAGGAGTGCTGTCAGCATTGCTGCAGAGATTGAAAAGGTGGGGGGTCAGCCTGTCAGTGCTCAGACCATACGCCGCACACTACATCAAATTGGTCTGCATGGCTGTCACCCCAGAAGGAAGCCTCTTCTGAAGTCTCTAAACAAGAAAGCCCACAAACAGTTTGCTGAAGACATGTCAACAAAGGACATGGATTACTGGAACCATGTCCTATGGTCTGATGAGACCAAGATTAATTTGTTTGGTTCAGATGGTCTTAAGCATGTGTGGCGGCAATCAGGTGAGGATTACAAAGATAAGTGTGTCATGCCTACAGTCAAGCATGGTGGTGGGAATGCCATGGTCTGGGGCTGCATGAGTGCAGCAGGTGTTGGGGAGTTACATTTCATTGAGGGACACATGAACTCCAATATGTACTGTGAAATACGGAAGCAGAGCATGATCCCCTCCCTCCGGAAACTGGGTCGCAGGGCAGTGTTCCAGCATAATAATGACCCCAAACACACCTCTAAGACGACCACTGCTTTATTGAAGAGGCTGAGGGTAAAGGTGATGGACTGGCCAAGCATGTCTCCAGACCTAAACCCAATAGAACATCTTTGGGGCATCCTCAAGCGGAAGGTGGAGGAGTGCAAAGTCTCGAATATCCGCCAGCTCCGTGATGTCATCATGGAGGAGTGGAAAAGCATTCCAGTGGCAACCTGTGAAGCTCTGGTAAACTCCATGCCCAGGAGAGTTAAGGCAGTTCTTGGAAATAATGGTGGCCACACAAAATATTGACACTTCAGGAACTTTCACTAAGGGGTGTACTCACTTTTGTTGCCGGTGGTTTAGACATTAATGGCTGTATATTGAGTTATTTTGAGGGAAGAATAAATTTACACTGTTATATAAGCTGCACACAGACTACTTTTCATTGTGTCAAAGTGTCATTTTGTCAGTGTTGTCCCATGAAAAGATATACTTAAATATCTGCAGAAATGTGAGGGGTGTACTCACTTTTGTGATACACTGTATATATATATATAAAGAGAGAGAGAGAGAGAGAGAGAGAGAGAGAGAGAGAGAGAGACGGTCGGAGTGAACTTGTTCGAGACATCATGTGTTTCACAAATTTCGGTTCGTAATCCGAAATTTGTCTGTACGTTAAGTTGAAAAAGATCATTCGTAACCCAAAATGTTCGGATGGTAAACCGTTCGTAACTCAAGGGTCTACTATACTGTGAAAATATGGTCATTTAGAGAGGAAGTTCATATGATATGATTGTTCCATACTGAATTAGCTAAGGAATGGGCATAAATGTACCTTTTATTTTCCATTTGTATAGGTTTTACATTTATCTTTTACGTTACATCAACAAATCAATTTATCAAAATCACTACACTCATTTTTATAAAAACTACAAAGCCTACAAAGTTTAAATAAAGTTCACACTTAGAAAGTTACATTTTAGTTTGAAAAACACATTTATTTCAAATTTTGTCAGATACAGTAAGAGGAAATCAACAATTTGTGTAGGTACATTTTGTCCTTTAGAACATTCCTTTCCTGTAGTGATGAATTAGGTCTGATACATCCTCCTTACACACCTTAATCCAACCATCCTCCTTCATGTGGTATACTAAAAGACAAGAGCAAAAGAGAGTGTTGGATTAGGGGGAACCAAATGTACAGACATTAATCAATTAAAAATGAGGAAATATAGATTTGAATAGTGACAGAGATCAAACATCTGTTTAAAAGATTGTATTATTAACTATGCATTCAAGAATATATATTTTTCTCCAAAATGTGATCAGACATCTGTTTTGTTTTTATTGGTAGTGCAACAGATATTATTCAACACCTGCTATGATTAAATGTGCTTTCTAGTTAGGTTGCCAGATTTCAAATGGTAAAAATATGGGAGGGTGAGGGGTATGATGCATCAGTCATCGTTTTATTCCAAACCCGATGACAGGATGATTAACTAACAACCCTACTTCCAGCATAATTAAATAAACACATTTAGCATACACATAAATAAACTGCAACCTCCAATTACCAAAAGTTGGGACAGTAGGTAAAAAGCTATACAAACAGCAAAAAGATTTTAAACGTTTTACCCTATCACCTCTATTAGGTCATTAAAATATATGCTAGATCTGAATTATGCAAAATATAAAACAAATCTACTAAAGTATTCAACAGGTGATGCATTGTTTAAGCTTCATTTAGGTTTAGGATAGTTTGAGAAGTTTTCCACATTTTCTGAAAACTGTCAATAAATTTTATATTGACAACTTATTTGTGGCTCAAGAATCACTGATAAGGGACAAAACATGTTTTAGTTATTTAATGAAAAAAATACAACATTTATTTAAAATGTACATATGTTTAGACAAAGGTCTCAGCAAACCAACTGACCAACTAGGTAACTACTTAATTTGATCAATTCAACCAGTCCTTCAGTATCAAATAATGGTGTAATAATGTTGTCTACATTTTTGTTTTGATTTCATGCTATTTTAAAAATTCCAAATTCCTTAATTGTGTGTATTGATTTTTTAATATTAAGCATATATGATCAACATACTTGGGCAAAGTAATGACAAAGAACTCTCTCTGGGGCCCTTTGGGGATGGCATATACCGTGTCAGGTATAACTAACTAAACAGTTTTTAGAAGCACTAATTATCCACCTCAGTCTTAAAGTCAATTCTTTCATATTGACAGAGTTAACATTTGATCGAGTTTACAATATAAAATGCACTGCAATGATATAAACATTATTTAAAATATCATAAAAGAAAAAAACGTGGCAGTCCTATCGTCACATCCACCAAGAGGTGGCAGTGAATGATCCAGATGCTGACATGTTGCTACAATAAGTAAGAGGCATTGAAGAATTTGGATAAACTGTGCAAAGCCTGTAAAGAAATACACTATATTTTCAAAAGTATTTGGACCCCAGACCATGAGCTTGTTGGACATCATATTTCAAAAACACATGGTATTAAACACAGTGACCTCTATGTAATCTTCTGAGCTATAACAACAGCCACTATTCCTAGAGGTATGTCTGTAAAAATGTGTGCCCATTCAGTCAAAAGAACATTTGTAAGAAAGCCTTAATTGATGTTCCATTTTACTCCGAAACTGTTGCAACATAAATAGAAGCATATAATTTCCTTCATATAATTGATTCATCACACCATTTAGCAATTGCTGTGGCTGAAACATGTGAATTCAAAAGGTAGAAGGGGTATTCCAATACTTTTGTCCATACAGGGTATGAAAATAATGCTTTAAATTTTGTGTTAAAATGTTATTATTTCTGGTGTTCAGTTAGCAATCTGACTTTCAAACCATTCAAAGATCTTTGTCTTATATACTCCCATACTTAATAGTGTGTCTTCAGTTTGTATTCTGAATGAATATGACTTACGGTTCACAACCCCACCAGAGTAGGCATCCCTGTGTGTGGCATGGGCAATGCCACGTCGGCCTAGCTCATATGCCTCTTCCACGGTCATATCCTCATAGTAGCCACTGTCCACCACCCCGTATGCATAACTGTTTCCGCAACCGGTGGAAAACATTCGCCCAGAGAGTCGTGTGCCATCGTCATCAACATAATATAAACCTGGACCCTGGGAATGTCAAGACAAATGAACAGAGTTACACACTTTGTCAAATTTATGTTTAAGGGTACATTATTTGTATTAAAAAAGTTACTGACAAGTAGTTGACGGCATAAAAAAATCTGGATATAAACACATACAGACATCATACATAAATTGTGGTATGGTGTGTGTGTGTCTGTACCTTCTTGTCCCAGCCACAAATCATGCTGCCCATGGAGAGGCCCATGCCTCTGTAATTTAGCATCATGTTGGACAGCAGTTTAGAAGCTGCAGACACTGATATCCTCTGCTTATTACGTAGTTTGTAAAGCCTGGTATACATAAAACATGGGGTGTAAAAGGGTGTAAACCAGATACAGTAAATTAATTACATAAATAATAAAATAATGCGAAATACTTAATTTAGACAATTTACTGTTATGTCACACAGCAAAAATAAATAATAGAATAATGTGTCTAATGCTTTAACTTTTTTTTCACTAAATGACCAGGAGTATCTTGAATATCTAATTGAGTTTCAGCTACACCCATTACATAAAATCAATTATATATAAAATTATAAGATTCCAAATAAGGGGCGAACTTTCCTGTTCCAGCAGAACTGAGCACCTGTGTACAATGTAAAGCTGAGACAGACTTTAAAGCCTATTCAGACCTTTGGTATAAATGTCAAGAAGCAGTTCCTCTTGTTCAACAAGAAGTATAATATCACAAATGTGCTTTTGACCCACCAATCCTTACAGATATCTAAGTCCTGTGGAAATTCTGTCAATTATTAGAGGGTTTACTGTGCAGTTATGTCAAGAGCTGTGTTATATCAAAAAAAAAATATGCACATGGTTTTGGATTTGAATGTCCCAACAATCTGGTGGTCTTTAAGCTTGGTTTGCAATTTCTGAGGAACCCAGCTCCACACATAGATACAAATGAAAACTTTTCTCTGTTTGTGGATTCATTCCACCCAGTTAGCTTAACAAACCTGCACTCTTTAGCCAGAAGTCTTTCCCAGTACTGGCAGTCTGCTGCACTGCCGGACATGGTGCCCAGAAGGTAAGGGTTGATCTCAATCACCTTATTTGCCTCCTTTGAGGCTGTTTGAAAGAAAAACATTTACAACATTAGATTCTAAATGATTAATATTTACATTTGACTAGAACATGTACAATTGTGAACAACTTGTGTAACTTTAAAGCAGGCTTTGAAGTAATTAATATTTTATCTTATGAGATGTAAACATGCTTACCAATATAGCTACCAGCCGAAGCCCTGGAGTCAACTGCCACGATAACACCATGGCGGAACTTGAAAGCGAGTGTGGTGGTGCCATGATTCATATCTATTGATATCCCATTTTCACAGCTGCATGATTTCATGAAGGTCAAAGGCTGAAAAAAAAAAAAGAGTACAAGTTTAATGCTTTCCAAAGTAATATCCTGGCAAAAACCATTTGAGTAATTCATATTTTGCTCAAGTCTTAGTTTTGGAGAACTGAATGTCCTGCAAATTTAAATGTTGTCTAGGCCACAGCACACCCACTTCAAGAGAGTTTAGTAATGTTGTTATACATTGTACTATTTTTATTTTGTATTGTCTATTTTTTGTACTGAGTGCTGTACTATCCCTTTGCTGCTGCAACAATGTGAATTTCCCCATTGTGGGACTAATAAAGGATTATCTTATCTTATCTTATTACCGTATAAAGTAAAAGCAGGTATGCAGCAATAAGAGAAAACAAAACAACAAGGGTCGAACAGTATCAATATTCTATAGAAGAAATATTAATGTAAATTAGAGTTATGTGTGTATGAGGGTGAGGTGGAGACGACTGACCCATCAGCAACTTACCTGAGAAACAACGTAACACCTACCACATCAGGCCCAAAAGGTTTAATTCAAAAAGATAAACTTTTTTATATTGAAAAAACAAATCTTAATTTAACCAACTAATAAGGCCTACTTACGTCGACTCCAGCTGGCACCGCAAATTCTTGAGATTTTGCCCCAAAAGTGTAGTGATTTGGTCGATCAAAAAGCTGCATTCGCTTTGAGCCAAACATCTGTCCGCCGTATCCGGAAAGGGACAAGTAACCACTCACGTCCAAAAGAGCCATGATCTTTAAAACACAAGAAATGCTATAAAATGTATTTTAAGAGTAAACAATTTTTGACGTTTTACCCCTGAAATATGATTCCTCGATCAAACACCATACGATGTCTATTGAAACTGAAAGATGTGGCGCTGTCGGTTTATTTTACTTTCGGTTTTGAAAATTACTATGCTTATTAAAAAATTATACTGGTTAAACAACATACAAAAATGTCTTTAAATGTCGTTATTATTTTTTTAATTTAAGCCTTAAACACTTTTCTTAAACGTATCCTTCACCACATTCTTTACTTTAAATTATCCGTATTGTGGACCTTTTGCGGACGGTGGTCCAATAGGAACTCTTTTATGTTTACGTCATCAGTTTTTAGGAAGATTTCTAGCCGTCAGGTTGCGTCGGTTACTTAAAATAATCAGAAGTGAGGCGGTTTATGTAGGGTGGATTTGGTAGGCTATATATATACTGGTGCTGGTCATAAAATTAGAATATCATGAAAAAGTTTATTTATTTCAGTAATTCCATTCAAAAAGTGAAACTTGTATATTATATTTATTCATTACACACAGACTGATATATTTCTTTATTGTTCTATATTGTTTATTTCTTTTAATGTTGATGATTATAACTGACAACTAATGAAAACCCCAAATTCAGTATCTCAGAAAATTAGAATATTGTGACAAGGTAAAATATTGAAGACACCTGGTGCCACACTCTAATCAGCTAATTAACTCAAAACACCTGCAAAGGCCTTTAAATGGTCTCTCAGTCTAGTTCTGTAGGCTACACAATCATGGGGAAGCCTGCTGACTCGACAGTTGTCCAAAAGACGACCATTGACACCTTGCACAAGGAGGGCAAGACACAAAAGGTCATTGCTAAAGAGGCTGGCTGTTCACAGAGCTCTGTGTCCAATTAATAGAGAGGCGAAGGGAAGGAAAAGATGTGGTAGAAAAAAGTATACAAGCAATAGGGATAACCGCACCCTGGAGAGGATTGTGAAACAAAACCCATTCAAAAATGTGGGGGAGATTCACAAAGAGTGGACTGCAGCTGGAGTCAGTGCTTCAAGAACCACCATGCACAGACGTATGCAAGACATGGGTTTCAGCTGTCGCATTCCTTGTGTCAAGCCACTCTTGAACAAGAAACAGCGTCAGAAGCGTCTCACCTGAGATAAAGACAAAAAGGACTGCTGAGTGGTCCAAAGTTATGTTCTCTGATGAAAGTAAATTTTGCATTACCTTTGGAAATCAAGGTCCCAGAGTCTGGAGGAATTGAGGAGAGGCACAGAATCCACGTTGCTTGAGGTCCAGTGTAAAGTTTTCACAGTCAGTGATGGTTTGGAGTGCCATGTCATCTGCTGGTGTGGGTCCACTGTGTTTTCTGAGGTCCAAGGTCAACGCAGCCATCTACCAGGAAGTTTTAGAGCACTTCATGCTTCCTGCTGCTGACCAACTTTATGGAGATGCAGATTTCATTTTCCAACAGGACTTGGCACCTGCACAAAGCTACCAGTACCTGGTTTAAGGACCATGGTATCCCTGTTCTTAATTGGCCAGCAAACTCGCCTGACCTTAACCCCATAGAAAATCTATAGGGTATTGTGAAGAGGAAGACCCAACAATTCAGAAGAGCTGAAGGCCACTATCAGAGCAACCTGGGCTCTCATAACACCTGAGCAGTGCCACAGACTGATGGACTCCATGCCACGCCGCATTGCTGCAGTAATCCAGGCAAAAGGAGCCCCAACTAAGTATTGAGTGCTGTACATGCTCATACTTTTCATGTTCATACTTTTCAGTTGGCCAACATTTCTAAAAATCCTTTTTTTGTATTGGTCTTAAGTAATATTCTAATTTTCTGAGATACTGAATTTGGGGTTTTCATTAGTCAGTTATAATCATCAACATTAAAAGAAATAAACATTTGAAATGTATCAGTCTGTGTGTAATGAATGAATATAATATACAAGTTTCACATTTTTTATGGGATTACTGAAATAAATCAAGTTTTTCATGATATTCTAATTTTATGACCAGCACCAGTATATATATATATACATGTGTGTGTGTTATATAAAAGTATATATATATACTTTTTCCATATTAATAAAACAAAGTCTTATTCTTTTGCAGTAATAGCACTTTCATAATGTAAAGACAGGAAATTCATACCTTACTTTAATCAAATAAGAGCATAAATAGCTCATGAAAAGATTAAAAAATATTTTACATATTTTATTATTTTTAACTATAATAAAAACTCCTAACATTTCATTCTTTTTAAAACGTGTTCTTTAATAGAAAATGACGTGCACATCTAAAACATTTATTTAATGTATAAAAATCTATTTTGACATTTTAGCATTTTCTTTCTTTACCATTGAAATGAACACAAAAAACAGTACTGGTTGACTGGACAAGATCAAATGTTTTCTCAGCTCAGGCAGTTTCCATTGTCTGAATTTTCTCGTGCACAAGCTCCAGTTCCAGACGAACCACCTTTTCAGTCAAAACTGGGGTTGTACCTTGCTTATACTTATACTTTTTCTGTCTAAAGACAAAAGAAAATATATGTTATGGGCAGTTAGTAATCAGACAATAATTTGCTCATTAAATATTTATGGTTTATTTAGCATTTTCATCCACAATTTTATTTAAAATTATAATAAGCGAAATAAAGTGTTCTACTGTTATTGCTGAAATTATGTATTTAGAAAAACAGTGGCATGATAAAGCAATGCACCTTCCTTATGTCCCAATTATTAAGGCATGATTATCAAGCTTAGACCTAGATTTTTGTCAGCTACTAAAAATGAAATTACTTGTTTTTTTTTCCAAAATGGATTATAGACATACATTTTTCAAAATATTAGACTTGCTGTTACTTATTATAATTTGCTGTTACTGATTATAGTAAATTGTAATTGCATATTGTATGTTGTACTATGCTGAATAGACTTCAATACACTGGTAAACTAACCAAAGTGAAATAATAAATCTCACCTTCTATCATTATATTCAGATTCATGATAGGGTCTGATGTAGTCAACCCCCTTAGTGGTAATGACACACATGTCTATATTGTTGCCGGAACCAAGGTCACTCATGATTCCCGAATGGATGGAATTACGCACTAATGCCTTGGCCTCTTCTAGCTGAAAGACAAAATAATAACAATACAAAAGGAGAATAAAAAATTTTTCAGTTTAAAAGTTCAGATTTATAATGGAGCCATTTCATAAAAACAACCATTTACCTCCATGTTTGGTTTGAACCTATCCTCTAGGATACCCATGGCAGCTAAATCACCAGACCCTAAATAAAATAAAATAAAATCACACATTAAGCAAAGAATTAATATACAGTAATTTTTTATTCTGAATGCTACATGCTTACCCATGGCAAGATAAAGAACACTCTCCATGTTTCCATATGGCCCCACACTGTAGAGATAACTTCCAGTGCAGTCCACTCCTCCTAGAATCAAATTTGCACCAATCATACCTTGATACCTAAAAAATGACAGCAGAAACGCAAAGATGAACTATGAAGAGCACGGTAGCATGAAAGGTTTTGGCCAAAATATAAGCAATGCAACCTTATTAAACTGAATGTCATGTAAAATGTGCATAAAACTTAGGTATAGCATGCTGTTACTGCACCTGAACAGCAAATCTTGCAGTATGTGAGCTGCCATGATGACTCTGGGGTTTCTGCCGCTATTCATGGAGAAAACTGTGAGGTTGGAAGAAAGCAATTCTGTGGTTTTCTCTGTGTCTGCTGCTGTCCCTGCTCCACAGCAACTAAAATACAGAAGAACATAAATACATAATGTGAATGTACACATTAATTACATTATATAACATCTGGTTGTCTTAGGCATTTATAAAGTGTCTAATTTGTGTGACAAATCTGCTGCTGTATATACAGTACTGTTAAAAAGTATTTGACCCTCTTCTGTTTTTGTTAATTTGTCACATCAAACAATTTCCAACTAATTTAGTATACTATAAAGACAAAGACAAATAAATACACAAGCAAATACAAAATACAAAAGCATAACAACTGCAATCGCACGTTTGTAATAACTAGTTTTAAGTCTTTTTTGTAAAAAAAAGGGCTGTGGCCCTTTATTTTTTGCAGAATTGTTTTAATTTGCCTACATCGGAGGGGTTTCAAGCATGAATTGCCCAGGTCTTGCCACAGGATCTGAATAAGACAGGTTTTTGGCTCGGCCACTCCAAAAACTTCATTTTGTTTATTTTGAGGCATTCAAAGGTGGACATGAGTATGTGCTTTGGATTATTAAACTGTGTTTAAGCTTTAGTTCACAACCTATTCTCCTTCCGCGTTTTCTTATAGAAAGCACAATTCATTCTACCATTTATGACAAGTCGACACAGTCGATTTATTGTGGAATGTGGTGTTAGCCTTACAATACAGGTTACACTATCCATGTCTTTCAAAAAATTCCACCTTTTGGAAAATATTCTGTGGACAATCAGTCCGTAGTATATTATTCCAAAAGCCCTGGGTGTCATCTCTATGTTTTTGATAAGTTATTTGATTGTTTGTCTGAGTTCATTTGTGACCTCCTGGGTGAGTCATCTATGCATTCTTCTTGGTAGGTTTACACTGTCATGTGAATAAATAATTTTTCCAGACTAGTTGATTTTAATGACTTTGTTTCACATAAGTATCCCCGTAAAGCATGTCATCATTTATGTGACCTTTTAGCCTGCTTCACATTGTCTGACAGGCTCTATTTAAGTGATGTTTAGATTCAGCTTTTATCATGGCTATTATATTTGGGTAACTGGTTAATGGAGTAGTTAGGGGGGCAATTCTGATTTCACATTTTGCCAGGTAACACTCAACATTATATTATATTTTTCTTTCAGTACATAAAATCATCATTTAAATCAAGCATTTTATGATTATTTTTGTCTAATATTAAAAGCAGTTTGATGATCTGAAACATATGTGTGCAATTATGCAAAAACAAGATATTAGGAAGGGGGCAAATATTTTTGCACTGTAAGTCTTATGACAAAAATATATAAAGATAATTTTTGTAATACTTACTATATGTTAGGAGCAATGTAGTGAATTTTGGCACACATTTTGTCTGCTACTACTTCACTGGAGGTGGCCCTTGTGTCTGCTCCCAGGACCACACCATCCTGCAGAGTAAATACATTATGGTTTTAATATAATAGCATTTGTTCAGTACACTTTAGTAACCACTTATGCTGATCTGGGTTGCTGTAGGACAACAAATTCAGAATTATTTATTCAGGTAATTACTTATGCATGGGGCTAATTTAAACTAGCAATTATTATTTTAGAAGGTGGTAAAAACTGCGTTACAGAGGGAAGTTCGTGCGTTATGCCAGACTCCACAAAGACAGTAACTAGTAAGGTCAGGGAAGAACCTGAATTTATGGAGCTACGTAATAGCACGTCATAACATAAAATCATGAATAGAAATAACTAATAAAGAGGTAATGTTCTAATTGTTCACCTTATACACCACTCCTGCGATCGTGGTGCCAGTCTTTAGAGGTTTTGGTGTCTTGGTTTTCCTCTCATCCAGAACATTATTCAGCAAAATATTCCTAAATTACAGAGATAGTACATTACTTAAAACAGAGACTGATTCCCTTATATTTCTACTAAACTATATTTTGTTCCCCCTCCAACTTTTTAAAATATACTTTGCGTTGTAGATCTGCCGTGTACATATGCATATTATGTTTAAAACATACAATTTTATATTGTTTTACAAAGTGGCACTGAGCTTACTTTCGTTTTTGATGCGGCGATCCAGCAATTTAAAGCTATAACTACGTCCAAGTTCACTCAGACTAATATGGTTAACATGTTAGCTAAAAACAACAGGTTTTTCTTACCTGGTCGAGTTCTCAAAATTAAAACCTGACACAGGTGGTTCAAAGCGATGTGATAGTGCCATGTTTTCGCAGATCGTTGGGGGCTTTGAGTATTTCGATGCAGCCTGGTGAGCAATGCTATTGCATTTCCGTGTCCAGGGGTGTCGCCGTACAGCTTTGTGCGTGAGCAGATCCCTGCGTTTTTGGGGGGAGTGATACTAAAGACTGATCGCTTTTACCCAACATTTTATTTAACTATGGAAATGCATTCCACGTGTAAAGGTGTCAGTACAGGTGTAAGTACAGCTTACAATATAACGCTAACAACATAGACAATCTGAATATCATACGTAGTTGTGTAACGCTAAGTTAATCACAGAAGAATTGATTAACATAAAAAGATCGGTTGTATTATCGGTTAAATATACATTATTTACACGACATGTGTATGTATTCATTTAACAATTTAAAAACGTGTTACTATTAATTACACTTTTAAAATAATGTTTATTGTTTTAAGGTACTTTCACTTTCAGCTACAGCATTCATGAGTCGAGTCTTGGTTGGCTCCAATTTTAACATTTTTAAATCTGTACTGTTTATTACAAACAATTAAAAACGGACTGCTTTACTTTCCTCTTTATTAATTTAGGTAACCGACCGTATTTATTCCTTAAGACATAATGTCAAAACATGTATTAACTAACAACTAGTACGGCTTTTTTAAAAGTTTTTTTTGTTACTCAGCCAAGTCTGGTGGACCCACCGCATTATTGTGTTTTTAAATCAATACAGCCAACATTTTAAAATACAAAATATCAGATGTTAACTTTAAGATGTTTACAAGCAATAAAGACAGCATATTTGGTTAATATTTACTATTTGGATCATACTTATAAATAACAGTGTCATTCATTTGTTGTGAAATATGGCTGAAAAAATGTTTTTTTTCTTCGAACAAATCGAACTGAAATCTGTCTTCGTCTGTTTCTGTCTGTCTGTCTGTCTGTCTGTCTTTCTCTCTCTGTGTGTTTCTGTCTGTTTCTCTCTGGCACTCTCTGTCTCTCTCACACTCAGAGACACACTCACAGCAGGACATAATGTAGTAAAGGGTAAAGGGACACACTTTTATACCTGCGGGTCCAGTGGACCCGAACACCACATGTGTAATATATATGTGAAGGGGAAAGAGTCTGAGGTTAATATGGTAAACATTGAAAACAGGTCCCACAGACCCGAACACTACACAAGGGTTAAGTCTAACCCTAAATACATTTTTTATTGTAAGTAAGTAGTTGCATTTCACAATGTTTATTTGTGTAGGTTTGCTTAATTTGCTGAATTTGCTGTCATGGTATGGGGTGTGTTTGTTTCACATTTGTAAACGATTAACGCTGATAAAGCAGCACATTTTCCATGTAAACCAGGTATCTTTTTCAGGGATGTCCCAGCTTCTTTTAGCAAGACCATGTATCTTCCCATGCTACAACAGCATGGCTTTGTAAGTGCTGGTGGTACTGGCCTGTCTCCCATTAAAAACTTGTGGATAATTATTCAGCACAATATACAGGGGAATCCCAGACTGTTGAGCAAATAAAGCAAAAATAGCATGAAAAAAACACAGTAGTAGACATGTGCCTGTTCCAATTTTTGTAATATGTTGCAGCCATATAATAAGCTTCTACAGGCCTATACAAAAAGCCTATAAAATGTTACAGTTAAAATATCTGTCTAATTAAATAGCTGTTTCTAACTGAATACCAAAGGGGATTTTTATAAAATTCATAAATTTGTTGTCGGTTTTACCAACGCTTTACCAATGGCAAACACATTCACACACACACACACTCACTCACTCACACTCACACACACACACATACCCAGCACATTAGCACATGCCAAATGAGGCCTGGCATCATCTTGCTAAAATAATCATGGACTTCCCAGGAAAATAAATTGCATTGGTGGCAGTATGTCTCTCTCTAAAATCCCAATATATGCTTCCATGTCAACAATATCTTCACACATATGCAAGTCACCTATGCCGTGGGTACTGATGCACCCCCATACCATGACAGATGTTGGCTTTTGCACCTTTCATTAATAATAATCTGGATGGTTCTGTTCATCTTTGGCAAAGAAAACTTGATGTCTATTTTTTTTCCAAACACAAGCTAAATCAAGGACTCATCTTATGAAAGCACATGTTTTCACTCCTTCAGACTATCTGAATTAAGCATGGGCCAAGAGAACTTGGAGGTGTTTCTGCATAGAATTGATTTCTGAGCCCTTGTGGCTATATTTCTCACAGTAGCTTGACTGTTTTCCATGCAATGTCGTCTAAGAGCTCAAATGTCACATTCTAAATGTGTTTCCATTAACAAAACACAATAAAGTTGATAGTGAAAACATTGGAAATCTATTCTTTCTACTTTTGTCAGTTAAATAAAGATTCAACAGAATGAACAAATAACAGATTCTTCTTCTAACTGCCTTTACACAATGTCCTGATTTTTTGGTTATTAAGATGGTTATTTTATGAAACTTTTTTCATAAAATGCCTTTTCTGGCACCTCAATTTTTAAGACCAAAAATTATTTTGGAAGCTGTGCCACAGCCATTGCAGCAGTAACAATAATGTTCAAGTGCCATGTTAGTTTGTGAATGTTGCTAGTATGATTAAGTAAAGCAGTATTTAAAAAATATAAGCAATAAGTAAAAAAAAATCCTGTTTATATAAACTGTTTATATAATCTGACATCTAAGAACAATAATATTTTAATATCTACACTCTGTTGTTTAATAGACTACCATAGTTGCAGTTAAGTTCAATGGAGGTGTTATTATTGCTTCTGACTCAAGGGCCTCAGTTGGTGGGTGAGTATCATGAAACTATGAACCCAGTATAATGTCTCTGTGCATAGTAATACTGCATCGTATATTCACTTATGCCAAGTTCACATTACACGACTTTCCAAGTCATCAGGTTGCTATACAGTTCACACTACATAACTTGATTTCTTGTAATCGGGAGTCTTTCAAGTCGGTGTGGTTTTCACACTACACGACTGATCGACGATAGAGGATTACATACTACACGATCTATCACCAACTGGAATCGCAGGGGAGCTTCTCTGGTCAAAACTACGTTTTGTCATGAAAACAAATGTGAGAAGTGACAAAAGTTTTAATCATACCATGTCCAAAAATGCATGTCAACAAGTAGCGAGCAATAAAAGTTTGTGCACTGATGTGCAGCGTAATCATGAATCTGAATGGATTTGGCTACAAATCCAGCAGGGATTGTTTGGGAGTGAGCTGGAGGTTAATAAATATTTTTTTTGCAATGCAACGTTGGTGTTATGTTTTGTAGAGAATGATAAGGTCAGAAATACTGTAAAACTTGTGTGTGTGCCGATGTATTCTGATATAAACTATATTATGCCCCTGTCCCACCTTTTTACAACTCCTTCCCTGCGTTTCTCCTCACACAGTATCTTGTGTTCTCATTGGCTGTTCGACATAGCACTCATTGCCAGTTGGGCGACTCATATCCAGATATTTGACATGCTAGATATATTTCTTTAGACGCTCGGCTCGAGTTGTTGAGTAGTTCACACATAGTTATTGAGAGCCGAGTTTCGATCACAGAGCGAAAGCCGAGTTGCTCCCGAGCCGGCAAATCTGGCACCAGTCGGCAAGCGAAAATCAGGACAAAAATTTTGTAGTGTGAACTAGGCATTATATAAAGATAAACTAAATGTTGCCATGTTTTTTTTATTCTGTTGTGTGTTTCTTTGGTGTGTGTTATAAATTGTAGGTCTTACGTGTCATCTAAACTCATAAACAAGCTGATACAGGTTCATGATCGGATATTCTGTTGCATTGCTGGTTCACTGGCAGATGCACAATATGCCACTAGGGTGGCCAAGTTCCAGCTTTCTTTCCACAGGTACTTATTTAAAAACTTGCAGAACATGAGTTAATAAACAATTGACAAATATAAAAAATGTACTATAATCCCACATTTTTCTTTGTAGGTATTATTTTACTATACTGGTTTATTTATTATGCTTTTAGTAGGTATTATTCAACTGGGGGTGGCACTGTGGCAAAGCAAGTGGTGGGGATGGGTAAACACCTTGCGTCGTCACTGTCTTTAAGAAGTATGACATTTTTCCCTTTTGTCACAATTGCAATGGGCAATGGATTTCCTTTGGGTTTACCCCACTAAAATATGTAATTGGGTGCAGTGTTTACTTTAAATTGCCCCTAGGTGTAAGTTAGTAAGTGGGTGAGTCTGTGATCCCGTGCAATGGCTTGGCAACATGCCCAAGTTGTGTTTCCATACCGCACCAACTGTTACTAGATAGGCTTTGAACCCACCCTAACTCTGATCAGGTTGAAGAAGTTAGTAAATTCATGTTCCAGTGCAAAAAAACAGACCAAATTTATTTGGTGGATTTAAGTGGGTGGATTGTTTACACAAAAATTTAATGTGTTAATTATTAATGTGTGTAACAATTTAATGAGTTAATTATTATTACATTTACATATTTAGATGAATGGTAGTTTAACGTGCATCAGAATTACTCATAATTTTCATTTCATTTTCATAATTCTTTTTTCAGTGTACAGATAGAGTCCCCTCCATTGGTAAAAGCTGCAGCCACTGTGCTAAAAGATATTTGTTTCAGAAATAGGGAAGATCTGCAGGCTGGTTTTATTACAGCAGGCTGGGACAAAAAGAATGGACCTCAGGTAAAACACTAATTTATAGTTTTTATTGAGCTAAAAGCCAGATGTACAATTGCATTTTGTAAAATTGGGTGATAACTCTGCCTGTACAATTAGTTCAATAATTATTTAATGGAACCACAAATCTTTCCCAAACAGGTTTGAGTGTATGATCTTTCAAACTCAGTGCTAATTTTTTTAAAATTAGAGTAAGGGTACAATGTTCCACAAGCCATTTTGCCCATTAATCTGCCCTCAATTACCCATAATAATTTCTTATTTACTTAATTTCTTCACTTCTTCTTATTGTAAAAGCCCATTTGGCAGCAATTACAACTTCAAGTCGTGTCATCAAACCACTGCACACATTTTATTTGGCGTCAGTCTAGCTTGGATGAGCTTAAGCCCAAACAATTCAGGACCACTGTTGTTCCAAAATTTTTTTTTTGGAATATTCCAAAGCTGAAATGACTTGGGTGTGTTTCCCAAACCATTCATAACGCTACTTTGTAACCTCGTCCTTAAGAACATCCCTAAATTTACAAGTGTTTCCCAAAACTCTTCGTAACTAATGTAGTACTTAAAATCGTTCGTAAATTACGAGTAGTCTGACCCATTCGTAACTCACTATAAGTACTTCTTAACTTGAAGTTTGCGTGCACACAAATTCAGTCCCATTTGAAGGGAAGAAACTCAGAAGAATATCCAGCTCCTCTATGAAGTCTCCCAATGAGCCAGGTGGCCTATAGACAACAATAATATGAAGGGTAATTGGAAAGGTAACAGTAACAGCATGAAATTCAAAGGATGAAATGTTAATATGAGAAAGCCCACCTGTCTTAGCCCTCTCTTTCCTGAATTGTGCTCCCATTGTGGATTGTGGCAATGCATGGAAGGGTAATTGTGTGGCAATTTATAAGCTTCATATGCAATAGATAGCAGTTGCAAATGTAATGTAAAGTTGTTTGTAATTTCACTAAGATCAATTATCGGACCTCTTGTCTATTTAAAGCAGTGCCATTTGTGAGATTAAAGGCATTTAATATTGGTTTTTGGCCTTGTCGTTTACACACATATTTTTCCAGATTTTCTGAATCTTTTAATAATAATGTTTTAATAATGATACAAACTGTAAATGGTAAAATCTCTAAATGTCTTGCATTAAGATATGTTGTTCTTGAAAATCAAGAAGCATTATAAGAAGCCTCATGTTTTGAATGCTAAATTTATTTATAAATGTATTGGTTTTTTTACATTTCACACCATTTGTGGTTTTAATTTTCCCTGTCTCAACTTTTTTGAAACATGTTGCATGCAAACTATGCAAATGTGGAGCTAGCATATATTTACAAAAATGTTTTACTCTGAACTTATAATAGTACATAATACCTTTTTGTACCTAATATTATATTTATGTAATGTTCAATGTTTAAATATGCTACCTAAAGGTATAGAAGTACCCTTTATGGTGCCATCTTTGTGGCTAACAAATGTTCTCAAGGAAGAAATGTGAAATTTAAAGTTGAACACTAAGTTGGAGGACTAGTCATGCACAGGTCATAGAAACAAATAATGGTTGATTGTAAAGTGTTAATAAATTCAGTTCAGAAAGAATGTGATACAGTCATGTGAAAAAGTTAGGACACCCCATGAAAACCTTTGTCTTTTTGAACATATTTAAACATGAACATTTGAGCTTCCTTTGAACAGAGACAAGTTGTAAAATGTAATGAACAAAAATGGAAATTTATTGTGAGGAAAAAGTTAGGACACCCCCACATTTATTACTACTTAAAATGTCTAAAATTGGAATCAGGTGCACCACATCAGCTGCAAATGATTAGACCATCGTTAGAGGACATTGGAGTTGTATTTAAACCTCAGACATTAGTTTGGTTTGCTCTTGATTGTTGAAATGAGTGCTATCATCATGGTGGTTATCACCAAGAGCTCTCTGAGGCCTTCAGAAAGAAGATTGTAGATGCATCTGAGTCTGGGAAAGGGTTTAAAAAGATCTCAAAACAATTAGATAAGATAAGATAAGATAATCCTTTATTAGTCCCACAGTGGGGAAATTCACATCGGTGCAGCAGCAAAGGGATAGTACAGCACTCAGTATAAAAAGATAGACAATAAGAAGAACAGTGTATAATAATAATAATAATAAATAATAATAAAAACTATTAAAAAAATATTTACAATAATTACAAATGATTGCACCTGGGAGAAATATTGCACATTGTAATAATTTCCCATGGGGAAAAAAGTCAAACATTGTTATGAATAATTTAAAGCTAGTGTGTGATCTGCTTGGAGCAGTGCTGGTTATACAGTCTAACAGCAGCAGGAAGGAAGGACCTGCGATACCGCTCCTTCCCACATTTGGGGTGAAGCAGCCTGTCACTGAAGGAGCTGTCCAGTGCTGCCAGAGTCTCATGCATGGGGTGGGAGTCGTTCTCCAGCATGGATGCCAGCTTGGCTAACATCCTTCTGTCTCCCACCACCTGCACTGGGTCTAAGGGGCTCCCCAGGACAGAGCCGGCCCTCTTAATGATTTTGTCTAGTCTCTTCCTGTCCGCTGTAGAGATGCTGCTGCCCCAGCATACCACTCCATAAAAGATGGCTGATGCCACCACTGTGTCAAAGTCCTCAGGAGTTCCCCCCGCACTCCAAATGACCTCAGTCGCCTAAGCAGGTAGAGTCTGCTCTGACCTTTTTTATAAAGTGCAGTAGTGTTAGGAAATTAGAAATCAGCCATTCCACTGTCCAGGATATAACAAAAGTGGAGAACATTTAAAACAACTGCCAACATGGTCAGGCCATCCTTACAAGTTCAGCCCAAGAGCAGACCACAAGATGCGTAAAGAAGTCTCCAATAATCCTACAATGTCATCATGGGACCTACAAGTAGCTCTTGCCACAGTTGATGTCAAGGTACATGCATCTATCATCAGAAAGACACACGTTTGATTTTCATGGGAGCAAACCCTTGTTTTAAAAAAAATATCAGGGCAGGACTACAGTTTACCAGACAACACCTAGACAAAGACCAGGACCTCTGGAACAATGTGCTTTGGACAGATGAATCCAAAGTTGAATTATTTGGGCACAATAACAGAAGACATGTTTGGTGGAAACCAAACACAGCATTTGAGCACAGGAACCTCATACCAACTGTGAAGCATGGAGATGGAAATGTCATGGTTTGGGGCTGCTTTGCGGTAGATGGTTATAGGAAACGTCTAATTGAGTTTATTTCAGCCAAAGGGTGAAATACCAGCTATCAGGACATAGGGTGTCCTAACTTTTTCCTCACAATAAATTTCCATTTTTGTTCATTACATTTTACAACTTGTGTTTAAAAGTAATTTATTCAGTTTTATTTGTTTAATGATATAAGCTCCATCTATCAATACTGTTCAAATGAAGCTCAAATGTTCATATGTTTAAATATATTCAAAAAGACTAAGTTTCTCATGGGGTGTCCTAACTTTTTCACATGACTGTATAGAAAGTGCCCTGGACAAACAAACAAAAAATATAAATATATATATATTTTTTATATATGTGCATGCTTTGTATGTTTTAATTGTATGTATGTGTGTGTGTTCAGGTGTACACAGTATCAATGGGAGGGATGCTGATAAGTCAACCCTTTACCATTGGTGGTTCTGGTAGCACCTATATCTATGGCTACATGGATGCGAAATACAAACAGGATATGAGCCAAGAGGAGTGTGTCCAGTTTGCTACAAATGGTACAATTGCTACAGTGAAATAATTTTTAGCTGTATTTTTAGCTCTTATTTATTAGATGCATAATAATATTTATTACAAAACATCTAAGGGTCGGAATAAAAATGGCCACAAAGAAGCAGATAAAGGAAAAAATATACGTCGTATATCTACACTAAATAAATTAAGATTAGTTATACCAACTATTGAAAAATGACATTTTACAAAGACAAGGCAGTGCATGTTTATTTATGCAGCACCTGTCATACACTGCGGTTATTCAAAGTGATTTTCAAGTAGAAAATACAAAAGTAATCAGTTTAATAATGTTTAAAAAGATAAAAACAATATAAAATAAAAGTATGATTTAAGCATGATAAAACCAGTGTATTTAAAAGAGAATAAATCAAACAAATTAAGAACATGTAATACAGAACATGTCAGTATTTAAAGCAGTGCCAGTTGTTTCAACTAATGTTGAAATCCTAAAATACTGTTAAAGGATGTTAAATGCTGTTTAAACACAAACTGTAATTTGCTGTTAGGCTAATGGGGTAATTGTTGTTGAAGGGTATTTACAGTGTATCACAAAAGTGAGTACACCCCTCACATTTCTGCAAATATTTCATTATATCTTTTCATGGGACAACACTATAGACATAAAACTTGGATATAACTTAGAGTCGTCAGTGTACAGCTTGTATAGCAGTGTAGATTTACTGTCTTCTGAAAATAACTCAACACACAGCCAT
Source organism: Trichomycterus rosablanca (assembly GCF_030014385.1). Classification (NCBI taxonomy): domain Eukaryota; kingdom Metazoa; phylum Chordata; class Actinopteri; order Siluriformes; family Trichomycteridae; genus Trichomycterus; species Trichomycterus rosablanca. Next base: position 12,814,686 of record NC_085989.1, read on the forward strand.
TAATGTCTAAATAGCTGGCAACATAAGTGAGTACACCCCACAGTGAACATGTCCAAATTGTGCCCAAATGTGTCGTTGTTCCTCCCTGGTGTCATGTGTCAAGGTCCCAGGTGTAAATGGGGAGCAGGGCTGTTAAATTTGGTGTTTTGGGTACAATTCTCTCATACTGGCCACTGGATATTCAACATGGCACCTCATGGCAAAGAACTCTCTGAGGATGTGAGAAATAGAATTGTTGCTCTCCACAAAGATGGCCTGGGCTATAAGAAGATTGCTAACACCCTGAAACTGAGCTACAGCATGGTGGCCAAGGTCATACAGCGGTTTTCCAGGACAGGTTCCACTCGGAACAGGCTTCGCCAGGGTCGACCAAAGAAGTTGAGTCCACGTGTTCGGCGTCATATCCAGAGGTTGGCTTTAAAAAATAGACACATGAGTGCTGCCAGCATTGCTGCAGAGGTTGAAGATGTGGGAGGTCAGCCTGTCAGTGCTCAGACCATACACCGCACACTGCATCAACTCGGTCTGCATGGTCGTCATCCCAGAAGGAAGCTGACGCACAAGAAAGCCCGCAAACAGTTTGCTGAAGACAAGCAGTCCAAGAACATGGATTACTGGAATGCCCTGTGGTCTGACGAGACCAAGATAAACTTGTTTGGCTCAGATGGTGTCCAGCATGTGTGGCGGCGCCCTGGTGAGAAGTACCAAGACAACTGTATCTTGCCTACAGTCAAGCATGGTGGTGGTAGCATCATGGTCTTGGGCTGCATGAGTGTTGCTGGCACTGGGGAGCTGCAGTTCATTGAGGGAAACATGAATTCCAACATGTACTGTGACATTCTGAAACAGAGCATGATCCCCTCCCTTCGAAAACTGGGCCTCATGGCAGTTTTCCAACAGGATAACGACCCCAAACACAACCTCCAAGATGACAACTGCCTTGCTAAGGAAGCTGAAGGTAAAGGTGATGGACTACACCCAATTGAGCACCTGTGGCGCCTCCTCAAGTGGAAGGTGGAGGAGTTCAAGGTGTCTAACATCCACCAGCTCCGTAATGTCATCATGGAGGAGTGGAAGAGGATTCCAGTAGCAACCTGTGCAGCTCTGGTGAATTCCATGCCCAGGAGGGTTAAGGCAGTGCTGGATAATAATGGTGGTCACACAAAATATTGACACTTTGGGCACAATTTGGACATGTTCACTGTGGGGTGTACTCACTTATGTTGCCAGCCATTTAGACATTAATGGCTGTGTGTTGAGTTATTTTCAGAAGACAGTAAATCTACACTGCTATACAAGTTGTACACTGACTACTCTAAGTTATATCCAAGTTTTAGTTCTATAGTGTTGTCCCATGAAAAGATGTAATAAAATATTTGCAGAAATGTGAGGGGTGTACTCACTTTTGTGATACACTGTAGCTGTTGGGATAGTTGCTAGAGTAGTTGTTGAGATATATTTGGCTGTGGGGGTAGTTTGGGTTGAGGGATAATTTGCTGTGGAGTAGTGGAGGCTTAGGGGCAGGGGCGTAGCACCAAATTCTGGGCCCTATGCACAAGCAGTGCCCATGGGCCCCCCTCACCCCAGTCCAGACTCCTTCTAGACTTCTCAAGGGCCCTCCCCCAACTTGGGGCCCTGGTAACTCAGTCCCACTTTTCACCCCACTACGACGCCCCTGCTTAGGGGTATTTAGCTGTTGGGGTAGTTGGGGTTGAGCAGTTATTAGCTGCGGGGTTATTCTGACGCTGAGAAGCCAAAATTCACACAAAAAAAAGCAGTTCCTAAACCTGATAGAACACATTTGGGATGAATTAGATTGGAGACTGCGAGCCAGGCCTTCTCGTCCAACATCTGTGTCTGACCTCACAAATGCGCTTCTGGAAAAATAATCAATTCCCATAATTCCCATAAACACACTCCTAAACCTTGTGGAAAGTCTTCACAGAAGAGTTGAAGCTGTTATAGCTGGAAAGAGTGGGCCAACATCCTATTAAACCCTATGGATAAAGAATAGGATGTCACTCAAGTTCATATGCGTGTGAAGGCACACAAGTGAATACTTTTGGCAATATAGTGTATCAAGTAAAGTTAAGTTTAACAGATTAGCTGCTACTAACTAGCAGCTAATCTGCTAATAAAATCATTTGAAAAATATAAAAAATAAGTAATATTAAGCAACATAGTTTTGGTTGAAGTCTATTAGGCTAATAGGGTAATTGTTGTTGAGGGCAATTTGGCTGTTGATGAAGTTGTTGAAGTGTTCTGGTGGATAATTTGCGTAAAGGGCAAATAGGCTGTGGGGTAGATTAGGCTGTGAGATTATTTAGCTCTTGGAATATTTAGAGTTAAGACTGTGAAGTAGTTGAGGCTAAATAGTTGCTTAGCTGTCCATGTTGTTCTTATTGAAAGAATAAGAGAAAGAAGGGGGCCGTGTATGTGTTTTGTGATACTGGCTTACTGTGACAACACTGAAACATTCTGCCATTTATTTCCTATAACAAATGGCTACATTGTCAGGCTATCATGCAAAAACTGGAAGTCTAAAAGCACAAGCACAAACAGGATTTTCAAAAAATTACAAATTTTGTGATTTTATGACAAAAACTTTTGCAAATAAATAATTTGCAAATAGAATAATAATAATAAGAGAGAGAAGACGAAGAAGAATAATACAACTGTTTAAAATAATTGTACCATTTTTAGGAACAGTACATCAGGATTACATTTTATGTTTAAACAGTGTTTAAACATAATTTCAACATTAATTCACAGTATTTATTGGGTTATCATCCAAACAGCCTGCTTTTTATAATGGTTTTTAGCTGCTTTGTCAAGCCAACATTAAGTTCTGTTTTGCCTTCCTGGTTTTTATTCTCTCTCTCTCTCTCTCTCTCTCTCTCTCTCTCTCTCTAGCTTTGGCCCTGGCTATTGGCAGAGATAATGTGAGTGGAGGTGTGGTCCACTTGGTGGTAATTACTGAAGGTGGAGTTGAACATTTGTTTGTTCCTGGTGATAAGCTGCCAAAGTTCAGTGACGAATAACTAGTTGCCATGTTTAGCCAATCACTGAGGGAATCTTAAATAGTAAATAAAGGTGTGCTGTTTAATTAAATAAAAACATAATGCTCTGTACATGTAAGCTCACACTTTATTAAAAAAATTAGATGTGGACGAGATGTGTGTCTTGAAGTAATCGTTCATTAACCTGATTTCTTCTTGTTAATCCCATGAAAAAATATATCTGTCATTTATAAAACATATAAATAAATACCAATAAATGAATGTGTAAATTTAACTTCACCTTAGAAGGTGTTATTTACATTTACATTTTTAGCATTTAGCAGATGCTCTTATCCAGAGCAACTTACAGAGTAAAGAACATTTCTCTATTCTGGTTTAAGTAAACAACAGTCCAATAATGCACATCTGCAGAAGCAAGTACAGAAAAGAGCCTTGATGCGTACACATCTTCCTCACGTTCTGGGTGGAGGATCAAGACGAGCGAGACTTGTGACTCGGAGGTTGCGTGGTACAGACCAAGGTTTTATGAGTTCTTTAAGGTAGCTTAGGACTGGTCTGTTTTTTTGCTTTGTAGGCAAGCATCAGAGTTTTAAACTGAATGCGTGCAGCTACAGGCCAGTGAAGCCAGTGAAGAGAATGCAGCAGTGGGGTGATGTGGCAGTGTTTAGGTTGGTTAAAAACCAGGTGGGCAGCTGCATTTTCAACAATGACATGGGAGCACCTGTCAGGAGAGAGTTACAGTAGTCCAATTGTGAGATTACAAGTGTTTGGACAAGAATCTTAGTTGCTTCCGCCCTTTTTGCTCTCATAGACACTCATGTTAAGGCTCTTTTTTTTCGAACTGCAGGCAATGCAATACAATCTGAATGGGTTCCAGGAGGGCTCGCACTTACGTGCTTGCGTCACACGTAACCTGGTGTCACGATCTCGTCACCATGACTACCATCGTGTCATTAAGGAAAATGCCATTCAGTCGTCGTAGTAATCAGGATAAATTAGCAACTTAAGAATTAGGGCCACCCAGACCAAATTTGAACATGAAGCAAGTATCTACAAAGGGGGGGAAATCATATAAGTTACAAGTAAATTACAAGTAAGTAATACAATTTTTAAATTGTGAATTGTGATTGCATTTATTGTATCTCCCCAATTGTTTAATTGTACTTCTTTATTCATTGCACATCAGCCCTGATGCCAATCTTTATTTTGGATCTCCTGCACCTAAAATAAAATATAAGCTATCTGAAGGCTTTACTTAATTTTATGATTAATGGTAAAGCTGGTCTCTCTCTTTATGTTCAAAGTTATTTGTGAGGGCAAACTGACAGATGACTTAAGATGTTAATTATTTAAGCTTTAATTTACTCATTGAACGGGTCACCTTGGCCGCCATCGCATCAATTGCCCCCCTGAGAGATTTGGCAGGAGCCGCCACTGAATTGAATGCTTCTACAGAATTGGAGCTAATGGTTGAAGATAGATAGATAGATGGATGGATGGATGGATGGATGGATGGATGGATACTTTATTGATCCCGAAGGAAATTAGAGAAAGCTTTCTGAACCAATTAGACCTTCTGATTTTAATTTTTAGTAAGAAATGCTGTTATTTGCATTTATTCAGTTTGCGTCACACAGATGACGTGTCAATGAAACGCTTGATTGGCTTTCTAATGAGTTAGTGTTTTACTTTACAACTGGGAAAAGTTTGGAGGTGTTTAATTATAAGCACACATTTACAAAATAATGGATTCTATTCCTAATGGGACAACACACGGTTATAAATTTAATAGCATCTGGAAGAACATATGCTTAGGTAAGCAATGGTTAAAGGTTTTGGTTTTTGGCTACTGTACCGTGATTTATCGTGCACTTTTGTTTTGCAATGAAAACAAAAGGTATCAGTTTAAGCTTTTAACTGGTACCTTCTTATTACGGAAATTACATTCATTTGCACAATGACTAGGAAAGTAAAGGCACTAAGTAAAATGGCAAAATACAGTTGCTAATCTGTTGTTGTTTTTTTATCTGAACTTACATATTATTTGTTTATTTCTACACTTCATTTCCAATATATATTTTGTGTATATTATATTGACTCGTGACTTGACTCGGACTCTAGCCTAAAGCCTTTGTGACTGGTGAACATCTGTGGCTTGAAGTGTGCTTGGGAACATTGGCTAGCTGGAAAGTCTATTTATTACAACTGTTCTATTTCACCACATAACTTATAACATTCCTCCATAAAATATCTTTGGTATTTCTGTGAATCCTGAAAATGTTAGTTACATCTATACATGCATGATAATCCATAGCCATACTGATCCACACTCCATTTCTCCTTTTTTCATCACTGGTTCCTCCCATTTGCTCAAATTTATTTTCCATGCTATAGCCCTAGAATGTTATTTAGCTATTAACCACAAAACTGCATTTAGTCACACTCCTCAATTTATCCTTTTTTCACCCCCCCTTCCAGACCCATTCACTCACATTTACAAACACACTGGAATTACACATACATAGATTCAATCAGAAATGTGAGCAAAAGTATTCACACTACCACCACTAAATAAATGCTTACATTCAATCTGAGACCTAAAAAGAATTTACATCAACACCAAATACATACTTGCACATTTGCAATAACCTATCTGAAAGAATTCATACCCCACCAAATACATGCGTCTACACACTCATAATCACCTATCTGAGCAGAAGTCTTCACACCTCCACTAAATACATGCTTGCACATGTAGTAACTAACATTCACCTATATAAGCAAGTGTTCATACCCCTACTAAATAAATGCTTACATTCATTCAAACATCTGAGCAGAAGTATTCACACCCCCACCAAAAGTATTTATAACCCCCTGAAAATACATGCTTGCACACACCATCACTAATCTGATGAAAGGTGTTCACACACCCACCAAATACATGCTTGTACACACTCACAATCACCTATCTGAGCAAAGGTTTTCACACCTCCACTAAATACATGCTTGCACAGACTTAACAATCACCCATCTGAACAAAAGTATTTACACCCCCATCAAATAACATGGTTGCTCACACAATCACATATCTGAGCAAAAGTATTTAACCCCACAAAATACATGCATGCACCACCTATTTAAGCAAAAGTATTCAATAGTAACCAAATATACCCCCAACCCCAATGCATACATACATATATTCATACATTCACATTTCTCACCAAAATTATTCAACCATCTACATTCTGTACCACTGTACTACAGATTTGTGCCAACCCATCTTTTGCCTCCTAAAATGAGACACCAGTTCACTCAATTTAAGAGGGTGATTCTTAACATAAATTAGATTCCAAATTCAGATTTAATTCCCTTCCATCTTTTTCGTCATCATTTCCTTCTAACACTGTACACTCTTTGCCCTCTGACTTCATTAATATCCCACATGAAGCCTTTTGTGGGGAACATCACACTATATGAGCCATTGTAAATAGTCAAATGTGCCACACAACTATGCAACCAATGGCTGTCTCGTCCACGGGTGTGTACTGGAGGAGATTCCTCACAACTGCTGCAATATCTGCAACATTTGCTGGCTGATCGATGGCGCATGCATTCAATAATAGAGATTATCAGAGGGTTATAGAGATTAGTGTGTGCCACCCTGTATGTGATACTGATCCCCATATGATCAGGGCCTTGTGCAGGTGAAAAGAAGTAGTCAGCTACTGTACACATTGTCAAAGAAGGCATGTGTTAGTCATGGCTCTACTAGGTCAGGAGTGAAGGTCAGTAACAGTAGAAAAAGTGAAACAACTAAATTGGGAGGAAAATGGGGGGAACATGCATAAAAAAAGTGCTGCACTTCTAGTTAAAAAGGTGATAAGGTCAAGGCTATTTTATTTTTTAATATACACACAACAAGCCTCAAACTGTAAATATAAACATAAAACTAAAACATCCAAAAAGCTTAGGTGTGTATCATTCATATAATAGTCAAATCACTTACATTTGAGTCTGATTCCATCATACCCATTTGAGTCTGATTCCATCATACCCTTCATGACATTTAAACTCACTTTCGACTAGGTAGGTTTATACTTGTAGGTTAGTTCCCTTGGTCCAAACCAACCAGGAAACTGGACGTATCAGTTTAAAAGCTTAAACTGATACGTTTTGTTTTCATTGCAAACCAAAAGCGGCGATATATCACGGCACAGCGGCCAAAATCCAAAACACAGCAAAAAAACCCTTAACCACTTCTTACTTTAGCTTATGTTCTTCCAGATGCTATTAAATTTATAACTGTGTGTTGTCCCATTAGGAATGTAATCCATTATTTTGTAAATGTGTGCTTATAATTAAAAACCTCCAAACTTTTCCCGGTTGTGAAGTAAAACACTAGAAAGTCAATCAAGCATTTCATTGAAACATCATCTGTGTAATGCTGCAAACTAAATAAATGCAAATAACAGCATTTCTTACTAAACATTTTAATCAGAAGTTTAAATCTTTCAACCATTCATGCCAATTCTGTAGGAGCATTCCATTCACCCCAGTTGTTCCTGTGAAGTGCACTATGTATGGTATTCCACCATTTTAAGTGAGATTCCAATCCAAAGGTAACAAAAATTTCAAATGCAGTAAACTTCAAACTGTAGGGAGCGACACTTCATCACTACGCCGTAAGCTGGCTGTAATATTTACCTATTGCGCTTGGTGCGGGTTAAGACTGCCGGAGCGTTATTAGAGAGCAGAATATTTATAATAATAATAATAATTATATATATATATATATATATATAATTGTCACACGTAACTAATGTTAACACATGCTGACGCTAGCGACTCTTGTTGTTCACGAGTAATTTTTTTGCGAGTCATGAGTTGAGTCCAAGTCATTTGAAACTCGAGTCCCCATCTCTGTTGTGTTTATACCTGAAACAAACTGAACCAGACTTAATTTAGAAATGGACCGAGACCCCCCTTCTCAAGCACTCCTGGTCCACTTATATGGAAGTGTTTACACTTATGTTAATGAACCCTACTAACAGAGCAATCACACCAGTGCTCAAAGTTGACAAGAGTCACAAACTGAATGCTTTGTTACTGTAAATGGAACTTCCTAGTTTTACTGAACAGGGTGTCCTAATGAAGTTTTACACATTATAAAATGAAGACATTTTATAGACATTTTAGAGGAGAATTTAATCTACCCCCACATCCCCCAAGACTTGACCTATCAACCAAAATGTAGCCAAGAATAAATCAAGATCAATCTCCTGACTTAATTTAAAAGTTATAGAGGATTTTAAAAAATGTAAAGGAATTCTTATAAGGATGTGAACCTTGAGACACTTTTCTAAAAAGAATGAAACAGAATTGACCTACAATGCTGCAAAAAGCAAAACACTGATAGGTTAGGTAAATACAATTACAACAGGTGTACAGAGTAAAATTATTTGTAGTATTTTTGCTATTTAATGTTTTAAATAATTAACCATTTTATTAAATTTATTACAATTCTTTCATTTCATTTTCATCAACCTCTTTATCCTGGCCAGGGTTGCATTGGGTCAGGTACCACCTGAAAAGAATGTGAATGCATAGAAACTGTGGCCTTTTATACTAATATTTGTATGCAGAAGGCAGAAATACCCTGGACAGGGTGCCAATACACGGAAAAGGTTTTAGCCACTCCACCCCCCAGACATATCCGATAATGTCACACATATGCACATTCACACACACAAACCCACACACAAACACACACTTTCTCTCACACACATTGTCCCCACCTGCTTTAAGACAGCTACAATCATTCCTCTCTCAAAACAGACAGCAGGTCCTTAACTGACTATCGCCCAGTGGCCTTGACACCCATTGTTATGAAGTGCTTTGAGAAACTTGTCTTAGCACTCATAAAGAACATCATACCCTTCTGTCTAGACCCATACCAATTTGCATACAGGGCAAATAAATTGACTGAGGATGCTGTTTTACTGGCCGTTCTCACTAACCTGTCCCACCTTGAACAGCAGGAAACCTATGTCCGATTGCTGTTCATTGACTACAGCTCCCCTTTTAACACTGTCCTTCCTAACAAACTGATAATTAAACTAAATAATCTTGGCTCAACACACACGTGTGAAACTGGATTCTAGACTTCCCTACCAGCAGACCACAAAGAGTATATATGGGTTAGCACTTTTCCTCCCTCATTACACTGAACACTGGAGTATCACAAGGCTGTGTGCTAAACCCACTCCTTTACTGCAAAACCACACATTCAACATTGTTATCAAGTTTGCAGAGGATACCACGGTGATAGGCTCGATCTCTAACAATAATGAGTCAGCCTACAGAAGTAGAAGAGGTCAAGAACTTGGAATGCTGGAGGTGGGACAACAACCCTGCCCTCAACTCAACAAAAACAAAAGAACTGATCTTGGACTTCAGAAGACTAAAACAGATCAGCCATCTTCCCATAAGCATCAATGGCGAAAGGGTGAAGGCAGTTCAGAGCTTCAGATTTTTAAGAGTCTACATCAGCCAAGACATGTCATAGCCCATCAACTCAACAGTGATGGCCAAAAGGGCCTTCAGAGACTTTATTTCTTTGAAAGCCTAAAGAAACCCCAACTTCAACAACAACTGCTGGTCAGCTTTTACTGGTGTGCCATAGAATCCTTTATCACATATTGCATTACAGCATGGTAGCCAGGTTGCACATGTAGCCGCAAACATCTGCAAAGGCATCTTTAAACTCCTGCCATCTGGTAATTGCTACAATGCTCTATATGCTCGGACATCCAGACTCAAAAACAGCTTTTACCCCAGTGTTGTTTCACTACCCCATGTTTTTTAGCAAAAAGTAGAATGATGTATTTGTATGTAAATATTGTATTCTGACTGAGAATTACAAAGGTTTTTGTAATATTAGCCACATAATAATAATTCTGAAATCATGTTCTTTTGAACAGAGCCAATGTACAGACTTTTCAGTGCTTTTCAAGGTGGACATTATATTGGACATTATAGTGGTCTTATATTGGACATTCACCTGACAGTTGAGTTTCTTTTGTCTCGTTTGTAGCCAATAAACATTCAAAAATGAATACAATTGTATGGACTGATTCTGCAGTAAACAAGGAGCAAACTACAATCAAACATATGTTAAAAAAAAATATGGATACATTAACAAATCATGAAATGTAAAATTTTTTAAAATCTCCTCTATTTTTCTTAAAACAGTAAACACAAAATATAAACTACATTCACAAAAACTCTGACTTGCAAAATCGAACAATCAACTTAAATCTTTGTTAAAAAACTAAACGCTGCCAGCAAACGACACACAAAGCCAGCCAAAGCATAAACACTACACAGCAGTTATAAAGAAATACAGTACATGAACGGCAATATATTTGTTAGTATGCAATGTATACAGTATGCAATGTCAATCGTTTATTCTGCCTCAGCTTCATGTCTCTGGGTTGGGTCAGGCCACAGGACTTCATCTACATCACAGGCAATATTCTTTCTTGCTGGACATCTATTGACTGGAGTAGATTTTCCTGGGTATAACCCCACATTTGATATGACTGCTCTTGTTCTTGTCTGCATCATCTTGCTTCTTACCAACCACCTCTGACACACACTCCTCCTCCTCCAAAAGAAGAGATTCTTTTGTTGCCGTCCATTGCTAAAGTCACAATACACCTTAGAAATGCCACTTTCAAGTTGAATCTGTTTACCTAACAATTTAAACCCTAATCACTGATTGGGCACATCTATGCACAGTTTTCACCTGTAGTGTGTAAATGATGACAATAGTGTGTTTTTCTGTGTTTGACTTTTGTGGGCTTTGTGTTTCATTTTGCATCAAAGTGAACTACAAAGCAGAATTTTGTCAGCGAGAATGTTTAGAGTTTTGCAAAAAGGTTGACTCAGATATAACATTTGTGTCAAACTAGGTAAAACTGTTTAAAGTTTTGTAAAAAGAGTGATTAATTCAATAAATGAGTTTTGATAGTTGACAGTTGTGTTCCAGGAATGGGTTTTAATGTTTTAGCAATTAAAAAAACTGTAAAAATAGAGAAATATACATTTCTATATAATGGATGTTGTAGTAATTACCTACTACTAATGTCTTGTTTACATTTATCATTTTTAGTGATTTTTGCATTTTGGGCGGCACTGTGGCTAAGTGGGTAGCACTGTCGCCTCATAGCAAGAAGGTCCTGAGTTCGATCCCCAGGTGGGATGGTCCGGGTCCTTTCTGAGCAGATTTTGCACATTCTCCCCGTGTCTGCTTGGGTTTCCTCCGGGTGCTCCGGTTTCCTCCCAGTCCAAAAACATGCAGCCAGGCTAATTGGAGATAATTGGATAGGTACCCATCCGCTAGGATGCATAAATCAGTGCATTGTAGTGCTGGTGTTGTGCCGAATTCCTACTCCCCAGCAGAGTCCGACTCCCTGCTTTTATAGCCAAGACAAATCTAGAAATTAGGGTACACTATACTTCATAAAAAAAAGTTGGCTATAATTAAACATGGTACTAACAACAATTGTAGTAATGATCATTTTAATTATATATAATAATTATAAATATCAGATTAATAGTCGGTGGAAATGTCAGCTGCTTTCACACAGTATTTTGAACCTATCAAAATTATGTACCCCTCTTAACTCTAAGGTGAAACTAACTAATTAATTAATTCTGGTGGCTTATCTTCGTTTGTGGATTACACTACAACATATGTCTCTAAATTAATGGGGGGGGGGGGGTATTTGGGGAGTATGATTTCAGCAGGCGTCATAATAACACTGCTGAACTCATACCCCCCTCATACCCCTTGAATAATAAAATCCCCCCAATGAAATCCTAACCTGTTGAACAGGGCAAAATGCTCTTCAGGACACAAAATTCATACTAGACATACTAGAAAAATAAATGAGATGTGATTCAGACTCTGCATGGCTGAGATCATGGGGGGAGTATGATTTCGGCAGGCGAATGGGAGTCGGATCCTGCTGGGGAGTGGGAATTCAGCACAACACCGGCTCCCAAGCCCGGATAAATAGGGAGGGTTGTGTCAGGAAGGGCATCCGGCGTAAAATTGTGGCAAATCAATAATGCGGACCACGATCCGCCGGCGACCCCTAACAGGAGCAGCAGAGGGAATAGAGAGATTTTTTGCATGTTTTTGTTGTACCCTTGTTGTAAAACTTTTATTCTGTAATACGAGTATACCGAATGATACATATCACTGAGTAACTAATACAACCTTTAAAGAATTTTAGAGTTTTCTGCTTCAAGCACTTTTTAGACGCTCCCTTAGTTTTTAGTCCATACAATTTTATTCCTTTTTGAATGTTTATTGGCCGAGTACGAGACAGAAAAAAACTTGTTAGACGAACGTCCAATACAAAACCAATTTTACCACGTACCCTGTTTTAATTCACTTTCGGTTTCAGTTTATACAGACAAAGGAAACATCACTTCAAGTTTCTACATGAATGTTTGACTTAGCTATATTGATTGAGTGAGAGCTTTAAAATCTGGACTAATATAATTTTAAAAATAAAAAAATCAAATAGGTCCTTGATTGCCTTCAAATTTGTTGGCTTCGCTTCTTATCAAGTTTCAAGCCGCTGTGCGTGGCGTCCTCGTATACTGTTGTGTTCCGGAGTGACTGTAATTCAGCTAGTTTCTCATGATGGAAGAATCTACTTTGAAACCCAGCTGGATGACCGAAGAGGTCAAAACTGGAGTAAGTATTAAATTTGTTTTAAAAGTAGGTCAATACAAACTTTAATTTGCAGAAAAGCATAATGACTCGCGTTCATTTGTAATAGGACGTCATATATGTTGTCTACACATGCGGTCAGATAATAATAAAAAATAATATCGGTTAAGTAATTAAGTAATTGCTTAATTTGTGAATTATTTTGTTTTTGTATTTTTATGCTAAATTATTTAGAATTATTTGACATCATATTGCACTTATTAGATACCCCCCAGGTAAAGTGTTGCACCACTCAATAGCAGCAACGCTTGCAACCAAACACCTTTTGTATTCTGATATTTCATATTTTATATTCTTAATTTTTATATTTCAGTGTGAATAAAGTTGATTCCTTTTTGCAACCAGCCACACAGCTAGGGTTTCTTGCATTTACTACACATTTTTGTTCTTTACAGTTTCTCTATTCCGTTAAAATTTTCAATTAAGTTTTTTTTAGGATTTTAACGTCATGTTTTACACTTTTATGGTTACATTCATGACAGGAACGGTAGTTACTCATTACACAACATTAATCAGTTCACAAGGTATATCGAACACAGTCATGGACAATTTAGTGTCTAGAATTAACCTCACTTGCATGTCTTTGGACTGTGGGAGGAAACCGGAGCACCAGGAGTAAACCCACGCAGACACGGGGAGAACATGCAAACTCCACACAGACCAGGACCTTCTTGCTGTGAGGCGACAGTGCTACTTACTTAGCACTTAGCCTTTCAATTAAATAAATTAAGTAAAAATGTGTTGCATTGGTCGGACAAGTCCATCTTTAAAATATATATTTTTTATATAATGGGTGTTGTGTTCTGTGCAGATTCTTTTGATTATTACCAATGCAAAATTTATAAAACAGCATAGGCTATGGTATGGGAGGTGTTAGTGCAAGCAAATGGGACAGATCTTGGACTGGATCCCTCCCTGTCTAACTAGCAAACAGACTCCAAGCCTAATCCGTGCCAAATGCAGCATAGCACCCAATTAATCAAAAATGTAGAAATGTTGCACACTGTTTATTTTTACATTTAAATACATCACTGGTTATATTTGACCAGCCGACAATGCTAATTTGTATGTAAATGCACAGGCACTGTGGCCTTTTTATACAGATAGATGACAACAGATAAGTGACAACAACTTTTGTGCTTCACATAGAAGCTTTTTGGTACTAGTTTAATGTATAACTAGTTTAACCCATGCTTTTCGTGCATATGATATATAAATATTTTTTTGTTGGTAAACAAAGAAACAGGTAAAACACATGCTTTCCATATGCAGGTTTTGAGTGAATTACACATTTAGCCTATTGTGTGATATTGTTTGTATTTCATTTCTAGCTGTTAATTTTATGCAACTTTTACTTGTTATGATGTTGTAAATAGAGTAGTAATACTTTTTTGCTGTTTATGTTTTCAGACTACAATCATAGCGATTGCATTTAAAGGCGGAGTTGTCATTGGCTCTGACTCACGTGTTTCTGCAGGGTAAGAAATTATGTTTTTAAATGTTACAAAATAAGATAAAACATATCTAAAGCTTTTGCCACTGAGAGATGATGTACATTACTTAAGTTGAAATTCTCTTAAAAATAGGCAAAAAAAAGTAAAAGGCCAATTTGATCAGTTTTCTTAAATGCTTAGAATAACAGTATTGCCAGAAAGCAGTTGTCATGTACAATGTAACTAAAAGCAGCAAACATAGCAAATTAGATAAATTTTTCATTCAAATAAAAAATTATGCCATATTCATTAAATGTAAATATCATAAACCATTAAGCAATACAATCATACTGTTTATTTATAAACACTTACAAATGTAAAAAAAAAGACGTTTTTCACAGTCTAACTAATATGTATGTTTATCTTGGTGAAATTAAATGAATAACCTGACCAATTATTTTGCTATTTACTTTAAACATTTAGATGTTAAACTTTGTCCCTAAGAGCACTCCAAGCATATATTTTAAGCAGCTTAAAAGTACATAAGGTTGAAGTTTGATAGTTTATTACTGAGACACATCTACAAAAAGGTACATTCACAGCATTTAGCAGATGTTTTTATTTAAAGCAATTTATAAAACAATTGCAGCTGATACTATGCAAACAATTGTTGGTTAAGGGTGCTGCTCAGGAGCCCAACCATGGTAACTTGGTGATGGTGGGGCTTAACCCAAGGAACCTTCTGGTTACCTGCTCAGTACCTTAAGACAAACAGAATTATTCATTCATCTGAATAAAATAAATAAAACATCAGTAATTGAATACAAACACCTCAAGGTCTTATTAACAATAATTTCTCAGACTTGGTAAAAAATATACTCCTTTAGAGCTGCTGGCAATCCATCATGTGTTTCTACAGATTCTGCTAATAAGTTATATGTTGTGTACTCAACCTACTGCTTATTATCAGTTTTGGGGGACAATACTAACCATAATTAATGTATTAATTAAATTATGCTTTGTCCCTAAAATGTTCAAGTTAGCAGCATAAACATCTACCAACTAAATCTTGCCCCACTTACATTTAATCAGACTAATCTCGCAGCTCAATTTTTTTACAGAGGGAACAACATGCATAATGTATTTCAGTCTAGTTTCTGAAATTCAGTCCTAAATGCAACAACTCTAAGCATCTAGGATGGGTCCTGTTGAAAAGATAACTGACTTTGACAGATAAAAGCTATATACTAGTTCAACATCTATTTAGCGAAATAGTATGAATTTTTACAATTAATAGAACGCCAAGGATATGAAAGGTACAATCTGAAAAAGATATTGGTCTAGGGCCCTAGCTGTTGTTACTTTATCTACATCCCCTGGGACATGTAATCCACAGATAAATTGTTGACTTTTTATGCTGATAATACAGTTAATACAGTTAAATGCAGGTTATTGACATGCTCAGCCAAATTTAGCAGCTTAATTAAACAAAAAAAGACAAGACAAAGTTGTGAAAGAATATAAAAAAGTAATTGAGTGAGTAAATTGGTGAGTGTGTAATTAATTTCTTTTGAGGGATTGGCAAAATGTCCATGGTATGTTCCTGCCTTGTGCTGTTACTGATTTATTAAATAAAAACATTTATTTGTGAATTATTATAAGATTTTTAACTTGTTTCTAGGGAATCAGTCGTGAATAGGGTCATGAATAAACTATCTCCTCTTCATGACAAGATCTACTGTGCACTGTCTGGATCTGCTGCTGATGCTCAGACCATTGCTGAGCTAGTCAACTACCAACTGGATGTACACAGGTATTGATCAGTACTTTATCATGCACAGTACACTCTTGACACAACTGTTATTTCTAATCTTTGTTTTATATATATATACAGTGTATCACAAAAGTGAGTACACCCCTCACATTTCTGCAGATATTTAAGTATATCTTTTCATGGGACAACACTGACAAAATGACACTTTGACATAATGAAAAGTAGTCTGTGTGCAGCTTATATAACAGTGTAAATTTATTCTTCCCTCAAAATAACTCAATATACAGCCATTAATGTCTAAACCACCGGCAACAAAAGTGAGTACACCCCTTAGTGAAAGTTCCTGAAGTGTCAATATTTTGTGTGGCCACCATTATTTCCCAGAACTGCCTTAACTCTCCTGGGCATGGAGTTTACCAGAGCTTCACAGGTTGCCACTGGAATGCTTTTCCACTCCTCCATGACGACATCACGGAGCTGGCGGATATTCGAGACTTTGCGCTCCTCCACCTTCCGCTTGAGGATGCCCCAAAGATGTTCTATTGGGTTTAGGTCTGGAGACATGCTTGGCCAGTCCATCACCTTTACCCTCAGCCTATTCAATAAAGCAGTGGTTGTCTTAGAGGTGTGTTTGGGGTCATTATCATGCTGGAACACTGCCCTGCGACCCAGTTTCCGGAGGGAGGGGATCATGCTCTGCTTCAGTATTTCACAGTACATATTGGAGTTCATGTGTCCCTCAATGAAATGTAACTCCCCAACACCTGCTGCACTCATGCAGCCCCAGACCATGGCATTCCCACCACCATGCTTGACTGTAGGCATGACACACTTATCTTTGTACTCCTCACCTGATTGCCGCCACACATGCTTGAGACCATCTGAACCAAACAAATTAATCTTGGTCTCATCAGACCATAGGACATGGTTCCAGTAATCCATGTCCTTTGTTGACATGTCTTCAGCAAACTGTTTGCGGGCTTTCTTGTGTAGAGACTTCAGAAGAGGCTTCCTTCTGGGGTGACAGCCATGCAGACCAATTTGATGTAGTGTGCGGCGTATGGTCTGAGCACTGACAGGCTGACCCCCCACCTTTTCAATCTCTGCAGCAATGCTGACAGCACTCCTGCGCCTATCTTTCAAAGACAGCAGTTGGATGTGACGCTGAGCACGTGCACTCAGCTTCTTTGGACGACCAACGCGAGGTCTGTTCTGAGTGGACCCTGCTCTTTTAAAACGCTGGATGATCTTGGCCACTGTGCTGCAGCTCAGTTTCAGGGTGTTGGCAATCTTCTTGTAGCCTTGGCCATCTTCATGTAGCGCAACAATTCGTCTTTTAAGATCCTCAGAGAGTTCTTTGCCATGAGGTGCCATGTTGGAACTTTCAGTGACCAGTATGAGAGAGTGTGAGAGCTGTACTACTAAATTGAACACACCTTCTCCCTATGCACACCTGAGACCTAGTAACACTAACAAATCACATGACATTTTGGAGGGAAAATGACAAGCAGTGCTCAATTTGGACATTTAGGGGTGTAGTCTCTTAGGGGTGTACTCACTTTTGTTGCCGGTGGTTTAGACATTAATGGCTGTATATTGAGTTATTTTGAGGGAAGAATAAATTTACACTGTTATATAAGCTGCACACAGACTACTTTTCATTGTGTCAAAGTGTCATTTTGTCAGTGTTGTCCCATGAAAAGATATACTTAAATATCTGCAGAAATGTGAGGGGTGTACTCACTTTTGTGATACACTGTATATATATATATATATATATATATATATACAGTGTATCACAAAATGTGAGGGGTGTACTCACTTTTGTGATACACTGTATATATATATATATATATATACAGTGTATCACAAAAGTGAGTACACCCCTCACATTTCTGCAGATATTTAAGTATATCTTTTCATGGGACAACACTGACAAAATGACACTTTGACACAATGAAAAGTAGTCTGTGTGCAGCTTATATAACAGTGTAAATTTATTCTTCCCTCAAAATAACTCAATATACAGCCATTAATGTCTAAACCACCGGCAACAAAAGTGAGTACACCCCTAAGAGACTACACCCCTAAATGTCCAAATTGAGCACTGCTTGTCATTTTCCCTCCAAAATGTCATGTGATTTGTTAGTGTTACTAGGTCTCAGGTGTGCATAGGGAGCAGGTGTGTTCAATTTAGTAGTACAGCTCTCACACTCTCTCATACTGGTCACTGAAAGTTCCAACATGGCACCTCATGGCCAAGAACTCTCTGAGGATCTTAAAAGACAAATTGTTGCGCTACATGAAGATGGCCAAGGCTACAAGAAGATTGCCAACACCCTGAAACTGAGCTGCAGCACAGTGGCCAAGATCATCCAGCGTAAAAGAGCAGGTTCCACTCAGAACAGACCTCGCGTTGGTCGTCCAAAGAACCTGAGTACACGTGCTCAGCGTCACATCCAACTGCTGTCTTTGAAAGATAGGCGCAGGAGTGCTGTCAGCATTGCTGCAGAGATTGAAAAGGTGGGGGGTCAGCCTGTCAGTGCTCAGACCATACGCCGCACACTGCATCAGATTGGTCTGCATGGCTGTCACCCCAGAAGGAAGCCTCTTCTGAAGTCTCTACACAAGAAAGCCCGCAAACAGTTTGCTGAAGACATGTCAACAAAGGACATGGATTACTGGAACCATGTCCTATGGTCTGATGAGACCAAGATTAATTTGTTTGGTTCAGATGGTCTCAAGCATGTGTGGCGGCAATCAGGTGAGGAGTACAAAGATAAGTGTGTCATGCCTACAGTCAAGCATGGTGGTGGGAATGCCATGGTCTGGGGCTGCATGAGTGCAGCAGGTGTTGGGGAGTTACATTTCATTGAGGGACACATGAACTCCAATATGTACTGTGAAATACTGAAGCAGAGCATGATCCCCTCCCTCCGGAAACTGGGTCGCAGGGCAGTGTTCCAGCATGATAATGACCCCAAACACACCTCTAAGATGACCACTGCTTTATTGAAGAGGCTGAGGGTAAAGGTGATGTACTGGCCAAGCATGTCTCCAGACCTAAACCCAATAGAACATCTTTGGAGCATCCTCAAGCGGAAGGTGGAGGAGCGCAAAGTCTCGAATATCCGCCAGCTCCGTGATGTCGTCATGGAGGAGTGGAAAAGCATTCCAGTGGCAACCTGTGAAGCTCTGGTAAACTCCATGCCCAGGAGAGTTAAGGCAGTTCTTGGAAATAATGGTGGCCACACAAAATATTGACACTTCAGGAACTTTCACTTAGGGGTGTACTCACTTTTGTTGCCGGTGGTTTAGACATTAATGGCTGTATATTGAGTTATTTTGAGGGAAGAATAAATTTACACTGTTATATAAGCTGCACACAGACTACTTTTCATTGTGTCAAAGTGTCATTTTGTCAGTGTTGTCCCATGAAAAGATATACTTAAATATCTGCAGAAATGTGAGGGGTGTACTCACTTTTGTGATACACTGTATATACAGTGTATCACAAAAGTGAGTACACCCCTCACATTTCTGCAAATATTTCATTATATCTTTTCATGGGACAACACTATAGACATGAAACTTGGATATAACTTAGAGTAGTCAGTGTACAGCTTGTATAGCAGTGTAGATTTACTGTCTTCTGAAAATAACTCAACACACAGCCATTAATGTCTAAACAGCTGGCAACATAAGTGAGTACACCCCACAGTGAACATGTCCAAATTGTGCCCAAATGTGTCGTTGTCCCTCCCTGGTGTCATGTGTCAAGGTCCAAGGTGTAAATGGGGAGCAGGGCTGTTAAATTTGGTGTTTTGGGTACAATTCTCTCATACTGGCCACTGGATATTCAACATGGCACCTCATGGCAAAGAACTCTCTGAGGATGTGAGAAATAGAATTGTTGCTCTCCACAAAGATGGCCTGGGCTATAAGAAGATTGCTAACACCCTGAAACTGAGCTACAGCATGGTGGCCAAGGTCATACAGCGGTTTTCCAGGACAGGTTCCACTCGGAACAGGCTTCGCCAGGGTCGACCAAAGAAGTTGAGTCCACGTGTTCGGCGTCATATCCAGAGGTTGGCTTAATAAAAAATAGACACATGAGTGCTGCCAGCATTGCTGCAGAGGTTGAAGACGTGGGAGGTCAGCCTGTCAGTGCTCAGACCATACGCCGCACACTGCATCAACTCGGTCTGCATGGTCGTCATCCCAGAAGGAAGCTGACGCACAAGAAAGCCCGCAAACAGTTTGCTGAAGACAAGCAGTCCAAGAACATGGATTACTGGAATGCCCTGTGGTCTGACGAGACCAAGATAAACTTGTTTGGCTCAGATGGTGTCCAGCATGTGTGGCGGCGCCCTGGTGAGAAGTACCAAGACAACTGTATCTTGCCTACAGTCAAGCATGGTGGTGGTAGCATCATGGTCTTGGGCTGCATGAGTGTTGCTGGCACTGGGGAGCTGCAGTTCATTGAGGGAAACATGAATTCCAACATGTACTGTGACATTCTGAAACAGAGCATGATCCCCTCCCTTCGAAAACTGGGCCTCATGGCAGTTTTCCAACAGGATAACGACCCCAAACACAACCTCCAAGATGACAACTGCCTTGCTGAGGAAGCTGAAGGTAAAGGTGATGGACTAAACCCAATTGAGCACCTGTGGCGCATCCTCAAGTGGAAGGTGGAGGAGTTCAAGGTGTCTAACATCCACCAGCTCCGTGATGTCATCATGGAGGAGTGGAAGAGGATTTCAGTAGCAACCTGTGCAGCTCTGGTGAATTCCATGCCCAGGAGGGTTAAAACAGTGCTGGATAATAATGGTGGTCACACAAACTATTGACACTTTGGGCACAATTTGGACATGTTCACTGTGGGGTGTACTCACTTATGTTGCCAGCCATTTAGACATTAATGGCTGTGTGTTGAGTTATTTTCAGAAGACAGTAAATCTACACTGCTATACAAGTTGTACACTGACTACTCTAACTTATATCCAAGTTTTATTTCTATAGTGTTGTCCCATGAAAAGATATAATAAAATATTTGCAGAAATGTGAGGGGTGTACTCACTTTTGTGATACACTGTATATATATATACATAAAGAAATTAGATGCATTACTCACAGATTAAATCTTTTAAAATGGGAAATCCTCAAGAACCAATTTTGGGTTAAGAGTTTCACTTAAAATGGATTGAATTTCTGGAATTTCCATACTTCTGCCACTTGTGATATTAATCAGTATGAAAGGAATTTAAAATTAAATTTGACTGATCTAAAATCTATAATTTCTGTTTACAGCAGTTTGCTTAAGCCTACATGGAAATTGTGTGGCTAATACAGTTTTAATACAATTTTATATTAAAGATATATCCAAATTTTATATCACACACATATACTTACATGCACTTACATATACTGTATGCACTTACGTGTTTTTATGTAGTTTAGAGATGGAAGAAGACCCTCTAGTACACTCTGCTGCCACACTAGTAAAAAACATTTGCTACAAGTACAAAGAGGAACTATCTGCACACCTCATTGTTGCAGGTTGGGACAGGAGGGCTGGTGGACAGGTTAGTAACAACTTATTACTAAAGCTTTGCTAAAATGTAAATCTTAAACAGATTTTTTATTCTTCGTTCAAGAGTTATGTTTACTTATATAGTACAGAAGAAAATGCAAAGGTTTTAGGACCCCTAGTCAAATTCCATATTTTGTTAATTATTAAATTAAGTAAATGGATGTAAATAAAACATCTGCAGCAAAATATAAAAAATTGTGTAATGTAGAAAAACTACATATTGAAAATCAATAACAACTGTGGCTAGGACTTGGATTGGGTGGTTAGCTAGCAAAAAGAAGCTGCTCTTATAGTGGAGAGCACCTGGCAACCAGACAGCATTGTGGTGTTCTTGTAAAATTCATTAGGCAGCTCAGGACAGGAATCTGCCTGATCATGACTCTGAAGCTTTTGTGGAACCTTTTGTGCTTGTGACTAGGCAATTTGTTTGCCTTTGGATCACAGACTAAATGCGTTAGGTTCATATTGGAACAGAAGTGTTCAAAAGGGAGAGAAAGTCCATCATACTGAACAAACTCTGGTACACTCTGTTGCTCTGGTACACATGCTGGGCTCCCAAGAGTGATAGCTAACAAAGCTTGTGAGTCACTATGCTAAATGTGTAGCATGGAATGTTGCCTTTTTCAACTCTATACCTAAACAGCCATCTTTCATGATTGGACGTTTGGGTCTCTCCTGCATTTTGTGATCACTCTTGTAGTCTTTATATCAAATTTGGTGCAAAATTAAATATGACAATGTGAATGTGATCGAAATGTGACAAAAGTATATTTTAATATAAAATATATTATAAGAACAGTTTGAGGTTGTGTTATATATATGTATTTTGGTCATGGGTGCCAACATTTATGCATATAACATTTATGCATGTATATGTGACATTATTGATTTCCTACAGTATGTCCTTAATTGTTACTATTTGTTTATAGGTATATGTAACATTGGATGGCCTACTGTCTAAGCAACCTTTTGCTATTGGTGGCTCAGGCAGTTCATACATCTATGGGTTTGTAGATGCAGAATATCGAAAAGACATGACAAGGAGAAAATGTCAGGAGTTTGTTGTAAACGGTATGGATTTCCTTTTGTTTATTGTTATGGAACAAAAAAGAGAATCTTGGTAATAAAACTATGAATAAAACTATAAATAAAGTAAATGTACATTGCAGTGGTAGCTTAGTGGTTAAGGTACTGGACTAGTAATCTGAAGCTCTGATTCAAACCCCACTACCAGCAAGTTGCAGCACTACCAACACTGCCAGTGTTGGGCCCCTAAGCAAATCTCTTAACCCTTTTACTGCTTGCACCGTATTCAGTACCAGTTGTGAGTGGCTTTGGACAAAAGCATCTGCTAAATGCCATTAATGTAAATATAAAATTAAAAACAGCTAAACAATAATTTCTAAATACCCATGTCTTCATCGTTTACAGTAAAACAAAATTGTCTACATTTTTCATACATATTTCAGGTAAATACTTCTGCTACTCTGCTACTTCTGGATTGAAAACCCTACAGAGATTACACAAACACATACAATGCTGTAAAGAGAAATTGTTCTTTAGAATCTCTTCAAATATATGAACTGGCAGATATATTGAATGCTATAATAGGTTGTACCAATAAATAATTGCAAGGGTTTACATGCATTTTACATTTACATTTACAGCATTTAGCAGATGCTTTTATCCAAAGCGACTTACACAATGAGCAATTGAGGGTTAAGGGCCTTGCTCAGGGACCCAACAGTGGCAACTTGGTGGTGGCGGGGCTTGAACCGGCAACCTTCTGTTTACAAGCCCAGTACCTTAACCACTGAGCTATCACTGGCCCAATAAATTATATAAAATGTAATTTTATGTGTTATTGCTTTAGGTTAAATAATAATTTAGTCTATTACTAATGTGTTTGTATAGTAGATGCAAAACGGGTCACACGTCGGTAATTAAAAAAAAGAATGTGTGGTAGTAATTTGGGTCTTATTTTTCTTTTTTCTTCTACATTTTAGCACTAACACTGGCTATGAGCAGAGATGGTTCTAGTGGAGGTGTTGCTTACATTGCTACCATTGATGAAGAGGGAGCTGAGGAGAAGTGTATTCTTGGAAATGAATTACCCAAGTTTTTTGATCAGTAAGCAAAGGCTTACTAGCAATCTGTATTAGTCAAGAAATGTGTTTTTCAGATTTCAGAATTCAAAGAACAATGCTTGCATTATAGTTTTTGCTTATAATAAAACAGTACCAGTTTCAAGCGGCTAAAGTTACAAAATTGTGTAAAATAATGCTATTAATAAAAATCAATAAAAGCATTTTACTGTATTGATCCCTTACAATGTGTTTTTTTGTACACAGTTGTACAGAACATTGCTGTTTAATAAAAGGACAGTTCCTATTGTTTTGCAACAATGTTTTTAATTGAAACACCAAAAAAAAAATTTCTTTAGCACTTATGTTTCTGCAAACTACCATCAACATACATTTACTGTTTGATGTATTATGTATTCAAATTTATTAGGGCACAAAGCACAGTCTTTGATTAAGGTTTGTTTCTTAATTAACATAAAGTTCATCTTACTATTTAATCCCAATTACATGAACATAGACAGCACTTTTTTTTTTTACATCTGTATACATACAGGACATTAATAAGTCAAGTCAATTTTTTGTATAGCACTTTTTACAATGGAAACAATGTATTAGGCTTTCCCTGCACCACAATAGCTCTAAAATGGAAGTGATACCTACTGTGCCACCCACACTATATCAGTAAGTGTCTAGGTTCATTCAACAAACTATACAATCCTTTTATTGCTTGTTTTATTTTATTTAATTAATCTCTCTTAAATGTTTTAAGTATGTTTTTGTGCTTGGGTGGCAGTAAATTATGCTAGCCCACTGTGGGCTTGAAAGGATACAGTGTTTGAATCCCCAGTGGACTCACTGTGACCGGGACAAAGAGGTAAAACATGAAAATAATCATTATTATTATCTCTACATGATCTACAAGCATCTAATTAATGCCACTAAAATTAATTTTCTCATTCTGATATATTATGTTCATAGACCCCATTAATATGCCCTGCTCAAAAAATTAAAGTAACACTTCATTACAGTATAACACTAAGTGACAACATGTGCACTGAAGGGGCAACAGCAACAGCCCCCAACCAAATGGTTTGCAGGTTGTGGCCACAGGTAATTACTCTCCTCTATACCCTTATCCTCCTGACTGATCCTTTTCTAGTGTTGCTAGAGACTTTGTCACTACTGGTTGCATGAGGCAGCTTTTTCAGATTGCACAGATAGTCCAGCTCCTTAGGGATGGCAAGAAGATTTGTTTGTCTGTGTCTCCCAGCACAGTCTCAGGCTATAACACACAAAGAGCTAGACAAGGAGTTCAATACAGAAGCAGAACCGTTATTTGCTCATTTTGTATGAAAAGGAACAGGAAGAAAACTGCCTACAAAGTCCTACAGAGTCTTACAAAAATTGAACAATTGATCTGCATCTAACACCACCAAGTAGTGCCACAAACTGTCCAGGAGTGATGTCCTGATGCTGGTCAGGGAGAAGATCCTCCAGGACTACTGAGTCACATTGTGAATTGATACAATTCATAAATTTAATTAGCTTGTGTTTGCAAATGATTTTGAATCCAGGCCTCAATAAATTGTTTATAATGGTTTATAAATTGTTTATACAAACTGATATGAATTACACAATTTATATCAGTAAAGCATCTTTTGTTCATTAAAAGATTTTCAACTTAAATCTTTTGTCCATTGAAATCTGATATATGATTTAAGTGTTCTCTTTTTTACTGGGCCAATTAGTTATTTATTTATTTATTGTCTGATTTACCACCACTCTATCCTGGTCAGGGTAGCAGTAGGTCTGATTCATTGGGCGAAAGTAAGAAAACACCCCAGGCAGGCACCATCACAGTATTTGGACTTGTGGTAAGAAATCAGACTATGCAACTTCACACCGAAAGGACCCTGACCAACCGGCCCTGGAATCAAAGCGAGGCCCTTCTTGCTGTGAGGCAACAGTGCTACCCACTGCGTCACTGTGCTGCCCAATGTAGTTATTAATGTATTAATTAATATATTAATATATTTGTTCAAAATAAATATACTTTCTATTGTTCAAAAACAAAAGTTGAAATACTACCTATTTCTCTTAACCCTTTGATGCACAAGCTAAGAAAACCTCTTCTAATGCACAACATGGGTGGAAAATGACCCATATTCGTTTCCTATGTTATTTCATGTATTACTGAGTATCTTTTTGGTATATATTTTGAAACCATTTCACCATTTAATGTTCCATACTATAATATGTTAACAGCTAGCAAGCTAATAGTATTGGACATATTCAAGATTCAAGAGCCTAATCTTTGGTTGTCTTTCAAAAAATCAGTAAATATGTTTCTGACTACAAACACTTACAAATGTCAGTAGTTCCTGTCCAATTCCATAGTAAATGCATAAGGGTCATTTTTGACCCACGTTGTGCATTAGAAGGGTAGTGATACAAAAATGATTTTTATTAAAAAAAAACAAAAAATATAAAACTGAAATAAGGATTTGTGATGATCAAAAACAAGTTAATTGGGGAATTCATGAAAGCTTGAATGACGAAATTAATTTATTGCAAAGATACAGAAAATAAAAACTCAGTCGGGACACTTTTGACCCAGGTTGTGCATCAAAGGGTTAAAATGTGATTATTGTAGTGTTCTTATTTTAATTCAACATTTAAACATTACCATAATAATCCATTTTCTGCTTTAATAAATTCTTAAAGTGTGACTTATCAGTTGCTAGGTAGAAAAAAGAAAAGCAGGTTTTATGCCTTTTTCACAGGATGCAATAAAAAGGCAAAGTTATAACATATTGTACATTGATAACTGCATTCTGGTTTGTTAAGTGTGACTCATCAGTTGCTAGGTAGACCTGAGACGAACAGGTTTTCCACCTTTCCTTGTAGGTGCTATGAAAATCACCCAAAAAGTTGTATTTTGTGACAACACAATTGCATCTCCTTTTTCATGTAAAAATCTACAGAGTTAATTAATAAAAATTGTACCACTGAGCATACCACCTCAGCAACAAAGTACAGTACATTCCCATTCTTAAATTTGTAAACGTGTGTATTTATGCGTATTAAAGGCAGGCCGATTTAACTGCAGTGATCAGAAGCACATACACACACACATTGTTCTCATATTTATGTTTCATTTAACGTTTGTACAATAATTTACTCCTGTGTAAAAATGTTGTGATTTTTGTTGCAACCTGCGCAGACTGACTGTGTGACTCATCAGTTGCTATGTAGACTAAGGACAGGTAGGTTTTATGTCTTTTTCAGTTGGTGCAAATAAAAAAAAAAGGCAAAGTTTAGCACATTTTTAGTTTTTCACACAGCTTATACTTTTGCAGGTCAAGTAAATGACAAGTAAATATACGCGTCTGTTTTTGGTAGTGATCAGCTACTATAATAATAATAATACATTTTATTTATAACGCACTTTGACAAAAAAGCACTCTGTTTTGTAGTAATAATAATAATAATAATAATAAACACTAATTCACAGCCTCACTTTTACTGCACCCCACTCCCTTTCCCAAAAGTCCTTCGAGCCCCTCCCATACGTCACCGAGGCACGACTTATGACTCAATGGTTCGGAAAAAACCCTGAAGTCCTGCAAAAGGTGAAACTGAAAGTAGCTTAAATAAAAATGCAAACCAATTCTCCTGTCAGAATATACTGAAAGGCAAGATACGGTTGTTAGGCGTGAGCTAGTCGCGAAAATAAAATTGCGTAGCTTGTCTGAAAACATCAAACAGACGCTGTTTAGGCGCATTAGATCCATTAACGCTGTCTGGCCATTGCAAGCGTTAAACTGCGACATTTGCTTACAACATGCCCAACGTTTGGGTGTGCGCTTTTGCTGTATGCGCGGACTTTATTGTCCTGTGTGTGCTGGACTATGTAGCCAGACATTTGAGATATGAATCAGGAGATTTGTGCGATACTTATACCTTGGTTAGACAGTGGACTGATGGTCTGTTACGATGGGCATTTTTGCTGTCATTATTACATCTTTACAAAAATGCAAGAGAATCGATCTTTAAGCAATGGATTATGGCCCATTGTTTTATCAGTCCTATATACGAAACTTGTCGCTTAGCTCTGTTCGGAAACTATCCAGTAGGAAAGTTTGAAATGTGGCTGCTCGGCAGCATTGCTGCTGCGTTGGGATGCGTATTTTGGGAGATGCTATTGCCTGATTCTAACGGGGAAAATAACACTAAAGAGAAGAAACAAAAGGCTCGAGTGCTCTTCATGAGGGTTATTTATTTTTACAAACCCGACTATTTAATTTTGTTTGGAGCTTCTGTGTTTTTGGCACTAGCTGTCCTTTGTAAGTCACTGTTTTATTTTGTGTTTTAAATAAATTAAAATCGATAAACTATACGACAGTTCTCAAGTACAATGTCTGTTTTAGGTGAGATGTTCATTCCACTGTACACAGGAAAGCTGATCGATATCCTACGTGCTGAGTACCAATGGAACGATTTTCAGTCAGCAATAGTATTGATCACAGTTTTCTCATTTGGAAGGTAAGTAAATAAATGGACAGTTGCCAACTTTCATTGTGACTACTACATTGATACTTATCTTACTTTTCCAGTGGAAATGTGTATCGTGGTTAGATGAATCAGTACTGTATTTCATATATTTTTGTGCTCCAGACCTTAGATGAAAAGGACCATTTATAGGGCTGCACGATATTGGAAAAAACTGACATTGCGATTTTTTTTCTGCGATATATATTGCGATATTAAAAAAATGCAGGAATTTTCACCACATTATTAATAATATTAATAATGCATGTATCTTACTCTAAATAAGGGGCTCATCTGTGAAAAAGGGTGGTGCCTACAAGAGATACAAAAGATTATGACAAGCTACATCTTTGTATTCGGTTGAAACTGAGCATTAAACTAAGAAAGCTTCAATATCACATGAGGGAATTAACAGGATTGACAAAATGGGTCATTTAATATTTTATTTCACAATCAAAACCTCTTCAAGTAGTAAACATTATTTAAAAAATAAACTATACAAACAAAAGAGCAGCTATACACCTGTTCGAAATCCGAGATGCCTTAGTTACTAAGCACACTACTGAGGCAGAACGAGTGAGAATCGGAAGCGTCCTTAGTGATGAAGGCAATCCCAGAATTCATTGCGGCATCTCTTCTCTCACAGAAAAATAAACATGGCTGACGGTGCGGACAAAGTTATTTTCAAATGTAAATAAATAATTATTGATTTTTAACAAGTGTTTTATTTGCAAGTTTGGGCTTGTCAGCAAATGTAACCGTTTTCTGTTCACGAATCGAGATGTTATATTGACATGTTAGCGCTGTCCCACCTCATTCTATTGGTTTTAATGGCAAGATGCTAAACGCGAAACCCGATGGAATCGCTGAGTAGCGCGTTCAAATAACCTACCTTATAAGTCAATGACTTATTAGAATCCTCTCTACTGAGGCAGCTGCATATGTAGGTAGTACAGCAAGGCAGCTCACTAGGTTTTGAACACACTGGTAGATATGTCATGGAAAATGAGAATGGTGTGAATTTTCGTTTTGTGTCAAGCAGCAAAAAAGTTGTAGCATGACATATTTTATTTAATTTGCATTAAGTAACATCGCAAGTCCTGCGATGTGACTATCGCGCATGCACACATCGCGATGACAATGCTAAAACGAAATATCGTACAGCCCTAATTTAGACTATTATCATCAATAACTCCAAAAGCTAGGGTCTGTGCCAGTGTGGGGGCGGCACGGTGGCTTAGTGGGTAGCACTGTCGCCTCACAGCAAGAAGGTCCTGGGTTCGAACCCCAGGTGGGGCGGTCCGGGTCCTTTCTGTGTGGAGTTTGCATGTTCTCCCCGTGTCTGCGTGGGTTTACTTTGGGTGCTCCGGTTTCCTCCCACAGTCCAAAGACATGCAAGTGAGGTGAATTGAAGATACTAAGTTGTCCAAGACTGTGCTTGATATAAACTTGTGAACTGATGAACCTTGTGTAATGAGTAACAACTGTTCCTGTCATGAATGTAACCAAAGTGTAAAAACATGACGTTAAAATCCTAATAAACAAACAAACAAACTGTGCCAGTGCAACGCCATACTGTTGCATACATGAAGACATTTTTGCAGGAAGAATGGGACAAAATAGTACCTAAAAAACACATCCCTTGGTATCCTCGGTGACAACACATCTTTTAAGTGTTGTGAAAAAGGAAACGGCAACAAAGTGGTAAATGCTTTACTGTCCCAACTTTTTGTGGAATGTGTTGCAGGCCTGAAATGCAGAAATAAATGTATATTAAGACATGAAATGAAGTTGACCACACACACAAAACAAAAGTATCTTGGTTTCATACTGTCTGCAATGAAATAAAAGTAAAAGTAAATTTGGGAAACACTGCCTTTTTCACTTGCATTTTCCATACTGTCACAACTTTCTGATTTGGGGTTGTATCAAATTATATTTCAACATGAGTTTCATAGTGATTTAGTTACATTAAAATATACAGTAGTTCTTGTTAATGTTTGGCTGGACCAACTGATATTTCTTGGGTGGTAAAATCTATTAAATAAAAAATAATTTTTTAATATACGTTTTTGTAAAAGAGTGTGTGTATTATTAATTCATTTATTCACTGTATAATTAATTACATGACATATCAACACATCAACTCTGATTGTGGCCCTGGCCTTGAATTCCCATTCGAAACATAGTTTGAGATGTTTTTCAGTTTTAAAAGATAATAAGGTGGCTGATTCTCACATGCTCAGTAAAACAGTCAGTGGCTTTGTAATTTAAAAATATTAGGTATTCACATAATGCCTCTTTTTTGGTGTAGAACTTCGCGGTTACAAGGTTATCCACTTGTTTTTATGTTATTTGTTATAGACAATATTACAGTATTGACGAGTGTCCAGTTTAAGCATATTTTAAGGAGAAAAATTAAGAGGGTTTTGTTCAATTATGACAGTGATGCTTCCTGTTTGTCTTCAGCTCGTTCAGTGCTGGCTGCCGAGGAGGGCTCTTCACGTGTGCTATTGGCAGATTCATTTGTAGAGTGAGGCTTCAACTCTTCGGCTCCCTGGTTGGCCAGGAAATTGGCTTCTTCGAGACTACAAAGACAGGTAGATCATATCAATTGAATGAAAAATGGTAATCACTGCCATGTGATTTAATTTTGAGGTTACAGTAATTGGTAACGTAACACTTCTGGTGCCACCATGGAATAAATTAGTAATATTTTGTCTCACAATTAAAAGTATCCATTATTAGTGAGTTCACGTTTAAAGATGCAAGTACTGTGATGGTACCACAAGTATTTTGTACCTGTGGTATGTACAGTATATACAGGTGCTGGTCATAAAATTAGAATATCATGAAAAAGTTGATTTATTTCAGTAATTCCATTCAAAAAGTGAAACTTGTATATTGTATTCATTCATTACAAATAGACTGATATATTTCAAATGTTTATTTATTTTAATGTTGATGATTATAACTGACAACTAATGAAAACCCCAAATTCAGTATCTCAGACAATTAGAATATTGTGACAAGGTACAATATTGAAGACACCTGGTGCCACACTCTAATCAGCTAATTAACTCAAAACACCTGCAAAGGCCTTTAAATGGTCTCTCAGTCTAGTTCTGTAGGCTACACAATCATGGTGAAGACTGCTGACTTGACAGTTGTCCAAAAGACGACCATTGACACCTTGCACAAGGAGGGCAAGACACAAAAGGTCATTCTAAAGAGGCTGGCTGTTCACAGAGCTCTGTGTCCAAGCACATTAATAGAGAGGCAAAGGGAAGGAAAAGATGTGGTAGAAAAAAGTGTACAAGCAATAAGGATAACCGCACCCTGGAGAGGATTGTGAAACAAAACCCATTCAAAAATGTGGGGGAGATTCACAAAGAGTGGACTGCAGCTGGAGTCAGTGCTTCAAGAACCACCACGCACAGACGTATGCAAGACATGGGTTTCAGCTGTCGCATTCTTTGTGCCAAGCCACTCTTGAACAAGAGACAGCGTCAGAAGCGTCTCGCCTGGGCTAAAGACAAAAAGGCTGCTGAGTGGTCCAAAGTTATGTTCTCTGATGATAGTAAATTTTGCATTACCTTTGGAAATCAAGGTCCCAGAGTCTGGAGGAAGAGAGGAGAGGCACAGAATCCACGTTGCTTGAGGTCCAGTGTAAAGTTTCCACAGTCAGTGATGGTTTGGAGTGCCATGTCATCTGCTGGTGTGGGTCCACTGTGTTTTCTGAGGTCCAAGGTCAACGCAGCCGTCTACCAGGAAGTTTTAGAGCACTTCATGCTTCCTGCTGCTGACCAACTTTATGGAGATGCAGATTTCATTTTCCAACAGGACTTGGCACCTGCACACAGTGCCAAAGTTACCAGTACCTGGTTTAAGGACCATGGTATCCCTGTTCTTAATTGGCCAGCAAAATCGCCTGACCTTAACCCCATAGAAAATCTATGGGGTATTGTGAAGAGAAAGATGCGATACGCCAGACCCAACAATTCAGAAGAGCTGAAGGCCACTATCAGAGCAACCTGTGCTCTCATAACACCTGAGCAGTGCCACAGACTGATGGACTCCATGCCACGCCGCATTTCTGCAGTAATCCAGGCAAAAGGAGCCCCGACTAAGTATTGAATGCTGTACATGCTCATACTTTTCATGTTCATACTTTTCAGTTGGCCAACATCTCTAAAAATCCTTTTTTTGTATTGGTCTTAAGTAATATTCTAATTTTCTGAGATACTGAATTTGGGGTTTTCATTAGTTGTCAGTTATAATCATCAACATTAAAATAAATAAACATTTGAAACAATCAGTCTGTGTGTAATGAATGAATATAATATACAAGTTTCACTTTTTGAATGGAATTACTGAAATAAATCAACTTTTTCATGATATTCAAATTTTATGACCAGCACCTGTATTATGCATATTTTACATAAATAGGAACATGCAGTATATCCAGAAATGTGTTGTACACGGTGGCTCAGTGGGTAGCAATGTTGCCTTACAGAAAGAAGGTACTGTGTGTTTCTAAGTGGAGTTTGCATGTTCTGCGTAGGTTTTCCTGAGGAGCTTCGGTTTTCTCCCGCAGTCTGAAGTCATGCAAGTGAGGTGAATTTGAAATTTGTAACCCAACATCCCCTAAACTCGAAATCTTTTAAACTCGACACCCTTCGTGGAGAAATTTGTACCCTTAAACTTAATGTTTACCTTAAATTTGACATTTTCAGCATTTTAAAACATTTTTATTTATTTAATTTTAAATTAACAATGAACAGCCGCTTTGTTTATCGCTCTGCTTGAGCATTGCCGTAATACGTGATCAAAGAATGAGACAAATCTGCGTTATAGCTGAGAAATTGTGAGAATCACCTTTTCTGAGTTTTAAACGCTTATTGTAAAAAAATAATAAAGCCCAACATTGATTAATGTACTAAAATTATGACACAGGAACACTAAAAATTCCCTTAATTATTACTGCAAAGTTCTCTCCACTAATGAAATTCCTTGCTTGTTGTTTTAGTACAATAAGTCTATATAAAATCATGAAGATGCTTGATCTTGGAATACCGTATTCCATTCAGTAAAGCTAAGCTATTAAGCTACACTACTAATGTGAATGGTCCTTTACTGTACGGAAAACGGTATTCACAGATCAAGCCTCTCCATGATTAAGAAGCATAATGAAACAATAAAAAGGTATGCAGGTTTTATGGACCCATGGTTTTCCAGCAGAACATTGCACAATGCATCATACTGCCTCCACTGGCTTGCCCTCTTTCCATAGTGCACACACACCCGGTCGAAAACGTGTTTCATCAGACCAAGCCACCTTCTTCCATTACTCTGTGGTCCAGTTTCGATGCTCACATGCCCATTGTCGGTGCTGGACAGGGATCAGCATGGGCACCCTGACTGGTCTGTGCCTATGCAGCCCCATACGCAACAAACTGCGATGCACTGTGTATTCTGACACCTTTCTATCAGAACCAGCATTAACTGCAACGTGCATCAATGAGCCTTGGCCACCCCTGACCCTGTCGCCAGTTTACCACGGTTCCTTCCTAGGACCACTTTTGATAGATACTGATCACTGCAGACTGGGAACACCCCACAAGAGCTGCAGTTTTGGAGATACCCAGTTGTCTAGCCATCACAATTTGGCTCTTGTCAAATTCGCTCAAATCCTTAAGCTTGTCCAGTTTTCCTGCTTCTAACACTTCTAACAATTTTGAAGATAAAATGTTCACTTGCTGCCTAATATATCCCACCCACTAACAGGTGCTGTGATGAAGAGATAATCAGTGTTACTCACTTCACCTGTCAGTGGTCATAATGTCATGCCTGTTAGCAGGTGTATGTTACAGGATAAACTGGGTTTCCTTAAATGTGTGTTATTTTTTCTTCTGGAACACATAGTACACAAGGCTAATGTCAAAAAAACACATTAAAACATTAAGCAAAATAATTAATGAAGGCATGGTTAAAGGCTTGTTTTTAGGAAACCACTTAAATGTAAAAGAAATATATTGGACCCTTTTAAGCTGTGTGAATTATGATAAACAGAACATGACAACTGGTACTGCTTTAGGCCAGATACGTATTTGGACCGTTGTTTTTGTGGTTTTGTAGATTTTGAATTTAGTCTCTTTTTTTTGCCAGGTGACCTCACTTGCAGACTGTCTACGGACATTAATCTAATGGCCAGAGCTGTAGCCTTAAATATGAATGTTCTTCTGCGAACTCTGATTAAGACCATGGGTATGCTGTACCTAATGTTTAATCTTTCTTGGAAGCTTACTCTTTTGATGCTGATGGAGACACCTTTGACTGGCTTATTACAGAACATCTATGACACACATTACCAGGTACTGAACTAACAGACTAACGTAAATCTGCGAATAATGTTTTCCAATTACTACTTCTACTTGTATTCTAAATAAAGGATTAGGAGAATTACAAATCTCAGATTTTTATTTTTACTACATTAAAAAATCTCAACAAGTTTGGAAATGTGGTTAAAAGCTTACAGTGTGAAAGTGTAATTATATGCCACCATCAATTTAATATTGTTCTATAAATGTTGTTATATATGCTTTGTATAGGAACTATCAAAGAAAGTACAGGACTCAATGGCAATAGCAAACGATGCTGCAAGAGAAACTGTTTCAGGTATTAGGACAGTTAAGAGCTTAAATGCACAGAAGAGTGAGACCTGTCGTTATGATGAGCGACTGATGGACACCCATAATATAAAGACCCAGAGGGACACAGTCAGAGCAGTGTACCTTCTTGTAAGAAGGGTGAGTTAAATATATATATAATTTTTTTTTTTCCTTTTTTACACATTATAAATCTTAGTGAGAATATCATAAACCACCTTTGAATAAGCCTTTCACATTACTTTCCAGATTACACTCAAGGTTAATATTTGGCACCCACCTGACACCAGTTTTTGTAGTTTTGATTAGTTTAGAATACACCTGGCTGTTTTCTGATGATTTCACTTATACATTATTATTATTATTATTATTATTGTACATGATAACAATTACATTTCCCATGCTTGAAAATATGCTTTCAAAGGGGTTTTGAAACAAATTTGTGGAAAATAAAATTTATGGATAATAAATATTTTAGCGGCTTTAACT
Source organism: Trichomycterus rosablanca (assembly GCF_030014385.1). Lineage (NCBI taxonomy): Eukaryota > Metazoa > Chordata > Actinopteri > Siluriformes > Trichomycteridae > Trichomycterus > Trichomycterus rosablanca. Next base: position 12,850,109 of record NC_085989.1, read on the forward strand.
ATCTCTCTGAGTAAGAAGGAAAATTGCATGGCACCACTATTCAGCCAAAAGAACACTCAGGTCAGAGGTTAGAACCTTATGTTGAACAAGAAGCCAGTAACCAGTGTTCCAAATCATCCCAGTGGTTTTTACTAGGGTTAAGGTCAGGGCTTGTCTAGTTTCTTCACACCAAACCTGTCAATCCATATCTACAGTATATTGACCAATGCTTTGTTCACAGGGGAACAGCAATACTAAAGGAAAGATAAATGGCCTATCCCAAACTGTTGCTACATATTTGGAGGCATATAATTTATTTTATAACTGATTTATACATCTGATATGAATTGATGTCTCCAGAATATCTGAACTTAATAATTGTAAGATGCGTCTCAATACCTTTGTCAATATAGTGTATTATTTTAGAAATCATATTTGTTAAAAAAAAACTTTATGCCAAAATATAATGACATATTATGTAATAATATTGCAGATAAAATAGCAGAAAATACTGTTTATCAGTCTTGTTCACAACAGGTCCAGAGCCTACTTTGGAACGCTAGTTGCAAGGCTTGTGATAAAACCTGAACAGGGCACCAATCAGAAAGCTAGTTTTTATAAAGCATAATATTTACATTTATATTTTTACTCAACATGAATTTGGCAGTTGTCATTTTTGTCCCGTCTTTAGCCCTCTCTAATTTAACATCTATAAAATTATGAATTTTTTAATGAAAATTTTGTGTATGTTTGTCAATTGTAGCTTACAGAGTTGGGAGTACAGGTGGTTATGCTATATTATGGCAGGTTGTTTATCCAGTATGGGCAGATGACCACCGGAAATCTGGTTTCATTTATTCTGTACCAGGGAGATCTTGGACAAAACATTAGGGTATGTCTACCTTGGCTCATAAAAATACAGAATAAAAGCTAAATAAAAAAAAAACCCTTTTTAAATCCAAAATAGTATCTCCTTAACTGCTTATTTTTTCTTAGACTTTGATTTATACAGTTGGGGACATGCTGAACTCTGTCGGTGCTGCAGGGAAAGTATTTGAGTATCTGGACCGCAAGGCCAAAGTAAGCATGGATGGAAGTCTGCAGCCAGAGGAATTAAAGGGACAAATCTGCTTTCAGAACATCACCTTTTCCTATCCAACACGACCTGACCACAATGTCCTGGAGGTGCATATGACAACATGACTAACATAATCTTGGTAGCTTTAAATGTTTTGTGGCAGTTTTACTTTATTCATTTAACAATGCAATACCTGTGCAAATATTCAGGTACATATTTTATTTCAAGAGATCTTCAAAAAGTTTTCACACTTTTATAGTTTTGTCGGAAACGGTGAGGGCGGGAGGTGTTGAGAGAGCTTATAGTCTGGATTTAGCGCCATCTGATTTCCACCTTTTTGGATCACTTAAAGAAGCTTTAAGGGGAAGAAGTTTTTATGTGATGAAAAGCAGTGGTGCATCAGTGTCTACACGCTCAACCAAAAAAATTTTTTGCTGATGGCAGTAAAAAGTTGGTACGACAGTGGGAAAAATGCATTGGAAGGTGAAAATTGATGTAAACTGTTTTTGAAATTCTTAATAAGTTTGAGAAAAGGTGCAGAAACCTTTTTGAAGAACCCTCGTTTTAAAAAGCCACACTATACCTAATACATTTATTGAAGAATGATTTGTAAAAATTATTTTTATAATTGCATGAGAGTGCACCTAGAAGTAAATGTATCTGGGTTGTCTCTGTTAAGACATACTGCCTGTTATTGCTTTCTCTGAGAATACAAAATGCTGTACTGTTAATAAAAATGATGAACACATGAATATATTTTGTACAGGACTTTAGTCTGGTGTTGAAACCAGATCAAATGACTGCCCTGGTTGGGATGTCTGGTGGTGGAAAAAGCACTTGTGTGAGTTTACTTCAGAGGTACTATGAGCCTCAGCATGGACAAATCCTCCTAGATGGACAGCCACTGCAAAACTACCAGCACAAGTACCTGCACAGCAAGGTAACATTTTACTTTATTGACAAGATGCTGTTTGAAAATCATTGTGCACATGCCAAAAGTTAATTAAAACTTACCAACATTCCTACCTATACATACCTACCTACCGACCTACCCACCTACCTGGAGTTTTTTAAACAAGCTTCGCTTCATGTCTTTATAGACCTTGGACACAAGGTCACAGTCATGCTGGAACAGGAATGGGCCTTCCTAAAACTGTTGCTGCAAAGTTGAAAGCATAGATTTTTTTATATAATTGATTTGTTTCACTTGTTAGCAATCACTGTGGTTAAAAAAAACGCTCAAATTCAGTAATTAGATAGAAGGGGTGTTCCAATACCTTAGCCCCTATTGTGTATGTCAACATATATGGGTGATTGTAACAAGGACTCAAAACCCAGTTTTGCATACAAATGCAGATTTTATTCACAACAGTCCAATCAAGCACAATCCAAAAAACTCGTAGTCAGAGTACACAGGCACAGGTCACTCGATCAGTAAATAGATGAGGAGAACAAACAAGGAGTGTTGTAGAAACAGACACAGGTCAGAATCAGAAAAGTAATTAATATTTATAAATCGCTCAGTACAGGCTACAAACAGACACTTATACCTCGTACTTGTCCATGACAAAGAGGCTAAAATACTGGCACAGAAATAAGACAAAGGTGAAATGTGTCACAGTTAAACAAAAACGGGTGGAGAACACTGAAAACAGGTGTACATACAAAAATGGGTGGAGGATAAAAACAGAGTGAGATACTAACACAGATTAACTGAGAGAAACAACTAATAGCCCTTTTCATTTTGTGAAAGCAATCAGCCCTTAGAAACACACGAACACTGAATGATAAGTAGTGAACAGGAAGGAGAAAACAACCACTAACAGCCCTTATTACCTTGCAACTACAATCAGCCCTCTGAAAAGGCTGATTAAGCAGGGGTGCCCTGGTGGCACAGCAGTAAAATACTAGACTGCTAGACAGCTGAACATGTGCAGCAGGTTCACCTTTTGACAAGACAACGACCCTAAACGCAATGCCAAAAAAACAAAGCAGTGGCTTAATTATAAATTAAAAATGTATTTCAGTGGCCAAGTCAGAACCCTGACTTTAGTCTGAAATTCTTTGGATGGACTTTAAGAAAGCGTTTGCTGTTCACCTTTGACTGAAATTAAACAAGGAATAAAGAATAGGCTAATAATACAAATATTCCCCAGTCTAAGTGTGCAACATGGTAGGAATATATTCAATCAGGATGGCTGTAAATTTTTCATTTTTAATTAAGAGTTAGAACTAAAATGTGTAAATAAAGCTAGAGAAAAGATATAAGACCAAAAAGTGACTATTTTAAAGGCACTGTTTTCCTTAGGCACTGTAATTGACTAAAATAATGGAGCAGCAAAAAAAACTCTTTTAACTGACAAGCCGATAGTGCCAAACTGTCAGACTTCCTCACCGGCTTCTTTATGCATTATGCCAGAGCTGCATTACCAGCCTGCCTTTAAGGCATCAGCATTGTTGACAGCAAAAGGTGCTGATTCACTGCTCCTGGGGAATATAGCCTTTAAGGATGTACATGTTCCTTATGCCTTTGGCACTAACACATCCCCATACTGGTGCTGGCATTTAAACTGAAAAAACTTCTGTTATCAATGAAATACATGTACTGTAGAATAAATACAAACAACGGCTTTCTTTTTCATTTATTTTTTTAATTTATTGTCCCAACTTTTTGGAATTGGGTACATAGAACAAAAACTTGCAGGCACCACCAATTGTTAGCTAAAACATCATTAATTACTGCTAATTATTAAAGATATTATTATATCCATAATTCTAATTGGGGCATCAGGGTCCTGGGAGTCTGGATTGGGACCATGTCTTTATATACTGTCTGTGAGAAGTTGGCCTGTGTTTGTGTGGGGTTTCACCAATAACCTAATGTGCTTCTAATCTTCAAAACAAACAAGAAAAATTGGCCTGTGTTTGTGTGGGGTTTCACCAATAACCTAATGTGCTTCTAATCTTCAAAACAAACAAGAAAAATATGCATGGTTTCCCGACTTCTCTAAATTGAACCTAGATTTGTGTAATCAGGTGTAATGGGATGGATTGCACCTCGCCACTAAGCCAAGTGTAGCAAAACTTGCAAAAAATAAACCCAGTTTGCTGGATGATTTACCAAGATAGCACTCCGGGTAAAAAGCCACAACCAATAGGAAAGTAAATGCAGTAGCTAAAACAACAGAAATAAAGTAACAAGTAAATGACACATAAACTTCTGCAGCATGCAATGGAAAAAAATATAGAAAAGGAATAGTGCAGAAATGAAAACTAGTTGTCTTAATATGGCAAGCTGCTCAGAAAAGGCTGTTAACACATGTCAAGTGAAAACTGACTCAGCATCACAGTTTTAAGAAAAAAACAAGTTCCTCAAAAGAAGAGCTGGCAAATCTGTGAGGAAGAAGCCGTAATAAAGAAACCTGGAGCAAATTAACATTCAAAGAGACGCAGGTAACTGTCAGTTAGGAGTAACGGACATGCCAGTCACCATATTTGGCAAGGCGGAAGGACATGATTTTATAACCAAGCAATGTCAGTCTCCATGGCAAATAGACTTAACAGAAAGCAAACTGGTAAGCATGCTCTGTGATAAATCTGTGCCCTTCTAGAATTTATTTCTGCCATGTGCCCAATGTTTCTGGGTGGTGCTATGTTTTTATTGTCTGGTAAACTGTTTGAAACATAAATTACATTCAATATTACATTTTACAGCTTGTTGTAGTGGGACAAGAGCCTGTTCTCTTTTCTGGTACCATACGTGATAACATTGCATATGGCTTACCAGACTGCTCACTTGAGAGAATTGAGGAGGCAGCCCGCAAAGTCAATGCACATGAATTTATCTGCCAGTTGCAGAAGGGTTATGATACAGGTAAGTGATTACAGTTTGATTACAGTTTTAATTTAGAAGACATTAGACAAGCACAAAAAAACAGACGAGTATTTTAGCAATCAAGTGTAATGTGTAATTGTATTAATCAATAAATATTGCTTATCAGATGTAGGTGAACGAGGAAGCCTTCTTGGTAGTAGTCAGAAGCAGCGCATTGCAATTGCCAGAGCTCTGATCAGACAGCCACGAGTTATCTTACTGGATGAGATCACAAGCTTTTTGGACAGCCAAAGTGAACAAATGGTGAACACCTACACATCTTGACATGTTGTTTAACAGTAATTTTTTAAATAGGTTTAATAGACAAAGCATTTACAATAACTTTTGTAACAAACTACAATATTCTACAGGTCCAGCAATCGTTGTCCAACTGCCCCAAACAGACCTTACTAGTGATTGCACATAGACTAAAGACCATTGAGAGAGCAAACCAGATCGTTGTGATTGATCGTGGAGTAATTTTGGAGCAAGGAACTCACCAGGAACTCATGGAGAAAAAGGGACATTACTACAAACTAAAGGAGCGTCTTTTTACAGAGGATAACAGCATAAGTTAATGCAATAAAGTTTCAGTTAACAGGTGACATCTCACCAGTCTGTAATACAACTATATCAATACATTGCATTCGATGCATTTGTCATTCCAAATAGAGTTTTGTGGCTTTTTAGTAACATTGTAGTGTCATTTGGTTTTTATACAATTAAGCCTGAGTACTAGTATTACTGTATTTCTGTGCACTTGTAATTCATTGCTGTTATTCTCTTGACCTGCAGCTGTAAAAATCTGTATCAACCTGTATATGTATGTATCAAAATTTGCAAATGATTTGAGGGAAACCAAATGAGTTATTAAGGAATAAAAAATTAATTGAATATATTTTTGGGCAATACTGGATAGTGTGCATATAAATATCTGTGAAACTGATCAGTATCACGAACATGTTGGAGTAAGGGAAATTTTGTATATATTTTATATTGGCCAAACTATGCCATTAATAAAATAGAGATGAAGCTATAAGGTTGAACTAGTTTAATTTACTTAGCACAGAAGTTACAGAAGAATGTTGTGTTTAGGGCTGTATTAAATTAGAAGACAGCACTAGGCAGACTACTCTTTTACGACACCAGTGAAACTCTCCATGCATATATTGTGAAAAAATATCAGATTAAATACAGTAGTTTTTAGATGACTGAAAACACAGCAAAGTAAACACACATTTTAACAGCAATTATTATTTTTATTTATTTACATGCCTCCCCCCATAAAGATTTTAGTATTTAGGTAGACTAATAATGTTACATAATCTTTAGGCATAAGTACAAACCTTTTACTTACAGGACAGGACAGGACAATAGACTTAATGTATGCAAATGTCAAGGATGCGTACAGTGCCACCCCCTGCCCCCACTGTGGAAATCGGACCATAATGTTATTTTCCTTCAGCCTCAATAACAAGCCCTGGAATACCAGAGACATCAAGGAGCTCCTCAACAAGAAAAAAAGGGTGTTCTGAGATGGAGATCGGGAAGAGCTAAAGGGGGTACAGGGAGAACTCAAGGTCCACCTAAAAGAGGCAAAATAATCATACAGAAGGAAGATAGAACAGAAACTGCAGGTTCTATCATCTCTGCATTGGCTGGCAAGATATTTCCACATTAATTAAAAATCCTTTTAACCTAAAAAGTGCTACATGACCTGGCTCTGCAGTATCCAATGCAGGATGTTTACTTTGTTAACAAGGTGCAGGGTTACTTATAATTCCTAAAAAAAAAAAAAAAATCGCGCAGGCGGAAGAGCTTTTGTCTGCTCTTACAAAGCCCCACATCTTTAGAATAATCTCTATGCTTCTGTTCAGGACACAGTCTCAATTTTCTGAAAACATATTTATTTACTCAGGTTTTGATTAGTCTTTCCAAACCAGGAGTGTGCTATCTTGAGGGTCTGGGCATGTTTTGTCAACCTTGTTTTGACCCCTAGGACCAAAACTGCCCACCCCGACTATAGACAAAGGTGCAGAGCTTGGGAGTTCTAGGTCATACAAATTTGTGGTGATTAGCGATGACTGGTTGCTGTCATTCTGCCTTTCTTCGTATGGCTGCTGTCATTCTTTCTTTGTATATCCCAGCTTGTTTGGAAGCTGGGGTCAGAGCGCAAGGTCAGCCAACTTACGGTGCCCCTGGAGCAGACAGGGTTAAGGGCCTTGCTCAAGGACCCAACAGTGGATGCTTAGCAGAGCCTGGATTTGAACCGTCAATCTTCCGGTTGATAGCCCAAAGCTCTACCCACTAGGCTACCACGGTATCAGGATATGGGTGATAATACAACTTTTAGGAGCTGCTAACTGAGCTACTAAGCTAACTGTTCGCGTCACAAACACATTAATGTGTACTACATAGTGCACTAAATAGTGTGAAAGAGAATAGATTTATGTTCCCTACATAGTGCACTAGATTGTATATTAGAAAATAATTTATGTTCCTTACTTAGTGCACTAGATAGTGTACTAGATAATAGACTTATGTTTCTTGCATAATGCTTTAGGTAGCGTATTAGTTAACGGATTTAGGTTCCCTACATAGTGCACTAAATTGTATATCAGATAACGGATTTATGTTCCCTACATAGTGCACTAGATAGTGTATTAGATAACGCATTCATGATCACTACATAGATGATGATTTGTGTTCCCTACATAGTGCACTAGATAGTGTATTACATAATTAATTATGTTCCCTACATAGTGCACTAAATTTTATATCAGATAAAGGATTTATGTTCCCTACATAGTGCACTAGACAGTATATTACACAATTGATTTATGTTCCCTACACAGTGCGCTAGATTGTATATCAGATAACGGATTTAATACACGATCGGGGAAAAGTCTGTGTCGCCTGCGTGTGGGTTTGTGTATCGCTCTTGGCCGCTCGTTCTAGATTCCGGGAGATTTTATCTAACTTGCGGGCAACAGGGAGCCGCTATGTTCCGGGAGACTTCTGGAACTTCCGGGAGACTTGGGATGTCTGTAATGCTTCCACTTTGTTATAATACCACTGACAGCTGATTGTGGAATATTTAGTAATGAGGAAATTTCATGAATGAACTTGTTGCATAGGTGTCATCCTATCACTGCACCACGCTGGAATTCACTGAGCTCCTGAGAGCAACCCATTCTTTCACAAATGTTTGTAGAAGCAGTCTGCATGCCTAGGTGCTTGGTTTTATACACCTGTGGCCATGGAAGTGATTGGAACACATGAATTCAGTGATGTGGATGGGCAATACTTTTGGCAATATAGTGTATAACAACAGGTTTGGGTTCTGCAATGGAATCTTACAACCAGTAAAAGAACCATAAATCCTTTAATAAGCTATAAAGCTGCAATGTTAATTCAAAGTGTTTTTAATTAAATAATTCAGACAGGTCATACCTAACACATTATTTTGATATACTAAAGACCAGAAATGTACATTTTAGTTTGAAATTGCTTCTACTTTTAATTTTACTTACTCTTATTGTATATACTAAAGTATATTTTTTATTGTTTTAGTTAAATTATGAATAATATATCTTTATTTATTTTGTTCTTGACTGACAAATATTGTAACCCTGCAGATCAACAGTAACAAAATTGAAGGTTTTTACAATCATGTGTAAAGATGCAGACTGAAACGTTACAAGATGGTATTTTATAAGGGTTCACAGCAACATTAATTTTATTTCGACTTTTTAACTGCATATACAGTGTTGAAAATGTCAAAATAGTTTGTAATAACGTCTTGACCACATAATAATTTTTTGCAGTGGTGCCTGTGATCAAGAAAATTGCTATTATTTTATCTATGGCAAGCCATTTTAGCTTTTAATCCTCCTTTTCTTGATATCAGGAATTCAATTTTTGATATCAAGAATTAAATTCTTACTAGTAAAAATTGAATTCTTACTAGTAAAAATTTAATTAAATTCTTACGTTCTAATGATAATTAGTTGATTTGCATGTGGATTTAAAGGCGGGGCTAACTTGGGTTGTGATTTTCTTAAAGAGACAACATCATGAACCACATGTACTGCAAGCCATTGTAAACAAATAAATGCACAAATAAATAATGCAATAAAAAAATAAATACATTTTTTAATACATTTTTGTCATGAAAAAGGACATATTTAAATAAAATGGCTTGAATCTATTTTATATTTCCATACATCAGATTTTATTTGGGCTGTTTCTGTATTTCTACATTTATTTATTTATTTCTACATTTATTTTTTTCTGTATTTATACATTTATTTATTTCTGTATTTCCACATTTCTGCATTTATTTATTTATGTATTTCTGTGTCTGTATGTTAATAAGGTAGGTGGGTCCTATAATCACTCTACAGCAGGATTGGTCAGGTTGGTGAACTAGGCAGAAGCAGTCGATTTCTAACAACCTTAACGTTACATGAACGCTAGTTTATGGAGGACGAAAAATTAACAAATCAAATTATGACAGTATGGATGGCACTTGTTAATTTTATTGGACTTTAAATACGGTGTAAACTGAACTGAATTGACATTTTACATAAGTTTGCCATGCCATTATTTCAAATTCCTACAGTAAAAATGTCCCAAAATCACACTTACTAGTGAGAATTACATTTTTGATATCAAGAATTGAATTCTTGATATCAAGAATTGAATTCTTGATATCAAGAATTTAATTCCTGATATCAGAAATTAAATTCTTGATATCAAGAATTCAATTCTTGATATCAAAAATTTAATTCTTACATGTTCTAATGTTAATTAACTTGATTTGCATGTCAATTCAAAGGCGGGGATTATTTGAGTTGTGCTTTTCTTAAAGAGACAAAACCAAGAACCATGTCACAGTGTTGGGGGGTAACGCAGTGCAAAGTAACGCGTGACTTTGTTCAGTAATAGAGTAATGTAAAGGATTGCAATTAAATATTTTATAATCTCATTACAGTTACTAACTTCATAAAAGTGTCACTTGCATTACTCATGCAAACACTTCCTGAACTGTTCTCTGTCTCTGCTCTGACTGCACAACTGCTCGCGCCAGCACCAGCGGGTTGCCAGGTCCACCTATTATAAGCATATATAGGCTTATTTTTATTTTTCTAGGCTGTATGTTTTCATACTTCTTGTTACCCTCTGGCAATGGCGGACCTTGTTCTTGAGCAGATTATGAGGAGGGTTAGACTAATTGAAAGAAACTTCCAGCAGGGCAGTAATGGAGGCCGACGTGATGCTGGTATTATTGATTCTTTAATTGCTAATCTGCAGCGTATTGAGAATCATTTGAGTCAGGAAACATTCACAGAATTGTTTCAGAGTCTGACTTCAGTACAGTCTTCCATAACTACCAATGTGCCACCTGCTTCAATCTCTGCCCAGCGTAGTAGCACTGGTAAGCAATATACTTTTATAGTATACTGTAGAACTCAGGACCTGAGTGTATTTAACGATGACTGAGGCGAAGTGGAAAAGTGTCTTCAAAGAGCACAGGCCCAGAGAAAGTGGTGGTATTTCTGAATCTTGTTAATATTTGATCTCTTCTTTGCATGGTTAGAGTTTTACCTTGCATTTGGTGATGCAGACAAGCTGTGTTTACAGATGGTTTTAAAAAGTGTTCCTGAGTCCATTCAGTGATTTCCACTACAAAATTCTATTTGTAATGCAGTGTTGACTGAGGACTCAAAGATCAAAGCCAGACAATACTGTGTGTTACATATAGCGATTTTTTTGAAATCTGATAATGATATGTACTGTAGATGATGTAATCCACGAGTTCTTCACTATTTTACTTTGAGAAACGTTATTCTTGAGTTGTTGCACTATTTGCCCATTCAGTCTTTCACAGTAGTGAACCCCTCCCCAATTATGAATGGCTCAAAGCTATCTGGGATGCTCTTTTTAAACCCAATCATCTTACCAATTAATGTTTTTTGTAGCAATACACAACATTGCAACTTTTATTTGCATTGAATTTGTTCATTGTATTGGATATTTTAGGCTCGCGGGGTAGACCCAGAATCGAGGTGTCAAGAGAACAGCTGGAACTCTTATTAACACAGGGATTTAAGGCAAAGGCCATGGCACGGCTGCTTGGCTGCTCATCATCTTTCATTTACCGAAAACTACGATCTCTGGGCATTTCTACTAGACAAAGATATGCTCCCATCAGTGACAATGATCTTGAACAGCATGTAAGAGTGCTCCATCAGCAACATCCCAGATCAGGTTGTGAGGTAGGCAGTACATTATTGCATTTTAGCTATCCAAATCTGTTAACTTATAATGAAAAGTCGTAGTCTAATTAAAATGTATGTAATGTTGACAACTCTCTTGGTAGATGATGAGGGGTTATCTTTCTGCTGTGGGTATGTATGTACCTCGACATCGAGTGCGTGACACACTGAACAGAATCGACCCAGCAGCAGCTGCGCAAAGGTGGAGCAATGTTATTGCAAGACGCACTTACCACGTACCATTTCCCAACAGCTTATGGCACATTGATGGACACATGCGCCTTATACGGTATAATTATGTGTAATACAATTATATTGTGCAATTTGTACAGATATTCATGTGAAACTTGAAACCTTAGTTTTAAAATATTTCCATCTATTTACACAGCTGGGGTATTGTGACACACGGTGGAATAGATGGTTATTCACGGGTCATCACCTACCTGAGTGCCAGTACAGACAACACTGCCCAGACAGTTCTGACTCACTTTGTTTGGGCAACCTGTCAGTATGGACTTCCATCTAGAGTTAGATCGGACCATGGAGGTGAAAATACATTAGTAGCACTGTTAATGAACTTGGTGAATGGTGATGGACGAGGCAGCCACATTACTGGTCTATCAGTCCACAATCAGCGAATTGAACGCCTATGGAGGGATGTATTTACACATGTAATCCATTACTATTACAACTTGTTTTACTCTTATGAGGATGAAGCCCTTCTGGAACCAGACAACGAAATCCATAAATACTCTCTCCAAATAGTGTACCTGCCAGAAATTAAAGAAAGACTGAGCACCTTCAGAAATGCATGGAACAACTACGGCATGCTGAGTGAAAATTATCACACCCCTAACCAAATGTGGATGGAGGGCATGATTCGCAACCAGCAAGTAGACAGCACTGCAATCAATAATGTCTTTGGTGACAACCCATATGGTGAAGACAATTTGGAAGCACTTTTGGCAAGACATGGTGTGCAGCTAGAGCAGTTAGAGGCTGAAGAGGTCTTTGCCCAGGCAGTAGTTGTAAGGCGACCAAACATCAATCTTTACCAAGAGCAACAACAGATGCTTCAAGATGTCCTCACAAGAATTACAGATTTGAAAGACAAATATGTAACTTGCTGTAGAGAGATTACCACCATGCTTCCAGCATCATAATGCTTTCTGACAATTAAGCTTAAAAAGAATATACAGCATCAATGCGTAGTCCCCTTGTTAGGATGCAAACAATAAATAGACTGACAATTTTGAAATTTTCTTTAAGAATATACTACATAAAGACGCCATGCTAATTACAACAAAGATTTATTAAACTTTTGTTCATGTAACATGCACATGTAAAACTGTAATTCCTGAACAGAAACAGAGTTTCATTTTCAACATAGTTAACACATTAAGCACTTTAAATGTCTAAAACGTAACATTTTCTATTTTTTTTCAATCTTGAACTTAGTCATTAAAACATTGGTTCAGCTCTAAGTACAACATTCCCTTTCTAGTCTGCATTGCAATACATAGAACAGAATTAATACTGAACCTATTGACAAAAACTTAAATACAAGTTTGTGTGAACATATAAAAATATGTATAGACTCTTTAAGCTTAAACTTTTCTGAATCCTACAGACCCAAACACAGCATCAGTCATCAGATCAAGTAGCTCCTCTTCATTTTGTACACCACGAGGAAGAAACAGTGTCACAGAGCATGTTGAGGCATAAGGAAACCGATTGCCCCTTATGTCTTGGTCATAAAACTCAATTTGGAGTTGTTGGGGAAAACCAAGTGGTGGTACTGCATCTGCTCCTGTGACAAACACCAATAAGTCCTCAAAGGTGAAAGGAGTTTCTTTTTCTGTTAAAAAGACAATTCACACACAAAATAGAAAACTATGTTTTAATACTGTGGCTGAAAAATTGCATAGTTGTTAAATACTGTTTCATTATAGGAATAATAAAGATAATAAAAAATTACACTTAAGATAAACAATAATGTGTTGATACCACAATCCAATAATAAGACAATGTATGGAACAAAATTATCAACTTCATAATGACAGCAGGGTGGATCCTACCCTGCACACTGTTGAGAAGACATTCCCAAGCAAACATGGTGTCCTCTTCAGCTACCTTCTTGTTCGACCCCTCATCACTCCAAATGATGTCAAAAAGGCACCGAAAACCAGCTCTCGTCATTGGTCCTTCTGTATGTGTTAAGAGGCACTGAAATGATTTCCAGTGCCTCTCCACAGTCTCCCAAAATTTGCCACAGGAGTTGATGCCCTGTTTAAACTGCTCCACCATGTTTGCAGTTCTGAAATACACATAAGCAAATTATAAAACATTTGTACTACATTAATAAAATAAACAGTATACTTTGACAAGTAGAGAGTGCAGTTCGAAGTTGTGGTCATTGCAAATATGAGAGAGAGATTGAGAGAGAGAGAGAGAGAGAGAGTGATGGTGAATGTTGATTTGAAGGTCTGAAGGTTGTTACTAAAAACAAATATTAAAAACTTACAATAGTGCCTAAATAATGCCTTTATTTTATTCAAGAGTAGAGGCTTTGCCAATTGACTTGGTGCAAGAACTGTATCAGATTGTTGGAAAATTGCTTAACCTGTCACTGTTTAAAAACACGTCAACATTTTGGAAAAGTAACAGCTCAGAGAATCAGATTTAACATTGAACTCTATGGAGCAGAGTTCCCTCCCTACTGCCAAACAAAAACTCATTACTCCAAAACTATATTTTGAAACAATATTATCTTTCAAGATGTTTGAAAGGACCATTTCAAGTTTAAATGAAGTTTATAGGTAAAAGTATAAGGAAGTTAGAGAAAACTGTTGTGCTGTGTGTTCCGGCAGTTTTGTCTCCCACCTACAGTGGAACATCATCCACTCTAGCAGGGCCCATTCAGAATGACGGTGGATGAAAGAAGGATAAATAGAAATAGAAAGATGAGTGTGATTGATCTGTACTTTGACATCGTGGTGTGCTCAGGTTTGACCATACGAATTTTGGTGAGTGTAGTTTGAGAATTAAAAAAATTATAGTAGTCTTAAAAAATCACCCCATTCAAAGTCTATGGGAAAAATTGAGCAAAGAAACGAGTGTAGAAGATGACCACATGAATATTTCCAAAAGCTGTATACAAGCATACTATTCCATATCAGAATGGACGGGTTGCTGTGCAACGCAAAGCAAGTAAAACACTAACAGCAATGGGAATAATAATGGGAAAGTATCTGTGGAATGTTGTAGACTTTGACTTCATATACCCCTGGCACACCACAATCGGCAATCCAGTCCCCCAGACTGTCCTGCAGATTTTTCCATGACTCCTCAGTTTTGCAATCTTTAATCTTAAGAAGACAACAGAAGACAACAAACAGGAACAAATAATACACATTTAGATTATGTGAAATATTACAGTGTTTCACAACCCCAATTCTAAAAAGCTGGGACGCTGTGTTATATGTAAATAAATGTCAATAAAACAGAATGCAAAGATCTGCAAATCTCATAGACCCATACTTTATTTACAATAGAACATAAAACACACTGCAGATGTTTAAAGTTTGACATTTTACCATTTCATAAAATTAATAACCTAGAACCACATCTACCATTGTGTGGCATCCCCTCTTCTTTTAACAATAGTCTGTAAACGTCTGGGAAGTGACCAGTCGCTGGATTTTGGGAGAGGAATATTGTCCCATTCTTGTCTGATGTAGCTGCTCAAAAGTCCTGGATCTTCTTTGATGGACTGGTTACTGTGCAAGTATCTGGAAGGAGTTTTACTTTCTTATTGATTATTTTGCTGTTTTTCCTTATGTTAATTGTGCTTGGTAATTAACAGATTTAACTTGCATTTGTGGACTGCATGGCAAACTGTGTTCATAGACAGTGATTTTTGGAAATGTTTGAGCCATGCAGTGATTTCCAGTACAGAATCATGCCTATTTTAATGAAGTGCTGTCTGAGGGCCTGAAGATCACAAGCATCCAGTATTAACTGTCTGCCTTGTCTTTTGCACAAAGATTTCCTCAGATTCTCTGAATCCTTTGATGATATTATGTACTGTAGATGGTAGGATATCCAAAGTGATCACAATTTTACGTTAAGGAACATTTTTCTGAATCTGATTTTTTTCCTGAAAATGTTTTCAGGAAATGGTAAAATGTCTCACATTGAACATCTGATATGTATTCTGTTGTGAATAAAATATGGGTGTATGAGATTTGCGCCATTGCATCAATGCAATCATTGCATTATGTTTTTATTTACATTATTTGCTCACTGTTCTTTTCTGCATAATGTTAACTACAGTAAAGCAGAAAATATCATTGTCAAAATACCTGCTGAAGCCTCTCCTGCACACACTTGTCTGGTAAGAGGGCAATATCAAAACGTTCTAGATCTGGAGCCTGACCACACATTAACTGATAAGTGCTGGCATGTAGTGCCTTAAAGCCTGGTCCACCATGCAGCAGAGACCAGGCAATCAGCTTCCCTCCAGTGTAATACTTTCCCTTGTCTAGGGCTCCCTGATCATAAGAAAAAAAAAGGTTTCCTGGCTGTCCCTCGAAAATGCCCAAAGAAGACTGCACATCCTTCATTAAAAGCCTACAACAGAAACAAGAGGAACATTGTTAATATTGTATACAACGGACTCATGCAACTGGGTCATCTTGTGTCAAACAGCAAGTGAAATGGCAAGGCATATTCTGTCTGTCTAAGTGCCATTAACATTGGCCCCATACAGCAGATTGAAATCATTTATTTGAAAAGCTTTGTCTAGACATGAGCATCCATTTAGACATGGTGAGATGTATAACAAAAGTAAAGAGCAGTACCACAAGGTTTGAGTCAATTCAGTCCAGATAATACATTTATTTATGACAGATGTCTCCCACATTATTTGGTAAAATATGGATCTAGCTATTCTTGAGCCATGTTTGCATGTAAAGTGCATTAATCTGTGCAAAAGACAAATACTACCCTCTGGTTTAATTGAATACACAATTCAATCCAAACAGCCATTAGAAGTACAAGTTATTATGTTTTCTTTTCCTGATGCTGAAAAAATAAATTATCAGAAAGAGTCATAACAGCTAAAGGTTAAATAAAATCTCATCTGGACTCTGGGAGATTACCAACATCATCTTTGTTTCTTATGTCTATTTCCATTCTTCACTAAGGGCTTCCTGACAGCTACACATCCTTTCAGACCCATAGAACAGAGTTGTTTTCTCACTTGTGGATTTTTTTTTTTTTTCAGTTTTGAAGCATAAGTGGAGCTTGATTTTCCTTTCTCTCTGATAAATGAAAGCTTTAAATGCATCTCAATATGATAGGCATAGTTTTGGTGGTTGTTGTGAGTCACAGGGTAGTCCAATTTTCACTATTTTAATGTATTTTTCCTTATATAGAACCTGAGAAATATCTCCTGAAAAAAATGTATTCCCTTTGCCTAATTGCCAATTTGTCAAGTGAATAAATGAATGGTGTTCACTGACTTGTTCAGCACTGAATATTACAATGTTGAATACTCACAAAAATACTACATCATTACAGTTCTACTCAAATAAAAATAACATTTGTTAATTAAATTATAAGCTTACCGAACAAAAAAATTGTCACCTGTAACTAAAACATACCTAATAGTGTGTAATATTTCCACAAGCACGACTAATTTGATTTTGCATGGACTAGACAAGTTTCTGGATTTAGGCAATATCAATGTTCAGCCACTCTAGCATCGACAAACTGCGCTGTTCAGTCAGATTTCATGGATGTCTTTCCTGGTGTCTTACTTGTTGTTCCAGGTATTCCCAGAGATTTCCAAAAGATTTTTCAGGTCAGTCCAGAAGTGTAAATGCACCTGAATGTTTATTATCAGTCGATCTTATTTGCAGTCATGTGAACATGAAAATTGTCGTCTTGAAAGAAGATTAGCAAGAGGCAAAACCTGGTTGTCCAGCAGCTCCATGTGGACATTGTGGTTAAAATTTACCATCACCTCAACGAAATGGCCCATTTCCACGTAATAAAAACACCCCCAAAACATCACAGAGCCTCTTCCAGCTTGAATCACACCTTGCACACAGTCCTCATTGAAGGCTTCCTGAGGTCTATGATGAACACAACGCCTAGCATAATTTACATACAGGCCATATTTGACCAGACAACACATTTGAAATCAATAGCCCAATTTTCGTGTCTTCCTCCACTGTAACCAAGTAAGATAAAATAAGATGCCTTTAATGCCTCTCTTCAGGTTGGATCTAGCCGTGCTGCATAAGTCTCTGTCTCCAGACCTGTAGGCGGTGTTGGCTTCTTACGTGCAACTCTGCTCCATATGTTCATGCTATGCAGTTCCCTACAGAGTGTTCTTTCAGAAACTGGTTGTGAAGAGAACCTGTGTTGACTTCTAGAAGAAATCCTGCTTGGAAGCGAAGTGATTTTTATTCACAAGCCGTGAAACATGCCTGTGGTTCCTGTCTGTTGGTCCATCTTTGGCCACAGTTTTGTCAGGAATTAACAGTAGACCAGGATTTTTGCCACTGCTGGTATACCCATATGACCAGAGGCTGTCCTTTTTGCCTACCATTAACATATGCTTTTTGAGCCATTTTCCACACATTGAACGAAATGCAAGGTGCACTGTATCACTTCTTCTCAATCTATGAATCCTAGCATACACCCTACAGGTATTTATAGCCCAAGCAACAGCACAATCGAAAGCCTGAAGTTACTACCACCTTAAACATTAAGGGTGACAATTATTTCTGGGGAGCTTATCAATATCTTTATAAATACACAATGTAACTCAAACCTGAAGAATTCTCTTGTAGGCCCGCCATAATCCTCAGCCATCTCACCCACATCTGTGGATGTTTGTACCAGTAAAAATAACCCTTGTTTAGAGCTGCGATGGCGCTGTGTAGAATTCGGCTCCTTCTCGCCACTACCGTCAAAGTGGAATGCTCACTGGTGTTTTCCCTCTTGAAGTCTCTAATGATATCTGCAGGGGATTCAGTTTCCTTTAAACAAAAAAATAGCCATAAAAATGCTGATTACAATGTTACTGTTGGTTTCAGTTTTCTCACATTTTACACTATAATGCAATCGTATATTGAGTATATAGCACATGGTTTCACTCACGTCTGATGGACTATAAGGATGTATCGGAGACGCCAACATCTGATCCCCATCAGGTTCCTCATCAGTTTCACTGTCAGGTAATATGTCACTATGTTTACAAAAAAGAAACAAATAACACAAAAATTAATGTTTGCCTCTACATACATTTGCAAAATGGTGTGCCAAAAAAGGTGTTCCAGAAAGACATATACCCCAAATGAAGAATAAGCTGGACTAAATTTTTTTCACACTGTTCAGTGCATGACCACTTTTGTATTTATACAGGGATATACTGTACACTGCATTGCCAAAAAAGGTCACCACTTGGATTTAACTAAGCAAATAGGTAAGTTACCCATTGGATAATTACTGCATGGGTGATTATGTTTCAGCTGGCAACAAGTTATTTAACCCTAACTGATGCAGTGAGTAGCTTCTCATTTGTTAAACAACCATGTCGAAAGACACATCCTGTGGTCGTGGAAAAGATGTTAATCTGTTTCAGAAGGGTCAAATTATTGGCATGCACCAAGCTGAGAAAACATCTAAGGAGATTGCTGAAACTACTAAAATCGGGTTAAGAACTGTCCAACGCATTATTAAAAAGTGGAAGGACAGTGGGGAAACATCATCTTCGAGGAAGAAATGTGGTTGGAAAAAAATCTTGAATGATAGTAATCAGCGGTTAGCCTTACTGACAAGTGGTTTTCTTAAGGCTACACAGCTGTTTAGTCCCAATCTCTTTGAGTTCCCTTCGCATTGTGCGTGTGGAAATGCTCTTACTTTCACTATTAAACATCTCCCTGAGTTCTACTGTAGTTTTTCTACTATTTGATTTCACCAAATGTTTAAGTGATCGCCAAAAATGGCTTCAATTTGGACTCTAGAGCAGTGGAGACGTGTTCTCTGGAGTGAAGAATCACGCTTCTCCGTCTGGCAATCCGATGGACGAGTCTGGGCTTGGCGGTTGCAGGAGAACGGTACTTGTCTGACTGCATTGTAACAAGTGTAAAGTTTGTTGGAGGCAGGATTATGGTGTGGGGTTGTTTTTCAGGAGTTGGGCTCGACCCCTTAGTTCCAGTGAAAGGAACTCTTATTGCTTCAGCATACCAAGAGATTTTGGCCAAATTCATGCTCCAAATATTGCAGGAACAGTTAGGGGATGGCCATTACCTGTTCCAACATGACTGCACACCAGTGCACAAAGCAAGCTCCATAAAGACGTAGATGAGCGAGTTTGGTGTGGAAGAACTTGACTGGCCTGCACAGAGTCCTGAACTCAACCTGATAGAACACCTTTGGGATGAATTAGAGCGGAGACTGTGAGCCAGGCCTTCTCGTCCAACATCAGTGTCTGACCTCACAAATGTGCTTCTGGAAGAATGGTCAAAAATTCCCATAAACACACTCCTAAACCTTGTGAAAAGCCTTTCCAGAAGAGTTGAAGCTGTTTTAGCTGCAAAGGGTGGCGACATCATATTAAACCCTATGGATTAAGAATGGGAGTCACTCAAGTTCATATGTGTGAGAAGGCAGACGAGCAAATACTTTTGGCAATATAGTGTATCAAAATTATCCTAATTACAATATATGGCCAAAAGTATTCACTCTAATTCATCCCAAAGCTGTTCTATCGGGTTGAGGCCAGGACTCTTTGTAGGTTCTTCCACACCAAACTGGCTCATCCATGTCTTTATGGACCTTGCTTTGTGCACTGGTGCACTTTGTGCACTGTCATGTTGGAACAGGAGGGAGTCATCCCCAAACTGTTCCTGCAAAGTTGGGAGCTTGAAAGAGTTCCTTTCATTGAAACTAAGGGGCCAAGCCCAACTCCTGAAAAACGAACCCACACCATAATCCTCCAAACTTTACACTTGGCACAATGCAGTCAGACAAGTACCGTTCTCCTGCCAACCGCCAAACCCAGACTCGTCCATCGGATAGCCAGAGAGAGAAGCGTGAGTAGTCACTCCAGAGAACACGTCTCCACTGCTCTAGAGTCCAGTGGCAGCGTGTTTTACACCACTGCATACAATGCTTTGCATTGCGCTTGGTGATGTAAGGCTTGGATGCAGCTGCTCAGTCATGGAAACCCATTCCATGAAGCTCTACACACTGTTCTTGAGCTAATCTGAAGCCCACATGAAGTTTGGAGGTCTGTAGCAATTGACTCTTTATTGATTATTTAGTTGCGAGGAAATTTCACAACTGGACTTGCTGCACAGGTGGCATCCTATCACGGTACCACGGGATTATGGAAGTGATTGGAACACCTGAATTCAATGATCTGGATGGGTGGGCGAATACTTCTGGCAATATAGTGTACGTGTGGTAGAATACTTAACACAAAACACTATAACGACGAAATTCAATGACATGAAAAAGTGCATTAATTGCAGCAGCTGATTATAAATAACATTTACAGGTATTCTCTAATTCAAACTAAAGTAAGTAAAATGGTAGCAGATTAATAAATGTTTGAGAACCTGATTGCTGTAAAGTGGCTACGGGACACTCCTCCTCCTGCTGCTGACACACTTCCTTGTAACTGCTTGAAAAATGTTAAAATAAAAAATTATGGGTCTGTGTTACAAACCCAAGACAGACTGATGCATCTTACTGACAAAGTAATTAAACCTTGGTATAAATGTAAGTGTGTCTAAGCGACTATTTACTCTTATGTGTGGCACTCTTACAGGAGAACTTGTCATGGGACAATGCACCAGCGTGTCATCCAGTGTATTTTCAGAAAGCAGGGCCTGTTCAGTTCTGTTTGGGAGGGACCCCAAAAAACAAAAACAAACAAACAAACAAACAAACAAACAAAAAAACAATTACACATGCCCACTTACATCTATGTAGGCTAAAATAACATGACAAAGCTACTGACTCTGAACTAATGTATCTAACAGTGACTAAGAATAGGTCTATAGAAGAAAAATAAAGAACAATGTAGTCTGAAAATATTAGTACCTGTTCTGAGAAACCGTCACATCCTGACCTGAAAGAACAGTTCTGTAGAACACCTGATCCAAAGGATTATATGTTAATATAATAAAGAAAATGTTTATTTTTTAGCAATAGTCAAAGTTCTACAAAACAAATACTATATATTTACCTCAGGAGTCCCAGCATTTGTATATATATGGCCATTATTTTCAACCTACATCATAAACAACATTGTTAAATGTATCAATTTGTATCAACAGTACTACCATTAGACCTAAACTATGGTCATGATACTAGAGGTGAAATACATACCAACTGGACTGTCAGGTCAAGAACATGGGTTTCTACTGATGCTGATGCATTTATGGCCATTTCAGAATGTACACTGGGAGAGACCTGTAAGAATAATTTAAATGGTCAGTTCATTGTTTATGCTTATTTACCCTAAACCAGAATTATGAAAACCTGATTTAAATATTGGTAATAATATAAACATATTTAAGCAAGTGCATAGTCTAAACCTACTTTTCCCAGTTGACTGGGAACCATACAAATGTAATCTGCCAAGAAGTAATCTACAGAATATTGCCCAATGTCAGTCAGTGGCTTCCTTTCAATTAATATCACTTAGTACTTGAGATTATAATGTGTACAGTGAGAACAGATACTGGCATACAGAAGCCCCATAGCTTATTACCTGGTACAACTGTGTAGGTGCTGGATTGCTTCTTACCACATCAGCTGAACTAACAGTTAATCTTCTTTCACTGCTCTTACTCAGGGATTCTGGAGCCTGCATCAACATTTTCAGTATTCTAAGTTATTTGATTGTCATTTAATTTTTCATTGATATTCAGATTCAATATCAATCTTATATGCTTAATTACAAATAAATTAATGATATCAAAAGAATGTAAAGCACTTTATTATGATATAATAATCATGTCAGTTTTAATAATCACGTCAGTTCTAATAGTCACAAATTTAACCTACACTGAACTCAATTACACATCCTCAACAAATTCTGCACCTGTAGATGTCTTAGATAACAGGTTATTGTGATATACTGTACACTGATTGTCTAAACAAATAGTTGAACCCAGAAGGAATCGACTGACAGGCATGAAACATCTGAATCATACATTTACATTTACATTTTCAGCATTTAGCAGACGCTTTTATCCAAAGCGACTTACAGAATGAGTGGAACACGATGAGCAATTGAGGGTTAAGGGCCTTGCTCAGGGACCCAACAGTGGCAACTTGGTGGTGGCGGGGCTTGAACCGGCAACCTTCTGTTTACTAGTCCAGTACCTTACCCACTGAGCTTTCACTGGCCCCTATTCATGCTCTGTCACATATGTGACGTAAGCAAGGACGGGCCTTATCACTATACCCGACTTACTATATAAAGTCATCCTGTTGTGCAAGCTTTCCATTCTGACTTGTGCTGTTGTGTTGGTAGAATATGACACTTCCAACTGCTCAAATTGCTTTGAAACTTTTCTCCGAGGCATACTTTGCTTGCAAAGGATGCTACCATCTCAACAGCACAAGTCAGAAAGGATTCACAATGGGACGACCTTACATAGTAGATCAGGTGTAGTGATAAGGCCTGTCTTTGCTTATGTCACATGTGCAGCCAAGCATGAAACTAGGGCTGGACGATATGGCTAAAATTTATATCACGATATAACTCCTAATTTCGGTCGATACGATATAATTCCTATATCGATATGAATAATACAAATGTCAGAAAAACTGCCACCAAAATTGGATGGTGGTACCTGCAAACCTCTTTTCTGGTTTCTGGCAAGAAATACAAGCTGAATACACCACTGAATTAGTCCTTCCTCTCTTATCAGCTATTTCATCTGCTTCTTTTTCAACTGTGGACAGTGGCGGAGCCAGACAATTTTCATAGGGGTGGCCAGACTGAGACCACTGCTCACACAGGGGTGGCACAGAAACTGTCTGATACCTTATTTTTTATGTGGCAAGTTTCTGTGGATCTGGTAGTGTTTTGGTCACTCACTCATTTACCTATACAGGCAGTGAGTGCCATGTAGAATTACATCAAGCCCAGCATAATAAGCTTTTTATTTTTTTACTAATTTTCCCTGACAAGTAAAAAACTAAAATATAGCCTATAACCTTAACATTATGAGGAAGAATTTCAAAGATATTCCTTTGCAATACTTTATCATTTGACTGCAAACTTGTGTGTACTGATGAGACTCATCTGAACCCCAGAACATGCCAGCGTGAATGCATGGAAAACAAATTTTAATTTTCTTTCAACAATATAATACAGACTGACCAACACTATTAAGCCAAATCAGCATTGAAAATTGACTTTACTTTTAATAGCCTTCCACAATGCTGGAGCTTCTTAAAACTGAATATTTTCTTTTAAATGGAAGTGGAAAAAAAAAAAAACCGCCCAATTTAGAGGAAAACCGCCCAATCTGGCAACACTCAGGGCTCTAGACTAACTTTTTGCACTGGTTGCACTGGTGTGCCTAACTTTTTTTCTTAGGTGCACCAGCACAAAAGTTAGATGCACCCAAATTTTCAACCGCATCGCATTTAACACCTGTTTTACAGGTTCACTTTTTTTAATACTGACTTTGATTGATATTGATTAACTAACAATCTGGTCAACATGAAGTTCTTTATTTGAAGCACAATTCTACACGAAAGGTAACTTACTGAAAAAGTGTTGGTGTTTAAAGTGCTTCACTAAACTGAAATTTAAAC
This sequence comes from Trichomycterus rosablanca, assembly GCF_030014385.1. Classification (NCBI taxonomy): domain Eukaryota; kingdom Metazoa; phylum Chordata; class Actinopteri; order Siluriformes; family Trichomycteridae; genus Trichomycterus; species Trichomycterus rosablanca. The sequence goes on from NC_085989.1 coordinate 12,874,182, forward strand.
TCAAGATAAATTAAATAAAAAGAAAATCTAAATTAAAAGTGCAAGTGTTTTAAGGGCTTCAAACTGAACATCTCATTTAATGATAAGAATATTATATATGGTTAATGCAGTAACGAGATACATTATTGACATAGGCTACATGACATGACATTATTACATTTTGAGTCAGTTTGTCGCTGATATTTTTAAAAGTGCCTTAAAAAAAGATGAACTGTGTGATATGAGGTGGTAAAAGTGACCCGGACAGAACAAAGTTTAACGTGAAATATAAACACCACACGTGAAGTAAATCCAGCTAAACACAGATACATGTGGAGCTGTTAGACTGGATTTGATGGTTATTTCACACAGATGTTTGTGTTGTGGAACTTTAATGATGTTTTATCTGTCGAGTCGAGCGCTGAGCAAATCGCCCAGCTAACAATTTTTGCTTCCCAGAACGTTCCGGGAACGTTAGTTTTTGGTTCCCAGAACGTTCTGGGAATGGATCATTTTGGTTGCCCTTTGGTTCCCCAGGAAAGTTTTCTTTACGGAAATAGAACGTTCCCGTTTGGTTGTGCATTATAGTTGTGGGAACGTTCCCCTAACGTTCCCGTAACCTTAAAATTATTGAAACCTTAAGGGAACCTTGTACTAACCTTTAAATGATTGAAACCTTAAGGGAACCTTGTACTAACCTTTAAATTATTGAAAACTTTAGACAACCTTGCAATAACACTCCGGTAACACCGGCAGACCGTGTCGGCTCTGACTCTTTTTGAATGACTGCCCAGAATCGGGCCAAATACACTGGCCCAAATCCGGATGCCAGATCTCCGCCGACTCTCCCATAACTGGGCCGGAATAGCCCCCAAAACACTGCGATACTATTTATTTACCGTTTTCTTCTCCTTTCACATCCTCATAGATAAAATAGTAGATTTATACTACAGATTAACTACAGATTGTGCAGCAGAAAGTATTTTATTAAGATAATTGCAGCAAGTAGTGTAATAATAATCATCAGAATATTATAAATAAGACCAATTACAAAAGCAAACCAAAATGACAGCTATATAAATACTATATGTAGAAAATAACATATTGCACACACACACACACATACAGTATATATATATATATATATATATACAGTATATATATACAGTATATATATATATATATATATATATATACAGTGTATCACAAAAGTGAGTACACCCCTCACATTTCTGCAGATATTTAAGTATATCTTTTCATGGGACAACACTGACAAAATGACACTTTGACACAATGAAAAGTAGTCTGTGTGCAGCTTATATAACAGTGTAAATTTATTCTTCCCTCAAAATAACTCAATATACAGCCATTAATGTCTAAACCACCGGCAACAAAAGTGAGTACACCCCTTAGTGAAAGTTCCTGAAGTGTCAATATTTTGTGTGGCCACCATTATTTCCCAGAACTGCCTTAACTCTCCTGGGCATGGAGTTTACCAGAGCTTCACAGGTTGCCACTGGAATGCTTTTCCACTCCTCCATGACGACATCACGGAGCTGGCGGATATTCGAGACTTTGCGCTCGTCCACCTTCCGCTTGAGGATGCCCCAAAGATGTTCTATTGGGTTTAGGTCTGGAGACATGCTTGGCCAGTCCATCACCTTTACCCTCAGCCTCTTCAATAAAGCAGTGGTCGTCTTAGAGGTGTGTTTGGGGTCATTATCATGCTGGAACACTGCCCTGCGACCCAGTTTCCGGAGGGAGGGGATCATGATCTGCTTCAGTATTTCACAGTACATATTGGAGTTCATGTGTCCCTCAATGAAATGTAACTCCCCAACACCTGCTGCACTCATGCAGCCCCAGACCATGGCATTCCCACCACCATGCTTGACTTTAGGCATGACACACTTATCTTTGTACTCCTCACCTGATTGCCGCCACACATGCTTGAGACCATCTGAACCAAACAAATTAATCTTGGTCTCATCAGACCATAGGACATGGTTCCAGTACTCCATGTCCTTTGTTGACATGTCTTCAGCAAACTGTTTGCGGGCTTTCTTGTGTAGAGACTTCAGAAGAGGCTTCCTTCTGGGGTGACAGCCATGCAGACCAATTTGATGTAGTGTGCGGCGTATGGTCTGAGCACTGACAGGCTGACCCCCCACCTTTTCAATCTCTGCAGCAATGCTGACAGCACTCCTGCGCCTATCTTTCAAAGACAGCAGTTGGATATGACGCTGAGCACGTGCACTCAGCTTCTTTGGACGACCAACGCGAGGTCTGTTAGGAGTGGACTCTGCTCTTTTAAAACGCTGGATGATCTTGGCCACTGTGCTGCAGCTCAGTTTCAGGGTGTTGGCAATCTTCTTGTAGCCTTGGCCATCTTCATGTAGCGCAACAATTCGTCTTTTAAGATCCTCAGAGAGTTCTTTGCCATGAGGTGCCATGTTGGAACTTTCAGTGACCAGTATGAGAGAGTGTGAGAGCTGTACTACTACATTGAACACACCTGCTCCCTATGCACACCTGAGACCTAGTAACACTAACAAATCACATGACATTTTGGAGGGAAAATGACAAGCAGTGCTCAATTTGGACATTTAGGGGTGTAGTCTCTTAGGGGTGTACTCACTTTTGTTGCCGGTGGTTTAGACATTAATGGCTGTATATTGAGTTATTTTGAGGGAAGAATAAATTTACACTGTTATATAAGCTGCACACAGACTACTTTTCATTGTGTCAAAGTGTCATTTTGTCAGTGTTGTCCCATGAAAAGATATACTTAAATATCTGCAGAAATGTGAGGGGTGTACTCACTTTTGTGATACACTGTATATACTCTCCCATATATATATATATATGGGAGAGTCGGCGGAGATCTGGCATTGTTTATTATATATAAACAATATAAAGAAGTACTGTTTGTTTGTTCGTTTATCAGGATTTTAACCTCATAACACAAGATTCATCAGTTCACAAGGTTAAATCGAACACAGTCATGAACAAGTTAGTGTCTCCAATTCACCTCACTTGCATATCTTTGGACTGTGGGAGGAAACCGGAGCACCCAGATGAAACCTACGCGAACATGGGGAGAACATGCAAACAACACAGAAAGGACCCAGACCGCCCCACCTGGCGATCGAACCCAGAACCTTCTTGCTGGATTTTGTGACCTTGGCTGATGATCTACATCTACATTGGCTGTTTGATGCTGCAGAGTAGTGTTCATAGTTTTTACTCATGTATGAGAGGTGAATAAGCAAATGTGGCTCAGTGATGGTAGTGGACACTTGAATATCTACAAAAAATACAAGGGACAACCTTTGGGTTATAAAATTATATACGATCAGCCATAACATTAAAACCACCTCCTTGTATGTATACTCTTTTTCTATCAGCTTCACTAACCATATAGTTTACTAACCATTTACTGACTTTCCCTATGGGATTAATAAAGTTATCTATCTATAGGTGCACTTTGTAGCTCTACAGTTCCACTGTCGCTTTTTATGCTTATCTATGCTGAAAACACATTGAGCCGTGTCAATTCGAAATGTAAAAATTCAATTAATCACCACATAGATACGTTAAAAGCGCTTCATTAAACTTCCCTGACGCATTGTGCAATGTCAGTTTTAACAAAGTATTATGAATGTAGAAAATCAATTAAACACCACATACATGAGTTTAAAGCGTTTCTTTACACTTTTCTGTAAATCTTTTCTGTTAATGTTATCCACAGTATTCAATGAACTTTATTATATTCGATGATTTAGCAGCTGTTGTCTAATGCTAGAAACTGTTAGCCTTTTAGCTAACGTTACCTGAAGTGTTTCAGTTCAGACCACCAGTTAACCTAAAACTCACTAGATAACATTACCTAACAGTTTCCATTTCCAAATTACTATCTTAATCCAGAACTCATTAATAGACTTTCTGCTTACATTTTACTAAGTAAAAAGTTGTTAAGATTAAACGTTTATTTACCTCATACGAACGAACGATTCGCGTCGCACTGTTGCCATGGTGACGCTGTTCAACATGGGCCAGATGATTGTGCTAGCTGGGTTAACTTAGAAACCTTCCGGGAACGTTACTGGAACAATACTTTATACACATAAGAAATAAAACCTTATACAAGCTTTAACTAATGTTCTCTGTTAGTTCTCATAAAACCATGAGAGAACGTTAGGTTTCATAGTTTTATAGTTGGTACTTGTAAGTAAAGGTTGATCTACATGGACCGTCTCAAGCAAAAGGCTGTTTTTTTTTTTGTTCCTACTAAAAAACTTTAAAGATCGTAAGAAAACCTTCCGGGAACGTTACTGGAACGTTACTTTAAACACATAAGAAAGAAAACCTTAAGGCAACTTTTAGATAACGTTCTCTGTTAGTTTTCATAAAACCATGAGAGAACGTTAGGTTTCATAGTTCCAGGTGTTACGGAGAATTCAGGGCATGTGCAAAAATCATGACTTTTTTTCAGTCGCTTCGTTGAGCGTCGGTTTATTTGGAATATGTGTTTATAGCGGTATGTTCTTTTTACATTTCATGTTGTATGTTAGGTAGTTTGTGATTAAATACATACTTTAAAGTACTGAGTGAACTACTGTCAGAGGTTTTATTGCTCCACCGCAAGTCAGAGGTTTTCACACTGCTGTCTTCAGCCTTGCTGTCAAACAACTAGAATTAACGTGTCAGATTTATTTGTAAATAAATCCTAATACAGGACATGCTCTTATTCACACACTAGTTTAAGGTTATTAATCTCAGCTGCACTACCATTTACTTTCAAAAATAGTTTCATTCATGGTGATCTCTCGTTCATTTAAACTTCACAAACTGCATCCATGTGATTTTAAAATTAACAAACAGTATGTAGAACAAGTTTAACCTATAGATCAGTCCATTACACTAACAACACAGGGGGGAACACATTTACCTGGAGACCTGGAAAAAATGGTTCCCCACATGTATATCACAGTGTGTGTAATTATAAAACACTACAGTGATGCTGGTGATGTATTTACCTGTTGTCATTATGTAGAACAAGTTTAACCTATAGATCAGTCCATTACACTAACAACACAGGGGGGAACAGATTTACCTGGAGACCTGGGGAATATGGTTCCCCACATGTATATCACTGTGTGTGTAATTATAAAACACTACAGTGATGCTGGTGATGTATTTACCGGTTGTCAATATGTAGAACAAGTTTAACCTATAGATCAGTCCATTACACTAACAACACAGGGGGGAACAGATTTACCTGGAGACCTGGGGAATATGGTTCCCCACATGTATATTACAGTGTGTGTAATTATAAAACACTACAGTGATGCTGGTGATGTATTTACCTGTTGTTATTATGTAGAACAAGTTTAACCTATAGATCAGTCCATTACACTAAAAACACAGGGGGAACACATTTACCTGGAGACCTGGGGAATATGGTTCCCCACATGTATATTACAGTGTGTGTAATTATAAAACACTACAGTGATGCTGGTGATGTATTTACCTGTTGTTATTATGTAGAACAAGTTTAACCTATAGATCAGTCCATTACACTAAAAACACAGGGGGGAACACATTTACCTGGAGACCTGGGGAATATGGTTCCCCACATGTATATTACTGTGTGTGTAATTATAAAACACTACAGTGATGCTGGTGATGTATTTACCTGTTGTTATTATGTAGAACAAGTTTAACCTATAGATCAGTCCATTATACTAAAAACACAGGGGGGAACAGATTTACCTGGAGACCTGGGGAATATGGTTCCCCACATGTATATTACTGTGTGATGATTCTTTTTTTTTTTTAATGCAAACTACAGGCACACACACATTTTAAGAACAAAATATCTGTATTAGAAATTAGTGTTAAACTAAATTATGCATATATTACAATTATGCAAATATATAATAAAGAAATCCACCTCAATGCAAATTAAAACTTAAATACATATTTATAGCTTAATAGAAATATATATTTTTTTAAACGAAATAAAATAAAATCTGGGATGGTGCCCTGGGATTGACTAGCATCACATCCATAGTGCACTCCTGCCGTACGTCCAGTTTCCCCAGGAACAGTTCTGGATCCTCCACGGCCATGACCAGGATAAAGCAGTTACTAAACAGAAATGAATGATTAATTTACTATCTACTTTTTAAATAAACTAAAAGAGCAACATAAAATAAAATACAGCAACAAGCAAACTTTTTAGAAATAACGTCCCAGTTAACCTTGCCAACACATGACTGGTGGTACCATCTGTCACATCCATCACAGGCTATAATAGATAGATCACTTTATTAATCCCAGAGGGAAAGTCAAGGACATATATAATAGCATGGTGCAATGAAAAAGCCAATAAAATTAAGGCATTATTACTATTTCTTTGGTACCACCAGTCATGTGTTGGCAACCCACCAGTAGAGGAAGATCTTCATTGTCCGGTATGTACTGAAGATTAGACCAAGGTTAACTGGGACGTTATTTCTAAAAAGTTTGCTTGTTGCTGTATTTTATTTTATGTTGCTCTTTTAGTTTATTTAAAAAGTAGATAGTAAATTAATCATTCATTTCTGTTTAGTAACTGCTTTATCCTGGTCATGGCCGTGGAGGATCCAGAACTGTTCCTGGGGAAACTGGACGTATGGCAGGAGTGCACTATGGATGTGATGCTAGTCAATCCCAGGGCACCATCCCCAAATAAATTTGCACATGTCAGATTTTATTTTATTTAGTTTAAAAAATATATATTTTTATTAAGCTATAAATATGTTAGTTTTTCAAGTATTTAAGTTTTAATTTGCATTGAGGTGGATTTCTTTATTATATATTTGCATAATTGTAATATATGCATAATTTAGTTTAACACTCATTTCTAATACAGATATTTTGTTCTTAAAATGTGTGTGTGCCTGTAGTTTGCAATAAAAAAAAAAAGAATCATCACACAGTAATATACATGTGGGGAACCATATGGTCTCCAGGTAAATCTGTTCCCCCCTGTGTTGTTAGTGTAATGGACTGATCTATAGGTTAAACTTGTTCTACATATTGACAACCGGTAAATACATCACCAGCATCACTGTAGTGTTTTATAATTACACACACAGTAATATACATGTGGGGAACCATATTCCCCAGGTCTCTAGGTAAATGTGTTCCCCCAATGTGTTGTTAGTGTAATGGACTGATCTATAGGTTAAACTTGTTCTACATAATGACAACAGGTAAATACATCACCAGCATCACTGTAGTGTTTTATAATTACACACACAGTGATATACATGTGGGGAACCATATTCCCCAGGTCTCCAGGTAAATCTGTTCCCCCCTGTGTTGTTAGTGTAATGGACTGGTCTATAGGTTAAACTTGTTCTACATAATGACAACAGTTAAATACATTACCAGCATCACTGTAGTGTTTTATAATTACACACACAGTGATATACATGTGGGGAACCATATTCCCCAGGTCTCCAGGTAAATCTGTTCCCCCCTGTGTTGTTAGTGTAATGGACTGATCTATAGGTTAAACTTGTTCTACATAATGACAACCGGTAAATACATCACCAGCATCACTGTAGTGTTTTATAATTACACACACAGTGATATACATGTGGGGAACCATATTCCCCAGGTCTCCAGGTAAATCTGTTCCCCCCTGTGTTGTTAGTGTAATGGACTGATCTATAGGTTAAACTTGTTCTACATAATGACAACAGGTAAATACATCACCAGCATCACTGTAGTGTTTTATAATTACACACACAGTGATATACATGTGGGGAACCATATTCCCCAGGTCTCCAGGTAAATGTGTTCCCCCCTGTGTTGTTAGTATAATGGACTGGTCTATAGGTTAAACTTGTTCTACATAATAACAACAGGTAAATACATCACCAGCATCACTGTAGTGTTTTATAATTACACACACTGTGATATACATGTGGGGAACCATTTTTTCCAGGTCTCCAGGTAAATGTGTTCCCCCCCTGTGTTTTAGTGTAATGGACTGATCTATAGGTTAAACTTGTTCTACATACTGTTTGTTAATTTTAAAATCACATGGATGCAGTTTGTGAAGTTTAAATGAACGAGAGATCACCATGAATGAAACTATTTTTGAAAGTAAATGGTAGTGCAGCTGAGATGAATAACCTTAAACTAGTGTGTGAATAAGAGCATGTCCTGTATTAGGATTTATTTACAAATAAATCTGACACGTTAATTCTAGTTGTTTGACAGCAAGGCTGAAGACAGCAGTGTGAAAACCTCTGACTTGCGGTGGAGCAATAAAACCTCTGACAGTAGTTCACTCAGTACTTTAAAGTATGTATTTAATCACAAACTACCTAACATACAACATGAAATGTAAAAAGAACATACCGCTATAAACACATATTCCAAATAAACCGACGCTCAACGAAGCGACTGAAAAAAAGTCATGATTTTTGCACATGCGCGTTAATGGGGAAACAGGGGGAACTGAATTCTCCGTAACACCGGAACGTCCCGGGAACAGCGCTGATTTTTTACGAAAATAGAACGTTACCATAACGTTATGGGATGGTTCCCTAAAAATAACCATAGGGGAACCAAAATCTAACGTTACGGGAACGTTCTGTGTTAGCTGGGCGGTTATTTACGTCGAGAGTCGCGGTGAAAGCGAAGCGCAAAACTCTTCTCACGTCAATAAACTAAAGAAAACAACAACTGAGACAAACACGTCATGTCTTCTTATCACCGATATTTGATTGATGTTTTTACATTAAAACGAACATCTATAACAGCAGCACAGATGCTCACACATATTCTACACGCTCCGCCATGATGTTTCGCTGTGTAACCAGTGTTGCCAACTACTCAGTAAGGAAAGTAGCTATTGGCTGTCCTAAAAGTAGCTAGAAGTCGCTAAATGACGTCATCGCCTAATTTGCATAAGATCCATTTGCGTGTAATTAACGCTGTAGAAAAGAGGAATAACATCGTGGGAGAGACAAAAAGTGGGTTTAGAACTACAAATGAACGTTCTTCTGTTGATTCGTGTTTTGTTTTTCTTTTTTAAGACAACACTGAGCTACTCTGAGCAGGGTTGCCAAATTGCGACAGTAATTTTCAGCCAAAATGCATGAAAAAACGTCCAAAACACAGGATAAGCAGATGATGTTTAGCATTTCACAAATAATAAACCAGTTAAACTTATCGTACAAATTAATATCTTAAAATGTACAGATCAGTATTTATACATTATAAAGGACCATTTATTTTTGCTTGCATGTCTTTGAAGTAGCCTACCAAGTTTGTAAAATGCCTTATTTGTGATAGGACACACAAACCTTTGCAAGTAAATAAAAATAAACTTATAAGCAATTGAAGTTTACCCTCTCGTACCTATGAGAGGTTGTATTTACGAGACTTGCTTACCTTCATATTCAACTCAAATCACACATATTTAACATTAATCAGTGTATTGATGGGTGTGGCAACAGTGTCTTGGACTGGAAAGAATAACCTGTCAATCAAACTTTTGACAAAAGGTTGGATGTGGTGGGAGAGGGTAGACCCAGAGCCGTAGATAGAGAGAGTTGCGACACTCCTTGATCTCGCCGCTACGCGGTCACGTGGTTCATGTAACCCTCCAATAGTTCCAAACAAACCCGGCGCTGTCATGTTCTCATATGGGACAGGCAGCAGTGAGTGAAATATTAAACGCTAAATAATAAACATTTGTACAATTTCTGGGTATTTTCAACTGCGTTTACATTTACTGCATCTGCTTTAATATCAATTTGGTATATGAAGTGGAAGATTGATGTTTATAATGACTTAATAGGTCGTTCTTGTTAACACACAGTACATTATATTAGCATACATTACATAATGCGATATCATTAAGTAGTAGAGACAATATACAGTACAGAGATTAGACAGTTTTTTATGTTTTGTTTTTTACATAAACTAATCTCCCTTCACTTTCCTGAGGATTCATAATAATAATCATTTTGGTTAAACACTAAGCCATGTGGCTGGATTCATAAGGTTTACCTGCACTGAATGAACAGATTCATAAACACACTACCGTACCAATACCTTTAACATTATAGTGCAGGTACATGAAATAGCATTAATTCATGTCTTATTTCATGAGTAAGTAATAATTTATTCCTACATGTAATACATGAATTAATTCATAATTAATATGCACTAGTTCATTTTGTCTAATGTAAGTGGTGGACAAGGTACACAAACCATGTAGTTGAGTTGAAGTAGAGATATCCAAGGTAACATATTACTCCAGTAAAAGTAGTAGTAAAAGTAAAAATACTCTTTACCTCCACTAAAGTACTAAACTAAATTTACCTTCAAATGTACTTAAGAATGAAAGTAAAAGTATAATGATTTATTATGGCTCTGATGTTTTATTATCATTTCTGTAACAAGACTCTTGATTAATCAACTTTTAATTAATCAATTTTAGGTGAAAAGACTCTAGTGTCAATAATTTAGCTTAGCTGACTAAGCTAAATTCAGTTATACCTATTAATTAAGATAAACATGTAACATTTAGTGCTGAGCAAATGCTAAATAATAACAGTATTACGTATATTAATGACATCAAATTCATTATTTTTTTTAAAACAAAGCAACAAACAGCTAAAAATGCTTGATAAGTAGTGGAAATGAATGGGGCTCTATGGGATGTTTGGAACTATACAGAGCTCCACAACCCGGAAGCTGCACAGAAAATATGTCCCGCCCCCTTTCCAACGGTTCCCTATGGGAGTGTCGCCACTCTGTTCTCTCTACCGCTCTGGGTAGACCTATTTATATTCCACCTGCTTTAGCAATAGCTTTTTATAAATTAATATTTTAAGCTGCCAAAATGATTACAAACCAGCCCAAATTTTGTTCACCCGCCAAATTGTGTTTTCCCCTGCCAATTTTCAACAAAATCCGCTCATTTTGGTGGAAAACCGCCCATTCTGGCAACACAGACTGTGGTACTGACCGCCCGTGAGTGCTTTGGGACGGCGGAGGGGCGCAGGGCAGGACCCGCTGCTCACTGAGGACAGTAACTGCAGAACAATATGTTTTCACGTTCGAGTCTCCAAAAGTCTCCAGTAACACCAGAAAAAGTCGCTAGATTTGTCGCTAGTCGCTTTTTTGAAAAAAAGTCGCTAGAAGGGTCTGAAAAGTCGCTAAATATAGCGACAAAGTCGCTAAGTTGGCAACACTGTACAGTGTAACGCCCACCGTTGATGACGCTGGTCCCACCCTTCACTATCTCTGATTGGTTTAGACATATAGATATGATTAGATTATGGGCCTAATGTGTGTCTGTTGGTGCACCGGAGACTTTCAGAGTCACAGAGACTTTTTTTCCCCTCGAACGGCTGGTCGCAGATTGACTGTGGATGCTCGTTCACTCACAGCTGTTGAACTCATTTAGCCGCTAATATCCACCGTGTTGTAGGTAGCGTAATCAGAGCGGTAACTGTGGCGCACGTCATCATGCACTTACGTAAGCATATCGATTGAATTTGTTTAAAAATCATATCACCGTTATTGAAACATTTTCTATCGCGATATATATCGATATCGAATTATTGTCCAGCACTACATGAAACCTGAATCATTTGCATGTCACACAATGTCAATCCTAACCACCAAGTTTAATTCCTGTTGATTTCTTTCTGAGTGCAACTATTTTCTTGATGATCAGTGTATTTAGGATGTTGTGCCAGCGCACGAATGTAATTAATTCATTGCAAAACACAATAAAATTTAAAAACTAACAAAAATGTAAAGAAGTTATGCACTCAATCATGACTGACCTGTGTAGGCAGAGACAGGTGTGAATTGGGGAGCACATACATTCTGCTTCTACCAATTTGTTGCTTCAAGTCTTTGACAGAGTTTGCTTGGAGAACCAGCAATTTCCTTGTTTTTGTAGCTCTGGCAAGAAAAAAGCCAGTCACGTTAAGGCTAACACTACTAAAACATTGGCAGATGAATGTATTCAACTCAGTCAGGGACCATGACAGATCAATGGTCTTCATCTCTTCACCCAAGTCATCATTTCCTTTTCCTGAAATCAGCAGTTTTATAAAGAGAAACAATGCCAATTAATAAGTGAATAGGTTAAATTCATTAAGCATGTCTTGTAAGTAAATATAGCCTCTACTGTAATCACATCAACTGAATGCAGAATTATGGAATATATGATATAAGATTTTTGAATTATGTTCTACATAAACTTTCAGCTAAATTATTTGAACAATAAAGAAAAAAACCTTACATACAGCGGTGTCACTTTCTTGTACTTATGATAGATTCTTTATTGATCCTTTGCAGGAAATTTCTTTGTTACAGCAGCTCATATCAGACAACAACAACTTCTTATATACAGTACATACAACAATCACTTACAGTATAAAAACAAGCAATAGAATAAAAATACAAATTTAAAGTATGGTTCTATATACATGTAAACACTTATGGTGCATGCATAGCATACAAAAAGTAGGTATTTATTATAAATGATTAGGAATTATTTGGGTTATTATGAATTATTGAACAGTCTGATTGCAGTTATAAGAAAAGATTTCCTGTAGCGTTCAGTCCTGCACTTAGGAGGAATCAGTCTGTGACTGAAGGTGCTCTGTCGAAACATCTCCAGGGTATGAAGTGGGTGTGAATGGTTTGTGATTATTGAGTAAAGCTTTGTTAGCATTCTTAACTCTGCTACCTGCTGAACTGAGTCCTGTTCAGACTCCACTATGGATCTGGCCTTTTTGATCTGTTTGTTTATTCGGTTTGTGTCCATTGTTCTAGCACTCTCACCCCAGCAAACCACTCCAAAGAAAAGAGCACTGGCCACCACCGACTGATAGAATGTGCACATTCTTGTACAAAGTATCCATGTGTCTAGACCAGTCCAGCTTGCTGTCCAGCTGAACTCCAAGGTACCTGTAGCTGGTACCTTAATGATACCAATATTGATAATAATAATAATAATTATTATTATTATTATATAATTACATTATTATTATAATGATAATAATGATGTCAATATAGTACTTATAACACTGTTAAAAACAACAACAAAAATAGCTATTAAAGACAACATATCATACCTAAACCAGATTCATCAAGTTGTCTTGAAACCAGTGCACTGGGTATGGATATTTGGTTAGGATCTTGTAATAAGACAAGCTTTGCCTGCCATTTAAGCCCAGGCCTTCTTCCACGTCCACGTCGTCTTCCTGTTATTTGAACAAACAATATTGGTTAGCATGACACATTTATTGCAATAGATATGTTTGTATTAACCACAACAAGACATACAGAGTAAGTTCCTCTGTTCAGCAACTATTTTATTCAGGAACAACTATACTGCAATGCTAAACAAATCCACTGTTATTTTAAAGAAATGCAGTTTTTCACATCCAAAAAATGTTTGTAAGGGAAAATCCTACATTTGAATAGTAATGTTTCTAATTGACAGCACAATAAGCTGCTTATAATAGGCGGACTTGGCAACCCTGCGGCTGCTGTGTTACACTCGGGGTACTGAAAAAGTTCCAGATTTTGGAAGCATGATATTTATGTAAAAAACGTGATGGCATGGACAGAATGACGTTGTGTGTGCTGTGCAGGCAATAGAGGACTTCATCCCTGCATAGGGTATGTTCCAGCTCTGATAACTTACTGTTAGCACACTGAGCAGCTCTGCCTCCTCCGTGTAGGTAATGACAGAGCCGTAGATAGAGAGAGTTGCGACACTCCTTGATCTCGCCGCTACGCGGTCACGTGGTTCATGTCACCCTCCAATAGTTCCAAACAAACCCGGCGCTGTCATGTTCTCATATGGGACAGGCAGCAGTGAGTGAAATATTAAACAGTAAATAATAAACATTTGTACAATTTCTGGGTATTTTCAACTGCGTTTACATTTACTGCATCTGCTTTAATATCAATTTGGTATATGAAGTGGAAGATTGATGTTTATAATGACTTAATAGGTCGTTCTTGTTAACACACAGTACATTATATTAGCATACATTACATAATGCGATATCATTAAGTAGTAGAGACAATATACAGTACAGAGATTAGACAGTTTTTTATGTTTTGTTTTTTACATAAACTAATCTCCCTTCACTTTCCTGAGGATTCATAATAATAATCATTTTGGTTAAACACTAAGCCATGTGGCTGGATTCATAAGGTTTACCTGCACTGAATGAACAGATTCATAAACACACTACCGTACCAATACCTTTAACATTATAGTGCAGGTACATGAAATAGCATTAATTCATGTCTTATTTCATGAGTAAGTAATAATTTATTCCTACATGTAATACATGAATTAATTCATAATTAATATGCACTAGTTCATTTTGTCTAATGTAAGTGGTGGACAAGGTACACAAACCATGTAGTTGAGTTGAAGTAGAGATATCCAAGGTAACATATTACTCCAGTAAAAGTAGTAGTAAAAGTAAAAATACTCTTTACCTCCACTAAAGTACTAAACTAAATTTACCTTCAAATGTACTTAAGAATGAAAGTAAAAGTATAATGATTTATTATGGCTCTGATGTTTTATTATCATTTCTGTAACAAGACTCTTGATTAATCAACTTTTAATTAATCAATTTTAGGTGAAAAGACTCTAGTGTCAATAATTTAGCTTAGCTGACTAAGCTAAATTCAGTTATACCTATTAATTAAGATAAACATGTAACATTTAGTGCTGAGCAAATGCTAAATAATAACAGTATTACGTATATTAATGACATCAAATTCATTATTTTTTTTAAAACAAAGCAACAAACAGCTAAAAATGCTTGATAAGTAGTGGAAATGAATGGGGCTCTATGGGATGTTTGGAACTATACAGAGCTCCACAACCCGGAAGCTGCACAGAAAATATGTCCCGCCCCCTTTCCAACGGTTCCCTATGGGAGTGTCGCCACTCTGTTCTCTAGAAAACATCAGAGCCATAATAAATCATTATACTTTTACTTTCATACTTAAGTACATTTGAAGGTAAATTTAGTTTAGTACTTTAGTGGAGGTATTTTTACTTTTACTACTACTTTTACTGGAGTAATATTTTACCTTGGATATCTCTACTTCAACTCAGCTACATGGTTTGTGTACCTTGTCCACCACATACATTAGACAAAATGAACTAGTGCATATTAATTATGAATTAATTCATGTATTACATGTAGAAATAAATTATTACTTACTCATGAAATAGATGAATGAATGCTATGTCATGTACATGCACTATAATGTTAAAGGTGCGGTAGTGTGTTTATGAACCTGTTCATTTAGTGCAGGTAAACCTTATGAATCCAGCCACATGGCTTAGTGTTTAACCAAAATGATTATTATTATGAATCCTCAGGAAAGTGAAGGGAGATTAGTTTATGTAAAAAACAAAACATAAAAAACTGTTTAAACTACTTAATGATATCGCATTATGTAATGTATGCTAATATAATGTACTGTGTGTTAACAAGAACGACCTATTAAGTCATTATAAACATCAATCTTCCACTTCATATACCAAATTGACATTAAAGCAGATGCAGTAAATGTAAAGGCAGGTGAAAATACCCAGAAATTGTACAAATGTTTATTATTTACTGTTTAATATTTCATTTACTGCTGCCTGTCCCATATGAGAACATGACAGCGCCGGGTTTGTTTGGAACTATCGGAGGGTTACATGAACCACGTGACCGCGTGGCGGCGAGATCAAGGAGTGTCGCAACTCTCTCTATCTACGGCTCTGCGCTCTGGGTAATGATATTTACAGCGCCTAACGTAAGTGAGCCTTCAGATAACCCGCTCCCTTTCAGCCAATCAGATGCTAGCATGCCTAAAAACGTCATCTCGGAGATGTAGACTCTGGGAATTATCTAATACTTATATGAATTCTAACCCTTAATATAATGCGAACAAGTTCACTGAAATAATAATAGGGACAAATCATTCCTACCAAAATATTCCATATGCAAATCTACGTCCTTGGCACCACCACTGACTGTAGACCACTGATCTAACAAGCTTTTAATCTCCTCAAACAGGTTTGAAATGCACAGACACTTTTTTTATTTTGGAAAATGAACAAAGACAAACATTACAAATAACTATGAGGAAAAACGGACTGAGTGGAAAAGTGCTGAAAAGTGATATGGGCCGCCTGGTAAACGCTGAGCAAAACGCCTGTGGGCCTCCAGCTTTGACCCCGTAAATGGACCAACAGTGGACCACTGTCTTCTTACGATGAGGGTGGTCACAGACGTATCTTTGTCTATCTGTCTAGCTACATCGACACTGTAACGTTAGCTAAAATTGCCTAAGTTACATTTAATGTTATTTGACTTAAGCTAATTAGCGTTCATATCTGGTAACGTTAGACAGCAAACGTTATCTAGATTCGTGCTAATTAACGTTAACCAACACACCAAGATGCACCCTACCTTGATAACACACATTGGGTAACATTAGTGTTAAACAACGTTACCTGGGTTAATGGCTGTGCTGTAGTGATGGGTCGGTCGCGAACGATCCGGCTCTAAGAGCCGGCTCTTCAAAGTGAACGACGGGATCCGGCTCCTGACTGGGAGCCGATTCGTTTTTTCCCGGTTTTTTTTTCTGTCAAAGCCGCACGTGATTGGTCAAGATACGTGGTGGCGTTTGTGTGTTTACACTGAGCAGGAGGGCCGGGGTTACACACACACAGAGACAGCGTGCACACGAACAGGAGGGAGAGAGAACCCAGCGCTTTACACAAATCAAATCACTTTATTGTCACGTCACATTAACACAGGTGTGAAAGGTGAGTGAAATGCTTAGGTGCTCAGTCTCACAGTTCCAATACACATTAATTACAAAAAATATACGCATTAACTTACACAGGCAGACATTACACGCTGGAAAGGTGAGGAAAATGAGTGAGAGGAAACATAGTAAAGTTTGGACTCGAGGAGCCCCTTTTACAGAGAAGTGCAGGTCCACTGGTGGGAGACCAAGTGTTCACTGGGAGACCAAGTGTTCAGTCTACCCACATCTTATACATGTGTTGGCACATAGACTGTGTATCTGTCCCCTCAGAGAGAATCTATTTTAACAGAGCAGATCATAACAGAAAGGAGAAGCAGGATCAACCCATCAAAGATGAGCTCCTTGGTTTTTCTGAATGCTAATCTTCACTAAACTATCTTCTTTATGTTTTGCACATTTTCATTTATATTTTGTTGAGTGTGAGTGATGCTTTGTTGATGATGTGTTGTTTCACTCTAGATGCTTGTTTATTTTGTTTTGTTTATTAGGATTTTAACGTCACGTTTTACACTTTGGTTACATTCATGACAGGAACATTCACCTCACTTGCATGTCTTTGGACTGTGGGAGGAAACCGGAGCACCCGGAGGAAAACCACGCGGACACGGGAAAGACCCGGGCTCTTCACCTGGGGATTGAACCCAGGACCTTCTTGCCGTGAGGCGACAGTGCCAACCACTTAGCCACCATGCCGTCCCACTTTAGATGCAAATGTACAAATAATATACACAATCAGATCTTTTTGTCTAATTGAGATGGGTCTTTGTTTTTGTATTTTATAATTTATTGTTGGAGCACTCTGTTCCATGTTGAGTATATAAATAAAGCAATTTAAATAATACACATTTAATACAATGTTTTTTTACATTAGTAATTTATTTTACATGTAATTTGGTAATAAATTAATTTAAGCAACAAAAAAATCTAAAGAGCCACTTGGGAGCCGAAAGAGCCGGCTCTTTTTAGTGAGCCGAGCCAAAAGAACCGGCTCTCTAAAAGGAGCCGAAATTCCCATCACTACTGTGCTGCGGACACGTCGGCTGAATGAGCTCCGTACAGAAGATAACAGACTTGATTCTGTGCTCGCTGTGCCTGAGGAAAGTTGTCTTCTAGCTGCCGCGACAGCCCTATATACTCTTGAAAAATCAGGCGAATGTTCTGTGTCAGAATGAGTCTGATTTCCACCTGACATGATGATGCCTATAGAAATATTCAATGGAAGGCAGCTGAGCGCCAGGTCTGGTCAGCATAATGGGAGCATGGTTGCCAGACACCTATGTACTGTATGTAATCTTACAGATGGCAACAACAACAAGCGCTTCAATAACGTTTAAGACTACTAAGGGGACATCTAAACATTAAAAGCAAACATTAAGATTATTAATTCAATTGAATCACATATGTTGTTGTTTTATTTATCACATTTATATGTATATATTTTAAAAATACACATCTTTAAGCAGGTTGCAGACTTGGCAACCTTGCATTTTTGGAGACACTCCCACAGGCAGTGACTATGGGCTACTATTGGAGATATTTAAACAGACTTATTTAAATACAATTAGAACATGTAAAAAATAAATTCTTGATATCAAGAATTGAATTCTTGATATAAAAAATTCAAGTATTGATATCAGGAAATCAATTCTTGATATCAAGAATTGAATTCTTGATATCAAAAATTAAATTCTTGATATCAAGAATTTTATTTTTGATATCAAAAATTAAATTTTTACTAGTAAGAATTCAATTCTTGATATCAAAAAATTTATTTTTACTTGTAAGAATTCAATTCTTGATATCAAAAATTCATAGTTTAATTTTTGATATCAAGAATTCAATTCTTACTAGTAAAAATTAAATTTTTGATATCAGGAATTGAATTCTTGATATCAAAAATACAATTCTTGATATAAAAAAATACAATTCTTGATATCAAGAATTAAATTGCATTCAAACGAGTCTGTTTAAATATATCCAATAGTAGCTCATTATCACTGCATGTGGGCGTGTCTCCAAATATTCAGGGTTGCCAAGTCTGAAATGAAATGTGAGTTTGATAAATGACAGTGATAAATAAAATGACAATGGAGTGTATTAAATTGAATACATTTTCTTAATGTTTGCTTAAAGTGTTTAGCTAATCCCAAAGTAGTTAATATTTTTTAGTTTTGGTTATTGTAGCGCTTTGTTGTTGCCATCTGTATGATGACTTACATAGGTGTCTGGCAACCATACTCCCATAACACTGACCATAGACCTGGCATTACACACATCTGACAGTGATTTTCGTCTCTTACACTGTATATAAATCACTGTCATGTGAAACACTGAGAATCAGGAGCTTTGACTTAAAGAGACATTGCAAGTGATTGGAAATCAAATGTAATTATTAAAAAATCTAAGATCTGTTTTTTCCCCTAAAATAATCATCATTAATAGAGAAATCAAATAAATGTGTATTTATTTAGTAGACCGTTCAGTCTCTGGTTTCCAAGTGCCATCTACTGGACTGTTGTACATTGTAAGTTGGACCAGAGAAACTCCATTAGAAAGTTGGTCATTAGTGTAGTTGACTTTGTACAGTGTAGATGTGAGAGAGTTGGGATGCAGTAATGAAGTGATGTTACATTTTACAGCTTTCATACACGTCATTCCATACATTATTAAGACGTCTGCGTTACAAAAGAAATGTGGTTTAATACTGTAACAGTATGTGTTTATGTATGGAACGTATGACGGTTTTATGTTTCAGTACGGAACAGTTAGAGCGACGCACACATGTATGCGGGGTTTTGACTCAGACTCAGACTCAGCTTTATTGTCATTCAACCACGTACATGATAGAACGAAATACAGTTTCCCAGGTCTCGGTGTGTGTGACATGAAGGAAATAAAATAGAATAAAATATAGAATAATATAGAATAAACTATGATAAGTAATAAAAATTTAGAACAAACTGAGAAACTAAAAAGAGTACAAGTACAAAGTATTTACAAGTATTGCACAACAACTGCAGCAGCTTATGTTTACTAAAGTGCATGATTTCAAAGGTGTAGCAGTGTGTTTATACATGTGATAGTTAAAGTTCGTTACTGTTGTACATTTAATAAATATAAAATAAGCAAGTACAAAGCTTTAACCGTCCATTCTGTTTATTGACACGATAGTCAAGAAAGGGAACAGGGTGAAACAAATACTGATATGTAGATTACGCGATAGAGCATGGATTTAAGGGTTAGATGTATTTTCAGTCTGCAGTTTTCAAACATGTTTATTTTTTTAATGTAAATGCTCGAGTATGCTGATAAATCTGTAATGTACAACATTTACTATTTTGTTTACAATGGCTTGCAGTACATGTGGTTCATGATGTTGTCTCTTTAAGAAAAGCACAACCCAAGTTAGCCCCGCCTTTAAATCCACATGCAAATCATCTAATTATCATTAGAACATGTAATAATTCAATTCTTGATATCAAAAATTAAATTTTTACTAGTAAGAATTCATTTTGTACTAGTAAGAATGAAATTCTTGATATCAAAAATTAAATTCCTGATATAAAAAAATTAATTCTTGATATCAAGAATTGTATTTTTTGATATCAAGAATGTAATTCTTGATATCAAAATTTTAATTTTAACTAGTAAGAATTTAATTCTTGATATCAAAAATTGAATTCCTGATATCAAGAAAAGGAGGATTAAAAGCTAAAACGGCTTGCCATATTTTTACTAATAAGAATTCATTTTTTACTAGTAAGAATTTAATTATTGATATCGAAAATTAAATTTTTACTAGTAAGAATTTAATTCCTGATATCAAAAATTGAGTTCCTGATATTCCTGAAGGATTAAAAACTAAAACGGCTTGCCATATTTATCAGTTCCGTAGCTTTTAACGAGATGTACTATTTCCTTCTCAAAGCACTGTCTAGTGTGATTGCACGGTAACAGCCAATGGCAGAATTCTACGTGAAGGAAGTGTCCGCTTGGCTGTTACTTTAACTTCTCCAAACTGGAAGCGGCTGCTCTTTCAGTAGGGACAGAAAGACAGGCAGAGCTAAAAAAAAAAAAAAAAAAAAGTCCCAGAGAACATTACGACATAAACAACATGGCTTCGCTGCTTGCATTTTCTCGTGTCTTCAGAAAAGGCGTCTTACCAAAATCTGTAAGTAATTTAAAACGTAAATTAGGTAATTAATTAGGTAAAAAAATCACCCAAGATAAAACGAGCTTCTACAAATATTGTTTTTAGTTGGAGCTGAAAGTGCTCCTTATGTCATGCTAAGTGCTTACAGCTGAGTTACTACATTAGTTCCTGTAAGCGATATATATAAGGTTAGTATATATATATGTATATGTTAAAATATAAGTTCGCGTTTAACAAATAAACATGCAGGGCTAAAGGACAGTGCAGGGGCGAACGTCTTTAAGAATTCGTATGTATTCATACATATGTATATGTATAGATGTTTACATACGCATACAAATAAGAACTTGTATAGAATGTGTATATAAAATATGCGTGAGTGTGTGTATGCGGAATCGTTACATAAACACAAGGTCAACTGATTATAAAATGAAAGTCATATTTCGAAGCAATGTGAATGTAGCCTCAATAGCGGACTTCACTTCCGGTAACATTGAACACGCTGTTTTAAAAAATAAAAGTTCGGTGTCTTTCGCATGTACTTTTGAAAAGACAAAATCATTGACAAACGAAATATAACAAAATACATACATAAGACTTAACGCATATTTAATGAAAATGACGTATAGACTTGCACAGATTGTGCTGTACTGCGTAGCCAAAAAAGAGGAATATGTATACCACTGATGGCTGGAAAGACATCCCAGTAGTTCGCTTTAAAGTTGACTGCACTTGGAATTCGGACATTTTTAAAGTCAGATTTCAGACCTTAGATAGTAAACGCGTTCAGTTCGAAGGAACCTTTAAACTGCGTAGGGAGTAGCGAGTGACGCCCTGTGCAGGAACTTGAGAATAAAGTTTACCCCACCAATCACAGTTTGTCTTGCAGGATAATGCCTAGTTCACACTACACGACTTTCGCCCAGATTTTCGCTCGGCGATCGAAACTCGGCTCTAAGTGTGAACTACCCAACAACTCAATCCGACTGGCAAGCGGTCGGCAACAGGTGTTACGGAGAATTCAGTTCCCTCTGTTTCCCCTTTAACGCTCATGTGCTAAAATCATGACTTTTTTTCTTTCGCTTCGTTGAGCATCGGTTTATTTGGAATATGTATTTATAGCGGTATGTTCTTTTCAAATTTCATGTTGTATGTTAGGTAGTTTGTGATTAAATACATACTTTAAAGTATTGAATGAACTACTGTCAGGGGTTTTATTGTTCCACTGTAGTTTGCAATAAAAAAATATCACACAAACCATATTCCCCAGGTCTCCAGGTAAATGGTAAATCTGCCCCCCCCCCCCCCCCCCCCGAAGTTTGTAAAGTTTAAATGAACAAGAGAGATCACCATGAATGAAACTATTTTTCAAAGTAAATGGTAGTGCAGCTGAGATGAATAACCTTAAATAATAACAGACTACTTATTGTTCTGTGCGATATAGTTTATTTGTATCTGCACCAAAACTTTATCTTGTGTGACAAAACGAGAAGAAACAAACTAGTGTGTGAATAAGAGCATGTCCTGTATTAGGATATATTTACAAATACATCTGACACGGTAATTCTAGTTGATTGAAGACAGCAGTGTGAAAACCTGCTGCGGTGGAGCAATAAAACCCCTGACAGTAGTTCACTCAATACTTTTAAAGTATGTATTTAATCACAAACTACCTAACATACAACATGACATTTGAAAAGAACATACCGCTATAAATACATATTCCAAATAAACCGACGCTCAACGAAGCGATAGAAAATAAACGTCATGATTTTTGCACATGCGCGTTAAAGGGGAAACAGGGGGAACTGAATTCTCCAGAAAGCGAATTCAGATCGTTAACTTGTACATAGCTTAAATCAAGCAGCACAACACAATGTAAACATGACAACATCACGTTTATTACTAAATTACATGCACAACATGGCTGCGGTTTATTAGTTTGCCAGTTACTTTAGAAAGAAAAGGAACAGTGAAATATATGGAAGGCCAAAAACGTCTAGTCTGGACACGTTAATTATGAAGTGTTCACACGTAAATAAGTGATAACATATAAAGATAAAGACGTTGTTCTAGCGTGTATAGACGCCATCTTTTGGCGCTGTATATAGAAAACATTAACGTGTAGGATTTTGACATGTGCACACCGGAAAATCTTTACGTGTCATGGCCCAAACTTTAAAGCCCAAAGCGGCAGTATATCATCATTAGGTGGCGATGTTCACTTGTAAGTGGAGGCAAGTCTCTTAAGTCTGTGCACAAACTGCAAAACGGCACACATTTTTGGTTTGTTCTAAATAAGTATTTAAACAATATTTGTAATTGTTTTTACAAACAAATAGATAACTGAATATGAGTTCAATGCAAAGGGTTAAATGCGGATGTAAATGCGTTTACTTGTGACACTTGGACAACGTTAGAAAAATTAATTATATAGTGCATTTCATACAAAATTTAAAGTGCTTTGAATAAATAAAGAAAAAAACAGCATAAATAAATAAATGTGAAATTAAAAAGAATTAATAGTATGTTAAAATGAAAGGAGAATTCTAATATATTAAAGAACAACTTATATTTAGGGTTGGTTTTCTAATTGGTTTTCGAGATTTATTTAAGAAACAGCATATTTGAGAATATGTGAATGAATGTACAGTGGTTGAATAAAATTTTTTTTTTAAATGGCTAACAAGTGTTTACCCATTTTTAACGTACTCTTTTAAACTCTTGCTTGAGTATTGGTATAAATAATTTCTTTGCATACTGGAAATTGCCTCAAATGTGTCTAAAGAATGTATCTGGTTTTCTTAAATGGGACGAAATGCTAGTTAGATATTTAAAGAAACCATTTATTTGATTTTACAATGCAATATTTATTTTTTTATTTACCAAATTTTTTTTTATAAACTGTTTATGTAGATCTCTGCAGTTCGTCCAACCAGCAAACGTAAGCTTCATTTCTCCATTTATGGAAAAAGAGATGCTAAAGTTTCAGATTCTGTAAGTTATTTCTCTTTTTTAAAATCCTTTTCTTCTTTGTTACTGACTGTAGGGCTATTTAGTTATAAAATTAAGTCATTAGCTGGTACCAACAAGCATTAACAATTTGGATTGTCTTTTAAAATAAGCTAAATGTGTGTTAGTATGAGTAAGTATGTAAATTTTTATTGGTTTGTAAATTCTAAGCAATATCAAAACTAATTACAGAAGAGCTATTTGCCCCTTTTTAATTTCTTCTAACTTTTAAAAACATTTTGGCATTAACAGAACAGTATAACAGTAATGGATAACTTTGGATAACTTTAGGATAACTTGAGGTGAGTTTTTCCACATCACTGTAGAAAACTGTTGTCCTGCTACTCTTTGCACAACTGTTTTACTTTAGATATGATGGAGGCCTTTCACTCCAAAACCTTAATTTTGCCTCTTTTGAGGCATTCAGGAGTGGACCTGCTTGTGTTCTTCAAATCATGCTGCAATAACTGAACTTAAGCTTTAGGTCGCAAACTGGACAAACATTGTCCTTTAGGATTTTCTTATAAAATTCATGGTTTCATCACTTATGACAAGTTGTCCAGGTCCTGCAAAGGCAAAGTAGCCCCATACCATCACACTACCACCATAATGTTTGACTGTTGGCATGATGTTCTTATTGTGAAATTCAATGTTTGGTTTACACCAGATGTAATAGAAACCATGTGTTCCAAGAAGTCCACAGAAGATTATCCAAAAAGTCTTGGGATTCATTTAGATCTTTTTGGCTAGTTTGCCTTTGTGTTCTTTTTAGTCAGCAGTGGTTTGCTCCTTGCTTCTTTCCTGTGGATGCTTTTTTTGCCCAGTGTAATTGTGTAGTGACCTTAACTATGGTAAGTGAGGCCCTAGATGTTTGTCTGGGTTTCTTTGTGACCGCCTGAATGAGGCATTTTATTCCTTCTTGGTGCAATTTTGGTAAAACCAGCCACTCCTGATCACAAAGTTCCAGAGCCTTTTATTCAGGATTTTACCTCGAGAGAAGTTCAGTTGTCATTGAAGTCCTAAGCAGTTACAGGCCCATAGCTCTGAAAACTTATCTATGGAATGAATTGTTAACAACAGCTAAAGTATGACCACAGTGTGCATTGTGTATTGGATACAGAGGGAAACACATGCCCAGTGTAAATGCCAGTTACAACTCAGCATCAGTAAAATCCACCATTGGTCAATCAACAACAGTTGCACAGTCTTAATAAATAACTCAAACAAGAACCTCTGTTGGAGAATATTCTTTTTAAAATTACAG
This sequence comes from Trichomycterus rosablanca, assembly GCF_030014385.1. Taxonomy (NCBI): domain Eukaryota; kingdom Metazoa; phylum Chordata; class Actinopteri; order Siluriformes; family Trichomycteridae; genus Trichomycterus; species Trichomycterus rosablanca. The sequence goes on from NC_085989.1 coordinate 12,899,495, forward strand.
AGACAACCAGGTACATAGTTGTTACATAGCAAAATTTAATTCACCCCTCATATCAAGGCTCTGAATAAAATGCCACAAGAAATTGGATGTAATGAAAATATTGGCTAACCGAATAGGGTGCAGAATATTACCTGCTTATTCATACCTGCTCATTATCTATAGAATAAGCCTTCCAGACCTCCTTAATACAAAACCTTTACATGGAGGCACAGGAACAATCACAAAACATACCCTGCAATATGCAATTAAAATAGAAGCAACCTACAAAATCCAGCCTACACCGCCTCTTTCACCCCCCCTCCCCAAATACTCTTTACTGTAGAGTACAAAACCAAACAACATACAACTATTCAGAATAAGATCTAAACACCACCACACCTAAGTGCCCTAAACCTGGACCTAAAAACTTTCATCCAGCTCCATCCACCTATCTTGAAGAACTCCTCTTCATCAGAGAAAGATACCCATCTCAAACAGTTAAATACACAGACGAGCTCCAAACACACAGACCAAGTATCAGCAGCAGTAGTAACAGAAAAAATTTATACTATACAGCTCAAGCTATACAACATTATGCACTGATTCAAAGTCATTCTGGCAGAAAAAAGTAGACCAGCTGACAGACAGCAGGTTTTGTTTGATTGTTTGTTTATTAGGATTTTAACGTCATGTTTTACACTTTTGGTTACATTCATGACGGTAGTTACTCATTACACAAGGTTCATCAGTTCACAAGGGTAAATCGAACACAGTCTTGGAGAATTTAGTATCTCCAATTCACCTCACTTGCATGTCTTTGGACTGTGGGAGGAAACCGGAGCACCCGGAGGAAACCCATGTGGACACGGGGAGAACATGCAAACTCCACACAGAAAGGACCCGGACTGACCCACCTGGGGATCGAACCCAGGACCTTCTTGCTGTGAGGCGACAGTGCTACCCACTTAGTCACCGTGCCGACGAAAGACAGCAGGTAAGCAAGCAAAAGAGTACGAACATACACTTCCACCACAAAAACTTAATTAGAAAAAGCAATGACCGGGTGGCATTCTCTGGATACCACACTGGACACACCTTTTTAACTATATATACAGTGTATCACAAAAGTGAGTACACCCCTCACATTTCTGCAGATATTTAAGTATATCTTTTCATGGGACAACACTGACAAAATGACACTTTGACACAATGAAAAGTAGTCTGTGTGCAGCTTATATAACAATGTAAATTTATTCTTCCCTCAAAATAACTCAATATACAGCCATTAATGTCTAAACCACCGGCAACAAAAGTGAGTACACCCCTTAGTGAAAGTTCCTGAAGTGTCAATATTTTGTGTGGCCACCATTATTTCCCAGAACTGCCTTAACTCTCCTGGGCATGGAGTTTACCAGAGCTTCACAGGTTGCCACTGGAATGCTTTTCCACTCCTCCATGACGACATCACGGAGCTGGCGGATATTCGAGACTTTGCGCTCCTCCACCTTCCGCTTGAGGATGCCCCAAAGATGTTCTATTGGGTTTAGGTCTGGAGACATGCTTGGCCAGTCCATCACCTTTACCCTCAGCCTCTTCAATAAAGCAGTGGTCGTCTTAGAGGTGTGTTTGGGGTCATTATCATGCTGGAACACTGCCCTGCGACCCAGTTTCCGGAGGGAGGGGATCATGCTCTGCTTCAGTATTTCACAGTACATATTGGAGTTCATGTGTCCCTCAATGAAATGTAACTCCCCAACACCTGCTGCACTCATGCAGCCCCAGACCATGGCATTCCCACCACCATGCTTGACTGTAGGCATGACACACTTATCTTTGTACTCCTCACCTGATTGCCGCCACACATGCTTGAGACCATCTGAACCAAACAAATTAATCTTGGTCTCATCAGACCATAGGACATGGTTCCAGTAATCCATGTCCTTTGTTGACATGTCTTCAGCAAACTGTTTGCGGGCTTTCTTGTGTAGAGACTTCAGAAGAGGCTTCCTTCTGGGGTGACAGCCATGCAGACCAATTTGATGTAGTGTGCGGCGTATGGTCTGAGCACTGACAGGCTGACCCCCCACCTTTTCAATCTCTGCAGCAATGCTGACAGCACTCCTGCGCCTATCTTTCAAAGACAGCAGTTGGATGTGACGCTGAGCACGTGCACTCAGCTTCTTTGGACGACCAACGCGAGGTCTGTTCTGAGTGGACCCTGCTCTTTTAAAACGCTGGATGATCTTGGCCACTGTGCTGCAGCTCAGTTTCAGGGTGTTGGCAATCTTCTTGTAGCCTTGGCCATCTTCATGTAGCGCAACAATTCGTCTTTTAAGATCCTCAGAGAGTTCTTTGCCATGAGGTGCCATGTTGGAACTTTCAGTGACCAGTATTAGAGAGTGTGAGAGCTGTACTACTAAATTGAACACACCTGCTCCCTATGCACACCTGAGACCTAGTAACACTAACAAGTCACATGACATTTTGGAGGGAAAATGACAAGCAGTGCTCAATTTGGACATTTAGGGGTGTAGTCTCTTAGGGGTGTACTCACTTTTGTTGCCGGTGGTTTAGACATTAATGGCTGTATATTGAGTTATTTTGAGGGAATAATAAATTTACACTGTTATATAAGCTGCACACAGACTACTTTTCATTGTGTCAAAGTGTCATTTTGTCAGTGTTGTCCCATGAAAAGATATACTTAAATATCTGCAGAAATGTGAGGGGTGTACTCACTTTTGTGATACACTGTATATATACAGTGTATCACAAAAGTGAGTACACCCCTCACATTTCTGCAAATATTTTATTATATCTTTTCATGGGACGACACTATAGACATGAAACTTGGATATAACTTAGAGTAGTCAGTGTACAGCTTGTATAGCAGTGTAGATTTACTGTCTTCTGAAAAGAACTCAACACACAGCCATTAATGTCTAAATGGCTGGCAACATAAGTGAGTACACCCCACAGTGAACATGTCCAAATTGTGCCCAAAGTGTCAATATTTTGTGTGACCACCATTATTATCCAGCACTGCCTTAACCCTCCTGGGCATGGAATTCACCAGAGCTGCACAGGTTGCTACTGGAATCCTCTTCCACTCCTCCATGATGACATCACGGAGCTGGTGGATGTTAGACACCTTGAACTCCTCCACCTTCCACTTGAGGATGCGCCACAGGTGCTCAATTGGGTTTAGTCCATCACCTTTACCTTCAGCTTCCTCAGCAAGGCAGTTGTCATCTTGGAGGTTGTGTTTGGGGTCGTTATCCTGTTGGAAAACTGCCATGAGGCCCAGTTTTCGAAGGGAGGGGATCATGCTCTGTTTCAGAATGTCACAGTACATGTTGGAATTCATGTTTCCCTCAATGAACTGCAGCTCCCCAGTGCCAGCAACACTCATGCAGCCCAAGACCATGATGCTACCACCACCATGCTTGACTGTAGGCAAGATACAGTTGTCTTGGTACTTCTCACCAGGGCACCGCCACACATGCTGGACACCATCTGAGCCAAACAAGTTTATCTTGGTCTCGTCAGACCACAGGGCATTCCAGTAATCCATGTTCTTGGACTGCTTGTCTTCAGCAAACTGTTTGCGGGCTTTCTTGTGCGTCAGCTTCCTTCTGGGATGACGACCATGCAGACCGAGTTGATGCAGTGTGCGGCGTATGGTCTGAGCACTGACAGGCTGACCTCCCACGTCTTCAACCTCTGCAGCAATGCTGGCAGCACTCATGTGTCTATTTTTTAAAGCCAACCTCTGGATATGACGCCGAACACGTGGACTCAACTTCTTTGGTCGACCCTGGCGAAGCCTGTTCCGAGTGGAACCTGTCCTGGAAAACCGCTGTATGACCTTGGCCACCATGCTGTAGCTCAGTTTCAGGGTGTTAGCAATCTTCTTATAGCCCAGGCCATCTTTGTGGAGAGCAACAATTCTATTTCTCACATCCTCAGAGAGTTCTTTGCCATGAGGTGCCATGTTGAATATCCAGTGGCCAGTATGAGAGAATTGTACCCAAAACACCAAATTTAACAGCCCTGCTCCCCATTTACACCTGGGACCTTGACACATGACACCAGGGAGGGACAACGACACATTTGGGCACAATTTGGACATGTTCACTGTGGGGTGTACTCACTTATGTTGCCAGCTATTTAGACATTAATGGCTGTGTGTTGAGTTATTTTCAGAAGACAGTAAATCTACACTGCTATACAAGCTGTACACTGACTACTCTAAGTTATATCCAAGTTTCATGTCTATAGTGTTGATCCATGAAAAGATATAATGAAATATTTGCAGAAATGTGAGGGGTGTACTCACTTTTGTGATACACTGTATATACAGTGTATCACAAAAGTGAGTACACCCCTCACATTTCTGCAGATATTTAAGTATATCTTTTCATGGGACAACACTGACAAAATGACACTTTGACACAATGAAAAGTAGTCTGTGTGCAGCTTATATAACAGTGTAAATGTATTCTTCCCTCAAAATAACTCAATATACAGCCATTAATGTCTAAACCACCGGCAACAAAAGTGAGTACACCCCTAAGAGACTACACCCCTAAATGTCCAAATTGAGCACTGCTTGTCATTTTCCCTCCAAAATGTCATGTGATTTGTTAGTGTTACTAGGTCTCAGGTGTGCATAGGGAGCAGGTGTGTTCAATTTAGTAGTACAGCTCTCACACTCTCTCATACTGGTCACTGAAAGTTCCAACATGGCACCTCATGGCAAAGAACTCTCTGAGGATCTTAAAAGACGAATTGTTGCGCTACATGAAGATGGCCAAGGCTACAAGAAGATTGCCAACACCCTGAAACTAAGCTGCAGCACAGTGGCCAAGATCATCCAGCGTTTTAAAAGAGCAGGGTCCACTCAAAACAGACCTCGCGTTGGTCGTCCAAAGAAGCTGAGTGCACGTGCTCAGCGTCACATCCAACTGCTGTCTTTGAAAGATAGGCGCAGGAGTGCTGTCAGCATTGCTGCAGAGATTGAAAAGGTGGGGGGTCAGCCTGTCAGTGCTCAGACCATACGCCGCACACTACATCAAATTGGTCTGCATGGCTGTCACCCCAGAAGGAAGCCTCTTCTGAAGTCTCTACACAAGAAAGCCCGCAAACAGTTTGCTGAAGACATGTCAACAAAGGAAATGGATTACTGGAACCATGTCCTATGGTCTGATGAGACCAAGATTAATTTGTTTGGTTCAGATGGTCTCAAGCATGTGTGGCGGCAATCAGGTGAGGAGTAGAAAGATAAGTGTGTCATGCCTACAGTCAAGCATGGTGGTGGGAATGCCATGGTCTGGGGCTGCATGAGTGCAGCAGGTGTTGGGGAGTTACATTTCATTGAGGGACACATGAACTCCAATATGTACTGTGAAATACTGAAGCAGAGCATGATCCCCTCCCTCCGGAAACTGGGTCGCAGGGCAGTGTTCCAGCATGATAATGACCCCAAACACACCTCTAAGACGACCACTGCTTTATTGAAGAGGCTGAGGGTAAAGCTGATGGACTGGCCAAGCATGTCTCCAGACCTAAACCCAATAGAACATCTTTGGGGCATCCTCAAGCGGAAGGTGGAGGAGCGCAAAGTCTCGAATATCCGCCAGCTCCATGATGTCGTTATGGAGGAGTGGAAAAGCATTCCAGTGGCAACCTGTGAAGCTCTGGTAAACTCCATGCCCAGGAGAGTTAAGGCAGTTCTGGGAAATAATGGTGGCCACACAAAATATTGACACTTCAGGAACTTTCACTAAGGGGTGTACTCACTTTTGTTGCCGGTGGTTTAGACATTAATGGCTGTATATTGAGTTATTTTGAGGGAAGAATAAATTTACACTGTTATATAAGCTGCACACAGACTACTTTTCATTGTGTCAAAGTGTCATTTTGTCAGTGTTGTCCCATGAAAAGATATACTTAAATATCTGCAGAAATGTGAGGGGTGTACTCACTTTTGTGATACACTGTATATATATATATATATATATATATATATATATATATATATATATATATATATATATATATATATATATATATATTAATATTAATACTATCCTATACATACATAAAAGTACTATACATAATATGTACTATGACTGCTTTGCTGCAGAATTCATTCTCTCACTGCACCTGCAGAAGTATAGGGGTTCGGATAGGGATTAACAGACTGAAAGCCTATTATTAAGTTTTAGTAAGTCTGCTAGATTATTGCAGTAAATAACCTGAAATAGAAAATCTGTGCAATTTACATTCTGTATTTTTAGTTTATTCATTTAGCTATTTAGAGACAGGACATTCTGTTTATGTTGTTCTGTACATCTAATAGCCCCATCTACCATATGGAAGTCAACCATTTATTTCAGCTCAGTGTTTGTCTAATTCACATTCATGTCTGAGTTTATTAACATGTTGCATGGTGCATAGTGTTGATCTTTTACAGGCCAACAAATTAGCAAATTTCTACTTGCTGTACATGTTTACTGCAATGTCAGAGAAAACTCAAGTGTAACAAGTATACTAACAAGTATTTTAGTAAAAAGTATTTTTAGTAGTGAGAAAGAAAAAGTTTCCCGTAATAGAAATAATATAAAGAAGTACAGACACTTCAGTTAAGTTAACTGTCATACAATTAACTTTTAAAATAACTTTCTATAAAAAGAAGTTTTTGGACAAATAATTGTGTTCCAGTTATTCAGTCACACAAAGAGAACAGTTGCAAAAGTCACTGAAAAGACTGCCATGGTCTTTTACAAATGTAACTAAGTACAATACCAAATAATACACCGATCAGCCACAACATTAAAACCCACCTCCTTGTATGTATACTCGTTTTCTATCAGCTCCACTAACCATATAGGTGCGTTTTGTAGCTCTACACTTCCACTGTCATCCATCAGTTACTCTGCATACTTTGTTAGCCCCCTTTTACCTTATTCTTCAATAGTCAGGACCTCCACAGGACCACCTCAGAGCAAGTATTATGGGTGGTGGACTCAGCACTGCAGTGACACGGCCGTGTGGTGGTGGTGTGTTAGTGTGTCTTGCGCTGGTTTAAAAGGATCACACACAGCAGTGTTGCTGGACTTTTTAAACAATGAGTCCACTTACTGTCCACTCTTATTATACACACCTGCTTTGTTGGTCCACCTTGTGGATGTACAGTCAGAGATGGTAGGTCGTCTGTTGCTTATTATTGTATTATTATTATTGTTGTTTTGTTGTTATTATTATTGTTATTATTGTTGTTTAGTTGTTATTATTGTTGTTTTGTTGTTATTACTATTGTTATTATTATTGTTGTTATTACTATTATTATTGTTTTGTTGTCATTATTATTATTATTATTATTGTTGTTGTTCTTGTTGTTTATTGTAGCTTTTAAGTTAACGTTATCCACAGTATTCAATAAGCTTCAATTATTTTGCAGCTGTTGTCTAATGCTAGAAACTGTTTAGCCTTTTAGCTAACGTTACCTGAAGTGTTTCAGTTCAGACTACCAGTTAACCTGAAACTCACTAGATATCATTACCTAACAGTTTCCATTTTTAAAGATTAAACGTTTATTTACCTCACACGAACGAACGATTAGTCCTCTTTTCCAACGGCTCGCGTCGCACTGTTGCTATGGTGACGCTCGTTCTGCTGGTGCGCGCTTCTGGAATCAGAGACTGGACGCTGGGCCACAGCCGGGCAACCAGAAATTGGTAGTAATTGTAGATCGTTTGGTTAAATGACATCTGGTTTGTTTCTTCTGAGCCACCGTACTTCTATGCATGTTGTAACTGTAACAAACTTTTCTATGGTTTGATGGACGTTTCTACGTGAAGTGAGTGTGTTTTGACCCTTTGGGGCTTCCATAGTGCATGGAATAGCGTGCTTGGCTAACGCGATGACTCTAGCTGTCCGCTATTCGGTACCGTAACAGAAGAAGGTAATGCTGCCTTCAAGTCGTGTCGGAAATATCGTATTTACGAGATGGGGGCACGTGAACGGCAACTCAATGTCGTATTTACCAGTGGGAAAACTCGGATTTTTCAATAAACCCCGAGTTTCCGATGTGGGGCCGTGTCATTAACAAAACGTCATGGCGACTGCCTGTATGGATGCTGTCCCTACAGTAAATGGTAAAAGTTTGAGCTAATTAGCGGTAGTTTTGCATGTTAAATGTAAAGCTTAAGCTTGTATACATTTTGTACACAACGTGCACTTGTTCTGATGAAGAATAGCAATAGTCTATTTTTACCCGACCAAAAACCACTTGAACGCACATCATGTCGTAATTACGACCTCCAAACTCGTAAGTAGGAACTTCCGAGGAGGACTTGAAGGCAGCATAATAAAGTGTTATGCTCCTGACAATTTGTGAATATACCGTGTATTTATTTCTTTATTAAGCAAGTGCATCACTACTAAGCCAATCGGAGTGCTTGATACTGAGACGTCATTCAGTCTTGTAACACGTAAACTGGTAAAAGCTGTATGTTATGGTCCTGAAGTTTTCATACTCGGATTAAAAGATATTGTTTTGTAAACCGGTGTGATCCTTGACTCACACACCATATAAATAGTACAATTCTACAGTAATGAACGCAGCTCTGCTACTACCGCCTCGTGAAATGCTCACATTGCAGACATTACACTTCACTGTTGGACTCTCAGTTTACGACACCTGTTTGACCGCTGACGTAAACGAAGGATCGGCTTAGGATCGGGCATAGTAAAGCCGATACAGATCAGTTAAAAAAAAAAAAAAGCCTTGATTGGGCCCGATTCCGATCTTTGAGATCGGATTGGGACATCCCTACATGGTTGTTTAACAAATGAGAAGCTACTCACTGCATCAGTTAGGGTTAAATAACTTGTTGCCAGCTGAAACATAATCACCCATGCAGTAATTATCCAATGGGAGGCTCTTACCTATTTGCTTAGTTAAATTCAGGTGGTGACCTTTTTTTTGGCCAGGCAGTGTACAGTGGGGTCAAAAAGTATTTAGTCAGCCACTGATTGTGCAGTTTCTCCTACTTAGAAAGATGAGAGAGGTCTGTAATTTTCATCATAGGTACACTTCAACTATGAGAGACAAAATGAGAAAAAAAAATCCAGGAAATCACATTGTACGATTTTTAAAGAATTTACAGTATTTGTAAATTATGGTGAAAAATAAGTATTTGGTCACCCACAAACAAGCAAAATTTCTGGCTCTCACAGACCTGTAACTTCTTTAAGAAGCTCTCCTGTCCTCCACTCGTTACCTGTATTAATGGCACCTGTTTGACCTCGTTGTCTGTATAAAAGAGACCTGTCCACAGCCTCAAACAGTCAGACTCCAAACTCAACCATGGCCAAGACCAAAGAGCTGTCGAAGGACACCAGGAAGAAAATTGTACACCTGCACCAGGCTGGGAAGAGTAAATCTACAATAGGCAAGCAGGTTGGTGTGAATAAATCAACTGTGGGAGCAATTGTAAGAAAATGGAAGACATACAAGACCATTGATAATCTCCCTTGGGGTCAAGATCTCATCCCGTGGGGTCAAAATGATCATGAGAACGGTGAGCAAAAATCCCAGAACTACACGGAGGGACCTGATGAATGACCTGCAGAGAGCTGGGACCAAAGTAAAAAGGCTACCATCAGTAACACACTACGCCGAGAGGGACTCAAATCCTGCAGTGCCAGGCGTGTCCCCCTGCTTAAGCCAGTACATGTCCAAGCCAGTACATGTCCAGGCCCGTCTGAAGTTTGCCAGAGAGCATATGGATGATCCAGAAGAGGATTGGGAGAATATCATGTGGTCAGATGAAACCAAAATGGAACTTTTTGGTAAAAACTCATCTAGTCGTGTTTGGAGGAAGAAGAAAAACCCAAGAACACCATACCTACTGTGAAGCATGGGGGTGGAAACATCATGCTTTGGGGCAGTTTTTCTGCAAAGGGGACAGGACGACTGATCCGTGTTAAGGGAAGAATGAACGGGGCCATGTATCGTGAGATTTTAAGCCAAAACCTCCTTCCATCAGTGAGAGCATTGAAGATGGAACGTGGCTGGGTCTTCCAGCATGACAATAATAATAAAAATAATAATCCATTTTATTTATGGCGCCTTTCAAAACACTCAAGGACACCTTACAAAAGCAAGAAAGTAACAGACATCAATAAACCATTAAAATCTAATAGAAAAATCAATAAAGATAAATACAATAAAATCAATACAATCTCTAAACAGTCAAATGTAATCACTATTAAACAAATATTGGGGTAGTAGTACCAATCAAGTTTGAAAGATTAGTAGTAGGCTAGCTTGAAGAGGTGAGTTTTAAGTTGGGATTTAAAAGTAGAGAAACAATCGATAGTACGGATATGGATTGGGAGGGTGTTCCAGAGAGAAGGGGCAGAGTGGCTAAAAGCCCTCGCACCCATAGTCGACAGGCGGACAGAAGGAATAGAAAGCTGGAAGGCTGAGGAAGACCTAAGAGTGCGGGTGGGATTGTAGAATTGGAGTAAATCGGAGATGTAAGAGGGTGCTAGACCATGTAGAGCTTTGAATGTGAATAACAAGATCTTAGTGTATGCGATAATTTACGGGGAGCCAGTGAAGCTGTCTGAGAACGGGAGTGATGTGATTAGTTGAGGGTGAGCTAGAGATAATCCGTGCAGCGGAGTTTTGGACTAGTTGGAGTTTTTGTAATGATTTATGAGGTAAGCCGAATAGGATTGAATTACAGTAGTCAATTCGGGATGTTACCAGCGCATGGACGAGAATGGCAGTACTTGTTTGACTGAGGAACGGGCGTAGGCGGTTGATATTCCTTAAGTGGAAGTAGGCAGATCGTGTAATGTTATTGATGTGTGCTTTGAAAGAAAGATGACTGTCAAGAACAACACCCAGGCTTTTAACCTGGGAAGAAGGCGAAATGACAGAGTTTTCAAAGTTCAAAGTAAACGATTTGGTTTTGGCGAGAGTGGTCTTAGTTCCCACAAGGAGAATTTGGGTTTTATCTGTATTAACCATCAGGAAGTTTTTAGAGAACCAGTTTTTAGTTTCGTCTAAGCAGTCAGATAGGGTAGAAGGTGGGAGCAAGGCATTAGGTTTAGTGGATAAGTATAGTTGGGTGTCATCAGCATAACAGTGGAATTGGATTTTATGTTTCCTAAATATTTGACCAACAGGTAGAAGGTAAATAATAAATAAGAGAGGTCCTAGAACAGAGCCCTGTGGGACACCACAAACAACTTCAGATGGGTGAGACTGAAAATGTTTGAGTTGAACGAACTGGCTACGACCATTAATATAGGAGAAAAACCATGCAAAAACAGTATCAGTAAGTCCAATTGATTTGAGGCGGTCCAGCAAGATTTTGTGTGAGATAGTATCGAAGGCCGCCTTCAGATCTAGAAGAATGAGAATGGTTAGCAAACTAGAGTCAGCTGCCACTAGAACGTCATTAGTTATTTTAAGAAGTGCCGTTTCTGTGCTATGTAGAGCGCGAAAACCAGACTGGAAAGCCTCATGTAAATCGTTGTCTATTAGATATTTATGAACTTGAGCAAAAACAACTTTCTCAATAACTTTCGAAATAAAAGGTAGATTAGAAATAGGACGAAAGTTATTTAGGTCATTGGGATCCAAGCCAGGTTTCTTAAGTATGGGTGTAATAGTTGCCATCTTGAGAGGGGCAGGAAGAGAACCAGAAAGAAGAGATGATTGAACAATGGCAGTAATAGAAGTACACAGAGAGGAAACGCAAGATTTGGCAAGGTTTGTAGGGAGAGGATCAAGAATGCAGGTTGAAGATTTAGATTTTTGGATAAGGCGGGTTATTTCAGTTATAGTAGGAAGTTCAAAAGTAGATAGGGAACAAGAACATAGTACATGAGCAGTTGTACAGTCATAGCTTATAGTATTAACAGGTGGAGAGTACAGCTGCTGGTGAATATTTTGGATTTTGGAATTGAAGAATGACATAAACTTGTCACACAGTTCAGTTGAGTACATGTGGTTAGGTAAAGTGTCCGGTGGCTGCAAAATGTTATTCACAGTAGAAAAAAGTGCACGGGTGTTACCCTCAAACGCCCTAAATAGTGATCCATAGTAGGTAGATTTGGAAGCCGAGATAGCATCTTTATAATGCAGTAGGTGGTTATTATACATTTCCTTGTGCACAGTAAGTCCACTTTTCCTATACAGGCGTTCGAGCTGTCGTGCCCTTGATTTTAGTTGTCGTAGTTCAGTAGTGTACCATGGTGCAGTGTGAGTAAATGAAACAGTTCGTGTTTTTAATGGGGCAAGATTATCCAAGAGATTATGCAGCTCTGTGTTGTAATGAGAGATGAGGTCTTGGGTAGAAGCAGATCCATAGTTCCAATGGAGAGCACTGACTCCCGATGATAGGGCAGTATGATCGATGTTCTTGATATTACGGAATGAGATGGCCCGAGGACTCGTTTTAGCTGATGGCAGTGTCACAGTAAAAGAAATCAGGTGATGATCAGAGATAGGAAGATCTGAAGCAGTACAATTCAGAGGGGTTACTCCAGAACAGCAGATGAGATCTAGAGTATGCCCAATGATCCCAAACACACCGTTCGGGCAATGAAGGAGTGGCTCCGTAAAAAGCATTTCAAGGTCCTGGAGTGGCCTAGCCAGTCTCCAGACCTCAACCCCATAGAAAATTTGTGGAGTCCGTGTTGCCCAGCGACAGCCCCAAAACATCACTGCTCTAGAGGAGATCTGCATGGAGGAATGGGCCAAAATACCAGCTACAGTGTGTGCAAACCTGGTGAAGACTTACAGGCAACGTTTGACCTCTGTCATTGCCAACAAAGGTTATGTTACAAAGTGTTGAGCTGAACTTTTGTTATTGACCAAATACTTATTTTCCGCCAGAATGTACAAATAAATTCTTTAAAAGTCCTACAATGTGATTTCCTGGATTTTTTTTTTCTCATTTTGTCTCTCATAGTTGAAGTGTACCTATGATGAAAATTACAGACCTCACTCATCTTTCTAAGTAGGAGAACTTGCACAATCAGTGGCTAACTAAATACTTTTTGGCCCCACTGTATATGCAAAAATGAAAGAAACTGGGACGGGGCAAATATTTTATATAGCCCTGTATGTGGTTTGTCCACTGCATGACCAGTAAGTACTGTTGTATATAATTAAATTGTTTTACAGATTTTCTTTTTTATGAAAGTAAGATAAGTTAAGTAGAGCAAAATAATTCTCTTAAAACAGTGTACATGTTGTTATTACAGATATCCAAGCATTACCCAGTGGTAGATCATGAGTTTGACGCAGTTGTGGTGGGAGCAGGTGGTGCTGGACTACGGGCTGCATTTGGGCTTTCAGAGGCTGGCTTCAATACAGCATGCATCACCAAACTGTTTCCCACTCGCTCCCACACAGTGGCAGCACAGGTAAAAAAAAATTTAGTTTTTAATAAATATGTCATGCTTTTTTTTTCATTTATACACTTTTGTTTGTTGTATTTCTTGACTATTCCTTAGCCTTTTTATTTAGAAAGGTCAGAGGAAAATAGCCAGACTGGATTAAGCTAACAGAAAGGCTCAGTTATGGTAAACAGTTGTGGTCTTACCCAAACTGGACAATTTAATTTTATAAAAATAATTCCTGGTCTAATGGTATACTCATTTATTGTAAACAGCATGCAGTTTAGACTGCTGGTGATGCATCAGTGGTTGGGTAATATAGCCTGTCTGACCATGTGCACTTTTATTGTCTCAAATTGTATAAATGCTACTTTTAGTATCGTGTCCCTCATCAAATTACAAGTCACCTCAAAATGTCTTCAATACCATAACTGAAAATATATTTGTCATTGGTGTTTTCCCTTTCAGTATTTTGTTCATTTACATTTGGGACATTTAGTTGCTTTTATCCAAAGAAACTTACAATTATAACAAATTGAGAAATGAGGGTTAGGGGCCTTGTTCAAGGACCAAACAGTTGCAACTAGGTTGTGGTGGGGCTTAAACTTTATTTTAAAGCTTGTTTGCACTTCATCATGATGGGTGATGTTATAGATTGATGGGTCTTAATGGCAATTATGTTAATGCAAATTTGAAATCACAACACAAAGTGTGCAAAAAGTCAGGGGGACTGAATACCTACTGAATCCACCTACTGAAACAATTGTCCAACATTAAAACGACCGTTTTAATAAAATAAGAGCAAATGAAGCTGCCCTAAGCACCTGTCTTAATCTGAACTTAGCATGGTTATTAAAAACAATTTGCATACACAATGCTAGGCCTTATTCTCCACACACTATGAAAAATGTGACTTTATGGACAGTGTGTGTGTGTGTGTGTGTGTGTGTGTGTGTGCTTGTGTGTGTGTGTGTGTGTGTGTGTGTGTGTGTTTAACTGAGGTCTTGTATAAAGCAAGAATGGGCAAAAATTACACATGCAAGACTGCAACAATCAGTATATAAAGTGTCCCAAATTAAATCTGTCCTTTGTTCTTTTGTCAGGAGAGGTTTACAGGAATAAAAATCATAGTATTTGGTTGTTATTTCCTTTTATAAAATGTATAAAATAGCTTGGGTTTTCTAAAATGGTGCTGATGTGTCCCACAAAAACATTAAAGGGATTCCATTGTGAATGTTGTTATTAAATCTTCTTTTTTATAGTGGTTTAAATATATGTTAAATGTTTCTCAATGTACTGTAGTAATATTTTGGGTTATTATTATAGGTGAACAGGTTTATTTTTGTTTCCTTAAGTAACATATCTGATGCACAGTAACATTTATGTTCTATACTTAAAACAAAAGTTAACAAAATGTCTTTAATTAGCACAGTTATGTTGATACAGTGTCTCAAGCAAACCAAATATGCATCTTTTTGTGTAAAAGGGAAACAAAACTGTCTAAAATATCAAGGAATATCTTGATGTTACAATAAATTATTTAGAAAGTGGTCAGTATGATGGAACCTCTACTGCACGATAAAGCATCCATGGGCACTGCCATCTTGTAAAAGTTAAGCAAATCAGTGCAACTAAATCTGAAATATGTACATTGTAGTGCCTGTAATAAATCCGTGCAGTATTTCTAACACCAACCCTTATTTTATTTTAATGTTTGTAGTAAGGGGCTACAACAAAAATTTATGTACTTCAAAGGGCCTCTATCCAATATTTTTATTAACTTAAAGAATCAGTTGTCATTTCGAGTAAATATGAGTGTAATACGATGGATGCACTATATTCATTTTTAGTTTTGCTGTATTTCCTGATGTATGTGTAGCAACATACACTGATCAGCCATAACATTAAAACCACCTTCTTGTTTCTAATCTCACTGTCTATTTTATCAGCTCCACTTACCACATTGGAGCACTGGTGGATGATTCTCAGCACTGCAGTGACACTGACATGGTGGTGGTGTGTTAGTGTGTGTTGTGCTGATATGAGTGGATCATACACAGCAGCACTGCTGGAGTTTTTAAATACCGTGTCCACTCACTGTCCACTCTATTAGACACTCCTACCTAGTTGGTCAACCTTGAAGATGTAAAGTCAGAGACGATCACTCATCTATTGCCGCTGTTTTGAGTTGGTCATCTTTTAGACTTTCATCTTCATCTTTCACAAGATGGGTAGCGTCTTTCACAAGATGCTACCCATGGGGCGCTGTTGGCTGGATATTTTTGATTGGTGGAATATTCTCAGTCCAGCAATGACAGTGAGGTGTTTAAAAATTCCAGCAGCATTGCTGTCTTATCCACTCATACCAGCACAACACACTCTAAAACACCACCACCATGTCAGTGTCACTGCAGTGCTGAGAATGATCCACCACCTAAATAATGCCTACTCTGTAGTGGTCCTGGGAGAGTCCTGACCATAGAAGAACAGCATGAAAGGGGGCTAGCAAAGCATGCAGAGAAACAGATGGACTGCTGTCAGAAATTGTAGAACTACAAAGTTCTCCTATATGGTAAGTGGAGCTGATAAAAATGGACAGTGAGTGTAGAAACAAGGAGGAGGTTTTAATGTTATGGCTGATCAGTGTATGTACTATGTGCATTTAAATAACCTCTTTATTTTTTAACAATAGGGTGGAATTAATGCAGCCCTTGGTAACATGGAGGAAGACGATTGGCGTTGGCACTTTTATGACACAGTAAAAGGATCTGATTGGTTAGGGGACCAGGATGCCATTCACTATATGACAGAACAAGCCCCGGCTGCTGTGGTTGAGGTAAGAGAGAAGGGTGGACACACTTTTTGAATTTTGTTGAGATTTGTTTTCTTTGTACAACACAAGTACAATGGGATGTAGTGTTTCATGGTAGTGTTTTTATGCTTTTAAACTTGATTAACACCTACAATTCTTGATAGCTTTGGACTGCAATCTGGAAATTAAGTTCAGTCCATCAGTTATAAGGTAACATTAATTCTACATGAAAGACAGAGAGCGGTTACAAGGTAAAGAAGGCTGTAGTCATATATATAGAGTAATTACTTTAACTGTGGTCCCAGGGCCTTTAAAACAGCTTTGTAACACTTACTATTACAAGGAGAGAGCCTCCTTTTGCACCACAGGTTGGTTATTTCACACAAATGGTTATTCGTGTTGTGGTACACTTTAATGACATTTTACTGCACTTCTTAAGCCAAGCACTGAGCAAAGTGCGCCCAGGCTTGTGGTGAGAGAAGCGCAAAATGCTTCTCATCTGAATGTGCCTTAAAGATGAATCATGTGCTAATGTCTGACTAATGTTTGCTGTCAAACTTTTAACTCTGTTGAATCTAAACATGATTTATTTAAAATCATTTTAGCAATATAAAACGGGAAATTTGGTTTCAGGTAGTAAATACTATTATTTGTACACAATAATGATTTGTAAAATATTATAATTTTTCATACACTAAATGGTCCAAATGTAGACCGCTACTCCCAGGAGCTTGATTGACCATTATCCTCAGCATTAAGAAAAATAATTGTGGAGTCTAAAAAGCTCTAAACAGATTTCAAAAACTGTAGGTTCCAAGGTTATTTTATTTATTTTCATTGTTTTAATGCAGTTTACTGTTAGAATATACATGTCTGTGTAATGTTTCACTTTTAAACAATAATGTTTATCTAAAGGCTATGGGTGATACTCGAAACAAGAACAATTAATGTTTAAAATGTAAGGATTTTGTTTTTCAAATACCAGAGCAATGCCTAATTCACTTGCTTCTATGTGAATGTCTAGTTCATTTAATAATAATCCTTTTTTGCACCCCCATTCTCCCTTAAAAGTTGGAGAACTTTGGCATGCCATTTAGCCGTACAGAGGATGGAAAAATCTATCAGCGGGCTTTTGGAGGCCAGAGTCTGAAATACGGGAAAGGAGGTCAGGCTCACAGATGCTGCTGTGTTGCTGACAGGACGGGTCACTCTCTTTTGCACACACTCTATGGGCGGGTGAGATACAGTGCCTACTGGAATGCCTAAATGAATAAAAATAAACCTAAATATATATTATACATAAATAATATTGTACGTGTATCTCAAGCAAACATGGTTGGGTGTTTAATGTAACAATTTATTTTATTGCGTGAAAGTCTCTAAGGTATGACACAAGTTATTTTGTGGAGTATTTTGCCCTGGACATGCTGATGGAGGGAGGACAATGCCTAGGAGTTATTGCCTTGTGCATGGAGGATGGCTCTATTCACCGATTCAGGGCCAAAAACACAGTCATTGCCACAGGGTAAGTAGATAAATAAATTAACATTAAAAATTACCATATCATTTGAAAAAAATTGATTGATCAAGGTAATCATTTTAATTATGTATTAGTTTTATAATAATATGTTTGTCTAATGACATCCTTATAAACAGACATGCAAACATGCTTTTAGATATTAAAAAAATTACCATTGCAGTAAATGTCCCATATTAGTCAGTTGCTTATATTTAACAATATGACTAACTTTGTTGTACGTTTTAACCTTTTAAGTCAATATAAACCCCCCCATAAGTTTGAATCTAGTTTTCAGAAAGTCCATAGAACCTTACAGTTTTGCTAATCTAATTTTTTTTTTAACAAAAGCATTTTACTATGCACACGTGGGATTAAAAATGTTTAACATATAATATGTTTGCATATCATTTCATTTTTAAATCATTGATGTATTTCAATATACTCTATGTATCTCCACAGTGGTTATGGGCGCACTTATTTTAGCTGCACTTCGGCCCACACTAGTACAGGAGATGGTAATGCCATGGTCACACGTGCTGGCCTGCCATGTCAGGATTTGGAGTTTGTTCAGTTTCACCCCACAGGTCAGGGTCTTCATTAATAGCAAGTTTTTTAAACAAGTATACACATGTTGCTGGTAATGCATGTACTTAAATAAAGTTGAAATGTACAGGTTTTAGCTCATTTTTATGTAATAAATAATTTAATTCTATTTCATGCATTGTTGTTATTCAACACATTATGTTTAACTCTTAACTCTTATGTTGTAATGGTCAGTCTTCCTACCAATATCCTCACATAGCCACTTGAATAGTTTTAGTTAAACCTAGACTTGTTTTTTTAGGAATCTATGGGGCTGGTTGCCTGATCACAGAAGGCTGTCGTGGTGAGGGTGGAATTTTAATTAACAGTGAAGGTGAGAGGTTTATGGAACGCTATGCTCCAAATGCTAAAGATTTGGCCTCAAGAGATGTGGTCTCGCGTTCCATGACCATTGAAATCCGAGAAGGAAGGTATGACCCCAGTATATATATATTTTGTGTGTGTATATATATGTATATACGTGTACATATACTGTATATACGTGTGTGTATATATATATACAGTGTATCACAAAAGTGAGTACACCCCTCACATTTCTGCAGATATTTAAGTATATCTTTTCATGGGACAACACTGACAAAATGACACTTTGACACAATGAAAAGTAGTCTGTGTGCAGCTTATATAACAGTGTAAATTTATTCTTCCCTCAAAATAACTCAATATACAGCCATTAATGTCTAAACCACCAGCAACAAAAGTGAGTACACCCCTTAGTGAAAGTTCCTGAAGTGTCAATATTTTGTGTGGCCACCATTATTTCCCAGAACTGCCTTAACTCTCCTGGGCATGGAGTTTACCAGAGCTTCACAGGTTGCCACTGGAATGCTTTTCCACTCCTCCATGATGACATCACGGAGCTGGCGGATATTCGAGACTTTGCGCTCCTCCACCTTCCGCTTGAGGATGCCCCAAAGATGTTCTATTGGGTTTAGGTCTGGAGACATGCTTGGCCAGTCCATCACCTTTACCCTCAGCCTCTTCAATAAAGCAGTGGTCGTCTTAGAGGTGTGTTTGGGGTCATTATCATGCTGAAACACTGCCCTGCAACCCAGTTTCCGGAGGGAGGGGATCATGCTCTGCTTCAGTATTTCACAGTACATATTGGAGTTAATGTGTCCCTCAATGAAATGTAACTCCCCAACACCTGCTGCACTCATGCAGCCCCAGACCATGGCATTCCCACCACCATGCTTGACTGTAGGCATGACACACTTATCTTTGTACTCCTCACCTGATTGCCGCCACACATGCTTGAGACCATCTGAACCAAACAAATTAATCTTGGTCTCATCAGACCATAGGACATGGTTCCAGTAATCCATGTCCTTTGTTGACATGTCTTCAGCAAACTGTTTGCGGGCTTTCTTGTGTAGAGACTTCAGAAGAGGCTTCCTTCTGGGGTGACAGCCATGCAGACCAATTTGATGTAGTGTGCGGCGTATGGTCTGAGCACTGACAGGCTGACCCCCCACCTTTTCAATCTCTGCAGCAATGCTGACAGCACTCCTGCGCCTATCTTTCAAAGACAGCAGCTGGTTGTGACGCTGAGCATGTGCACTCAGCTTCTTTGGACGACCAACGCGAGGTCTGTTCTGAGTGGACCCTGCTCTTTTAAAACGCTGGATGATCTTGGCCACTGTGCTGCAGCTCAGTTTCAGGGTGTTGGCAATCTTCTTGTAGCCTTGGCCATCTTCATGTAGCGCAACAATTCGTCTTTTAAGATCCTCAGAGAGTTTTTTGCCATGAGGTGCCATGTTGGAAGTTTCAGTGACCAGTATGAGAGAGTGTGAGAGCTGTACTACTAAATTGAACACACCTGCTCCCTATGCACACCTGAGACCTAGTAACACTAACAAATCACATGACATTTTGGAGGGAAAATGACAAGCAGTGCTCAATTTGGACATTTAGGGGTGTAGTCTCTTAGGGGTGTACTCACTTTTGTTGCCGGTGGTTTAGACATTAATGGCTGTATATTGAGTTATTTTGAGGGAAGAATAAATTTACACTGTTATATAAGCTGCACACAGACTACTTTTCATTGTGTCAAAGTGTCATTTTGTCAGTGTTGTCCCATGAAAAGATATACTTAAATATCTGCAGAAATGTGAGGGGTGTACTCACTTTTGTGATACACTGTATATATATATATATATATATATATATATATATATATATATATATATATATATATATAATATTTATTTATTATTTTGTATCTATTATTATTATAATTCTTTTTTTTTTTTTTTTTATAACTCTGTTATTAAACTTGCTACAACTAAATTAACTGTGCTACTGCAATGGTCAGAGGTGTTGGACCAGAGAAAGACCATGTGTACCTTCAGCTCCACCACCTTCCACCTCAGCAGCTGGCTGCTCGTCTACCTGGTATCTCTGAAACAGCAATGATATTTGCTGGAGTGGATGTCACAAAAGAGCCAATACCAGTCTTGCCCACAGTCCATTACAACATGGGAGGCATTCCTACTAACTACAAGGGACAGGTATTCTAACTCGCC
The DNA here is from genome assembly GCF_030014385.1 of Trichomycterus rosablanca. Taxonomy (NCBI): domain Eukaryota; kingdom Metazoa; phylum Chordata; class Actinopteri; order Siluriformes; family Trichomycteridae; genus Trichomycterus; species Trichomycterus rosablanca. The sequence goes on from NC_085989.1 coordinate 12,920,364, forward strand.
TTTCTTTTACATTACGTTGTAATTGTTAGACATTTACATTTTCGGCATTTATCAGACGCTCTTATCCAGAGCGACTTACAGAAGTGCTTCCATAGCAAACATTTCATTACTCTAGTTTAAGTAGACAACAGTTCAAGAACACAAATCTGCTGAAACCATTAGAACATATTAGAACTAGTGTGTTTTTTTTATTTTTTTTTTTTATTAAAGAAATGAAAAAGAGCATTAGTTAGTAAGTTAATACAAGTCAGCTTAAGTGCTTAGTAAAAAGGTGGGTTTTTTAGCAAGAGACTCAGATGTTCGGACAGACAGAGGAAGTTCGTTCCACCACTTGGGTGCCAGAACAGAGAAGAGCCTTGATGCTTGTCTTCCTCTAGTCCTGGGTGGAGGATCAATTCGAGCGAGACTAGTGGCTCAGAGGTTGCCCTGTACAGAGCGGGGTTTGATTAGACCACGAAGGTAGCTTGGGGCTGGTCCATGTTTGGCTTTGTAGGCGAGCATCAGTGTTTTAAATTGAATGTGTGCAGCTACAGGAAGCCAGTGCAGAGAACGCAGCAGTGGGGTGATGTGGCAGTGTTTAGGTTGGTTAAAAACCAGGCGAGCAGCTGCATTTTGAATGAGCTGCAAGGGTTTAGTAGTAGAAATGGGAGCACCTGCCAGGAGGGAGTTGCAGTAGTCCAACTGTGATATTACAAGTGACTGGACCAAAATCTGAGTGCCTTTAATGGAGAGAAATGGTCGAATCTTCCTGATGTTGTAGAGTAGGAACCGGCACGATCTTCTTATGTTGGCTACATGAGGAGAGAAGGTCAGCTGGTTATCCAGGACAACACCAAGGCTTCTTACCTTATCAGATGGTCTGATCTGGGAGTCCTCAAGAGAGGTGACTAGGTCCTGGGTTGGAGATTGATCTCCAGGAATGAGTAACAGCTCTGTCTTGCTGGGATTGAGTTTTAGATGATGAGCTGACATCCATTGTGAGATGTCTTGCAGACATGCTGTGACGCAAGCTGAGACTCGTGTGTCTGAAGGAGGAAATGACAGAATGGGCTGAGTATTATCTACATAGGAGTGGTAAGAGAAGCCATATGAGGCTATGACCTTACCCAGAGAGCGGGTGTAGATAGAGAAAAGAAGTGGGCCAAGTACAGAGCCCTGAGGAACTTCGGTTAAGAGTGCGCATGGACGAAGACAAATCTTTCTTCGATATTATAACATGCTTAAGTTTTGGTAAAATTGTGCATTTGTAAAACATGAGTTTATTCTACTTTGTTAATAGGTCATTACTTACAAGGATGGTAAGGATACAGTTGTTCCAGGGTTGTATGCCTGTGGTGAATCTGGTTGTGCATCTGTTCATGGTGCCAATCGCTTAGGAGCAAACTCACTGCTGGATCTTGTGGTCTTTGGCCGTGCTTGTGCCCTCACCATTGCTGAGAACAACACTCCAGGTAACCAAAAACATTAGGAAAGTAAGCCATCACCTGTAATTTTATTACCCATTTCAATGTTGAATAAGGTTGTGGGGTTTTAGCTCATGTTTTTGTTTCATGTTTATTGTTTAGGAGAGAAGCTTGTACCTCTGAACTCTAATGCAGGAGAGGAATCAGTTGCTAACCTGGACAAAATACGCTTTGCTAACGGCACTACAAGAACCTCTGAGATAAGGCTTAGTATGCAAAAGGTACCATATAATATACTTGACTTCATTTATAAATAGCTGTTTTGTTAGCTGGAGCAAATAATACAAAATCTTTGTATGTTCAAAGTTTTATATGCATCTAATTAAAGTTGCAATCATATTCACCTCGTTCTTGTATAAGGATTTATAGCTTTGTTGTATTTTAGAGTAGCAATAGATTTTCTTAATACTACCCTAAATAATAAAGCTGATCTTAAAACCTGTTTGTATTCTGTCTGACCTAAATTTGGCCTACAAAATGATTATACAGTTGGAAACACGATAATGGCCCTTAATTAGTTGTGATCTGTCATATGTAAACACCACCCAGAGATGTGTTTGTTGTGTTGCAACCATTGTGAAAATTAGGGATAAGTGAAGAAAGGACATCATTTAATTGCACCAAAAGATCAATACAAATTTTTAAGATTCCCAAGACCTTAAACATTCCAACAATTTTGTCTAGTGGCTGTAACAATCTCATCAGGTCAAAGAAGAAAAATTCCGATATTGCTGCAAAAGACTTACAGGGTGATCTGATTGAGGCTGGGGCAGATTTAAATTCCATAAAAAGTGCTTGGTGAGATTTTAAAGAAAGCAATTCTAGCACTAAAGCATGAAGCTTTAATAAACTGAAATCTTTTGCTCAAGAAGAATAGGTAAAGATTCCACACCTGTCAGAAGTTTGAAAGCATTTACCGAAATTGCTTATTAGAGGTTATCAAGGCAAATGGATGTTTCACCAAGAACTATGTCTGTGTTTTTTGTGTTTGGTGCTGTTTGGTTTTCTCCAAACGTACCACTTGGAGTTTAGTCCAAAATGTTTAATCTTGGTCTCATCTGACCATAATGCCCTTTGCCCCTTGGCATTAGAATCCTCCAAGTCTTTTAGCATGGCACTTTTTAGGAGACGTTTATTTCTTGCCATCCTGCTATACAGGCCAGCTTTGTGTGAGATTGAAAGCTTTTCAACACTATTTGATAAGCATAGGGTCTAATCTTACCACCCTGCCAGTGATAAATTAGACTATTAAGATGCAAAGAAACCATATGTTTAAAAATAAATGGAATATAAAAAAAGCTGCCTAGAAGTTGAAAAATTTTGTTTTTTTTTATGGAAGCAGCGAACATCTTGGGTAAAATCTGGAGTGACAATACAATTTAAAGACAGTGCTAATCATTGATAGACTTAACTTTCTGCCTGATTAGAAAGCCTTTATACAGGCAAAGAATATCAAAAGCATGCAAAAACGAACTTAACCAAATTAACCCCAATTTAGTTCGTCTCATGTATTTTAAAGGTGCTGCCAAAAAGGTTCTTGTTTGCTAGTTTTTTGTAGTAATTTATCCAATGCCAACATGTGAAAGATACCAAACACAGCTCACAGTGAAACATATTTCAATCAAATGCCTTAAATACACCAGAGAGGGACAACAGCTACACATACCTGGAACTATTAAAGAAATCTTCAACCAAGAAAACACAAGAACAATCCTAAACTTCGTGGCAGGAACGAAAATAAAAATATAAATGGACAAATATAAACAAGAAAAGCGACTTAAACATAACACCAATCATGCCATAAATAACACAATCAAGTGTATAACGTGGCTTAAAAAATCTAATAAATAAATGTATCCGATGCTTAGGATTTGGCTTAAAATCTAAAATTTTATCTATGCTTTTTTAATTCCAGACCATGCAGTCTCATGCAGCAGTGTTCCGTACTGGAGAAGTCCTAAAAGAAGGATGCATTAAGATGGATGCCCTATATCAGACATTGGATGATGTTAAGACGTTTGATAGAGGTAAGTCTTTTTGGTAAATATATATTGGTGTGATCTTTAACATGATAAAGCAGCTGATGAAAGTAAAATAAAATAATTACACCAATAGTCGTAAGAAAGCGTTATTAGAAAGCGCTTTAATGTTGTCAACACAGCTGGCAAAATGTGCATCCCTAGTGCACATTATTGTGTTTTATTGTTCCGAAAACAGGAGACAGTGTGAAATGTTGCAACCACTGAATTATTTGGGGAGACAAAAACACACACATTACTCAGTAATCATATAGTAACCATATTTCATGCAGGTGAGTCATGTTATAACTGAACCTTATACATGTACCTCGTACATCATATGTACCTCGGTCAAAATAGATAATAAGAAATATGAACCTGGAAATTTTCTTGCATAGTTTTTGTGTAATTTGGCAACAGGTGGATTCCACAGCTCAGACCAGATAATTGATACATTGATGGTTCTTTCCTAATTTATTTGTTACTGGTGCCCTCCCAGTTTGTCTAGCTTTCATGACAGCCTTTTGCCACTGATTTCACCTTGTAATGCTCTAGCTCCATTTTTGTCACCCCTTATAGAACTATAGCAAAATTTCACAGGACCTTCAGCAGCCAGTGCCAGTTTTTATAGAGCTTGTGAGTAATTTTATTCAGAGCTGCAGGTGTTTGTCCTCCAGTAGCTGTCGTGTGTGCCCAAAGAGATGTTTGAAGAAGCCAGCCCTTTGCATTTCCCTCTATATTGTGCACTTCTAAATATGCTCTGCCCTTTTTCCTTTGTCTTACCTGTTCCCATTCTCTCTTTACAACTTCTGTCTACTGCATTGATTTTAATTTATCTCTACATTTAATTTATTGCTACATTCGCTTGTTCTACCTCTAGCTTTTTGATGTCCTTCTCACTCCTTATTTTCCTCCTGAGGCTGGCTTGCTATCAACTTGGCCTTACCTGCTAATATAGAATGTTTTTAGTTATGTTGGGCTTAATTTATGTCTATTTGTTTATTCTTTCACAGAGGAATTTATTACTAACACTGGTTTTATTTCACCGTCTCTTTTCCTCCTTTAGCAATGTTTGGTCCTTTAGTTATGTTTTCTAACCTTGCTTAACCTTACACTGCGTGGTGGATTCCTTTTTTCTAAATGGCTTCGACAGTTCAGGTTTGTTAGTCTGTGTCACTGTTATTTGTCCTAATTTTTTGCACTTAATTTGTCCCTTGTCTGTGTTCAATCCAGTCATTACCATATGGTAAATCCTGCTAGGCCCATCTTTTACCCTGCCTAAAAGTGTCTTTGTGTCTTTTCTGATTTTTTTTTATTTGGCATCTGAGTGTCTCCTCTTTAGGAGATTAGTGGGTTGGGTGACCAACTGCTTACTTCCTGTGACTTCTTTTTTTTGCTGCCACCAAGTCTTTTTTAAGCTTTTCCCAGTTTTTGTAGGACTCAAACTGCTCTTTGGAAAAGTCACTGAATAAACTAGGGATTTTATTCTAACTTGTAGGTTGCCATTGCTGCTTTACGCGTACGCATTCACATGCTTTGACATGTGGACTTAAAAAATGCTTTAACTGATATGCATTATCGGTTAAGAAGAATATACCATAACAAATCACGTGACCCTCACCAAGCCATGCTGCTTCAATAAACCTGACAGAATGAGTGAGAGCTTTCAGCCATTGTCATTTATTTTATATTCGTGGCTTTGGAATGACAAACTAATTGAATTAAAAATTTTATACAGCATTAGAGTATGTAGTGTCAGCAGGATAGCCGGTATGTTTATCGGGCAGTCATTTTTAGTATTTGAAATTTGTAATTACCATCCATTATCTTTTTTTTTGTCAAATATACCGTAGTCGCAATCATCAGTAAAAAATAACTGCTTTATCACTAGGGATGGAGTACACCATTTTAAATTACTGACATTCTGCAGTATTTACCAGTCTCTAAACTAAATTACTGCACTGCATTAAACTGTTGAAATGAAACTAAAAAAATATTTTTCAAATATTCAAATAAATTTATGATTTATCAGGTGTAACCCTATGTAGAGAACGTTGTCTCTATTTTTATACATTGACATGTAGACTGTTTATTCGATTTTTTTCGAATGTTTTCTGTGGGTTTGGAGCAAGAATATAGATAGTACATTTAATATTACATGTTGATGTACAGTGTATCACAAAAGTGAGTACACCCCTCACATTTCTGCAGATATTTAAGTATATCTTTTCATGGGACAACACTGACAAAATGACACTGACACAATGAAAAGTAGTCTGTGTGCAGCTTATATAACAGTGTAAATTTATTCTTCCCTCAAAATAACTCAATATACAGCCATTAATGTCTAAACCACCGGCAACAAAAGTGAGTACACCACTAAGAGACTACACCCCTAAATGTCCAAATTGAGCACTGCTTGTCATTTTCCCTCCAAAATGTCATGTGACTCGTTAGTGTTACTAGGTCTCAGGTGTGCATAGGGAGCAGGTGTGTTCAATTTAGTAGTACAGCTCTCACACTCTCTCATACTGGTCACTGAAAGTTCCAACATGGCACCTCATGGCAAAGAACTCTCTGAGGATCTTAAAAGACGAATTGTTGCGCTACATGAAGATGGCCAAGGCTACAAGAAGATTGCCAACACCCTGAAACTGAGCTGCAGCACAGTGGCCAAGATCATCCAGCGTTTTAAAAGAGCAGGGTCCACTCAGAACAGACCTCGCATTGGTCGTCCAAAGAAGCTGAGTGCACGTGCTCAGCGTCACATCCAACTCCTGTCTTTGAAAGATAGGCGCAGGAGTGCTGTCAGCATTGCTGCAGAGATTGAAAAGGTGGGGGGTCAGCCTGTCAGTGCTCAGACCATACGCCGCACACTACATCAAATTGGTCTGCATGGCTGTCACCCCAGAAGGAAAGCCTCTTCTGAAGTCTCTACACAAGAAAGCCCACAAACAGTTTGCTGAAGAAATGTCAACAAAGGACATGGATTACTGGAACCATGTCCTATGATCTGATGAGACCAAGATTAATTTGTTTGGTTCAGATGGTCTCAAGCATGTGTGGCGGCAATCAGGTGAGGAGTACAAAGATAAGTGTGTCATGCCTACAGTCAAGCATAGTGGTGGGAATGCCATGGTCTGGGGCTGCATGAGTGCAGCAGGTGTTGGGGAGTTACATTTCATTGAGGGACACATGAACTCCAATATGTACTGTGAAATACTGAAGCAGAGCATGATCCCCTCCCTCCGGAAACTGGGTCGCAGGGCAGTGTTCCAGCATGATAATGACCCCAAACACACCTCTAAGACGACCACTGCTTTATTGAAGAGGCTGAGGGTAAAGGTGATAGACTGGCCAAGCATGCCTCCAGACCTAAACCCAATAGAAAATCTTTGGGGCATCCTCAAGCGGAAGGTGGAGGAGCGCAAAGTCTCGAATATCCGCCAGCTCCGTGATGTCGTCATGGAGGAGTGGAAAAGCATTCCAGTGGCAACCTGTGAAGCTCTGGTAAACTCCATGCCCAGGAGAGTTAAGGCAGTTCTGGGAAATAATGGTGGGCACACAAAATATTGACACTTCAGGAACTTTCACTAAGGGGTGTACTCACTTTTGTTGCCGGTGGTTTAGACATTAATGGCTGAATATTGAGTTATTTTGAGGGAAGAATAAATTTACACTGTTATATAAGCTGCACACAGACTACTTTTCATTGTGTCAAATTGTCATTTTGTCAGTGTTGTCCCATGAAAAGATATACTTAAATATCTGCGGAAATGTGAGGGGTGTACTCACTTTTGTGATACACTGTATGTAGGATCACAGTAAAATTTCCTATTTAAAAAAATAAACCTGTTTAAACACCTTGTTTATGCTTGTATTTAGGACCTGGCACCACTAAATAAGTTTGTAAAGCGTTTAAAAGCAAACAGAAAATACATTAAATACAAATTGGTTAGGTGCTTCGACAGAGCCTTAATCACTCTGAATTATGAAAAAGAAGCAAGGAATTAAAGTTTTACTGCTACATTTTAAGGTTAGCAGTCAGAAGCCTGAGACCACTAATAAAGATGCTTCTATTTTGTGTTTTCCCCAATTTCTTTTTTCATAACTCAAACAAATAGTTGACCTTACATTTAGGGCTGGCAGTAACGACTATTTTTCTATCAATTCATCTATAGACTATTTTTATCGATTAGTCGATTAATCGAAACGATTAATTTTCCTTGACAAATTTAAACAGGGTTTATGTCCATATTATCAAATTCTTAAGTGCTCCATATTAAACAAAGTGTACATTCTGTACACAAAGCAAAGTGCCTAAACTTCTAGCAGTAATAAAATAGAGTTAGGCACGTCTCTTTAAGTCCAATGTACAGTATTGACGCAATAAGCCCAGATTCTAACCTACACAGTCACTCAAAGATTACTTCAAATTCTAAGCGATGTACACAAAGTGGTAAGTGTTTTCACAAGCTTTTAGCACTTTGAGCGCCACGGCAACCGCAAAAATCGCAGGCTCAACGCAGCAAAGTGCACTGGCTTTCTAAGAAATACGGTATTCCAAGATCACCGCAATTAGGAAGCTTGATGAAACTATATAGAAGTAAAAGTTTTGCTGCGTCTCATGCGCCCTAACTGAACTTGCTAAGGAATACGGTATTCCAAGATCTCCGTGATTAAGAAGCGTAATGAAACAATATAGACGTGCAACATCGCGCTAGTGCTGCTGTGGTATACCATCAAGCTTTGCACAGTGTACAAAACCACCTTTTTGTTTTTTGCCAGTTTTAAGTATTCCCAAGCTTTTGATTATTTGGGTCTTGGAAAACTTTTAGCTTTTCTTTGAAAGCTCTCTACAATCGGCCTCTGACTTCTGCAGACGGCATTTTTAAGACTGTGCTTAATGCCGCCAACCAGTGACTGGACCAAATACAACTTAGGCCATGTAAGCAAGTATGAATGGAAACATTGTAAAAATTAAAAAGGATCATTTATAATATTATAGTTTTAAAATCGATGCATCCACTTAAAATATTGACGTCGACACATATTTAGCGCTGATGTCATCGACTAGGTCGACCAATTGTGGCAGCCCTACTTACATTTTTCTTAAAAAAACCCCCAAAAAAACACTGATGGAATTATTTGTCCATTAACATTTTGTCCAGGACCTGACAAGGCACTGAAAGATTTCAGATAAGTTATTTGCATCCAGGTAGTCAAGCAGCTGGGAGACTACAGCTCTTTCTAGAATTTTAGCGAGGAATGGAAGGTTGGAAATGGGCCTAAAATTGCTGAGTATGGACTGGTGTAATCCGGGTTTCTTGATGACAGGGGTGACGGCAGCAAGTTTCAAGTCACCAGGAACCAATCCAGAGCTAAGCGAAAGTTTGACAGTGTGGGAGATGGGAACAGATAAAGTAGAACAGCAGAGTTTGAGAAGGGCAGTAGGAGCACGGTCAAGGAAAGAGGTGGCAGATTTCGATGTAGATATAATTCTCTCAATGGTACCGGCGTCAACCGTGGAGAAACACGGGAACGAGCAAGAGGAAGGAGAAATGTAAGAACCGGATTTAGAGGAGACAGATTCCAAAGTAGAGAGTTTATTATACAGTGTATCACAAAAGTGAGTACACCCCTCACATTTCTGCAGATATTTAAGTATATCTTTTCATGGGACAACACTGACAAAATGACACTTTGACACAATGAAAAGTAGTCTGTGTGCAGCTTATATAACAGTGTAAATTTATTCTTCCCTCAAAATAACTCAATATACAGCCATTAATGTCTAAACCACCGGCAACAGAAGTGAGTACACCCCTTAGTGAAAGTTCCTGAAGTGTCAATATTTTGTGTGGCCACCATTATTTCCCAGAACTGCCTTAACTCTCCTGGGCATGGAGTTTACCAGAGCTTCACAGGTTGCCACTGGAATGCTTTTCCACTCCTCCATGACGACATCACGGAGCTGGCGGATATTCGAGACTTTGCGCTCCTCTACCTTCCGCTTGAGGATGCCCCAAAGATGTTCTATTGGGTTTAGGTCTGGAGACATGCTTGGCCAGTCCATCACCTTTACCCTCAGCCTCTTCAATAAAGCAGTGGTCGTCTTAGAGGTGTGTTTGGGGTCATTATCATGCTGGAACACTGCCCTGCGACCCAGTTTCCGGAGGGAGGGGATCATGCTCTGCTTCAGTATTTCACGGTACATATTGGAGTTCATGTGTCCCTCAATGAAATGTAACTCCCCAACACCTGCTGCACTCATGCAGCCCCAGACCATGGCATTCCCACCACCATGCTTGACTGTAGGCATGACACACTTATCTTTGTACTCCTCACCTGATTGCCGCCACACATGCTTGAGACCATCTGAACCAAATAAATTAATCTTGGTCTCATCAGACCATAGGACATGGTTCCAGTAATCCATGTCCTTTGTTGACATGTCTTCAGCAAACTGTTTGCGGGCTTTCTTGTGTAGAGACTTCAGAAGAGGCTTCCTTCTGGGGTGACAGCCATGCAGACCAATTTGATGTAGTGTGCGGCGTATGGTCTGAGCACTGACAGGCTGACCCCCCACCTTTTCAATCTCTGCAGCAATGCTGACAGCACTCCTGCGCCTATCTTTCAAAGACAGCAGTTGGATGTGACGCTGAGCACGTGCACTCAGCTTCTTTGGACGACCAACGCGAGGTCTGTTCTGAGTGGACCCTGCTCTTTTAAAACGCTGGATGATCTTGGCCACTGTGCTGCAGCTCAGTTTCAGGGTGTTGGCAATCTTCTTGTAGCCTTGGCCATCTACATGTAGCGCAACAATTCGTCTTTTAAGATCCTCAGAGAGTTCTTTGCCATGAGGTGCCATGTTGGAACTTTCAGTGACCAGTATGAGAGAGTGTGAGAGCTGTACTACTAAATTGAACACACCTGCTCCCTATGCACACCTGAGACCTAGTAACACTAACAAATCACATGACATTTTGGAGGGAAAATGACAAGCAGTGCTCAATTTGGACATTTAGGGGTGTAGTCTCTGAGGGGTGTACTCACTTTTGTTGCCGGTGGTTTAGACATTAATGGCTGTATATTGAGTTATTTTGAGGGAAGAATAAATTTACACTGTTATATAAGCTGCACACAGACTACTTTTCATTGTGTCAAAGTGTCATTTTGTCAGAGTTGTCCCATGAAAAGATATACTTAAATATCTGCAGAAATGTGAGGGGTGTACTCACTTTTGTGATACACTGTATATGCCAGACACTTTATCTTGAAAGAAAGTGAGAAAAGAGTTACAAAGATCAGACGAGGCAGTGACAGAGTTGGATGGGGGACACAGAATCTTATTAACAATAGAAAAAAGTTGAGACGAGTTCTTGCCAGTTTTTTTAAACTCAGAAGTAAGGTAACTTGATCGGGCAGCATTTAAAGCCGCTCTATAATTGGCCACGTGGTCCGCAAGTGCCAAGGCATGAACCTGCAGCGAAGTTTTTTTATACAGACGTTTTTATACCGGCGACCCTGGGTTTTTAAGGTTCGAAGCTCAGGGGTATACCAGGGAGAGGAGTGAGAGGCGGTGGCACAGATGAGGTCCAGGATGTGACCATGTTTATGAGTAGGAAAAGTTACATGTTGTTGTAGATCAAAGCAGTTAATTAATGACAGAAAATCAGTAGAGTTTGAGGTATTGGAGTCTAGGTGAATATTGAAGTCACCCAGCAAAACTACAGATGAAGTAAGACCACACACAGACGTCAGAACTTCAGACAGATCAGACAAAAAATCAGATTTTTTTTTTTTCCTGGGCTCTTTTGCGATTGTAAGCATTGTAGCTGGAGTACTAAAACACTACAGGAAAAGTCTCCATCAGTCTGTCTTTAGAGGTCTCATACAATGCACATACTTAACAAGTATTCTTTCTTGTTGTAGAGAGATTGTTATACACTTTGTACCAAGTTTATATGATTTTTGTGTTGTTTCTCAGGTATTGTTTGGAACACTGACCTGGTGGAGACTTTAGAGCTACAAAACCTAATGCTGAATGCTGTACAGACAATCCATGCAGCTGAGGCTCGCAAAGAAAGCAGGGGGGCTCATGCCCGTGAAGATTTTAAAGTAAGTTTCATTAAGCAATGATAACATCTAATAACACTAACTTAATTAACTTAATTGTGGATCAATTTAAATGTACTAACTAAACGTAGTAATTTGAGTCTTTGTAACTAATGTTTTTGTAACTAAAATTTACATAAATAAAAAACTATTACCTACACAATAGTATCTCATTCTTATTCAGTACTTTTACATTTTGTGTTTTTTTGTGTATAGGAGCGTGTGGATGAGTATGACTATTCAAAGCCACAGCAGGGTCAGCAAAAGAGACCTTTTGATCAGCATTGGAGAAAGCACACACTGTCCTATGTAGATCCAAAGACAGGAAAGGTATTGATATGATTCTAGTATTTTAGCAGTAGTCCATTTCTTTTTTGAAGTTATTAGAAGTGTATTAAATTGTTACATTCTTGAAGTTTGCTGTATTAAAGTTGCTCAAAGTGAATCAAAGTGCCTGGAAAGACATGCACTACTGTGTACTTCATAATTATAAATGACATACATCATCAAAACTAGTGTTGATTTAAGCACATTTGTTGAATCTTATTTAGTTGTATGGGCCAAACTTGATGCTCGTTTAGATGTTATTTGCATTTGACACCCTAATTGACCCCAATTTATGTGGAAAAAAATATATAAATCATTTAGGTAAACCAAGGTATTAAATAGATTATGGTCAATTTTGACCATACACCACTTCATTAAATAATGGCCATTTGGTTAATCTAAGGAATCATTACTTTTAAATAAGCCCTCTTTTTGTTGTTGATTTTTTTAACCTTTGTAAAAATGTTGATGCATGTTTGTGTGTCTCAGGTCACTCTGGAATACAGACCTGTGATTGATGACTCTCTAAATGCCGAAGCTTGTGCTGCCATTCCACCTGCCATCCGTTCATATTAAATTAAACTCCACATAATTGTCTCCAAACTATGTTTATTAATAATTAATGCTTTAGATTACTATAAATAGATCAGTTCCATAATATTAAACTTCATAAAAAGTTGTTACTAAAGTGATGTATTATGAGCTAGTGTCTTTTGTTTGTCATTTAACTTTGAATAAGGTTCACTTTCATTGTCTAGCAAATAAATAACTAGCATTTTTACACAATTTATTCAGATTATTAGTGTCAGATTACCTGCTTATTTTAGGTAATGTTTTATTTCTGAAAGATTATAATGAACATTTGTATATGCTCAGGAAGCATTGGAGGTTTTTACCTGTTTTGGCCTTGGGTCATTCTTTAACAGCTCTGCCTTTCTCCTGGTCCCCCTCAACAGGGCTTAAATATAAAGGCAACTCTTGGTGGTTTTCTAAAATTTACATTCTAAAAGTTTAAGATCTTGTGCATGTGTGATAGAAACTTATTTATGAAAGACTGAAAAATGGAGTGGGCATAACCCAGACAATGTAATATAGCCAAATGTCTTTTTTCAAAAAGGAAAACCCTGCTGCAAATGGGGAAGTAATAGGGCATACACTTATGACTCAAAATATTAAGATCATCCCCAAATATAATGTCAAAATTGCTTTGACCCACAGAGACATGGACTCCACAAGACATCTGAAGGAGTCCTGTGGTATCTGTTATAAGCATGTCTTTTAATTTTCCTTGTGGGATGTATTGTCCTACAGCCAAACTGATGACTTTATGGGTCAGTGACACACACATGCCCAGTCATCCACATGATCATGGAGAAAACTAGATTAGCCTTCATGCCCTTTGGCATCAGTGAGTCTAGACTGCCCAGCAACCTTTTGGTGATTTGTGCAGAGCATGGTGGGTACTTACCCCAGCTGCCTTCATGCACCACTTGCTGTTTCATATGTATATGTCTGACCATAACAATTTGACAATTTTACTGAGTTTATAGTGTCTTCGTTGTGCCTGTTTTAATCCTCTGCATTTAACACTTTTATGACAAGTTACAGTGGGGCCAAAAAGTATTTAGTTAGCCACTGATTTTGCAAGTTCTCCTACTTAAAAAGATGAGAGAGGTCTGTAATATATATCATAGGTACACTTCAATTATGAGAGACGAAATGAGAAAAAAAAATCCAGGAAATCACATTGTAGGATTTTTAAAGAATGTATTTGTAAATTATGGTGGAAAATAAGTATTTGGTCAATAACAAAAGTTCAACTCAATACTTTGTAACATAACCTTTGTTGGCAATGACAGAGGTCAAACGTTTCCTGTAAGTCTTCACCAGGTTTGCGCACACTGTATCTGGTATTTTGGCCTATTCCTCCATGCAGATCTCCTCTAGAGCAGTGATGTTTTGGGGCTGTCGCTGGGCAACACGGACTCCATGAGGTTGCGGTCTGGAGACTGGCTAGGCCACTTCAGGACCTTGAAATGCTTTTTACGGAGCCACTCCTTCGTTGCCCAAGCGGTGTGTTTGGGATCATTGTCATGCTGGAAGACCCAGCCACGTTCCATCTTCAATGCTCTCACTGATGGAAGGAGGTTTTGGCTTAAAATCTCATGATACATGGCCCCGTTCATTCTTCCCTTAACACGGATCAGTCGTCCTGTCCCCTTTGCAGAAAAACAGCCCCAAAACATGATGTTCCCACCCCCATGCTTCACAGTAGGTATGGTGTGCAACTCAGCATTCTTCTTCCTCCAAACACGACGAGTTGAGTTTTTACCAAAAAGTTCCATTTTGGTTTCATCTGACCACATGATATTCTCCCAATCCTCTTCTGGATCATCCATATGCTCTTTGGCAAACTTCAGACGGGCCTGGACATGTACTGGCTTAAGCAGGGGGACACGCCTGGCACTGCAGGATTTGAGTCCCTCTCGGCGTAGTGTGTTACTGATGGTCCCTTTGTTACTTTGGTCCCAGCTCTCTGCAGGTCATTCATCAGGTCCCTCCGTGTAGTTCTGGGATTTTTGCTCACCGTTCTCATGATTATTTTGACCCCACGGGATCAAGGGAGATCATCAATGATCTTGTATGTCTTAAATTTTCTTACAATTGCTCCCACAGTTGATTTATTCACACCAACCTGCTTGCCTATTGTAGATTCACTCTTCCCAGCCTGGTGCAGGTCTACAATTTTCTTTCTGGTGTCCTTCGACAGCTCTTTGGTCTTGGCCATGGTTGACTGTTTGAGGCTGTGGACAGGTGTCTTTTATACAGATAACGATGTCAAACACGTGCCATTAATACAGGTAACGAGTGGAGGACAGAAGAGCTTCTTAAAGAAGAAGTTACAGGTCTTTGAGAGCCAGAAATCTTGCTTGTTTGTTATTGACCAAATACTTATTTTCCACCATAATTTACAAATAAATTCTTTAAAAATCCTACAATGTGATTACCTGGATTTTTTTTTTCTCATTTTGTCTCTCATAGTTGAAGTGTACCTATGATGAAAATTACAGACCTCTCTCATCCTTCTAAGTAGGAGAACTTGCACAATCAGTGGCTGACTAAATACTTTTTGGCCCCACTGTATTACCATCGTTCAAAGATATAAATAGACCTTACCATGTGCACTTTTAAGAAGAGGTCCTAATTTTTTGGCTCATATGTGTACATGTGTACCCTAGTTCTAGAGCCTTACTGGTATAATACTCCTCACTGTTTGTAATTTAGTCAAATGCTTTAGTTGTGGGGTGCTAGGGAAAAGCTGAAAACCACAGTCCCTTACTTGCAGCCTATTCAAATTGCACAGGTAGTTCAGCTCCTGCAAGATAACACATTCATACATGTGGTCGCAAGAAGGTTTGCCGAGTGTGACAGAGTAGGTGTTATTACGTGGTCAAGTAATTCCTTTCTGTAGTAAGTCATCAATAATGTTCTGCATAGGTTCATATAATGTACTGATGCACATAGGTGGGAGGTGCATTAGGAGCAGTGGGAATGTGCACGGAGGTCCAATATCACTGGTCAACAGAGATTTTGCTTCTTGAACACTTTTGGGTGTATCTTAAATCACTCTAATTTTCCGATCACTCAATTTTTTAAAATCTTCTATTTTTTTTTTTTCATGTTTTCAGTTTTTCTGTAAAATGGCATGCCTTTTATTTGGAAAGATAAGGCATGTCTGAAGAGGTTATGAAAACAGCTGAAACATGCCGTCACTGGATTGATATTTTGTTTGAGTGTATGTGTTGATGCGCTATTCTAGGGCATATCCAGAACTGTTTATGCAAGTTATATAGCTACAATTTCTCATTATTGATTCATTATTAAATCTAAGGGCTGTCTTGTTACATAATGGGAATGTCTATTTTTTAGTTGGTTATGTTGCACACATTAAAGAAACATGAGAATATGGAACTGTAGTTGCAATGCTGCTTGGTTTGAAGTTTGGATATACCAAGAATTGTTGCTTCATTTGTAAATGGGACAGCTGTGATAAGGACTAACATTCCACTAAAAAGAACTGGCCAATTTGTCAGCAGTTGACTCCAAGGCAGAAAAATGTGGCACATAAACTGCTTGTTAACCCAACAAAAATATTTTGTCTGGCAAACTCGGTCTGATGATTTCGTGAAAGCAATGAACAAGAAGCGAGAAGGTTTTTGTTTTTAAAGACGTTTTTTTTTCATTTTTTTATTGTTGGGAAGTGTTCCAAGATGCCAAGATTAAGGAAGGCATTTTTCTTGGTTCACAAATCCATCACAAAAACATCATGAATGATAATCGGTTCGATGAGCTGCTGGTGGGACCTGAGAAAATCGCTTGGAAATCATTCAAGGATGTTGCTGTAATTTCGTGCGCTAAACATCAAACTGGTTGACCGCTTTCTTCAAGCTTGCAAAGCAATAAAGTGCAACATTAAAAAAGCTATCTGCATAAATTCTTGGATTTTTTCCCTGCTAATCTTAGTGCAGTAAGTAATGAACATGGTGAGCGCTTTTACTAAGACAATGCCACGATGGAAAAGCGTTAGCAAGGCTTAAGGAATCTGTCAGTTTGCCTGAGCCTCACACGTGCTCCTTCTCACTTTGACCACCACTGTAGTGGACACCCCTACATATCAATTTTGGGACATCTCTTTCAATCCGAAGAGAGAGCAAGAACAGACACATGCACACAGAAAACAGTGTGGAGAGAGAACACATGCAGAAAACTTAAGTAAAGTGTGAGCGAGCACATATAGAAAATACAGGCCGAAAGAAAGAGCATACATACACAGACAACATGGTCAAAGTGAGCATTCACACAAACACACACCAAAAAAGGGACACAGAGAGAGACAGAGAGCATTCTAAAAATTAGATTATTAGGAAACTACAACTTGGCAGTGAAATAAAGGAGAGCTTTCTATGCCATAAAAAAACTTCTGTAGAAATCCCAATCAATATTTGGTGGAATAACTGAACCAATTGCCCTGTATGGCAATAAAGTGTGGTGCTTGCTTACACACCAACAATTTCACAAAAGGAAACAACATCCAATAAAGACCCTATAGAGATCCTGCACACAGAGTTTTGTAAAACAATCTTAAACCACCAACAGTGCATGCAGGGCAGAATTAGACAGATGCCTGTTCATTATCCAATTACAAAAAAGGGCAATACAATTCTGGAAACATGCAAAGTGAATTAAAAGAGAAATATAAATCAAATCAATATTTGGTTTGACCACTCTTTGCCTTCAAAACAGCATCAATTCTTCTAGGTACACTTGCACACAATTTTTGAAGGAACTCAACAGGAATGTTCTAAACATCTTGGAGGTCTGTGAATATAGGCTTCCTTCTTTCTTGCTTTAAAAGCATTCGTACTTTGCAGCATGGAAAAATTATATCTTGTTCAGCTGTGTAATCCTTGTTGTATAGTCTAAATGACAATAAACTGACTTTGAAAGCACTATATCTTTGTGTTATTTTGACTTCTTTGATAGTCTGGTTCATTCTTTTGACCACCCCATAACTTTTACATACATTTTAAGTAACCCTAGAAGTAAATGTAGTACCTTGGTCACTGCGGAGGAAGACCATATCAGGGAAATATTTCCTTTTGTTGTGGAAGTGGGAAAGGCTTCAACCCATTTAGAAAATCTGTTTGACAAGTAAGTACTGCAACCGTCCACAAGATGTCATGTGCATACAGTCGAGTTGCAAATGTGTAAAAGGTTGTTCTGGTGAGAATCATGTTTACCACTCGTGGTTATATTGTTTACGCTGGCACAAGTAAGACATGAACTTAGAAGCAAAGATGTGAATGAACCCACTTTTCGGATGCTAAACTGCTGTTCAATCAGCCCTAGTACTCTCCTCCTTGACATTCGAGACACTTAATAAAAGTGTATCTGAACAGAGGAATGCAATGCAATACGTGAGTCAGAATCACGAATAATGACATCAGGGCCAGGAGAGCAGTTATGTTTGGCCCAAAAGGTCAAGTCATCTTGCTTATGGTGTGCCTGCAGGTAAGTGATATCCAATGTGTGTTAAGAGTGGATGCTCAATTGGGGAGAAAGCATCAGCAGAAGGGAAGGACAGCTTGTCTGTAACCAGCAGACCTGGAGCAGTCTGCTTGGCTGTAGATTTGGCTAGATCATTGCCTTTGGAAATTTCAGAATTGGACAGGTTGTGGCCCTTAACCTTGACAATGGCTAAATCCAAAGGCAAAATATAGGTCTGAATGATGTCAGAAACTGTGAATTGGCATTGGGCATACCATCATTTGCATTGGAACCCACTGGGTTGGACCAGGAGTCCACTGAGGGTTGTTTGGAAGAGAAGCCTGCTGCTTCTGAGATGGAGTGCCCTTTCATTTGCCGTCCTTGTTTTTACCATTGCCCTGGTGTGGCTGCTTACCATAGAAATACTCATAAATAGTAAAACCTGATAAAATCATAATTTTGTAGCTAGCAAAGATGCAATATTTTTAGACCCTCAGTAATGCAAATAAAACAAATTCATACTTATTAAAAACATGTTTCAATTTTGTTTGTGTTTTATTATCTTACTAGGTTTGCCAAGCTCCTTCTCTAGTTGCCAGCCCTGCCCTCTGGAGGACTCACACTCTCTTGGTTTAAATCATATCTGACTGACCGCTCTCAATTCGTTTATGTAAATAATAAATGCTCGGAAACTACAAAAGTAAAGTATGGTGTTCCACAGGGGTCGGTACTGGGACCGCTATTATTTACACTCTATATGCTTCCACTAGGTGAAATTATTCATAAACATGGCATAAACTTTCACTGCTATGCAGATGACACACAGCTGTATATATCAGCCAAACCAAATGATACTGACACAATCAGTAAGATAGAAGATTGTGTAAACGACATAAAAAACTGGATGTCGTGTAATTTTCTTTTACTTAATTCAGATAAAACAGAGGTTTTACTTGTTGGCTCTAAAGCTGCAAGAGACAAATTGTCTAACCTGGTGCTAAACTTAAACACGTTCTCTGTTACTCCCAGCCCAGATGTAAAAAACTTAGGTGTCACAATAGATTCAGATCTCTCATTTGATACACACGTTAATAATATTACTAGAGTTGCTTTCTATCATTTGCGTAACATTTCTAAAATAAGAAATATACTATCTGTTAATGACGCCGAAAAACTGATCCATGCGTTTATAACTTCTCGGTTAGATTATTGTAATGCTCTTCTAACTGGATGCTCTGGTAGATCCTTAAACAAACTCCAGTTAGTTCAAAATGCAGCAGCTCGAGTGCTAACTAGAACTAAAAAATTTGACCATATTACTCCTGTTCTATCATCTCTACACTGGCTGCCAGTTAAATTTCGCATTGATTACAAAATACTTTTACTAACTTATAAAGCGCTACATGGTCTGGCTCCACAGTATCTGAGTGAACTTATTAATCACTACAGCCCAGCGCGTCCACTTCGTTCACAAGATGCAGGGTTACTTATAGTTCCTAAAATTAAAAAGATCACGGCTGGTGGAAGAGCGTTTTCCTACAAAGCTCCACAACTCTGGAATAATCTTCCTGCCTCTATTCGGGATTCGGACACAGTCTCAATGTTTAAGTCTAGACTGAAAACATATTTATTTTCTCAGGCTTTTGATTAGTATAGACAAAGGCGCAGAGCTTGGGGGTTCTTGGTCATAGAAACTTGTGGTGATCAGGGATGTTGGGTTGCTGTCGTTCTGCCTCTCTTGTCCGATCACTCAGGTTTGGTGACGGTGGGGAGATGGGCGCTGATGTCCTGTGAAAGCCTTCATGACCTTGTTACCTGCTTGCTCTCCCTTTTAGTTATGCTGTAATAATTAGGGCTGCCGGAGTCTAAAACTCTCTGTAAAACTGTTTGTCAACTAGCATTGTACATTATTAACTACATTCTCTGTTGTTTTACCCCGAGGGCATTCTGATGGAAACCTGTTTACCCGCCGAGGTTAAGGATTGAAGTCGAGACTGCCGGGACAACGATGCTGCTCCTGTCAGATGTGACTGGTCTGGAGTAATTGCAACGACAAGAAATCACTACAGACTTTATTGAAGACTAGAGTGGATAACAACTCTATTATTATTTAATTGTTTATTTATCTATTTATTACCAGTTATGACTTTTAGATCATTTAATTCTGTGTTTGTATGATTTGTGTAAATCGTGTATTTATTTAAAGTATCCTCCAGGCCACCCATGAAGGATGGGCCCTGCTGAGTCTGGTTCCTCTCAAGGTTTCTTCCTGTAATTTTCAGGGAGTTTTTCCTTGCCACAGTTGCCCTCGGCTTGCTCAACAGGGGTTTTTGTATCTGTTGGTCCTGGATTTTGTAAAGTTGCTTTGAGACAATGTCTATTGTAAAAAGCGCTATATAAATAAAGTTGACTTGACTTGACTCTGTTGGCCTAAAGTGTCTGGGGCACTTGTTCGCTTTTAGGCTGACTGGTGATACCCCAATTGACACCTTTCTTATGTTGGAGGCTCCTCATTATTCAACTTAACCATTACTGCTTTTTACCCAGTTGTCTATTGTTTGCACCAGAGTTTCCTGGCTCCATGATACTGAAGTCTCACTTTGACATTTAATTATCCTGCCCTCTATTTAATTCCATCAAATTTTTCTTAGTCCAGTACTGCACCAAAACCACTTTTAACTTGAAGACAATAATCTCTACATTATTCCAGAAAAGTTTTTTAAAAATATAAGAGTAAGAAACAAAGAAAAAAGAATATGACTCATGACTTATTGTTGCAATTGTTAGCCAAGCTTCTGTACATTAAATTAAATTAAATTTTATTAAATTAAATTCTCTGTATGTGTGACTAAAATGTAGGTCTGTTTAGCCTGTTTTTAATTTTACTTGTTTGTTTAGTCGTAAATTAGTATGTTTACTAATATCCATAAAGCATCATAAAAGCACAGTCATTAAATTTATATATTTTTTTGTTTGTACAGTATGTGGAAATTTTCAAATTATGTAAAAAGTTAAGCACTGTTCTCTAAATATACAGTGTATCACAAAAGTGAGTACACTTCTCACATTTCTGCAAATATTTCATTATATCTTTTCATGGGACAACACTATAGACATGAAACTTGGATATAACTTAGAGTAGTCAGTGTACAACTTGTATAGCAGTGTAGATTTACTGTCTTCTGAAAATAACTCAACACACAGCCATTAATGTCTAAATGGCTGGCAACATAAGTGAGTACACCCCACAGTGAACATGTCCAAATTGTGCCCAAATGTGTCGTTGTCCCTCCCTGGTGTCATGTGTCAAGGTCCCAGGTGTAAATGGGGAGCAGGGCTGTTAAATTTGGTGTTTTGGGTACAATTCTCTCATACTGGCCACTGGATATTCAACATGGCACCTCATGGCCAAGAACTCTCTGAGGATGTGAGAAATAGAATTGTTGCTCTACACAAAGATGGCCTGGGCTATAAGAAGATTGCTAACACCCTGAAACTGAGCTACAGCACGGTGGCCAAGGTCATACAGCGGTTTTCCAGGACAGGTTCCACTCGGAACAGGCTTCGCCAGGGTCGACCAAAGAAGTTGAGTCCACGTGTTCGGCGTCATATCCAGAGGTTGGCTTTAAAAAATAGACACATGAGTGCTGCCAGCATTGCTGCAGAGGTTGAAGACGTGGGAGGTCAGCCTGTCAGTGCTCAGACCATACGCCGCACACTACATCAACTCGGTCTGCATGGTCGTCATCCCAGAAGGAAGCTGACGCACAAGAAAGCCCGCAAACAGTTTGCTGAAGACAAGCAGTCCAAGAACATGGATTACTGCAATGCCCTGTGGTCTGACGAGACCAAGATAAACTTGTTTGGCTCAGATGGTGTCCAGCATGTGTGGCAGCGCCCTGGTGAGAAGTACCAAGACAACTGTATCTTGCCTACAGTCAATCATGGTGGTGGTAGCATCATGGTCTTGGGCTGCATGAGTGTTGCTGGCACTGGGGAGCTGCAGTTCATTGAGGGAAACATGAATTCCAACATGTACTGTGACATTCTGAAACAGAGCATGATCCCCTCCCTTCGAAAACTGGGCCTCATGGCAGTTTTCCAACAGGATAACGACCCCAAACACAACCTCCAAGATGACAACTGCCTTGCTGAGGAAGCTGAAGGTAAAGGTGATGGACTAAACCCAATTGAGCACCTGTGGCGCATCCTCAAGTGGAAGGTGGAGGAGTCAAGGTGTCTAACATCCACCAGCTCCGTGATGTCATCATGGAGGAGTGGAAGAGGATTCCAGTAGCAACCTGTGCAGCTCTGGTGAATTCCATGCCCAGGAGGGTTAAGGCAGTGCTGGATAATAATGGTGGTCACACAAAATATTGACACTTTGGGCACAATTTGGACATGTTCACTGTGGGGTGTACTCACTTATGTTGCCAGCCATTTAGACATTAATGGCTGTGTGTTGAGTTATTTTCAGAAGACAGTAAATCTACACTGCTATACAAGTTGTACACTGACTACTCTAAGTTATATCCAAGTTTTATTTCTATAGTGTTGTCCCATGAAAAGATATAATAAAATATTTGCAGAAATGTGAGGGGTGTACTCACTTTTGTGATACACTGTATGTTCCACCACAGCTGCAAGTGTCTACAATTATGTCACATAGTTTTTATCTTAGGAACATTATTGTTAAATATCTAAAATGAGATTGATCACTCAACACACATCTTGATCCCAGAGTAACTTTGTTAATAAGTGTGTAGTGTAATGTACTGCATGCAAATTCATTTTTTAAATTGATTTCAGTTATTATTTAATTGATGACATGCCACTCTGTATTAAACATAGTCTACAGTGGAAGAAATAAGTATTTGATCCCCTGCTGATTTTGTAAGTTTACCCCCTTACAAAGACTTGAACAGTCTATAATTTTTATGGAAGGTTTATTTTAACAGAGAGAGACAGAATATCAACAAAAAATCCAGAAAAAAAACATTAAATAAAAGTTATAAATTTATTTGTATTTAATTAAGGGAAATAAGTATTTGATCCCCTACCAACCAGCAAAAATTCTGACCCCCACAGACCGGTTATGTACACAAATTAGTCCTGTCCCTGTATAAAAGACTCCTGTCACAGAATCAGTTTCTTCCGTTCAAATTTCTCGACCACCATGGGCAAGACCAAAGAGCTATCAAAGGACGTCAGGGACAAGATTGTAGACCTGCACAAGGCTGGAATGGGCTACAAGACCATCAGCAAGAAGCTTGGTGAGAAAGAGACCACTGTTGGTGCGATAATTCGAAAATGGAAGAAATACAAGATCACAGTCAATCACCCTCACTCTGGAGCTCCATGCAAGATCTCACCTGGTGGGGTAAGAATGATTCTGAGAAAGGTGAGGTCAGTCCAGAATTACACGGGAGGAGCAATGATCTCAAGGGAGCTGGGAGCACAGTCACCAAGAAAACCATTAGTAACACACTTCGCCGTAATGGATTGCAATTGCAGTGCATGGTATAAGGCTATCCCTGCCCTATTTTGCACTTACAGCTTCAGAAAAGAAAGCAGGTATGATGCTTTCTTTTTTCATGATGCAGCTGAGACAATGGAAATAGATATGCAATTTTTACAAAGGTGTTATGAACACATTTTGCTGCATTCTGGCTTATGTATCCTTTTCTTTCTTGTATAAAAAATAAGTAATTTACTTAATTTAAAGTTTAGTGTCCAGAAATATCAAGGTAAGGTTCTTTAACAATCTATCTAACGCAGCACCTAGTCCCATTCTTCGGTTAATGGTGCTGATATTTTGCCTTCTTAATTTATTTTATTGTACAGGATATTCTATTGGCATTTGATTTATTGGCTTATATAGATAACCCTGGATATCTGTATATGCCTGAAATGACACTGCCAAGCTGGTGAAATATTTTTCTGTTGCAGATTAACTCTGATATCCATGACTGTGGATAAACTGGTAAGAGAATAATGGGAGCATTTTTGTACTGCAGTTTGTTTTGAGGTTTTGAAATTGAGGTATAAACTATTATTACAAGTTTAGGGTTTCCTTCTTTTACATTATGAAATGTAGTTTGATTGGTAAAGGAACAGTGAGTCATGATTAATATATCACTTGACATTCTTTAACAGTTATTGTTATATTCTCTTCCAGTTTAAATTTCCCCCTTCTCATAATTTCCCCCCTTCTTAGTTTCAACACAATTTGTATAATTTCAGTTTAGCTATTTATTACTGTTCTTATAAATACAATTATATTGAAAGTCCGGATTTACAGACCACCCAACATGTTACTGCTGAATACAAGGATCAAATGGAGGTGTTTAGTAAACTTGAGCCAGTGGGTTACCCCTTTATCATCTATATGATGGTACAGCGCAATCGACCTGCTCTCTTGTTGCACACCCCCACATAGTAAGATTTACTCTCTCACTTCAGGAACAACAAGCAATAAAACTTAAACAGGAGTCCTTTAACCTTTTCTGCATCTGCAAGGTTTCTTTTCTGTGGGGAAAAAAGGAGGAGGCTTGTAAAGACTATTGTGGGCAAAATTAAATTACTATTAAATATTCCTACCCTCTATCAATCATCCCCTTAGCAGTGGAACAGCTAAATAAGCTAAGGTTTTCGCAAAATTTATATAATGAAAAAAATTTGTCACAATGACATAGGGGATGAATGGAAAACCGCATTTAGCACATCTGGTCATTAAGAATATTTGGTCATTCTCTATTGGCTACCCTCAGCATTCCTTAATGTTTGATTTGATTGATGCGGACATGTTGGAGAAATTTTTAATTGCCTATATTGATGATATTTTATTTTACTTCCCACATAGGAAACAATATACACTACATTTTAGACTGGTGCTGAGGAGGCTTTTTGATGAACAGCTCAATGTTATCAGTAGAAGAGAAATGTGAGTTTGGGGTATCCACCTTCATCTTTCTGGGGTATACTATAGGACTGAATGATGTGGCATTGAACCCCGAGAAGGTGATTGCTGTAAAAAAATAAAAAAAGGCTGTTGCCCAGGAGCATTAAGAAACTGTAGATATTCCTGGGGTTTGCTAATATTTACAGAAGATTTATTAGGTCAGTCAGTGTAATTGCCAGCCCACTCACCACCCTGCTAAAAAGGACCTTGAAAAATGGTCTGGAACACGGCAACCAAACACTTGTATTAACATCTAAAAATGTTTACTACTGCACCAATTCTATTACATCCCGATCTGACTAAGCCATTCAGCATGAAAGTGGATGCATTGGAGACAGATATGGGAGTGGTCAGAACATCAAAGTGGACGTCCTATCCCATTAGGATAGGATGGAGTTTCCCAAGCCCACTCCTGATACTGTTCTCTCAGCAACCTGATTTGTTAAATTATTTGATTGGGATATAGATAAGAAAACAGCCCCGAAAATGCCTGGTATGTTCCAATGCCTGTGAGGAACAAACAACACTTGAGCTAAGTAAGAAATATTGGTGGCCAAGAATGCAAACAGATGTTTAGTGCTTTGTGTCGTCATGACTTGCGCTCAGTCCAAGGTCCCTTGGGCTTTGAATTACATATTCCGTTTAACAGTCCCACAAAGACCCTGGTCACACCAATTAATTTTATCAGTGATATAGCAGAATCTAGAGGTAAGACTGTAATTATGGTCATAGTAGATTGATTTTCAAAGTTGTCTGCTTTTGAAACTCATATTTAACCATTGTTTCAGATACTGTGGATTGCCTCAAGTATATGGTACAGTTTCATAAGAATACTAGGTGTCTTAGTCAGTTAAAATCAGCATACCAACCAGAGAGCAACGTACAGGTGGAAAGAGTAAACCAAGAGACTAGTAGGTTTCTCCGCCTGTACTGTTGTCAAAATCAAACTGACAGGGATTGTTTCCTCCAATGGGCAGAATATGCTCAAAAATTCATGAAGTGACACAAAAATGACACAATTTTCGTGCATCCCACTAGATCGAGTTCTTGGGCCTTTACTGTGCTGACTTTACAGTTAGTCACTGTATCATAAAAACAATGTTAATGTTTTGTTTTTATGCTGGTAATAAACTGTTATACAGCTTAACAATTTACAGCTCAGTTACACAAAATGAAATACTATGTTGGAGACATTAAACTGTGTTTGAAAAAAACATTTCTTTTCAATTTTGATTTAGAATAAAACATTTTGGTTTCAAATCTAGAGATAAGTTAAAAAATTTTGTCCTTAATTATTCTGTTAAAACAAAACGTACAGTTCAGGACCTTGGTGTAAAGCTTAATGCTCATCATTCCATTCACATATATGCAATATTAAAACGTTTATTTGATTTAAATATCTGTCCTAGATTAATTAGACTGTTTAGAATGCTACAGCTTGAGTTATAACTAAGAAAAGATAATATAACCATAGTTCACACTGATGACTTTTAAACCCCTGAATGATAAATATGGGTGTCCCAGAGGATAGTACAAATGAAAACTCTATAACTTTCTTATTTATTAATTGTTTTTAAATGCAATCCTGTGGGTAGCTTTGTTCATTAAATCTACCAATTATAATTTTTATTACATTTTTATTTACATGCTTTACCATAAATATTATATTTTAAATCGATTTATGTAAAGCACTATTTTAAGTCATTTTTGCCTTAAAATGAAAAGTACCTTATAAATAAGATTATTATAATAATTTGTCAGATGTTTAAATTTTTTGTACTTTTTATGTAAAGCACTGATAATTTAGACTTAAAATAAAAATGATCATAAAATTACAATTATTAATACAGTAATTGGTCAGTGGGAGTATAATATCACAAGGCAAGAGTTTTCATGTTTTTTTACAAGATTAAAGTATGGAATATATGGAATAAGTATGTCTAATTAGTGCACTGAGAAAGGTATGGTTACTGGCTATGCAGCACAAATTATGTAGTCTGTGACACAGACACTTGTAAACAATGTCCACAGTAGTAACAATAATCAAATAGCATCAGTTTAATGTGAAGTCATTTTTTGCAACTAAGAACAATGCCATAACAATAAGAATTATGCTTTGATATAAACTGCAGACAGCATTGCACAATTAGTGTATTGTTATAACAGTGACATAAAAGGGTGATTCCAGGTGGTTGCTCGAGTGTTACCATCTAGTTGCTGTTGTATCTGTAGTGGGACCTAGAGTTTTGCTAGGTATGTGCTGTGATGTTCCAGGTGGTTGCTAGGGTGCTGCTATGTGTTTGTTTTATGAGGTGTTAGACCTCCGTGCAGCTGGCCAGCTGTCTATATACAGCCCATGTGGTCAGAAATGGAATATAAATATTATTATTTGTTTGTGCTGCGTTTGTGCTGGTTTGTGCCGTAGGAATCATCGTTTGTGCTGGCACCGTTTTAGAGAAATTAAGCATTATATTTTATTACCTGTGACGTCACTCAGCCCCCCATCAGAGCCCAAATTGCACCAAAACCCTTTAATTCGTTTGTGCTGGTTTGTGCTGCTAAAAGAAACATTTGTGTTGTTTTCATTCTCAAGTTTTAAAGCCATAAATATTACATCCGTGACGTCACCATTAACGTCCAAATTGCACCAAAACCCTTTAATTCGTTTGTGCTACGTTTGTGCTGGTTTGTGCTGCTAAAATAAACATTGTGCTGTTTTAATTCTCAAGTTGTAGGCTAAATTATTATTTTTTTATATAAAGTTAGAACACTTAGCCCCTAAAAATGTTCAAATTGCACCAAAACCATCTCATTCGTTTGTGCTACGTTTGTGCTGGTTTGTGCTGCTAAAAGAAACATTTGTGCTGTTTAAATTCTCAAGTTATAGGCTAAATTATTATTATTATTTTTTTATATATAAATTGAGGACATTTAGCCCATTGAAATGTTCAAATTGCATCAAAACCCTCTCATTTGTTTGACATCATTTTGTTTGACGTCATCTCATCTGGGTGACGTTATTGGATGTAGATTCCACTTTGCACAGATATGTCAAAACTACAGAAATATACACTACAAAAGTATAGGTATAGGTATTCATTCTTCTTTAGTCGCATCAATAATTTTAATGTCAAAAGTCCTTTGACAAATAAACCAATTCTCCTTATGTGACTTCTTAACGGTGGGAATCTTTATTTTAAGCCATGTTTCCATGTGGACCAAAGTCTGAGATGCAGGGTGGGGACCTGCTGACTGTAAGCAGTCATTTTCAGACAGCACAACTTAAACCCCTAAAATTTCTTTTCCAGGTAAAAACGTGACTAAAATAACAGTAAGATGACCTATTTTCAATATTTTGTACTTTATTGTCACTTTATAAAGAGAAAAGTGTCTAGTAGACTCAACATCAGTAATAAATTGGCTCGGCTCACTAAAAAGAGCCGGCTCTTTTGGCTCCCAAGTGGCTCCTTAGATTTTTTTGTTGCTTAAATTAATTTATTACCAAATTACATGTAAAATGAATTACTAATGTAAAAAAACATTGTATCAAATGTTTATTATTTAAATGGCTTTATTTATATATCCAACATGGAACAGCGCAACAACAATAAATTATAAAAAACAAAGACCCATCTCAATTAGACAAAAAGGTCTGATTGTGTATATTATTTGTAAATTTGCATCTAGAGTGGGGCGGCATGGTGGCTAAGTGGGTAGCACTGTCGCCTCACAGCAAGAAGGTTCAATCCCCAGGTGAAGAGGTCTGGGTCCTTTCTGTGTGGAGTTTGCATGTTCTTCCCGTGTCTGCGTGGGTTTCCTCCAGGTGCTCCGGTTCCCTCCCACAGTCCAAAGACATGCAAGTGAGGTGAATTGGAGATACTAAATTGTCCAAGACTGTGTTCAATATAACCTTGTGAATTGATGAACCTTGTGTAATGAGTAACTACCGTTCCTGTCATGAATGTAACCAAAGTGTAAAACATGATGTTAAAATCCTAATAAACAAAACAAAATAAACAAGCATCTAGAGTGAAACAACACAACATCAACGAAGCATCACTCAACAAAATATAAATGAAAATGTGCAAAACAAAAAGAAAAATCAGCATCCAGGTATTTGTAAGTATTTAGTGAAGATTAGCATTCAGAAAAACCAAGGAGCTCATCTTTGATGGGTTGATCCTGTTTCTCCTTTCTGTAACGATCTGCCCTGTTAAAAAAGATTCTCTCTGAGGGGACAGATACACAGTCTATGTGCCATCACATGTATAAGATGTGGGTAGACTGAACACTTGGTCTCCCACCAGCTCAGTGGGTCTGCACTTCTCTGTAAAAGGGACCTCTTGTGTACAAACTTTACTATGTTTCCTCTCATGTGTATGTTTCCTTCCGCTGTGTAAAGCGCTGAGGTCTCTCTCTCTCTCTCTCTCTCTCTCTCTCTCCCTCCTGTTCGTGTGCACGCTGTCTCTCTGTGTGTGTAACCCCTCCGCCCCTGCTCAGTGTAAACACACAAACGCATCGGCTCCCAATGAGGAGCCGGATCCCGTCGTTCACTTTAAAGAGCCAGCTCTTAGAGCCGGATCGTTCGCAACCGACCCATCACTAGAATACAAGTATTTTATGAAGAATGCAATGCATGTTTAATTTGACATGCAGTTTACTGGTGATCAGCAAATGGTTCGCTAAACTGTGGGAAATTTATCAGGTTTTCATGGTTGGGGCAATGGATTCCCATCTGTGTATCACTGTAATGACACTGTAAAGAAGTAACCCCAAAGCATCCTCGGCTCATTAACATTGTTTGCAAGAATCTACTGCAGCATCCACTTACAAAACACAAAAATATATAACCCTCACTATATAATGTCATATTAGTCATTAAGGTCATACTTGTTTATCCATCTCCCTGTGCAACTTTGTCAGTTCTGTTAGGTCTTCACACATCTGCATACTTTACACATTTATACTTTCCATCATGCTGCCCTGCATATTTATTGTATTAAGATGCACTGTCTTGTCTAATTACACTGCACTCATTCATTTTGTTTGTACTTTCCCTTTCACTAGATAGCATGCTGCACCAAAACCTTGGCAGAATGTCATTCTGCTCCACTATACACCACATTACCACGTTATTATAAAGACCTACCTTTCAATTACGCTCACTGGCCAGTAAAAGTTTTATTAAAAAAAACACATATGAGAAAGACCATTGTCCTAGCAACAGATAATGGAGATAATGCAGATAATGCAACTCGGTAACCCAGAAACTACCCACCTACCAAGCCTGAGTACATTAAGAAAAGCCAAAGAGAGAGGGGATAGGGAGGTAGAACACAAACACCCTATTCTTTCCCCCTCATCTAATAAAGTACAGTGTGCCTCATAGGGGCAGTATTCATGACATCGGCCTTGACAATTTTTTTATGCCATTATTGGACCCCCTCTCAACTACTAGTCTACAAAATACTAGTAAATACTAGACTCAAGTGTAAGTTTTGATGCTAAAGGCTCACTAGACAAAGAGAAACATCAGGACATATATTTCCATATCAAGGAGTTCTGTCCTCACATGGAGATACTTCTATTCACATCCCAGTGGTGCAAATGCTGTCTGAGCGGCATGACATTAACGCCATATCAAACTGGGTTCTTGAATGGATTATAGGAGGAGCATCTGTACCAAAAGAAGTTGTTTCTGATTTCTCTCTTGCATTACTGGGTGGTCTTGTTAAGGCCTTTACTCCTTACTCTGGTTTGAAGACCTATATAAATAAAATAAAAAAAATAAAAAAATAAAAAGACATCAGAGCTATAACACAAACCATGGAAGTTTGCTTTGACTAAACTTTTTTAAGCTTTGTTACATTTTGATTATTCACACTACCCCCTCCTGTCTGTAGGTAGAATATACTTGTTGACGGCCCACAAGCATTTAAAACCTTTGAAATAACATTAATATTTGGAATTCACAAATAAATTTAGCTGTGTAACATGTGTATGGATAATGTTATGGATAACATTTTAACATTTAAAAGGTTAAAGGTTTTTAAAGGTAATTTGATTATAATAAATTTCACTCTGTGATGCAATTTTAACATTGTTAGGGGCTAAGTGTCCTCACTTAATAAAAAAAATATAGAGAGAATTTAGCCTATAACTTGAGAACTAAAACAGCACAGATATTTCTTTTAGCAGCACAAACCAGCACAAACGAATTAAAGGGTTTTGGTGCAATTTGGGCTCTGATGGGGGGCTGAGTGACGTCACAGGTAATACAATATAATGCTTAATTTCTCTAAAACGGCACAAACCAGCACAAACGCAGCACAAACAAATAATAATATTTATACTCCATTCCACTGAGGTAGTTGTTAGGATGTAACAATGAGAGTTCAAAAACAAGCATTCTTGCTGTTGCTGTTTCTAAAATGATTCAAAACCTAAATGATGTCATGTTAATTGCATTTCATTTTAAAAAAACTTTATTTTTCATTAAACAAATATATTGATAGCAGTTAGTCTTCTATAAGCATTGTAATGGATTAATTAATTAAATGAGATAAAATAACTATAATTGTCCCTAATTTTAGCAAAAAACCTGGCCTGGAGGTAATTGTGGAACAGACCACAAACTTCTAATGCACAACTTAAATAATATGACTGAGAGAGCATACCACCTGTCTTCAAGGAAAACATCAGGACCTGATTTTAGATGTTAGACATCTGGAGGTCATCTAAGTCAGAATCAGAGAAAAAACTGGGAAGAATGAAAGGAGGAAGAAATTAAATTGAATGACCAATGATATAATGTAGATTGCAAAATCAAGAAGGATAAAGATCTTTCAAGAGCACATAGCGTAAGAGCACAAGATAGGTGGGATCAGAAATAATATTCAGTTTCGAGTTGGTATGCTAAGGAATGTCAGTGGACAGGTCATACCTGACCAAATGATGATCAAACAATGATGGAAGGAATTTAAAGAAGATTTCTACAAACAAGACTTTAGTCGCCAAGACACTTTTCTTAATTTCAACTAAACAAAAGAACCTTCATGCTCAATGATAGACACTTCAAAAAAAGAAATTCACACAAATTGAAAACACTTATGAATTATGATTATGAAGATGAGTCAGTAAAAGTGGCTACCAAATTATGCCAAAAAATAAGAAAAAATGCTTAACAGAGGGCGCAGAGCTGGTGCTAAGCTAAAGGCTAAGCGGCCTGCAGCAGACACAAATTGGCCTGCTGGATGGGGAAATGTTCGGACCAAGGGGTCTTCAAAACACTGTCAAAAGACCCTGGTTAGAAGGCAAGAAGCACAGGCGTAAAGAAGGGATCCGCTAGGACTGCACACATGTCTAAGGGCACATGAGCAGCAATATACACTTCTTGAATGCAATCAGGATCCACAGCAGTGGAAGACACATTGACTATACTAAATCGGGAGAAAAAGGGAGAAAATGTATAAATAAATAATTAAAGTGCTTCTTTCCCAAAAGAGGACTAAATGGCAAAACACAAAAGACATCACTAGGGAGTCACTTGCCGTTGGTTTGTTGAACCAATTTAGAAAAATATCTGTTGGATACAAAATATGTTTCAAGAAGGTGGAAATAAACAGCTAGTATGTACAAAAAGATCTCTTAGGATTAATAGGAAAGTAATCAATAAACAGTGTATGCCAGGGCACCGGTTCTGTCAGAAGGAATGAGCAAAAATTCCAGCAACTTGTTGTGAGATGTTTAGTGAAAGCTGTCTGAAACATTTAACTGAAATTAAACAATTTAAACACAAATACTAATCACATTGTGTAAACTTCTGAGCCACTAGTAATTTGATGAAAGAAACAAATGAAGAATTGCCTTTAGGATTACTTTGACATTATGCTTTCTTAAAATATAGTAGTGATACAAACTAAGAGAGGGAATGTGCTTTAGGATTAAATGTCAGGAATTGTGAAAAACTGAGGTTCATTCAAAGGTGCATTCAAACTTATAACTTCACTGTGTGTGAGCTGGTCACTAACTGTGGTCTCCTGTGCTGGATATTTTAAAAATTCCATATCTATTTTCATGCTCAAAAGTACTTCCAACAAGTTGGTTCTCCTGCCCTTTCTCTCTAACAAAAAACCCTTCTGTTCAATGTTCTGTTTTCCCACCTCTTTGCTCCACACCTCAGTGGTACATTCCCATTTTGCCCATCCTCCTCCTGCAACCACACTGACTAGTCCTATTGTAATGCTTTTCCCCCCTCAATTTTAAATCTGGGTCTATGCTTTTATGTTAGTTGTAAGGTTAAATAAAGTAAAAAATAGAATTAGTGGATGGCACAGGGTAGATGCCACTGTCTTGAATAAGAAAATACTCATGCATTTAACTATAATAAGATGAAGAAAAATCACCCATGAAATAGCAGCATGTGGTTATTTAGTTTAGGTTATTTAGTGTCATTAACTTGGGAAAATGCTAAATTACTGGTGGGGTTAGGGTGAAAATGAATACCCATTGTTGTAAGCCAAAATGAAAAGTCCAACAAAGAATTAAAGAGTAAAACTAAGTAGCTAGATCTTTATAAAAGTTGAAAAAATCATGTATTACTGACAGGTTTTTTAAACTAAGAGTAAATAAGACCTGCTAATCTAACGAAGTATAACTCTATACAGTTTGGCATGTGTCTAAATGCACTCTGGAAGGAATACATTTACAATCTGGGTAAATTTTAGTAATAAAATCTCTCTTTTTCCCGAATTTGCCATTTTACTAAAAGCAACCGAACATTCTGTATTTCAGTGTATTCATAGTTTTATTACATGTCGGTGAATTATGAATAAAACGTTTAACCGTAAATCTTTATATCTGGACCACTGAACTAAATTAGTTTATTTGATCACTTTACTTACACTGGTAATGTGCACTAACTGACTTATTTATCTGTCAGCCTAAGGTACCTCCTTCCTTTTCATGTGACCCTTGGTCTCCTAACTTTCTACATGTCTCTATGCAAATAGAAATGTTTTTTCCTCGCTTTGTCAATAGACCTCATTCATTGCCTGGCTTCTTAAGCATGCCCTATTTCTCCTCCCGCCATCCTGTTTAATTCACTGATATAATATCTCCTGTGTCTAGGTTTCCATCACTTCTTTTATAACACTTCCAGCTTGTTTTACTTTTTTTTTCCCTCTGAATTCTGGACAAGTTATTGCACTAGCAATTCTTAATTGATTATATATATATAAATATATATATATATATATATATATATATATATATATATATATATATACAGTGTATCACAAAAGTGAGTACACCCCTCACATTTCTGAAAATATTTTATTATATCTTTTCATGGGACAACACTGAAATAAAACTTGGATATAAGTTAGAGTAGTCAGTGTACAACTTGTATAGCAGTGTAGATTTAGTCTTCTGAAAATAACTCAACACACAGCCATTAATGTCTAAATGGCTGGCAACATAAGTGAGTACACCCCTTAGTGAACATGTCCAAATTGTGCCCAAAGTGTCAATATTTTGTGTGACCACCATTATTATCCAGCACTGCCTTAACCCTCCTGGGCATGGAATTCACCAGAGCTGCACAGGTTGCTACTGGAATCCTCTTCCACTCCTCCATGATGACATCACGGAGCTGGTGGATGTTAGACACCTTGAACTCCTCCACCTTCCACTTGAGGATGCGCCACAGGTGCTCAATTGGGTTTAGTCCATCACCTTTACCTTCAGCTTCCTCAGCAAGGCAGTTGTCATCTTGGAGGTTGTGTTTGGGGTCGTTATCCTGTTGGAAAACTGCCATGAGGCCCAGTTTTCGAAGGGAGGGGATCATGCTCTGTTTCAGAATGTCACAGCACATGTTGGAATTCATGTTTCCCTCAATGAACTGCAGCTCCCCAGTGCCAGCAACACTCATGCAGCCCAAGACCATGATGCTACCACCACCATGCTTGACTGTAGGCAAGATACAGTTGTCTTGGTACTTCTCACCAGGGCGCCGCCACACATGCTGGACACCATCTGAGCCAAACAAGTTTATCTTGGTCTCGTCAGACCACAGGGCATTCCAGTAATCCATGTTCTTGGACTGCTTGTCTTCAGCAAACTGTTTGCGGGCTTTCTTGTGCGTCAGCTTCCTTCTGGGATGACGACCATGCAGACCGAGTTAATGCAGTGTGCGGCGTATGGTCTGAGCACTGACAGGCTGACCTCCCACGTCTTCAACCTCTGCAGCAATGCTGGCAGCACTCATGTGTCTATTTTTTAAAGCCAACCTCTGGATATGACGCCGAACACGTGGACTCGACTTCTTTGGTCGACCCTGGCGAAGCCTGTTCCGAGTGGAACCTGTCCTGGAAAACCGCTGTATGACCTTGGCCACCATGCTGTAGCTCAGTTTCAGGGTGTTAGCAATCTTCTTATAGCCCAGGCCATCTTTGTGGAGAGCAACAATTCTATTTCTCACATCCTCAGAGAGTTCTTTGCCATGAGGTGCCATGTTGAATATCCAGTGGCCAGTATGAGAGAATTGTACCCAAAACACCAAATTTAACAGCCCTGCTCCCCATTTACACCTGGGACCTTGACACATGACACCAGGGAGGGACAACGACACATTTGGGCACAATTTGGACATGTTCACTGTGGGGTGTACTCACTTATGTTGCCAGCCATTTAGACATTAATGGCTGTGTGTTGAGTTATTTTCAGAAGACAGTAAATCTACACTGCTATACAAGCTGTACACTGACTACTCTAAGTTATATCCAAGTTTCATGTCTATAGTGTTGTCCCATGAAAAGATATAATGAAATATTTGCAGAAATGTGAGGGGTGTACTCACTTTTGTGATACACTGTATATGTGAGTCAAAAGTCACAGTCTTTTATTTCAGAAACTAAAGGGAAAATGACATATCTGAATACCCCAGCAAGTAATGGGTGAAGGGGCCTATCTTTTAGGCTATGTCCGGAACATGGCCGCCATCTTGAAAGCCACCATATTCAAAAGTTATCGACACAGAAAGTTCAAAACTTTTGTTGTTCGTTACAGGTAACTGAAGATGGAATTGACAAAAGAAGAGAGGATTGAGGTGATGCTGATGTCCAGGGAACACAGCTGCCATATCATAGCCGCAGACTTCAGCATTCACACAGGGCATTCTGTTCAGTGACGAGGCCAATTTTTATGTCAGTAGTGAGGTCAACCACCAGAACGTGAGGTACTGGAGTGATGAAAACCCTCACTGGACGGCAGACACCAAAGTCATAAGTGATGTGAAGGTTATGGTGTGGTGTGGAATATGGGGCACCCGTGTAATCGGACCCATTTTCAACCAGACCCTAAATGCTCAGCGCTACCTGACAATGCTACAGGAAATGGTGTTCCCATCCATTCTGACTAAAGATGGCAGTTTCCCATGTTATTTCCAGCAGGATGGGGCTCCACCACACTACGGGACAGGTGTTCGTCAGTGGCTGGATATTCAATTCCCTGGTCGTTGGATTGGCCGTCGTGGTCCTGTGGATTGGCTGCCCACTTGCTATACAAGTTGTACACTGACTACTCTAAGTTACATCCAAGTTTTATTTCTATAGTGTTGTCCCATGAAAAGATATAATAAAATATTTGCAGAAATGTGAGGGGTGTACTCACTTTTGTGATACACTGTATATACAGTGCCTTGCAAAAGTATTCAGCCCCCTTGAACTTTTCAACCTTTTGCCACATTTCAGGCTTCAAACATAACGATATGAAATTGTAATTTTTTCTGAAGAATCAACAACAAGTGGGACACAATCGTGAAGTGGAACGAAATTTAGTGGATATTTTAAACTTTTTTTAGAAATAAAAAACTGAAAAGTGGGGCGTGCAATATTATTCAGCCCCCTTGCGTTAATACTTTGTAGCGCCACCTTTTGCTGCGATTACAGCTGCAAGTCGCTTGGGGTATGTCTCTATCAGTTTTGCACATCGAGAGACTGAAATTTTTGCCCATTCTTCCTTGCAAAACAGCTCGAGCTCAGTGAGGTTGGATGCAGAGCGTTTGTGAACAGCAGTTTTCAGCTCTTTCCACAGATTCTCGATGGGATTCAGGTCTGGACTTTGACTTGGCCATTCTAACACCTGGATACGTTTATTTGTGAACCATTCCATTGTAGATTTTGCTTTATGTTTTGGATCATTGTCTTGTTGGAAGATAAATCTCCGTCCCAGTCTCAGGTCTTTTGCAGACTGCAACAGGTTTTCTTCCAGAATGGTCCTGTATTTGGCTCCATCCATCTTCCCATCAATTTTAACCATCTTCCCTGTCCCTGCTGAAGAAAAGCAGGCCCAAACCATGATGCTGCCACCACCATGTTTGACAGTGGGGATGGTGTGTTCAGGGTGATGAGCTGTGTTGCTTTTACGCCAAACATAACGTTTTGCATTGTGGCCAAAAAGTTCGATTTTGGTTTCATCTGACCAGAGCACCTTCTTCCACATGTTTGGTGTGTCTCCCAGGTGACTTTTTATAGATATCTTTGAGAAATGGCTTTCTTCTTGCCACTCTTCCATAAAGGCCAGATTTGTGCAGTGTACGACTGATTGTGTCCTATGGACAGAGTCTCCCACCTCAGCTGTAGATCTCTGCAGTTCATTCAGAGTGATCATGGGCCTCTTGGCTGCATCTCTGATCAGTCTTCTCCTTGTTTGAGCTGAAAGTTTAGAGGGACGGCCGGGTCTTGGTAGATTTGCAGTGGTCTGATACTCCTTCCATTTCAATATGATCGCTTGCACAGTGCTCCTTGAGATGTTTAAAGCTTGGGAAATCTTTTTGTATCCAAATCCGGCTTTAAACTTCTCCACAACAGTATCTCGGACCTGCCTGGTGTGTTCCTTGGTCTTCATGATGCTCTCTGCGCTTTAAACAGAACTCTGAGACTGTCACAGAGCAGGTGCATTCATACGGAGACTTGATTACACACAGGTGGATTCTATTTATCACCATCAGTCATTTAGGTCAACATTGGATCATTCAGAGATCCTCACTGAACTTCTGGAGTGAGTTTGCTGCACTAAAAGTAAAGGGGCTGAATAATATTGCACGCCCCACTTTTTAGTTTTTTATTTCTAAAAAAAGTTTAAAATATCCAATAAATTTCGTTCTACTTCACGATTGTGTCCCACTTGTTGTTGATTCTTCACAAACAATTACAATTTCATATCGTTATGTTTGAAGCCTGAAATGTGGCAAAAGGTTGAAAAGTTCAAGGGGGCTGAATACTTTTGCAAGGCACTGTACGTATATATGATGATGGGGTTATTGACATGAAATTTTCACCGGATGTCGGTAACAACCCAAATATTTCACATATACAAAGAAATCATAACAAATAAATCCATAAATTAAGTTATGTTTAATAAAGTGGAATGACACAGGGAAAAAGTATTGAACACATGAAGAAAAGGAGGTGCAAAAAGGGATGGAAAGCCAAAACACCAGCTGAAATCTGTCCTTATTTAGAAAGCAATCCTGCCCCTATCAGTGCAAATTAATATTAGCTGGTTTAGTCCTAATTGTTGGCCTATAGAAACCGGAGCACCCAAAGGAAACCCACACAGGCACGGGGAGAACATGCAAACTCCACACAGAAAGAACCCGGACCACCCCATGATGTTGGGGATGAACCCAGGACCTTCTTGCTGTGAGGCGACAGTGCTACCCACTTAGCCACCGTGCCGCCCTTAGAGCAGGGGAACAGTTTACAAATCCAAACTATCTTTTTAGACCCTGGCCCTCGTTTTTTGTTTTTTTATCTTGACTGGCTCAGTAGCAACGCGATTAGCTTGTAGCTCACTGCCTTCTATTCTTGAACTTTCTCCCATTTGCTATTGAGGATTGCACACCTTTTCAGTTGTTTCTGTAGCCACTGTCTCAGTCTGTCATTTTTCCTGGCAGTTGACCTATTCATTTTTCAGCTCCGATATATATATATATATATATATATATATATATATATATATATATATATATATATATATATATATATATATACTGTATATATATATATACAGTGGGGCCAAAAAGTATTTAGTCAGCCACTGATTGTGCAAGTTCTCCTACTTAGAAAGATGAGAGAGGTCTGTATTTTCATCATAGGTACACTTCAACTATGAGAGACAAAATGAGGAAAAAAAATCCAGGAAATCACATTGTAGGATTTTTAAAGAATTTATTTGTAAATTATGGTGGAAAATAAGTATTTGGTCAATAACAAAAGTTCAACTCAGTACTTTGTAACATAGCCTTTGTTGGCAATAACAGAGGTGAAACGTTTCCTGTAAGTCTTCACCAGGTTTGCACACACTGTAGCTGGTATTTTGGCCCGCTCCTCCATGCAGATCTCCTCTAGAGCAGTGATGTTTTGGGGCAACACGGACTTTCAACTCCCTCCACAAATTTTCTATGGGGTTGAGGTCTGGAGACTGGCTAGGCCACTCCAGGACCTT
The DNA here is from genome assembly GCF_030014385.1 of Trichomycterus rosablanca. Lineage (NCBI taxonomy): Eukaryota > Metazoa > Chordata > Actinopteri > Siluriformes > Trichomycteridae > Trichomycterus > Trichomycterus rosablanca. The sequence goes on from NC_085989.1 coordinate 12,959,807, forward strand.
GAAATGCTTTTTACAGAGCCACTCCTTCGTTGCCCGAGCGGTGTGTTTGGGATCATTGTCATGCTGGAAGACCCAGCCATGTTCCATCTTCAATGCTCTCACTGATGGAAGAAGGTTTTGGCTTAAAATCTCACGATACATGGCCCCGTTCATTCTTCCCTTAACACGGATCAGTCGTCCTGTCCCCTTTGCAGAAAAACTGCCCCAAAGCATGATGTTTTCACCCCCATGCTTCACAGTAGGTATGGTGCAACTCAGCATTCTGCTTCCTCCAAACACGACGAATTGAGTTTTTACCAAAAAGTTCCATTTTGGTTTCATCTGACCACATGATATTCTCCCAATCCTCTTCTGGATCATCCATATGCTCTCTGGCAAACTTCAGACGGGCCTGGACATGTACTGGCTTAAGCAAGGGGACACGCCTGGCACTGCAGGATTTGAGTCCCTCTCGGCGTAGTGTGTTACTGATGGTAGCCTTTTTACTTTGGTCCCAGCTCTCTGCAGGTCATTCATCAGGACCCTCCGTGTAGTTCTGGCATTTTTGCTCACCATTCTCATTATCATTTTGACCCCACGGGATGAGCCCCAGATCGAGGGAGATTATCAATGGTCTTGTATGTCTTCCATTTTCTTACAATTGCTCCCACAGTTGATTTATTCACACCAACCTGCTTGCCTATTGTAAATTCACCCTTCCCAGCCTGGTGAAGGTCTACAATTTTCTTTGGTCTTGGCCATGGTTGAGTTTGGAGTCTGACTGTTTGAGGCTGTGGACAGGTGTCTTTTATACAGATAACAAGGTCAAACAGGTGCCATTAATACAGGTAACAAGTGGAGGACAGAAGAGCTTCTTAAAGAAGAAGTTACAGGTCTGTGAGAGCCAGAAATCTTTCATAATGTCTCTTACTCTGTATTTTTATTTGGTTCTTACTTTTTTAATATAATGTTGTGTTATGTATGCTTATTCGATGTACAGCACTTTGGTCAACGTAAATTGTTTTAAGAGTGCTTTATAAATAAAATTTACTTACTTACTTACTTACTTGTTTGTTATTGACCAAATACTTATTTTCCACCATAATTTACAAATAAATTTTTTAAAAATCCTACAATGTGATTTCCTGGATTTTTTTTCTCATTTTGTCTCTCATAGTTGAAGTGTACCTATGATGAAAATTACAGACCTCTCTCATCTTTCTAAGTAGGAGAACTTGCACAATCAGTGGCTGACTAAATACTTTTTGGCCCCACTGTATATATATACAGTATATATACAGTATATATATACAGTATATATATATATATATATATATTTGAACAGCAGCAACTAGGCTCAACAGATCTGAGCTGCAGCACTGTAATAAAGCCCGCACTAGGGGGCGTTCATGATGTGCCTGTTAAAAACAATCCTTTTTATGTGAGCCTGTCAAAAATATATTTATTTTAATTATTCATTTATTTTTGGGAGACCCATTTTTTTTGGCTCACGACCCATCCAAGGGTCGCGTCCCAGAGTTTTAAAAACCCTGATCTAAACAATAGGGCTTGTTGTTAAGTTATAGCCCACTCCTTAGATCACTTACATAATATTAACATAAAGCTGTAATAGAACAACCTACAGGTTCCACGCATGGTCTGGGACTGCAGGCACCTTCATTGCTAAACACCTGGCCCACCAACATGACATCTCAGTTAAAGCCTGCATACAAAAGTTAAAGCCTGCGTAAATCTCCCCATTAAAAAACGCCTCGTGCGAGTAAAAAGATGTGGCCGGTACCACACACATCTTGCAAGTATGATGATTGCGATTCTTGTCAATCAGAAGTGAAAATCTGCAGCAGTAGAGGCAAATTACAGTCAGGTAATTGGATATGACTAGATTGGGAGAAAATGGAGGGAAAATGTATAAAAAGAAAATGCAAAAAAAACAAAGATTCCACTTCACTGGAACAAAGGGGCCTAGGCCAATCCCTGAAAAACAAGCATCATTAATTTCTCCAGCAAAAAGTGCATTCTCCTGGAATTCACTAAACCCAGACTTGTCCATCAGACTGCCACATAGATGATTCACCACTCCACAGAACATGTTACCACTGCTTCAGAGTCCTGTGGTGTCCAGTTTACACCACTCCATCTAAGACTTGGCATTGAGATTGGTGATGTAATGCTTGTATGCAGCTGCTCAGCCATGGAAACCCATGCTATAAAGTGCCCAGCACAGTTTTTGTGCTGATGTTAATGCTAGATGAGGTTCAGAACTCTGCATTTATTGAGTCTGCAGAGCATTGGTGACTTTTATGTATTATGCACCACCTTTTTAACTTTACGTGGTCTGCCACTTAAATAATACCACTTACAATTAAATAATACCACTCACAATAGAGGAATGTCTAGGAAAGAAGACTTTTTATTTATTGACCTGTTGCAAAAAATATCAAGGATAGAAGACTTTTTATAAATTGACTTGTTGCAATGGTAACATCCTTCTACAGTACCATACTCAAATTCTGTGATCCTAAAAAACAAACCATAATTTCACAATTGTTTGTAAAGACAGACTGCATGGCTAGATGCCCGATTTTATACACCTGTTCCAATCGGACTGAATAAAACACCTGAATTCAATAATTAAGAGGTGTGTCTTAATACTTTTGTTCCTATAGTGTAGATGACATCTTGGTGTATTTCTGCAACCTGGGGAATCTCAGTGTTGCAGGACTATTTTGATAGCACTGATTGGATCTGTTTGCAAAGGGGGCAAATTTGGAGAAATATGCCTCATCAGTCATGGTGTTTCTCAACCAGAAGCCATTGGTAAACAAAAATATCCGGGCTCCGAGGAATCTGGAGAGGGAATCTGGAGAGATCTCAGTCAGTATAGGGCAAAGCTGGAAACTACTGTTGAATGTCTATTATTAATGTCCACAGCTCTCAGAAATCATTGCATGAGAAACCATCATGCTACTGTGATAAAGATAGACGTATGGGCCTTCAGAACACCATTGTAATTCTGCTGTACATGAATTCTATGCAGAAATGCCCAAAATGTGAGTGTGTGTTTTTGCTGGCCACAAACATGAATACCTTGGACAGAACACCAGTCAGGACTCCGTTGCAGGGCTTTGCAAGTATCCTCACAGGTAGTGTGGAAAAAAGCTGCACACATAAATGGTTCCCCTTATAGTACACTGGCCCAAAGCACAAAAATAAAAATCTATTTAGTTTTTATAGTAATTCGTCAATTACTTTATGATAATTTGTCATTTTTGTTTGATTTTTTTTTTTTTTTCAATTAGGACAATATAGCAAGCTTTTGTAAGACATGTTTGTTTTTTGGGTGTTTTCAAGGACCCATGTCCAAAATGAATGGTTCTGTGACAAACATTCAAACCCCTACCACCTTCCCAGCAACAAGCACACGCATTTATAAATACACACACAATCAATTTCTCTAAGCTATTTTGGTATGTGGCTGCAAACTGGGGTGTATTTGTATGGTTTGCAGCCCTGCCCAGTAAAATACAGACTATTCAAGGAACTCTTTAATATAGCTTGCCCGCTTCATGATAATTACATAGTCCAAATTTTTAAATATCTTGGCTAGCCACAGGCACTTTCTGTGTCTCAGTGGTATAATCTTGTATGTGATGTGATATTCACTGTGTGTACTCCACATGGTAAACAATTCTCTACATTTACTAAAATATGTGTCATAAATGTTTATCTGAAACCAGATTTACACACTTTAACCGGAATTCCAGAAACACATCTTAAATATGTGCTTTATGTAGATGCTTAAAAGTTAATTAGGTCTTATAACATGATGTTAAAATCCTAATAAAACAAACAATAATTAGTCCATATTCATTAAATTTGTTTATAAGTTAATTTTGAGTGCTTATAATAATGTATGAACATCATTTGCAGGCTTCAACCTCAGGTGGGTAGAAAGATTAATGCTGGAACCACCTCAAATGTGATATGAACTCATTAACTCATATTTACACCGTATTAAAACATGAAGTCATGATTATTATAAATGTAATAGAAATAGATATATACTTGTTAGAAGCCTACATACTACTATAGCCTACTGTCTACCCTCCTTCCCTCTCTCTCTCCCTCTCTCCCCACTCTCACACTCACACACCTTGCTTCATGTACAAGAAAGTAAAACGTGTGTCAGAGAAGAGTTATTCCAAGTCTTGCTCTGCGCTTTCCACTTTTGGAGCTCCAGTTCTCGACTCAATGGGACTTTAGCTGCAATTTATGTTTAAAAACAAAATTTGTTTTCACTTTTACAGTAATTTTTTAAGGTATTAAGAAAAAGCTATTTCAGAGATATTTTCAAATGTTTTTCTGTCAGAATGTAATTCTAATCTTTAAATTTTACACTCTATTGTTTTGCAGGTTTACTAAGCCATTAAACATAGGAATCATGAATATTCCTATTGGACCGAGGAAAAGACGAAGACTGTGGCGCATGGAACAGACATCCATTGTATTGGCAATAGTTACACTTTCTCTGTGCTTGCTTCCACAGGCACAAGCAGGTAAAATGCACTGAGGTATTATATGATATGCTAAATGTTTTTTAAATTACTTACAATGAAGCAAGATAATGTTTGAATATACAAATATGTATTTGGATATTTAAACTAGCCTTGATATTTAAACTTGCTTTAGTGCAACAAGTAAGCCTTTGAAGGCATCGTTGCACACGGAGAATGCAGTATTGGGGCAAAGGTTGGAATGGCGAGTCCTATATTAGACCAAAATAGTGAAGCATTTAACATCAGAATGTTATGAAGTTATTTTTCACAAATGTGAATATGGTTTGCAATTCATCAGCTGTTTTTTTTTATACTGGAGTGAGTTAGTATGTGTGTCTAGTATGCAGGTCAGACTATTATTAATAGTACTTAATTGTGAATAGTTTACTGTGTGTATAACTGCAGAGTAAAATTTAAGTATCTGTGTCGTACAGTGCTATGTCTTTTTGCATAGTACATAATTTAAGTACATTTATTCAAAGCGACTTACAGTTGTGACTGAATTAGATTTCGAGCTGTTGAGGATTAAGGGCCACACTCAAGGACCCTACAATGACTACAATAAATGAGTAATAGAGTAGAATAAAATTGTATTCGTATATTGTATACTAGTTAATCAGTAATTAACCTCCTACCAAGAGAGCCAATCATTTAAATATACAATTTATATGAAGAATTATATCTTTACTCAGTGAAGAATTACCTTACCCAGTTTGAGAATTTTAGGTTATATAATTATAAAATAATGACCAGCATGAATATCATTGGAATTGTATTAAATGTTAGGTAGAACTTATTTGTAGTGTGGACAAGAGCAGTGAACTGTAGTCTGCTGAACACAAGAAAAAAGCCATTGCTTGACATAAGCAAGAACACTGTCAGGAGAAAGGTTCAAGAAGTAGCAGGTGCTTGTAGACTCTAGTGGACCAGCAGGAGCTCATGGATCTATAGGTGGTCACAGTAGGAGCATGTGGCCCTAGAGGGGGAGAAAGGTTTCTTGTCATATTGATTGAATAGTAGGGAATGAACAGATAGACAAACATATTTTTATCAATGAAGAATGATGTATGCTTTACATGCACAAGAATGTCATAATTTTGTACCTCAGTATCCAGAACAAGTGAGTCTTAGGTCTAGATTTTACCAGAGAGACAGAGTGCAGTTTTATGCAATATGCTTTAAAACATTATTAATGGATAAAAGCTTAATACATGCTTGTTAATGTATTCAGTAAGGCTCTGTTGCATTATTTGAAATTCTAAAATTGAAAATACTAATAGAGTAAACAAACAGTTATTTAGGTTTCTTTAGAATTATTGGCAGGGGAGGTTCTGCAGGGTCCAATGGCAAACTGTACCACTGTCTATAATTTGTCATATAAAAAGATGCATGGAGGGGTTCACAATAGTGGTTCCACACAGTGTTTTCTGCTGCATTTTTAGGTATTATGTTTTCCTTTGATCTCACAAAAATTGCCAATAGGTGGACATAAAAAAGAAAATCTTTATTTCCTTTGGGTGTGAATAACTGTAAATAAGTTAGATTTACTAATATGTTTCAATTAATCTACATTATTTTGTACACTCATTTTATTATTTAAGTGGTTCTCACTAAAAAATGATGCAGTTGGATATTAGGTGAAAGCATTACTGAATGGGACAAGAACAGTCAGCAGGCTGGTAAATACACATCACATTTATATATGTAAAACTATATAAGTATAAAAGTATGTCTAGCTTCTGATTTCTTTTCTCTTGCATGTCACACTCAGTTGTTTCAGAAACAAAACTTAACATGAGAGAACATTAGCAAACACAAAATAGAATTGAAGAAAATTTCAGTGAATTAAAAGAAAACTGTAATGCCATTGTGTCAGTATTTTGTCTACTTTGTAACTCAGTGTCACCATAACCATTTTCTTCTTGACAATTGGTTTATTTAGACTAGACTAATCCAGGCTTAATAATTGCCAGACCATTTAATCTAAACACCACATAACTATAATATTTTCAGCAATCAAAGATTAAATGGTTATTTTTACATTTTCTCATTTTTCTTCCTAATCTATGTACAATTTCACAATTTTAACTTCCTCTGCCGCTGCAGACCCACATCCTGACCGACAAGAGCTTCAGACTATTATGCACCCCTTAGGTACCTGTGCAAACGCACACTGTTTCTTTTCACCTGCCAGAGGCAGGGTCTCAAACAAAGCAGTATCACATATGTAGTCACACACTACCATGCGTAAATCAAACATTCCTAATGCATATGCCTTAACAAGCCAGCAGAGGTCACAACTGCCATGGCAATGAGGCAGCTCTTCGACCCTACCCTTTTTCAGGTTCCCAGCCAGTCAGTAGAACAGCTGAGATTCAAACTTAAGAGCTTGTGAACTCAGCAGTGATGGCCTAGTGAATTAGACCACCTGCGCCACCTGAGCACCTTTAAGGTTTAACGGTACAAGCAGCTACATGCTGCAGTCAAATATAATTAGGCTCCATTACTCCAGCATACTACAAGAGTCATAATCTTTAAACAAGAAACAATGGTGAATCTTCCTTGAAAGCAGCTGGCCTAAAAAAACATTCCACAAAGCTGCTTAGCAAAGTATCCAGGAACTCACAAAAAAAACAAAAAAAACAAGACAAACATCAACGGGAGAATTGTGTGAAAACCACTGCTAATCAAGAAGGGGAAAGGCTTGTCTTCATCTTTGTCAAAATACACCTTGATCTCCCCTAAGCCTTTTAGGATAATCTTCTGTTATATGATAAGTTGAACGTGAACCTTTCTGAAAGACATAGGTCCTGTTACATAATTTAAGCTCACATCCTATAAAGCTGATATAGTAAATCAGGATGCAAATGTTGTCAGTTTCTTTTAATTCATAATAAACTGTCATTAGTCAATGATTAATTGTTAACATTTTAATGGTCCATCAACATATAAACCACATCATATAGTTTTAAATAGAAAACTCTTTATGCTTTAATGATTGAAAAAAAAAGTAAAACATAATGGATGTGTCAGTAGTCTAGAACAATAAGATGAACATACACTGTGAGCAGAACTAGTTTAGCATTCAGGATGTGCATTTTAAACATTAAATGGACATACAGCTGGCATAGTAAATGCACTTCATTTCATGGGGTCTGGCCAGTGATAGCTCAGTGGTTAAGGTACTGGACTAGTAAACAGAAGGTTGCCGGTTCAAGCCCCACCACCACCAAGTTGCTACTGTTGGGTCCCTGAGCAAGGCCCTTAACCCTCAATTGCTCATCGTGTTCTGCTCATTGTGTAAGTTGCTTTGGATAAAAGCGTCTGCTAAATGCTGAAAATGTAAATGGGTATGATGCAAAATATCCAAATTATTTTTGTAGATAAATTAAACTTACACACAAATCTACATGTGCAGAGTTTAACATTTAGCCAAACTCCATACTGGTGCAAAACAGTTTTAGGTGATGAATGTAATGCATATTGTGTACTTTGTGTACTATTGTGTGTACTATTGTGTACTGATATTGTTTAAATCAATGATGGAACTCTCATGAGTTCCATCATTGATTTAAATAATATCAGTACAATAGCAACTCGTTCACTGCAAGCACTGTTATGTGGGAGCTCTGTACCTCTAAGTTTAAGTCAACTGTCAGAAATGACTCCTTTGTTAAACAATGACTTCTTAGTTAATCACTGACATCCTTAGTAGTAAATTAAAACTGAAGGTAGTATTCTTAATTTAAGGCACCAATAAAATGCATTTATTAATAATAATTATTATTACTTAAAAATCATTATTTATTATTGTTGTTGTTGTTTTGTTAATAATAATTATTATTATTAATTCAACAAATTACTCTGCATTTTTGGTGCCATGAAGTGAGGAACTACATTTACAGTGTATCACAAAAGTGAGTACACCCCTCACATTTCTGCAAATATTTCATTATATCTTTTCATGGGACAACACTATAGACATGAAACTTGGATATAACTTAGAGTAGTCAGTGTACAGCTTGTATAGCAGTGTAGATTTACTGTCTTCTGAAAATAACTCAACACACAGCCATTAATGTCTAAATAGCTGGCAACATAAGTGAGTACACCCCACAGTGAACATGTCCAAATTGTGCCCAAATGTGTCGTTGTCCCTCCCTGGTGTCATGTGTCAAGGTCCCAGGTGTAAATGGGGAGCAGGGCTGTTAAATTTGGTGTTTTGGGTACAATTCTCTCATACTGGCCACTGGATATTCAACATGGCACCTCATGGCAAAGAACTCTCTGAGGATGTGAGAAATAGAATTGTTGCTCTCCACAAAGATGGCCTGGGCCATAAGAAGATTGCTAACACCCTGAAACTGAGCTACAGCATGGTGGCCAAGGTCACACAGCGGTTTTCCAGGACAGGTTCCACTCGGAACAGGCTTCGCCAGGGTCGACCAAAGAAGTTGAGTCCACGTGTTCGGCGTCATATCCAGAGGTTGGCTTTAAAAAATAGACACATGAGTGCTGCCAGCATTGCTGCAGAGGTTAAAGACGTGGGAGGTCAGCCTGTCAGTGCTCAGACCATACGCCGCACAGTGCATCAACTCGGTCTGCATGGTCGTCATCCCAGAAGGAAGCTGACGCACAAGAAAGCCCGCAAACAGTTTGCTGAAGACAAGCAGTCCAAGAACATGGATTACTGGAATGCCCTGTGGTTTGACGAGACCAAGATAAACTTGTTTGGCTCAGATGGTGTCCAGCATGTGTGGCGGCGCCCTGGTGAGAATTACCAAGACAACTGTATCTTGCCTACAGTCAAGCATGGTGGTGGTAGCATCATGGTCTTGGGCTGCATGAGTGTTGCTGGCACTGGGGAGCTGCAGTTCATTGAGGGAAACATGAATTCCAACATGTACTGTGACATTCTGAAACAGAGCATGATCCCCTCCCTTCGAAAACTGGGCCTCATGGCAGTTTTCCAACAGGATAACGACCCAAAACACAACCTCCAAGATGACAACTGCCTTGCTGAGGAAGCTGAAGGTAAAGGTGATGGACTAAACCCAATTGAGCACCTGTAGCGCATCCTCAAGTGGAAGGTGGAAGAATTCAAGGTGTCTAACATCCACCAGCTCCGTGATGTCATCATGGAGGAGTGGAAGAGGATTCCAGTAGCAACCTGTGCAGCTCTGGTGAATTCCATGCCCAGGAGGGTTAAGGCAGTGCTGGATAATAATGGTGGTCACACAAAATATTGACACTTTGGGCACAATTTGGACATGTTCACTGTGGGGTGTACTCACTTATGTTGCCAGCTATTTAGACATTAATGGCTGTGTGTTGAGTTATTTTCAGAAGACAGTAAATCTACACTGCTATACAAGTTGTACACTGACTACTCTAAGTTATATCCAAGTTTTATTTCTATAGTGTTGTCCCATGAAAAGATATAATAAAATATTTGCAGAAACGTGAGGGGTGTACTCACTTTTGTAATACACTGTATATTAACTAACCTAAAGAAAAATACTACATTTATATTGGTACCCCAAGAAATTTTACATCCATGTTGCGCCCCTCTGTGAATTACTTAATGGCACACAATGCATGAGGAATACTACATAAGTGGTGCTCTGTGTGAGTAATGACATGCTTGTTATGACCAAAAGTATGTGGGCTGTCTAGTTGTTATTTTGTTAAAAGTGTTTTACACCAGTTTTGCACCAGGTGTATACTGAATAATCAGTTAGCCTCAGGTGGTTGATAAGGTTCACAATCAGAGCCACCTTAGGTTAAAAACAGCAGGTTTGGTTAAAATAAGACATTTGGAAATTAGGAAAACTGACTTGTTGCAGTGAAAGCATCCTATTACAGTACCCCTGTAATTCAGTGAGCTCTTTAGAACAACCCATTTTTTCACAAATGACTGTAAAGACAGACTGGCTATGTGCTTAACATATAGCAATGGGACTACATGAAACACCAGAATTCAATGATTAATTCAATGATCAATACTTTTGTCCATATAGCGTATGTACAATTGTGTCATCTGCATATTAGATTGGATTAGATTAGATTAGATTCAACTTTATTGTCATTACACATGTACAAGTACAAGGCAACGAAATGCAGTTCTAGAAGAAACAAGAAATAATGACCACATTGGGAAAGAAGGAGATAAGCTCCATTCAGCACACAAGCACATAAACATGACAAACATAACATAGTCACACAACAAGCCACGGGTAGGGATGTTGGGATTGGAAAAGTAACCAAACTACGACAAGCAGCCATCTTGCGGTTCGCAGCCGATCGGCGCGCGCTAAGACCTGTCTCGCCGTATTGGTGGGGTTAAGCTTAGTTTGGAAGGCGTCGGGTGATGGGTTGGGAAAATGTCAGTTCTTTCATTCCTGCAAAAAGTCTGTACAAAGTTCGCGATAAGATGGCGACACAGCAGTTGCTGCCCAGAATGAAAACAGTCAACATAGAACAGGGGAGGGAGGGTGAGATGACCCTTAGCGCAGATCTTCCGGAGGAATTTCCTTATCAGCGAGGCCATGCTGATAGCAGGGAAAGCCAAGAGCAGAAATGACCTGTTTTTGTAATCCGAACACGGTTAAAAATTTCCTTAACACATGCTCTGCGATTGATTCGGTCTCTGATTCAAATCCCTTTGCAAAGCCGCTAGTTTCACCAACATAAATTCCATATTGCGATTCATAGTCACAGTCTGAGTTCCGACGGCTTTGCCCATCATATCAATCAAATTGGGCAGTTTCTGGGGACCCTTGACAACTGACCCAACTCTTTTAATTTCCCGATACAGCAGAGTAAAGCCTAATCCAATCAGCAAAAACCCCACAATCACAGTTCCGAATAGGTAAACATCTTCTATGTCCTCTAACGAAAGAGGTGCCAGGCACACGACTCTCCACTTCGCCCACGAGTCCATCGCGTATCCTGCCATCTGCGTTCCGCCGGGGCATGTGGGTTCCCCGGAACCCGAACTCCTCGTTGAGAAGATGGTGTCAATAGCATTCAGAGACCATTTAACCAAATTCATAATTTGTTCTTCGAAGAGCAGTGCTAAGAGAATCTCTGAAGAGTAGAGTAGACGAGACAATATATACAGAAGAAGCCAAGCAGGAGAGATAAGGGAGCAGGGAACAGTGCGTCCGCCTTCCACGAGAGCTTAGAGAGACATGGCATACATAAATGAAAATGTATGCCATGTCTGTGTAAAAAATGGTAGCATGTAACTTGTAAATAATGAGATGCTAACACTGACCCATGTGGAACTTCATAGCATTTATTATTTTCATGGACAAAATTATAATGGTCAACCCAATATGATTAAAGTCAAGAGAGAGCCAGTACACACACTTGTAACCTTTAATTACTTAAGGTTTTAAGGGTTCCTATACTTGACTGAAGATTATGTCCGGACATTGGCTAGGCCATGTTTGGGGTTAAAAAGACTTTCTTCTCTCCAGATTTAGTTTTGTGTTCTTGGGATCATACATACATTTCCTTTTCCAAATATAATAAGCTGTTGTCTTGTCTGACCAGAGTGTTAAGAGTGTTATTGCCTTAAGTTTTACAGCTAATTTAGCCAAATATACCTGAGCCATTCATCCATCCATCCAAAATTATCCATAACTGCCTGTTATAATTTAAAAGCATTTGCGTGCTTTAAACCTGCCTTTGGGTTTGTACACCAGACAATGCTAGCTTAATATTAGTCAAATCCTCACTAGAGGCAATTACACAGTATTATTTGTATGACATTATAATATTGACATTAAAAATAAAATAGAATATTTACTTACTATGGTACATGTAAAATAAAATTCACAATAAGGGAAGTGATGTAAAATAAAAGAGCGAAAGCAAGTAATAGAAAGTGCAGTGAAAAGTATTCTTGATTTATTTTTATTATTGCACTTTTGTTACACTTAATATTTTGCATTTAAACAAAATTTAATGTAAGACAAAGGCTTTGTGATTTCACACAAAATACAGTTTTTAATTAATCATTTCATCAAATAAAGGAAAAGGGTTATTTAACAGCAGTTAGCCCTGTGTGAAAAATAAATGGCCCCTCTAGTTAATTAATCAATCAGTTATCACAAAAATAATTGGTAATTGTGTTTAATTTGATTAGAAAATAAAACACTAGACATTTGCAATTATAAAGTGCATTAAGTTTAAATGGTTTAGTAAATGGTTCTCTAATGCAGCGGTCCCCAACCTTTTTTACACCACAGACCGGTTTCATATAAGATATAATTTCACGGTGCCGGGAGGATTTAAAATAGAATAACTATAGAATGGCAAATCAGTGTAAATCCTTAGCTTTTTTCACTGCAACAAGACGCTGCTCCCACCTAGTGGTGATAAGACACTAACACCCGAAGACTTTTGGAAATTTAATTGCTTTTTGTAGCAATCTATAATTATGTATTTCTGTGCAGCCCAGTAATTAATGACCAACGGACCGGTATTGCATCAAATTAAGGTTTACTTTAAATTTGCAAAATGCAACATGTAGGTATGCCAAATTTTATTAACATTTGTAGGAACATTAAATATGCTAGCCCCAAAACACTGCTACTGGGATTATTTTGCCACAAACATACATTATATTGGGAGAGTCATGTTAGTTAATTCTAGGGGGAAACTGGGCAAAAGGGCATGTCTCTGTGGGTTCACAAGTGGAAGTCCTGGACTAAAAATTTAAAGTGATTATTATTTGTGTAGATTTTTATGTAATTTTTTCTTATGACTTTTGAACAAATTCACCAAATAACATCCCAGTAAGAGGAAACAGTGTATTCCATATTCCTCATCATTTAATTTCACTAAGTGCTTCATCCTGGTCAGTCACAGTAGGTTGGTTCACACACAAAATCTTTTTTGACTCAATCACATGGTACTAAAATATTTCAAAATGCACCTTATTTAATCATTTGTGTACCCTCACAGTAGCCTGACAGTTTCTCATGCAGTGCTGTTAGACTCTTTCTGTGTGGAGTTTGCATGGTGTCCACGTGGGTTTCCTCCCACAGTCCAAGGACATGCAAGTGAGGTGAATTGGAGATACTAAATTGTCCAAGACTGTGTTCGATATAATCCTGTGAACTGATGAATCTTGTGTAATGAGTAACTACCATTCCTGTCATGAATGTCAATTCGGAAAGCTTCGGTTTTTACTTTGAAGTCAAACATTGTTATAAAGCACTACACCTTCATACAAAGGATAAACAATAAAACCAATTTTGACACATTGAGGTTTAGATTTGCATTTAGCAAAAATATTACACAAACTTTAAAACTGTTATAATTTAATACTTTTTTTTATTCCACTGGGGTTTGTTTTAAAAGTGCTATAGGTAAGTTTGTAAGAACAATAAAAATAATTGTTTAACACTTCAAATGAGTTACAGTAATAATTTAGTTCTACTTAATTTTGGCAAACGCAGTCACAATCAGAAAAAATAAATAAATAAATAAATAGAAAATCTCAGTAAACAGAAAATGAATCATCTATTTTTTTTTTGCCAAGTTTTCATGTGCACTATTATTGACCCCCAGTTTCAGGAATTGGTGGAACATCTTTTTGCCTTGAAAAACTCAAATATTTGATTTTGATTATTTTTAACTGATTATTTTGAATCCCACTGAAGATTTTCTATGAGAACCGTTGCCTTAAGCATTGAGTTACCACTGCCCATTTATAAGTATTATTTAGGCCATAAGTCTTGCCTTTCTTCTGCCAAACAAACCACTGTATCATATGATCAAACAGTTCCAATTTTGATTTGTCAATTCATAGATCTGTGTCTATCCAAATTACTAATGGCATCTTCCATTCAACTATTACTGTGCCTCTTGGTCAAGTGTGGCATGAGATGTGGAGTCTGGACATGAAGTCCTTGGTTCTCAAGTGATCTTTTTTATATGGTTACCACTGACACACTTGTCACAGCCTTCATCAGGTCACCCAGTCAGTTGTTTGCTGTAACACAGGTTTTTCTTTGTTGTCTGAATGAGATTGCTGAGGGCTCTGGATGAGATTTTAGGGTTTTTCTCATGGCCAGGAAGTTGTGCTGCTGCCCCATAAGTTTAGAACTTCTGAACAATACTCCCAAAGGTGTCTGTAAAATGTTTTGGAAATCGTCTTTTGGTGCAATGAAATGATCTATCTCTCTCTCTTTTGTATCGTTAAACATGTTTCAGAGAAAGCCTACATAGTTTGGGATAACAGGGGGTGATGTATCATTTGAACAGTTGATTCTTAGAAATCACTGATTAAACTGAGTTAAATAATGATATTTTGTGTCTTTTGGAAGTCCTGTAGATTACAAGGATGACATAAAAACACTTGGCTGCAATTTTTTATTGTTCTTCTAATGTTTATTATTCTATTTAAGCTTACAATTGTTCAACAGCCGACACTATCCAAAATCAGAAATGTAGTCATTTTGCCTAAATCGTCTTTTTTTTAATTTTTATATCAAATCCATTCAAATGAGCTTTTTATATTTTTATATTATCTCAGTTCCAATATCTTTATATGTTTTGTAAAATATCCAAAACAATGACTGCAAATTAGTCCTGCTAACTGGACCTACTGCACTGTTTCCTAGGAGTTGTTGGACTCTGGTATTTATTTATTTTTTTATTAAAATATATTTTAAAATCTTTTTCACAGGTACAGTTGATGTTTTGAAAGTGCTTCAAATTCCCTCCCTCCCAGAAGGCGTGCAGCAGGTTCCCGGCTTTTGTACCTCCCATCGTGCTGGCATTTCTGATCATGCATATAGCATCAGCAAGATGGCTCAGATCTCTGCCCCAACCAAGCAACTTTTTTCAGGTACCTGATACCAGCTTATTATAATTAAGTCAGTGTTTTAGAAATTGTGGCTGTGTCCCTGTAATGAATGTGTTTGATAACCTGTAAATTATATTTGCTGTTTGTGTTATGTAAAAGACATTGCAACTTACATATATCTGCTTACTTTATAACACAAAAATACTAACAAAGAAGTTTTTTTATTTAGTGTATTTCTTAGTAGTGTAAACTTATTTTTGACATTTTCACTATCCCACTGGGGTCTGTTTTCCATATGCCCCACAACAGAGAGGATATTTTGCAAATGATATAAGTACAGTTGTGGTCAACATTATTGGAACCCCAATGAATATTGAGTACACTATGTAAAATATTTCCTGAAATAAAATGATTAGTGAAACTGCTTGGATATATAAATCTTTTTGATACAGAAAAGCACAAATGTGTACAAAATTAAAAACAGTGCAAGGCACACAATTAGAGGCACAACAAAGGACAAAATCTATTGAGTGAATAATTAGAGATTAGACTTACTTTCCACACTTGGTCAGTGCTTACATGACTTCAATTTTCCTTTAAATGTTGGCTCCTTGTTTACTATGGCAAATACAATAGAGCTGTCGGTGCAAACCAAAAATTATATTATAAGGTGCACAAGCAGTCTGAAGGGTACATAACTACAGACATGTGAAAAAGTTAGGACACCCCATGAAAACCTTTGTCTTTTTGAACATATTTAAACATATGAACATTTGAGCTTCATTTGAACAGTACTGAGAGATGGAGCTTTTATAACTAAACAAAAAAAAATTTAAAAATACTTTTAAACACAAGTTGTAAAATGTAATAAACAAAAATGGAAATTTATTGTGAGAAAAAAGTTAGGACACCCCCACATGTATTATTACTTAAAATGTCTAAAATTAGAATCAGGTGCACCACATTAGCTACAATGACTAGACCATCATTAGAGGACATTGGAGTTTTATTTAAACCTCAGACATTAGTTTGGTTTGCTCTTGATTATTGAAGTGAGTGTTATCACTATGGTGAGATCTAAAGAGCTCTCTGAGGCCTTCAGAAAGAAGGTTATAGATGCATATGAGTCTGGGAAGGGATTTAAAAAGATCTCAAAACAATCAGAAATCAGCCATACCACAGTCCGGAAAATAATTTACAAGTGGAGAACATTTAAAACAACTGCCAACATGGTCAGGTCAGGCCGTCCTAGCAAGTTCAGCCCAGGAGCAGACCACAAGATGTGTAAAGAAGTCTCCAATAATCCTACAATGGCGTCAAGGGACCTACAGGTACCTCTTGCCACAGTTCATGTCAAGGTACATGCATCTACCATCAGAAAGAGACTGCACAAGTTTGATTTTCATGGGAGGTGTGCAAGGCCTGGAATGTATTACAGGAACAATGAAATCAGTGTGTTATTGATGAATTAGAGCATTTTACAATAAAACTTGCTCCCATGTGTAAGAAAACTAGGTTCAAGTTAAACAAAATGGGTTCTACAGCAGGATCATGACACAAATCAAACATCCAAAAGTATACATGAATGGTTAAGAAGGAAAAAAACGACTATTTTAAACTGGCCAGCAATGAGTCCTGATTTCAATCAAATTGAAAATCTTTAAAAACATTCAGAAGCTTGGGGGAATTGCAGTATAATAATATAATATAGAGTGGAGAAATATGAGATAGCTACAGAAACATTTGGAGGTTTTAGAGAGGTGCCCTTAATTCTTTTTTTTAAATGACTACATTAATGTCGACAGGTAATTTTGTTGAATGTATTTGGCAATGCTATTAAAATATTTTAATTATACAGAGTTAATACATATTCACTCACTTCTGTAAATAAAGTTTTTTACACTAAAAAAAAAATCAGGGGTGACAACAAAAAACAATACCTGAAACACTTCATCACTTGGTATCCTCTATTCCAAAATGTCTTTTAAGTGTTGTGAAAAGGAATGGTAACATTACAAAGGGATAAATGCTTTACTGTCCCAATGTTTTTGGAATGTGTTGCTGGCCTAAAATGCAGAAATTGATGTATATTAACAAACTGACTGAAGCTGACCACACAAAAAAATAGCTGACCACAAACAAATTTGGGGTTGTATTACAGTGTAAGACAAGGAAGACATAATAAAAGATCAAGTGATTTATTGCAACAAAAAGGTTATGCATAAAAATAATTGCCCTCCTTATTATATAATGGTGCCAACTTATGCAGCACAACTCAAACACTTCTTCGTCTTTCACATAGTTGTTAAGGAATTTTAGCCTCCTTTAATTTGCAAAATTGCAAAAAAACAGCAACATTAGAGGGCTTTGACTAGGCCAATTTAGGGCTTAATTTAGTTTTCCTTAAGACATTGAATGGGTGGATTTGCTTTTGTGCTGTTGGCCGTTGTTTTGTTGAATAACCCAATTGTCATAATTGGCTCATGCATTATTTTCTCATGCAGAATTTTCTGTTAAAAAAAAAAAAACAGAATTCATGGTTCTGTCAATTATGACAAGTTATAGAGGCCCTGAAGAGGCATTACTTTATCACAACCATGTTTGACTGTTGATGTGATGTTCTTACTGTAAAATGCTGTATTAGCTTTATGCCAGATGCAGCAGCAGTGTCTTTCAATGATTAGTCTGATTAGTCACATGACATCATTTCCTTCCTTATGTAAAATCATTTTACCCAGCTCACATTGAACAAAGTTTAAATATTTAATGTAGTAGTTTTGGTGTAATTAAAATGGAAATTTATTGAAATAGAAATAGCTGACTCTGCATGAAATAATAAGGCAGAGCTTTTTACAGAAAATGCTTGAATATTTTAAATCAATAAACAAGAAAATGTAAATACTAAAACTAAATGTCCTAGTAAAATCTTGTATCTATTAATTGATTTTTTTTTTAATAAAAAACTCAGTTCATTACAATTTATCCCCCCTGCCACTGTATGGCCAGCAGTCATTTCAATCAATTTTGCACATGACATGCACATTTTTATTTTAAAAAATCCTCCTGGTTAGTTTTGATACACAATATTTTCTTGTTCCTAAACTCATTTTAAAATTATTAAAAGCTTGGTGATTAGGATGCCTCTATATGCCTCAACTTTAGACCTATTTTAACCCTCCTTGTATAAGTATTGTACAATCAACACACAGATACAGCAAATTTAAAACACTGCTGCCAAAATATTTATCAGGACAAGTAGACAAGGTCACATCTCTCTACTGCTTAGGCACTACTTGTATATAAATCACAAAATTGATTGGGATTTTGACTTAATCTGAAGGTTGCTGGTTTAAGCCTGTCATCTGCCAAGTTGCCACTGTTGAGCCATTTAGCAGGGCCCTAAACCCTCAATTGCTTAGACTGTATTCATTACAATTGTAAGTTTCTTTAAATAAAAGCATGTGCTATATTATTTAAATGTAGTGCTTTTGTAGGCATGTCAGATTCAAGAAGAGATTACAAGCAATTGCAGTTATTTATAGATGTATCATTTAATGTTGTTTCTTCTTAATAATTATATTTGTTGTATTAAATTACCTTTTTTACAAGGTTCCTTCCCAGAGGATTTCTCCATCATGACAACAGTGAAGGCCAAAGCTGGTCTTCAGGCCTTTCTGTTGTCCATCTACAGTGAACAAGGAGTGCAGCAGCTTGGAGTGGAGTTGGGTCACTCACCTGTTTTCTTGTATGAGGACCAGAGCCGCATGCCTGCCCCTGGAGAATACCCATTGTTCAAAGGTGTCAACCTGGCTGATGGCAAGTCAGTAATCAAACCAAACCAAGTCCTATCATAGTTAAAATATGTTTTTCATTTTTGTTATCATATACATTGATCCCAGCTGTGTATTTTGCATGCTTTATTGTGTTGTGGCAGGTAAGGGATAGCTCAGTGATTAAAATACTGGGCTAGTAATCAGAAAGTCATTGGTTCAAGCCATATTACCACCAGATTCCCCTTGAGCAAGGCCCTTAACCCTCTCTTGCTTGGACTGTATTTAGTCACAATTAGTAACTTTGGATAAAAGCATCCACTAATTGCTGCAAATTTGATTTGAAATAGATAACATTGCAGTTTTTACCCATCAATATATACCTAATGTTTTTTTTTTTATTAATCAATATTTTTTCGCAAAGCCTGGCTGCAAGTCTTTTTTGGATACATCTCTACAAGCTTTGCACACCAGGATTTAGACAGTTTTCCATTCCTCATAGCAGATTATCGCAAGCCTTGTCAAATTAAGCCAAGCCAAATTTATTTGTTTATTGCTTTTTACAGTGTCTCAAAGCAACTTCACAGATTCCAATACCAAAATTACAGATGAGCAAACCTAGGGAGGAACCAGACTTAACATTAACCCATAATCCTTGGGTGGCCTAAAGCAAGGGGGTCTAAAAGCTTTTTTTCTTTAAACCCCCTTGTGTTAAAAAAAAAATTTCTGGGACCTCCTTGACACGGGTATATTATTCTTACGTGTTCAGCAAGTATGACAAAAGATGCTACAATCTGAATCAAAAATTCCATGAGAATCTTTTGTAGTCAATGTCCGTTGACCTATCTCCAAGACCTAACATAGTCTTTAGGCAGTTTAAAATAGATCTATATGACTTCACAAGAAATCTCCTATATGCCAACAGCCTATTGATTTTCTCATCTCCCTTCTAGCTTCACTGAGGCCCCCGTAATATGTGTCCATACTTCACAATGCAGGGTAAAATAATCCTCTAGGCCAGTCATACTGGTTGAGTAAATAATTTGGGTGAATTAGAATTTGATTATACAGATTAGTTATGTAAATATTAAAATAATTCATAACAAAAGTGAAAAGCATTGAAAATGTTAGTTTATCACCATTCAGTTCAGTCTAAAGGTATAAATATATACAAATATAAACCCATGACCTTGTAAACAGAAGGTTGCCACCGTTGGACCCCTGAGCAAGGCCCTTAACCCTAAATTGTTATATTGTATTCAGTAATAGCTGTAAGTCACTTTAGATAAATGCTGCAAATGTAATGTAAATATAGTATATACAGGGTGAGTTAAAAGTCGCAGGACACTCTTTTATTTCAGAAACGAAAGGGAAAATGACATATCTGAATACCCCAGCAAGTAATAGGTGAGGGGGCCTATTTTTTAGGCTATGTCCGGAACATGGCCGCTATCTTGAAAGCCGCCATATTGGATCAAGGGCAAGTTTTTCCAATCAGAAGGTGGTCATGTAGCATATTAAAGAAGACCAGAATTTTCTCAGAAATCAATTGCCGTAATCAGATTTGCAATATCTCTTGTGGTTCAAAAGTTATTAACACAGTGCAAATCTGTTCATTAGTCGGAGTCCGATTTAATGTCCCTGCCATCATGTAGTGAAAGACTTTCTCAGCCTACCTATTAAACAGGACAGAGACAGCAGTCTATCAAGACAGTCCTCTACAGTACAGTCCTCTGTCTGGTGATTGTGCTGTTCAGAGGGTGGTGTGTGTTATCCATGAAAGAAAAAAAGCTGTGTTGTCTGACCAGTCCAATTTGTCATTTAGCTGTAGCCCCAGGTAAGTTCTGACCACCTTGATGTCAACCCCCTCAATTGAGATTGGTCGTGGATGAGGCTTGTGCCTCCATAAGTCCACCACCATCTCTTTAGTCTTAAGGTGTTCAGCTGTAGATGATTGGACCTGCACTATTCCCAGTACACTGCACAATTGCAGTGTCGTCTGAGAACTTCTGCATGTGCTTGTACTTGAAGTCAGACGTGTATAGGGTGAACAAGACAGGGGAAAGTACAGTCCCCGTGGTGTGCCAGTGCTCCTGACTACCATATCCAATAAACAGTCCTTAAGCCTGACACACTGTGGTCTCTCTGTGAGGTTTTCCATGATCCAGGTCACCAGGAATGAGTCTAAGGTGATGGAGCAGCAGTCTCTCAAATGTCTTCATGATGTGCGATGTCAGGGCAACTGGTCTAAAGTTGTTTGGCATGCTGGGGGGTGCCTTTTATTTTCCACAGTGTGGGAACTTTTCCCAGTCGTAGGTTTAGGTTGAAAATGTATTAAAGTGGCTCAGCTCTTCTTGATCTCTATCTCAGAATGCCCCTTTTTCCTGTTAAGAAGCTCTTTGATGTTGCTGGTAATCTAGTGCTTGTTATTGAGAAAGTAGTGCACAGTTTGCTGGGAACAACAATGTCTATACAGAAATTCAGGTAGTCAGTGATGCAGTGCGTGACCTCGTCAATGTCCTCACCATATGTTTTAAGCAACACATTCCAATGTGTTGACTCAAAACAATCCCTAAGCACCTTTTCAGCTTGATTAAACCACTTCCTGAAGGATCATGTGGGTATTGATTTAGTTTGTATACATGATTTGTTTTGGCACTGGAGGAAGACTAGAGTATGATCACAACTTCAGCAGAGTGGTCCTAGAACCCTATGGCAAGCACTAAGAACAATCACGAATTATAAAAGCCCAATATTTGTTGAACACAGCTCAGCATTTAATACAAGTATCCCCTCCAAACTAACCATCAAGTAAAAGAATCTCGGGCTTCATCCATCCCTGTGTCACTAGATCTCTAACTTCCTGAAAGACAGACCACAAGCAGTGCAGGTAGGCAAAGATGTGTCACCCTCAGCACTGACGCCCCCAGGGCTGTGTCCTGAGCCCCCTGCTGTACTTACTGTACACCCATGACTGCATAGCCACTTCCAGCTCTACCACCATTGTCAAATGCTGACGACACTGTTGTGGTGGGCCTGATCTCTAATAAAGACGAGAGGGCCTATGTGGGAAGATTAAACATCTGGAGGACTGGTGCCTCGATAACAATCTCCTCCTTAATGTCAGCAAGACAAAGGAGCTAATAGTGGACTACAGCAGGAAGCAAGAGAGGAACCATCACATTTACCATTACAAATAATGTTGCCATTCCTTTTCACCACATTTAAAAGACGTTTTGGTACAGAGGACACCAATGGGACTACAAAAGAGAGAGCAGACAGTTTTAAGTACCTTAGAGTCCACATGTCAAAAGACCTGTCATGGTCTTGCCACACCACCACCCTGGCAAAGAAAGCCCGTCAGCGCCTATACCACCTTAGACCCTTAAGGAACTTCAAACTGCCCTCCAAGGTACTGCGCAAACTGGATTCTACAATTTGCTGCTTTAAGGCAAAGACAGAGAGGATGAGGAGGAGCTTGTTCCTGCAAACTTATGGATGTGTATATAGATTGAACTATCACTGGATTAGGAATACCTGGCAGGTGGCATATGATATCCTTTATAAAGTGCCCCAACAGTTGGTTACGGCACAATCGGCTCTCATATAAGGCGTTGACCTGCCCACTGCACAGCAGAAGGTAACATTTACCAGCTATATATATATATATATATGTGTATATATATATATATATATATATATATATATATATATATATATATATATATATATACAGTGTATCACAAAAGTGAGTACACCCCTCACATTTCTGCAAATATTTCAATATATCTTTTCATGGGACAACACTATAGACATGAAACTTGGATATAACTTAGAGTAGTCAGTGTACAACTTGTATAGCAGTTTAGATTTACTGTCTTCTGAAAATAACTCAACACACAGCCATTAATGTCTAAATGGCTGGCAACATAAGTGAGTACACCCCACAGTGAACATGTCCAAATTGTGCCCAAAGTGTCAATATTTTGTGTGACCACCATTATTATCCAGCACTGCCTTAACCCTCCTGGGCATGGAATTCACCAGAGCTGCACAGGTTGCTACTGGAATCCTCTTCCACTCCTCCATGATGACATCACGGAGCTGGTGGATGTTAGACACCTTGAACTCCTCCACCTTCCACTTGAGGATGTGCCACAGGTGCTCAATTGGGTTTAGTCCATCACCTTTACCTTCAGCTTCCTCAGCAAGGCAGTTGTCATCTTGGAGGTTGTGTTTGGGGTCGTTATCCTGTTGGAAAACTGCCATGAGGCCCAGTTTTCGAAGGGAGGGGATCATGCTCTGTTTCAGAATGTCACAGTACATGTTGGAATTCATGTTTCCCTCAATGAACCGCAGCTCCCCAGTGCCAGCAACACTCATGCAGCCCAAGACCATGATGCTACCACCACCATGCTTGACTGTAGGCAAGATACAGTTGTCTTGGTACTTCTCACCAGGGCGCCGCCACACATGCTGGACACCATCTGAGCCAAACAAGTTTATCTTGGTCTCGTCAGACCACAGGGCATTCCAGTAATCCATGTTCTTGGACTGCTTGTCTTCAGCAAACTGTTTGCTGGCTTTCTTGTGCGTCAGCTTCCTTCTGGGATGACGACCATGCAGACCGAGTTGATGCAGTGTGCGGTGTATGGTCTGAGCACTGACAGGCTGACCTCCCACGTCTTCAACCTCTGCAGCAATGCTGGCAGCACTGATGTGTCTATTTTTTAAAGCCAACCTCTGGATATGACGCCGAACACATGGACTCAACTTCTTTGGTCGACCCTGGCGAAGCCTGTTCCGAATGGAACCTGTCCTGGAAAACCGCTGTATGACCTTGGCCACCGTGCTGTAGCTCAGTTTCAGGGTGTTAGCAATCTTCTTATAGCCCAGGCCATCTTTGTGGAGAGCAACAATTCTATTTCTCACATCCTCAGAGAGTTCTTTGCCATGAGGTGCCATGTTGAATATCCAGTGGCCAGTATGAGAGAATTGTACCCAAAACACCAAATTTAACAGCCCTGCTCCCCATTTACACCTGGGACCTTGACACATGACCCCAGGGAGGGACAACGACACATTTTGGCACAATTTGGACATGTTCACTGTGGGGTGTACTCACTTACGTTGCCAGCCATTTAGACATTAATGGCTGTGTGTTGAGTTATTTTCAGAAGACAGTAAATCTACACTGCCATACAAGCTGTACACTGACTACTCTAAGTTATATACAAGTTTCATGTCTATAGTGTTGTCCCATGAAAATATATAATGAAATATTTGCAGAAATGTGAGGGGTGTACTCACTTTTGTGATACACTGTATATATATATATATATACACCAATCAGGCATAACATTATGACCACCTGTCCATTTTATCAGCTCCACTTACCATTTAGAAGCACTTTGTAGTTCTACAATTATAGTCCATCTGTCTATCCACATACTTTTTAGCGTGCTTTCACACTGTTCTTCAATGGTCAGGACTGCCACAGGACCACTACAGAGTAGGTATTTTTGGGTGGTGAACAGCCCCGGTTCTGGACTGCTTTGCTTGGGGGGGCAGTAAAACCTAATGAGGGGGCATGTTGATAGTCATGTTTTTGAAGCCAGAAATATATTCAAGGCTTGATTTGTGCATGAATGATGACAGCCAAGCTATTGATACTGGCTTAAAGTGATGTATGAGGTAAAGAAATAAAAATGCATGTTTTCGAACTTAAACTTAAAACCCAATGATTAAAAAATACATGTTGATTATGTAAATGGAGAAAAAAGATTATCTAATTGTATTTCATTTGAATACGCCCCCTTAATTAAATTGCCATTAGTTCATTAGCCTAACCGCTAACGGCTAATAAAATAATTTAAGCAACACCTATGTAAGAGGTAAGTAACATTAAAGCAACGAAAAACCACAGTTAAGCAAATATTACCATGTGGAAGTCAGTTTAAACTCAGAAGAGTGTTTACCAGTATACCTGCCTCTCGCTCACACTAACAGAACATATACTGCCAAACTGAACTGTTTGGGGCAGTCTGCCGATTTTTATATGACTCAAAGAGCCAATCAGGAATAAGCAAGGAAATATCTTCACACTGTAAAACAAAATGCATTTTTGTGATTGGTTCAGAGATAATTTTAAAAATAGCCGTTGCTTGCATTGTGCTTGGGGGGGCAAAGACACAATTTGGGGGGGCAATGCCCCCCTCAGCCCCCCCCTAGCGCCGGCCCTGGTGGTGAATCATTTTCAGCACTGCAGTGACACTGACATGGTGGTTAGTGTGTGTTGTGATGGTATGAGTGGATAAGACACAGCAATGCTGATAGAGTTTCTAAACACCTCACTGTCACTGCTGGACTGAGAATAGTCCACCGGAGAAGTCGATGCCGCTTCTGGACATGGTTAACATAAGGCTTTTTTATGCACAGTAACGTTTTAAGTGGCATTTGTGCATGTAACTCCATATTGTGGTGCCTGACAAAGGTTTGCCAAAGTAATCCCTCACCCATGTGGTTATATCAGCTATTGTTGAGTGGCGGTCCTTGATGCAGTGGCATCTGAGGGATCAAAGATCACAAGCAGTCAGCTTGAGCTTGCACCCTTGGCCTTTACACACTGAAATTCCTCCTGATTCCTTGAATTGCTTAATGATGCACTGTAGAGGAGAAATATGCAAATCCCTTCCAATATTTCTTTGAGGTACATTGTTTTTAAACATTTCAATCATTTTCTCACACATTTGTTGACAAACTGGAGATCCTCTGGCCATCTTTGCTAATCAAAGACTCAGCCTTTCCTGGATGCTGTTTTGTACCAAACCATGATTATAATCACCTGTTTGGAATCACATCATTATTTAGTTTTTTCACATGATGACTAGCCCTAAATTGCCCCCATCCCAACTTTTTTTGGAATGTGTTGCAGGCCTGAAATGCAGAAATGAAGGTTTAATAATAAATTAAATATCTCAGGTTCATCCTGTCTGCAATCAAATAAAAGTCAATATAAATGTAAGAAACTCTGTGTTTTTTATTGTATTTGCATTTTCCATACCGTCCCAACTTTTTCTGATTTGGGGTTATATATATATATATATATATATATATATATATATATATATATATATATATATATATATATATATATATATACAGTGTATCACAAAAGTGAGTACACCCCTCACATTTCTGCAAATATTTCATTATACCTTTTCATGGGACAACACTATAGACATGAAACTTGGATATAACTTAGAGTAGTCAGTGTACAGCTCCTATAGCAGTGTAGATTTACTGTCTTCTGAAAATAACTCAACACACAGCCATTAATGTCTAAATAGCTGGCAACATAAGTGAGTACACCCCACAGTGAACATGTCCAAATTGTGCCCAAATGTGTCGTTGTCCCTCCCTGGTGTCATGTGTCAAGGTCCCAGGTGTAAATGGGGAGCAGGGCTGTTAAATTTGGTGTTTTGGGTACAATTCTCTCATACTGGCCACTGGATATTCAACATGGCACCTCATACAAAGAACTCTCTGAGGATGTGAGAAATAGAATTGTTGCTCTCCACAAAGATGGCCTGGGCTATAAGAAGATTGCTAACACCCTGAAACTGAGCTACAGCATGGTGGCCAAGGTCATACAGCGGTTTTCCAGGACAGGTTCCACTCGGAACAGGCTTCGCCAGGGTCGACCAAAGAAGTTGAGTCCACGTGTTCGGCGTCATATCCAGAGGTTGGCTTTAAAAAATAGACACATGAGTGCTGCCAGCATTGCTGCAGAGGTTGAAGACGTGGGAGGTCAGCCTGTCAATGCTCAGACCATACGCCGCACACTGCATCAACTCGGTCTGCATGGTCGTCATCCCAGAAGAAAGCTGACGCACAAGAAAGCCCGCAAACAGTTTGCTGAAGACAAGCAGTCCAAGAACATGGATTACTGGAATGCCCTGTGGTCTGACGAGACCAAGATAAACTTGTTTAGCTCAGATGGTGTCCAGCATGTGTGGCGGCGCCCTGGTGAGAAGTACCAAGACAACTGTATCTTGCCTACAGTCAATCATGGTGGTGGTAGCATCATGGTCTTGGGCTGCATGAGTGTTGCTGGCACTGGGGAGCTGCAGTTCATTGAGGGAAACATGAATTCCAACATGTACTGTGACATTCTGAAACAGAGCATGATCCCCTCCCTTCGAAAACTCATGGCAGTTTTCCAACAGGATAACGACCCCAAACACAACCTCCAAGATGACAACTGCCTTGCTGAGGAAGCTGAAGGTAAAGGTGATGGACTAAACCCAATTGAGCACCTGTGGCGCATCCTCAAGTGGAAGGTGGAGGAGTTCAAGGTGTCTAACATCCACCAGCTCCGTGATGTCATCATGGAGGAGTGGAAGAGGATTCCAGTAGCAACCTGTGCAGCTCTGGTGAATTCCATGCCCAGGAGGGTTAAGGCAGTGCTGGATAATAATGGTGGTCACACAAAATATTGACACTTTGGGCACAATTTCGACATGTTCACTGTGGGGTGTACTCACTTATGTTGCCAGCCATTTAGACATTAATGGCTGTGTGTTGAGTTATTTTCAGAAGACAGTAAATCTACACTGCTATACAAGTTGTACACTGACTACTCTAAGTTATATCCAAGTTTTATTTCTATAGTGTTGTCCCATGAAAAGATATAATAAAATATTTGCAGAAATGTGAGGGGTGTACTCACTTTTGTGATACACTGTATACATATACTGTATATACAGTATATATATATATATATATATATATACATATATATATATATATATATATACATATAGCTATATATATATATATATATATATAGCTTTAATTTCTATTGTGTACACTGCTAGTTTTTCACGTAGTCCACAAAAAAACTTTGATATGATCAGATTTTTACAATGGGGGCAGGGTAGTGTCACAGTATGCATCCTTGACATTTGCATATTGTTTGTAACCTCGCTATAGTAAGGTGGATGACGTCACACGCAGTACCTACAAATAACAAACAATGGCGTAAAAGAACTTTCTGGACATGTAATATGGTCGGAGACTCACTGCTAACAGCTCAGTTTTTATCTGCAGATAATCTCTTTAACAGTAAGATATCATGGATTGCACCATCTAATTAATGCAGTTTTAGTTCTATGATTGGGTCTACATTCTGATTGAAATGTTTCATGAGTATTGTTTCTGTGCAGATAAAAGCATAACTGCTGGAAATCAGATTTTTCTAGAATCTTAAAAACAAAAGGAAAGTTTGATATTGGCCTATAATTAGACACATATGGACACATAAATTTTCTTAATCCGGGTTTAACTGCATTTAAAATATTTGGGTAAATGCCCCAAGGCTAAGGGATGTACAGTATTTAGTAAAGTAAGCAATTATTATAGATTTTCAGAGAGTAATTCTTTAAATAAGTGTGTTAAAATAAGGTCATAGACATGATAATGACTTTGATGATTTAATCAAATGGAAGTGGAATCAAGTGGAATTAAAGGAATGTACAGTAGTTAAATTACATTCTGGCTAAGCCACTATTAGCACTCATGCTGCTCTGTGTGTGTTGCTGCTTAATAGGGTAAAGAAACACACTTTTAATTAAAAATCATATATTATAAGATGATATAAGAGGATATTAAAAAATATTACTAGGTCAGCAAGTATTTTGTATTCCGTTGTTGGGGGCATTTCTGGTAGGTTTGGATAGTGTATCAAAAGGAATCTTTATTATGCTGACATTTGCGTCATATTGCCTCATATTACGATATTAGCCTTTCCTTCTTAATCATTTTCATTTAAACATGTGCAACATTATCTATGGTTGTGCAGAATATGACGTCTAAGTGTTATGTTGCTTCTTTGAGCTGTTCAGGCTCTAATGGTGGCACAGTCATTAATTCTGGTATGTTATCAATGAATGCAGCTGCAGTAGCATACTGTATGTAATAGTGGGTTTAAATTGATCCAGACGTGGTAAACAAATGTTAAACACAGCTTATTTATTAACAGATAGTGATCTGAGATTGGCTATTTTGTGGTAAAACAGCAAGCTTGGCTACTTCAATATCAAGAGTTTAAAAACCTAAAGACTTTTTATTATGGGTGATTGATGTAGATTGATGGGTAAATGGCACCCATATCCAGTTCAATTCACAACAGAATAAAGTGTGCAAAATGTCAAGTGATTGGAATGCCTTCTGCATACACTGTATGCTTAATAATAAACAAATATGTAATTATATTATTGTTTTCTCTCGCATGCATATTTAAGTTCTCACATGCATATTTTTTTCTCTTTCTTTAGGTGGCATCGCATTGCTATCTCTGTACAAAAGAAAAATGTTACTCTTCTCCTTGACTGCAAGAAACACATGACCAGGCCCCTTCGTAGAAGTAACAAGCCAGTGGTGGACACCAAGGGTATCACTGTATTTGGTGCCCGTCTATTAGATGAGGAGGTCTTCCAGGTCAGTAACAAAAATAATAATGGTGATTTTACATTTAAATGTAAGTGATGCTCAATGTAAGTGATGCTCAATTACATGTATTGATTGTGGTTGTACATATTACCATAAATTATTCTAGCAGTTTTTGAAACTAGGTCAGTGCATTTGAGAAATGACCATTCTTTTTAATAGTTTAAAAAACTGGTAACATTTAATTGTTCTTCTTAAAATAAAAACTGAGGTATGGGTAAGAAAGCATCTAATAATAGAACTATTTAAATTTCTTGTTGCTGTTTCACTTCTGATGTGAAAACATTAATTTTAAATAAATTGAGACAAAAACTTTTTAAATAAAGTATTAACTTATATTAACATCTATTAACCTTTGTCACTTTTCTTTTTGCTTTATGCTGCATCTTCTTGTATTCCTGTCTACTTTTGTTGTCTCTATGGGGTTTCCAGTTTTTTTTTTGACAACCTCTTCCTTTTTAAACTTTTCTGCAATTCCTCAATTCACCACCAATTTTCCTCTTCTTTCTTCCACCATGTACAGTAGACCCTTGACTTACAAATTTAATTGGTTCCGAAGGGCTGTTCTTAAGTCAAAATGTTCGTTAGTTAAACCTATTTTTCCCCATAAGAAATACTGTAAATAGTATTCATCCGTGCCAGACCTCCCAAACCACCCCCTTATGTAACCTTTCTAATGTCTTAAATGGTCTTTTTTTAGCTTGTTTTGCTATAAATACAAGTACATTGTCCCTTAAATCTTATATTATAGAATACACATTCCTGTAATGAATAACAATACACAGTAGTACTGTACTGTACATAAAAAAACACACGTTACATTTCAGTACAGTACGTGTGATGTACCATACACCATAATACATTTCAGTCTTCTTTTATAAAATGTATCTACCAGAAACAACAATAACTCTCATATTTTTCTATTATTTCCTTATTTATTTCAATAGTGTTGTATTTTGTAGATGTAATTGCATGAAAGAAAGACTACTTTACTCAGCTGACTTCCTTCTTCTCTCTTACTCACTGTCACCTCTGTCTGATACACAGTGACAGCTACTGGCAGGAGTAATTATACGACACACCAAATAGTAATAGATTTTTTAATTTTCTCACCACTACACTTTGAGGCCATTTTAATATAGAATTTTACAAAATATAAAGAAAACACCAAAAAAACACCGTCCGCTGTCTGAATGTTTGCTCACTGTATATATATATACAGTATATATAAAGAGACGGTTGGAGTCAACTTGTTTGTGACGTCACATGTTTCGCGAATTTCGGTTCACAATCCGAAATTTGTTCGTACGTTAAGTTGAAAAAGATCGCTCGTAACCCAAAATGTTCATATAGTAAACGGTTCGTAACTCAAGGGTCTACTGTACCTTCTAGCTAATTCCCTTACCACCTTTGTGGTCAGTTACCCAGTTGTCTAGCACCTTTTTACCACCTCTTACAGCCGGTCTCACCTCTTTCCTGAATTTTACATGTCTTCTTTTTAACCTTCACCATCTGATCCTTGGTTCCTCTAAGTATCTTTCAGTTCTTCACCTCCAAAGACATCCTACAGACTGCCATCTGATGCTGTCTAGCTATATTTTGCCCTGCCATCATCTTCTCACCACTTCATCTAACTCACTCCAGAAATGTTCTCCTCCATGTTATAATCCATTTGTGGGGCATAATCACGGTTGTCATTCTTAGTACTAAATATAGCACTAAAGCATACATTTCCAGATTCAAACTTATCAAACTGTCAGACACTCTCTTTCTTTGACAATTCAATTTCTCCTCCCATCTACACCATGGTAGAACAGTTTAAAACCGTCTCTGATGCATGACGGTTTTTACTCTTCTTTTTACGGTTTTACTCTTCTTTTACTTGGTTTCTTGTACACATAGTATGTCTTCCCTTCTCCTCCCCATCATAACTGTTTGCTCTCTCTCTTTACTAGTCATAGTGCCCATGTTCAAGATTCTATATCCCACCTCCGCCTTCCTACCCTTCCACCTTTCTCTTTGCATCAGATAATTTCTTCCTCCTCTTCTTCTTTATTTCCTCTGTAGTTCAACAATAGCATAGCTTTTACTGGTACCCTGCTTTTCAACTGTACTAGAGGCAGTTGTTGCTAACCTGAGCCTTGATTAATCCGGTATGTAACTGACTTCTGAGCAGCATATTTGATTTGGCACAGTTTATGCCCTTCTTAATACAATACGCTTAATACGACTCCCTATTTATCAGGGCTTTGGACTGGACTAATAGTGCACTGATACATACATTACATTGATGTAAGCTTTCTCCTTTGTAAGAGGAAAGACCTTTTTAACACACATTTATGTTTTTTTCTAATTTGGGTACACCCATATCTTATAAAATACATCAAATAATGTATAATGTAATGCCTCACTTTAAGAATTGCATGTAATCTGAAATATTCATTTTATTAAACATATGATTTATTAACCTACAAACAGATAACTAGATAAATATACAGGAACCAAAATAAAAACTAATGAAGAGTTATAGTTAACAACTATTATGAAATATTGGTTAATTGCTTACTTGGTAACAAAAACTATGGCTTCTATAAAAACTATAAAAAATACTTTATTTAACACTTTATTTTCTTATACTGTTAACATTTATATAATGT
The DNA here is from genome assembly GCF_030014385.1 of Trichomycterus rosablanca. Lineage (NCBI taxonomy): Eukaryota > Metazoa > Chordata > Actinopteri > Siluriformes > Trichomycteridae > Trichomycterus > Trichomycterus rosablanca. The sequence goes on from NC_085989.1 coordinate 12,992,124, forward strand.
ATTATAGTCCACAAAACCGGACATCCTCTGAAATCAGCAGTGTCCCGACTGGGCTCTCTGGGCTAAGCAATTCTCATATTTTGGTGTAAATATAAGCACAAAACTTACCTAAGACAAACTGTTTTGCTAGGCCCAGTGACACTTTTTATTGCTCACTCCTGCTGTATCATAGTTTTAACCACTATTCTGTTTTTTAGTTTTCAAATCATTTTAGTTTGATTTTATGTGTTCCATAGTTAGTGTTGTAAGCTGTAAGTTTTGTGCAATAGTGAGGGTTTAATACACTTTCTCTGTTTAAATGTACTTATACCTGCATGGTTGTCACTGACACTGCTTTCATATATTAATTTTAGCTTGTAAAAGTGAAAGTTTATCATTGTTGATTGGCTTGCAAATACACTCACCCACTTTCTTAACCACTTATACAATCAGAGTCAGGAGGGGGGGGGGGGGGGATTGGTGGTGCTGGAGCCTATCCCAGGGGTGGCATTAATGTTGACCAAAATTAAAAATATAATTTGTTGACAAATTTATTTATCAGATTTTGTCTGTTACTTATAAAAGTCTGTATAAAGTTTGTATTAACCAGCACCAACACGGATATTAATATCTTTTGAAAATGCTTGCTGTTTAAAATTGCAACTTGTATGTATGCAAGTTTTAGTAAAAGTTGTACTTAATCAAAGGGGGTGGGTTGTGCTTCACCACTGGTCAGTAGGTGTAGATCTGTACCTGCGAGTACAAGAAAGATGAACCTAAATTGCAGGATGTTTAAAGAAGGTAGAACATTAATGTGGCTAATGCCAAGTTCACACTACACGACTTTCCAAGTCGTCAGGTCGCTGTACAGTTCACACTATACGACTGAATCTTTTGCAATCGGGAGTCTTTCAGTCAGTGTATATTTCACACTACACGACTGATCGGCAATAGGGGGTTTCACACTACACGATCCATCACCAACTGGAATCGCAGACAAGCTTCTCTGGTCTCCCTTTTTTTCTTTTTTTTTTTAAAAACACACGTGAGAAGTGACGAGAAGTTTAATGATACCACGTCCAAAAATGCACGTCAACAAATAGCGAGAGATCAAAGTTTGTGCGCTGACGTGATGAAATCAAGGAGGAAAAATAAATGAATCTGAGTGGATTTGGCAACACGAACAGTATATGACTTGTTCTGTAGTAAATTGGAGGTTAATTAATAATTTTGCAATGCAGCGTGGGTGTTATGTTTTGTAGAGGATGATCAAGTCAGAAATACTGTAAAACGTGTGTGTGCCGGTGTATTCTGATATAAACTATATTAATTAAGCCCCTGTACCACCTGTTTACACTCATCTCTTGCGTTTCCCCTCACGCTGTATCCTGCGTTCTCATTGGCTGTTCGACATGTCACTCATTCCCAGTCGCACATCTGAGATCAGATATCTGACGTGGAGAAAACTCGATCCAGTCGGTCGGGTCGAGTTGTTGGATAGTTCACACTTAGCGACTGAGAGCCGAGTTTTGATCGCCGAGCGAACGCTGAGTTGCCTGGAAAATCAAGCGCCGACCAGTCGCCGAGCGAAAATCAGGGCAAAAATCGTGTAGTGTGAACTAGGCATAAAGAGCCACAAACAGATGAAACTACAAAACAAAAGGTGGCCAAGTAAATGTTAAATTAATAAGCAGTTAGTAAAAGAAACAAAAGGACCAAATAAAATCTGAGAGACAATAGAACAGACAGACGAACACATTAGTGGAGTATCACAGTCTACACCCTTAGAGGGTATCACACTCCACACTTCTTTGCCATGACAAGAAAAGTGACACTGGCCCCACAGCGACATGTCTATGCTGTCCCCAGCATACGTCAGAAAACACATGTGGCCAGCAACATGCTCCCAGTGAAATGCACACCAAAGAGGAAAGTATAAACAATAAGATAAAAGGATGGGGTGAAAAAACTGAGCCAGTCGGAATGTGATAGCGGAAATCTTATTATATGCTGGGCAGCCAATCAACAATGGTAAACTTTCACTTTTACAAGCAGTGACAGTGCTACGATCAAAAGGGTGCAACCACGGCACCAAAAACTGCTGAATTCCTCGAAAAAAGATTAAAGAGTCAGCAGTCAGCAGCGTTACAGTCAGCAGCGCTAACAGCATTAACAGCCTTAACTGCTTACATAGCGTGCCGGTACTACTATGCCATGGACACTCTACAAGATAAAACCAATGAGCTACCAAGAAAAAGAAAAAAAGTTAATTTAATAAAAAAAATTAAATTTCACAATAAATTAAAGTGTTTTTTCGGAACATCTTGTATTTTGTTTTGCTTTTAGGCTTCTGATTGTCTTGTTTATTGTTCCTCCAAGAAAAGTTTTTACACAAAACACTTTAATTTCATGATATAATTTCATAAGCAACATTATTAGCTTGTGGTAATTAGTGATTTGCATATTTTCTTTCATGTTTCTTGGTTTATACTTCTCTCCAGGGTGACATTCAACAGCTACTGATTGCCTCCAACCCCCAGGCAGCCTATGACTTCTGTGAGCATTATAGTCCTGACTGTGACTCTACTCTCCCCAAATTCCAGGCCCAGGATCCAAAAACTTTTGTAAGTATTTTTAAATATTTTTAAGATTTTAGTTATTTTTGCATTCTGCTTATCTACAGCTTTATGCAAATGTGTAAGCACTCTTGTAAACGGGTTCTTATTTAAAAGAAGCTCATGCAGTCTCTGAAAAGGGCAACAATTTTTCTGTATTAAAAAGCAGCTTTGCAGCCTCTCCTGTGAGCAAACTATACATATTTTCCTAGGGCATATACAGTGCTGTAAAAAAATTGCCCCTCCTTGTTTTTTGCGTATTTGTTTACACCTGTATTTTAGATAATCAAACTACTTTTAATATTAGACAAAGATTACATAAGTAAACAGAAAATGCTTTTTAAAAACTAAAAAATGCTGTTCAGCTCTACCTTGCCCTGTGTGAAAAGGCACTTGCTTTCCTAGCTACTAAATCAACCAGTTAACCAAATCCAATTGGGTTTCAATTTCACCAGCCATAGGCAAGCATGATTACTTGCAGATCTGTTGAATCTAAAGATCACTTAAATAAAAACTGTCTGCCAGTTCGAAGTAGGCTAGAAGGTCTCAAAATGCAGATTTAACTACAGATGCAAACATCTGAAATAAAAGACAAGATGGCAGCCCAAGCCCAAAGTGAGGCTCAGCAGCATTTAAGGAGTTATTAGTCTAACTACTAACTTGTTGTGGACTGCTGAACTGACTCTAAACAGCCCAGCCGAGCAAAGCCAACACAAGTGCAGAGAACGTAAGCAACAGTGGTGGAAGTGCTGCTGACTATGGGCTAAGCTTAAGGTGAACCCGCTAAACCCAGCATTTTTCACACCAGTGTATAATCAAACTCCAGTAAGAGAAAAGGAGAACGTCTGTGCATTTTTGTTAACAAATCATGGTGTACACTTCACTGTAACTGGAAGTCATTGCATTGCTAATCTCAGCTGTTGTTGTTACCACAGTTTACATCCCTCCTGGCACTAATGCCAAATTAGCTGTGGAGGAGCTGAGTAAAGCAAGTAGCAAACAACAAAATGTGCACTTTGATAGACGTTTTAATCATTGTCCTACCAAAATACCACCAGAATGTCTCCTGTCCCTCTACAAGGTCTTTGTAATGAATGCATGTTAACCTTAACTTTAGGTCCTTTGTAGTAGTAGTCTGGGCTCTGGACTCCAGGACATTGAGAGATTTACCCCAAAGTTCATGGGGTAAGTTTGCATTCTGAGTGTGCATGTACCCTGGATGTTCTTAAAGAATGCATTCTTTCGTCCTTCCATTTCTAAGTCACCTTGTCCCTGCTGCTGAGGAACACCTAGATACTATGATACTGCCACCAAATGTTTTCACTTTGTCATTATGGTTAATTAACTGTAATTATATCAATTTAAAATTAAATAAACTGTGCGAAAAGGGGTCCACTGTATATATTGTTAAAATAAAATTACGTTAACTTTTTTGCCATTGTAAGTTATTAATCTACACTCTTGTAAATTATACCCTTTATAAATTAGTTATACTGCAGTTAGTCATTAAACATAATCAGGTGAAATAGGGTGCACATGTGAGCAATTAAAGTTATCATTGTCATGTGATCTCAATTACATCTAGTCCTGAAAAAACCCCAGAGTTTGTGTTAGTTCACTTGATTGAACTTTGACACAGTTTTCCGCTGACCTTTTCAAAGTGCCTCCAGTGAGATGAACTGTTTGATATCACGTGGTAAAATGACTCTGGCTGTACGAACAACTCTTAATGTGAACAAAACTTAATGTAACTAATTGTAAAACAACAACAGAGAAATTTAATCAGTGGAGAGAACATATGACCAGTAATAAGTAAGAGAAGTTTAGTGTTTCTGTGTTGTTCTTATAATACAATAAACCACATTATGCTCTTTTAACGATAAGCATTTTAGACTCTCTCGGAAAAGCAAGTTCTCACTATTTCTCAGCTCCCTGAGCTATAACACAAGTTTAAAAGTGAAACAGTGAGTTGAATACAGTTAAATATAGATGTATGTGGATGCTTTTTTTAGAGTGGATTTGACGGTTATTCCACACAAAAGCAGATTCATCTTACAGCACCGCTCAAGCCAAGCGCTGAGCAAAGCGGCGATTTGCGCCTCGCCTCGCGGTTTTGCCACTTCTCATGTTAATGCTCCCTTCAAAACATACCTAATCCAAGAAGCTATCAAAATAGTCTGAGATAAAGTACTGTAAAAAACAATAATAAAATTTTCATTTGAAAAAGTTACCCCATATTTAACAAAGCTAAATTAACTGTTAAAACTATGATGTTAACATGATGTTAACGTGATAGGGCAATTCTATAAGACATGACTTCCAAATACAGGGCAATTCTAAAAAAAAAAAAAAAAAAAAAAAATTCAAATCTGCAGAAGATTTGAGACCGGATGGAAAGTTTGAGAGGTTTAGCTTTTGGAAGGAGAACAACCCTACACATACTGCAAAAGTTAAACTTTTAAAACCAATAACCAAAATGTCTAAAATGACTAAGTCATAGCCCAGAGCCTAATTTGATTGAGATTCTGTGGCAAAATGTATTTTTTTTTTTTTTTCATTCAGTCAAAGCTTAAGCTAATTCAATCAAACATCTTGAGCAGGTGACTGTGTGTGTGTGTGTGTGTGTGTGTAGAAACATGTAGTTGGTGGGGGTGTAAATACTTTTGCTCAGGCAAGTGACTGTGTGTCCAAGCTGTCCAATTAAGGTTGATTGATGTAGTTTTGCAGTTTCCAAAGGTATAGCTAGGTGGTTGCCAAGGTGTACTGGAATTACTAAGCTGCTCTGGGGTGATTTTTTAAGGTGTTTTTATGTGGTTGTTAGGGTGCTGGTGGGCGATTGCTAGGGTATGTAGAAGTATGTATGTGTGTTGAGAAATGTGAATACTTTTGCTTAGATAAATGATTTTGTGTGTGCAAGCATGTATTTGGTGGGAGTGTAAATACTTTTGCTTAGACAGGTGATGTGTATGAATGGAAGTGAATGGTACAAAAAAGCTATATAAAAAACAGGTGTGGTGGGTGAACAAGTGTGCATATCTAAGAGCTAAAAGAGTTGTCTAGAAGTGTTAATGTCTCACAAAATGTGGACAAGTTAGTAGACAAAATCTGCCATAATATTAATAATAATAATAATAATAATAATGAGAAGAAGAAGAATATTTTGTTAAATAAAAATAGTGACTGCACATTGAACAATAAGAATAATATTAATAATAATAAGTGGTGCAGCGGTAAAACACACTAGTGCACCAGAGCTGACATTTCTAACTCACACTTTCAAATCTCAGCTCTGTTACTGGCAGGCTATGTGCCTACATGGACAATGATTGGCTTGTTAGTTGAATAGGGGCAGGAATGAGATGAATAGGGAAGGTGGTGGGATGAATGGGGGATAGACATTTTTTCTGCCCCCTACCTGGAAAATACTGGATGCTGTGAAGATTGCTGAAAAAGGCTTTTCATGTGGCTGATTGAGTGAGGCATCTTTTCCAAAAAGGAGGTGTGGTGTCTGCATAGGGATATCATGGCTTTGGTCTGAAAGATTGCACGCTGAGAAAGTAGGTAGTGGAATTTCAGATGTGGTTACAGCAGGTGTGTGAGAAGGTGCTTGCAGAAGTGGAAGATGGAGAAAGTGGAATACTAGTTGTAAGCAATTGTTTGTCATTTACAGCTTTAAATAATTATTATGAAATTAAGTTGTTTACCTACTTAGGCTTTGATATGTATCTAGGATGTTAAAATTTGTTTTGTGAAACTGCATGGTCTCAGATGTAAAGCAAAGATGGTAATATAAGGAACTACTTGCGAGGATTCATCAAGAGACATGGGAATGATGGGTAAATATATGGCATTTAATTAGAAGCTGTGATGAGTTTAAGTCTGTCCTTTTCTTCATAACTCCATAACACATTTAAAACAAGTGCCTCAGTTCTGTCTTGGTTGTTTATTTACCTGACGAAAGTACATAGAAAAGATTTCAGCAACACAACAAATTTGGACTTTATTAGTCAATATTCAGGGAATTCAGAGAAATCTCTGAACCTGTGTAGAAAACCATTGTGACTTTACATTGTGTCTGACACTGCATCAAGAGATGCAACTTGAAACGCTATCTAGCATAACACTTTGAGTGACACTTAAATCTTTAAACAAGGTACACATTGGATTTTATATTGTTTGGTATGTCACATTTTGCTGTTATAACAGCATTTACTGCAGCTGGTAAATGTTGAGCTGGTGATTCATTAGATACATGTCATGTGTTGTTATTTAATGTGTGGCTTTTTCTGTTTTGAAGTACAGTATTTCCATAAATCCTCAATGGGTTTAGGTCAGGTCACTATAGAGGACAGTCCTTTAATTTTATACATTTTAACATATGCTGAAGGCAAACCAGAGTTTATAGCATTTTTCTAAAAAAATGAAGAGGTGAACTTGTCCTTTTTCAGGGTTTTATTGATTTTGTGCAGGTTCCAAACTCCTGCCCCTATTCAAGCAAAATACACCCAGATTTCTCAATATCATGCTTTACTCTTGATATATTGTAAGAATAATCTCTCTGACAAGTGGTTTAGAGACTGTACTTATAATTTGAGACCACTAATACCTAGCCATAGTTTTTGTGATTGGAGACATTCTCTAATATCCGACAGCGTCGCATGTGTAATCCACTATTCATGCAGTAGATTATTTACATAGTCTGAAAGGGCCTGTCTCTACACAGGTGTGCACTCTGAATGTGTCTTTCCCCCAAATCTATTGATTTCCTCCTTAGTTGCTGCATTCTTCTTTAACCTCCTATTTTATTATATCCCCCTTTTCACTTCTTTGATGAAGAACAAGATGGTCATTCCCTGTTCATTGAGCCCTCCTTCAACCCACCAACTTGACAGCCAACAAGTATTTTGTCTACTTGGACCCTAGGACATAAGACTAACACTGTAGAAACTGACCAGTATTATTTAGAGGCAAAACAAACTTGCCACACCACTGCCATGCAGGTGAAAAGGTGTATTTAATGCTGCAATGTAGCTGAGGAACCCTATTATAATAGTAGGTTAATGTTGGTAACCATTAATTGATCGACAGCATGTCCAGCCAAACTATGCATAGCAAAAAATTGGATATAATCAGTAAAAACTGTTCCTAAAAAGATTTACACTGGTTGTACAGTGGACCCTTGACTTGGGCTGTTCTTAAGTCAAAATGTTCATTGGTTAAACCTATTTTTCCCATAAGAAATAATGTAAACAGAATTAATCTGTGCCAGACCTCCCAAATCACCCCCTTACCTAACCTTTCGAATGTTTTAAATGGTCTTTTTTGATATAAATACAAGTATATTTCCCTTAAATCTTAAATTATAGAATATACATTACTGTAATAAACAATAATAACTATTAAAAACTATTATTTCCTTCTTTATTTCAACAGTGTTGTATTTTGTAGGTGTAATTGTGGGGTGATTTTTTAAGGTGTTTCATGTGGTTGTTAGGGTGCTGGTGGGCGATTGCTAGGGTATGTAGAAGTATGTATGTGTGTTGAGAAATGTGAATACTTTTGCTCAGATAAATGATTCTGTGTGTGCAAGCATGTATTTGGTGGGAGTGTAAATACATTTGCTTAGACAGGTACAGTACACATTCACTACAGTACGTGTGCTGTATCATACACCATAATACAATTCCCTCTTTTTATATAAAATGTACCTACCAGAAACAACAATAACTCTCATATTTCTCTATTATTTCCTTCTTTATTTCAACAGTGTTGTATTTTGTATTTCCAATTAAATTGTAGAAACATCTAAAGTAGTATCAGTGAAAACAAAATGCACCTCAGCTCATTTTTGGATGTCATATCAAAGGGTGTGCACACTTGTGTACATATGATATTATTGTTAATAGGACAAATTAGCACAAATGTCTAAAAACTGCTTTCACTGCTTCCACTTTTTACTTTGTCATTGTGGGCTATTTTGTGTAGTATTTTGTGACAAAAATGTCACAAACTCAATCTATTATAGAATGAGTTTGTAATGTAATAAAACGTGGAGAAGGTAAAAGGGGTGTGCAGACTTTCCGGCTTGACTGTAAATAAACATTAACAAAGGGGTTTTTCTTTGTTGTCCTCTGGATGATATTTTGGGCTCTTCATCAGGCCATGCAGGTTTGCCGCTGCTCTTCTAAATTTGGAACGTCTGGACAATACTCCCAATGGTGTCTCTAGGAATGTTCAAGGTCTTTTAAATCTTTTTATACGCATTTAACTTTTGACACTATGAAATTATCTATTCTCTTAGCTATTGTGACAGATCCTTAGTGTTCACAAGGGTTGCAACACTTCTTGAACACACTTCTGGGTGGTGTTTATGACTGAAGCTTACATACACTTAGGTTAAAGCATCATTTCACTGATTTCAGATAATTTCACTTATAATTTACTATATCAAAATTGTATTGGGTCAGATGATTTACATACACCAAGTTAACTCTGCCTTTAAATAGCTTGAAAGGTTTTTCAGAAAATGATATCATTGCTAAAAGCTGCTGATTGACTAACTGACAGCATTTGATTTCTTTTGAGGTGTACCTGTTGCAGTACTTTAAGGCCTACGTTTAAGGTTTACTTGGCTTTTTTTCTTGACATTATGGGAAAATATGCAAGACATCAGAAAAAGAATTGTGTCTGGTACATACTTGGGAGCAATTTCCAAACAATTAAAGGTACCACATTCAAAATATAATATGCAATTTAAAACACCATGGGACCACGTAGCCATTATATCGTTCAGGAAGAATATGTGTTTTTCTTTTAGAGATTAATGGTACTTTGGTGTGAAAACACAGATCAATCAAGAACAGCAGCAAAAGACCTTGTGAAGATACTAGAGGAAAGAGGTACAAGTATGTTTATTAACTGTAAAATCTATCCTATATCAAAATGGCCTGAAAGGCTATTCAGCAAAGAGGAAGCCACAGCTCCAAAACTGCTATAAAAAGCCAGGTTACAGTTTGCAACTGCACATGGGGACAAAGATCTGGAAAATTGTCTTGTGGTCTGATAAAACAAAAATGGAGCTGTTTGGCCATTTATGTATGGAAGTCAAAAAACACCATCCCAACCATGAAGCAAGGGGTTGGCAACATCATGTTGTGGGGGTGATTTGCTGCAGGAGGGACTGGTGCATTTCACAAAATAGATGGCACTATGAGGAAGAAAAATTATCTGGAGATATTGCAGGAACATCTCAAGACATCAGCCAAGAAATGAAAGCTTCGGCACAAATAGGACTTTAAGATGGTCAATTACCCTAAAAAAACTGCAGCAAAATGGCTTAAGGACACCAAAGTGAAGATAATAGAGTATGGACAGCTTCTCACATGAAAAAGCATGTGCAAGCAGGGAGGCCTAAAACTTGACTTAGTTACAACAATTCTGCTTAGAAGAATGGGCCAAAGCTTGTGAAAAACTACCTGAAACATTTTACCTAAGTTAAACAATTTAAAAGCAATGCTACCAGATGCTAACTGTGTGTATGTAAACTTTTGAGCTCTTGGAATGTGATTAAAAATAAAATACAATCTGAAATAAATCTAGTTTCACTTTACATTCCTAAAATATACGAGTAAACCTAACTGACCTAAGAAAGGGAATGTACAGGATTTAATGTCAGGAATTGTGAAAAACTGAGTTTAAATGAATGTGGCCAAGGTTTATATGAACTTATGAATTCAACTGTATATGACACATCATGGGTAAACCAAATTAAGGATACTTATTTAGTTCCCAATAGTTTTGTCCTGTTGCAAATGTATGTGTTATATACTGTATATACGTCATGTGAAAAAGTTAGGACACCCCATGAGAACCTTTGTCTTTTTGAACATATTTAAACATATGGACATTTGAGCTTTATTTGAACAGTACTGAGAAATGGAGCTTATATCATTAAACAAATAAAACTGAAAAAATAACTTTTAAACTCAAGTTGTAAAATGTAATGAACAAAAATGGAAATGTATTGTGAGGAAAAAGTTAGGACACCCTATGCCTTAATAGCTGGTATTTCCCCCTCTGGCTGAAATAACCTTAATTAGACGTTTCCTATAACCATCTACCAGTCTCTAACATCGACTGGGAGGAAGTTTTTCCAACTCCTCCATGCAGAATTTCTTCAGCTGTGTGAGGTTTGAGGGGTTTCTTGCATGCACAGCCCATTTACAATCACCCCACAGCATCTCAATAGGATTAAATCCTTGGTGGATTTACTGGAATGTTTTGGGTCGTTGTCATGTTGCATGGTCCATCTCTGCTTCAGCTTCAGTTTTTGGACAGATGGTCTTACATTTTCCTCAAGCACCCTCTGATACAGTGAAGAATTCATCGTAAATTCTATAATGGAGAGCTTGCCAGGCCCTGCTGCTGCAAAGCAGCCCCAAACCATGACATTTCCACCTCCATGCTTCACATTGTTCCAGAAGTCCTGGTCTTTGTCTAGGTGTTCTCTGGCAAACTTGCCCTGATGTTTTTTTTGACTACCTGTAGGTCCCGTGATGACATTGTAGGATTATTGGAGACTTCTTTACGCATCATGCGGTCTGCTTTAGGGCTGAACTTGCTAGGACAACCTGACCTGGCCATGTTGGCAGTTGTTTTAAATGTTCTCCACTTGTAAATTATTTTCCGGACAGTGAAATGGCTGATTTCTAATTGTTTTGAGATCTTTTTTAAATCCCTTCCCAGACTCATATACAGTACATCTACAACCTTCTTTCTGAAGGCCTCAGAGAGCTCTTTAGATCTCACCATGGTGATAACACTCACTTCAACAATCAAGAGCAGACTAATGTCTGAGGTTTAAATAAATATCCAATGTCCCCTAATGATGGTCTAGTCATTGCAGCTGATGTGGTGCACCTGATTCAAATTTTAAGTAGTAATAAATGTGGAGGTGTCCTAACTTTTTCCTCACAATAAATTTCCATTTTTGTTCATTACATTTTACAACTTGTGTTTAAAAGTAAGTTTTTAAATTTTTTTGTTTAGTTATATAAGCTCCATCTCTCAGTACTATTCAAATAAAGCTCAAATGTCCATATGTTTAAATTTGTGTAAGAAATGTAAATACACGTTTGTGGATGAGCATCTATGCCTCAGGTACAGCAATGCACACAAATCTATTAATTTCGCAGAGCACTAAGTGCAAGAATATATATCTATGCCATATATACAGTGGGGGAAATAAGTATTTGATCCCCTGCTGATTTTGTAAGTTTACCCCCTTACAAAGACTTGAACAGTCTATAATTTTTATGGAAGGTTTATTTTAACAGAGAGAGATAGAATATCAACAAAAAATCCAGAAAAAAAACATTAAATAAAAGTTATAAATTAATTTGTATTTAATTAAGGGAAATAAGTATTTGATCCCCCACCAACCAGCAAGAATTCTGACCCCCACAGACCGGTTATGTGCCCATGAGGCACACAAATTAGTCCTGTCCCTGATTGACTGTGATCTTGTATTTCTTCCATTTTCGAATTATCGCACCAACAGTGGTCTCTTTCTCACCAAGCTTCTTGCTGATGGTCTTGTAGCCCATTCCAGCCTTGTGCAGGTCTACAATCTTGTCCCTGACATCCTTTGATAGCTCTTTGGTCTTGCCCATGGTGGTCGAGAGATTTGAACGGAAGAAACTAATTCTGTGACAGGAGTCTTTTATACAGGGACATGACTAATTTGTGTGCCTCATGGGCACATAACCGGTCTGTGGGGGTCAGAATTCTTGCTGGTTGGTAGGGGATCAAATACTTATTTCCCTTAATTAAATACAAATTAATTTATAACTTTTATTTAATGTTTTTTTCTGGATTTTTTGTTGATATTCTGTCTCTCTCTGTTAAAATAAACCTTCCATAAAAATTATAGACTGTTCAAGTCTTTGTAAGGGGGTAAACTTACAAAATCAGCAGGGGATCAAATACTTATTTCCCCCACTGTATATATATATCTTTGCCACTACTTTGTCAGCATAGCTATGGACAAAAATACTGACCTTGTTAGTAAATAGTTTGTCATAGACATTGGCAGCTAACAAAGCCATTATATGTTTTTGTAACTTTCTTTAACATCTTTCAAGCAAAACATTTTTGAACAGAAGTTTTGTATACACATTATGTTTGTGATTTATTTTGTCACTGTCTGGGAGGTTTTTTGCATGATTTCCTCATGTCCTTGTGGGTTTCTTATGAGTATTCCAAGTTCTTGCACCATTCAAAGACATGCAGAAGGTTCATTGGCTACTCTAAAATGAGTAAGTGAGTAAGTAGGTAATTAAGTACATAAGTAAGTGAGTGAGCGAGTAAGTAAGTAGATAAGTGTGTGTATGTGTGTGTGTGTGTGTGTGCTGCTCTGCTTAAAAATGGCAAATATATCCCAATGTATTACATAATTGTGCCAGTTGTAACCATTTCATTACTGTATTAGTTTTACCAGCAATAATCTGTCAGACAGTTGTCAGAGATCTTAATGTCATTATGTCATCAAACACCAATTCTTCTCTGTCTCTTTTTTCCTGTTCTTTCCTATTTCTTTCAATCCCACCCACCCCTACCATGTTTTTGATATATCCCTATATTGTTTACCATCATAAACACTACTGTATCACACAATTATGCACAAAATGCACTTACTACACAAATTATTGCACTTAAACCAAACCATAATATATAGGATAGCAGGTTTACTAAACTCAAATCTTTACCAGTCAGTGTGAGAACAAGCTCTTATAGGGAAAAACCTAGCCAAGTAAAATTAGCCAATGATATGTTTATTTCAGCCAAGCAAGCTATATCAGCTAGAGCATACCCAGGCAAAACCAAATATGCCATGAAAAAAACTAGACCCCACTCATTGCATATTTTACCTTTAAACATTAAGCCAAATATAGACACTAAACCAGGGCCTTACTCAAAATCCACTTTAGTCCCTAAGACTGGCGAAGATAAGAAATTTACTATCAATGGTAAAGACATTATATACATAAAAACTCCTAATGAAATGAAAATGAATGACATTAGCAGTGCAAAGAAAAACTCTATTGGTACTATTAAGAGAAAGAGTAGTGATGAAATGAATAGCAGTGTTGAAGTTATGAATAGAGAATCAGTTAAAGTCAAGGTAAATGCTTTGTCTAAAGCCAACAGTCAAGTAAAGAATAGAGTGGCAAGCAAGAGCAAAATGAGTGTCAATGGTCAGAAAAGAACATCAGAAAGAAAAAAAACTAATCCAGGTATTGTTAGTGACAGGCAATTGGAAAGCAAAGGGGGAAAAACAATAAAAATTAAAAAGTTTGAAAGCAGGTCGAAGACATCTTTGACAAACAAGTATAAAGTAATGAAGGCAGCAGTATCTAATGCCAAACAAGAAAAGAAGCAAACACCTAAGGCTATAGTGCTTACAACAGAACTTTCTAAGATAGCAAACAACAAGATCATTGAAGATAAACTTGAAATAAAGACAAGCAAAATAGACACTGTGAAGTTAAAGGCTGACCGAAGTAAAGCTATGCCAAAGACAGCAAATACTGATATCACAAAATCGAAGAAGCTTAAATTCCCAGAAGCAAGGTCAACCACCATATATAAGAAACCAGACAATGTTATTAGCAAAAAGCTTACTAATGCCCATTCCAATAAAAAAAAAATGACACAAAGCCCAGCACTCATACCTATTCCAGCCCCTGTGTCTTTGCCTGTTATCATCCCTTTCAAGCTAGAGAAATCTGTCAATAGCATCAAATCAATGACCAAACAATCACCGCCCTTCAACAAGGTGACAGTGAGTGATCCCATCCTCTCCACTTCAGAAAAGTTCAAGAAGAAAACAACACATGGTTCTCTACAGGTACAAAAGCAGTAGCCCATGTTGGCTGTCCAGCTCTTTATTTCCAACCTCATTACAAATTAGCCTGCAGTCCTTTATTAACAAATTAGATTAAAGTAAAAGTGTTGATCTAAAAAAAAATACTTTTGAATAAATACCTTATACTTTATAATTTGTTTATTTGCAATTGTACACTCTTATAAAAACACACATTTATTTATGGATGCATATACATTTCAAAAAACCATTTTGTTTTACATATTAATATAAAAATATGTAATTCAAATTCTACTTTGCCCTTAAATTGTAATGATACAGAGAGGTTAACAGTACTCTTGTTGTAAAAGGAATTTTTAAAATAATATTTTAATAGTTAAACTTGTGCAAAACATTTGCTATTTCACATTAATAGAAGAAGTGTAATAATACACAAAGTGTGTATAACAATAAGAAAATGTCATGTGCAAAACTTTAAAAATCACATCCTAGCAACCTAGCAATGAGGTTGGAACATATTGATCCACTGGACCCTCTCCACCATTTCATATATCAAATGATCTCAGTGATCATAAGAATCGATATGACAAAGTGGAATAGACTGACACTACAGCATGACTATTTGTATAGTCCTCTGTCTATTTTCTCACCTGTCACTACCAAGCTACGCACTTTATAGTAACCTTATTATAATTTATAGAGTATAATCCTGTCAGCATGCAATGTTTTGTTGAACATAATTTGTACAATGTACACATTAATTAATCTTACTTATAGATGGC
Organism: Trichomycterus rosablanca; assembly: GCF_030014385.1. Classification (NCBI taxonomy): domain Eukaryota; kingdom Metazoa; phylum Chordata; class Actinopteri; order Siluriformes; family Trichomycteridae; genus Trichomycterus; species Trichomycterus rosablanca. Next base: position 13,007,384 of record NC_085989.1, read on the forward strand.
ACAAAACACTGTTCGTTTGCGAATTACTCTTTTTCTCTTTCTGCACTATTTTTGTCTTGCAAATAAAATCATTCTTATTGTTCATTTTTAACCTGGATATGAATGATGCAGTTTCTATTGAAGCATTAATTCAAAGCTTTTTTGGTTAGCTTTCATTTTAGTAAGCTCTAATAAGCAATTTGTTGGACATCCAAAACAATATGTTACGTTAAGCAATTATGTTTTGGTGTCATTTAAAGTTATGCTTGACATACAGCATGCTACACTGTTTTTTAACATTTTTATCATTATTATAAATAATGATAAAAATAAAAACTATAAAAACATTATTACTATTCTGTGAAACTGTGCTCAGAAATTATTGTTTTTTGTCCTTACCATATTATTTAATGTCTGCTTCACAAAGTCATGGGAAACCCCGTTTATTTTGCTAAAGTGGTTGTCAAAAGAGCTAACCTTTAAATTCTTTGGAGTCAAGTTATAATTCTCTTTACAAATACTCTTATAATCCTAATTTATTTCATCTTGACCTAAATCACAACATTCTGACATTTCAGTTTATTAAACCATGCATAGCCATCTTTGGTATTTTAATTAACCTTTATAAAATATAGGCTATAATTATTTTCCTCTGCATTTATGACCTTTTTTTAAATATGAACATAACCTGTTTTCTCTATTAAACTTTTATTTTTAATCTTTATTTAGTTTGACTTCACACCAAAACAATTGATTATAACATTTATTCATTAATTCATAGTCTGTTTTACCACCACTTTATCCTGGATGCGGTGGGTCTGATTCATTGGGTGAAAGGTAGAAAACACCACGGACAGGTTGCCAGTCCATTAAAGGACACACACACACACAATTTTAGACCAATTGGCCTGACTGCATGTCTATGAACTTGTGGGAGGAACTGGAGTAAACCCACTCGGACAATAGCTAACAATTTATTATAGTACCATTACATAATAACTTACCAAATTTTGAGCATTTGTATATGTAAGTTTTATATTGTAATGTGTGAGTATAAAAATTTAAGATTTAAAAATCTTGTAATAATTTATAAAATACACCGATCAGGCATAACATTATGACTACCTACTAATATTGTGTTGGTCCCCCTTTTGCTGCCAAAACAACCCTGATTCGTCGAGGCATGGACTCCACCAGACCCCTGAAGGTCTGTTGTGGTATCTGGCACCTATATGTTAGCAGTAGATCCTTTAACTCCTGTAAGTTGTGTCAAAGTAACACCCACATAGATGACAGGACCCAAGGTTTCCTAGCAGAACATTGCCCAAAGCATCACACTGCCTCCGCTTGCTTGTCTTCTTCCCATAGTGCATCCTGGTGCCATGTGTTTTCCAGGTAAGCGACCCGGCCATCCACGTGATGTGAAAGAAAACATGATTCATTAAACCAGGCCACCTTCTTCAATTGCTCCATGGTCCAGTTCCAATGCTCACATGCCCATTGTTGTCACTTTTGGCGGTGGACAGGGGTCAGCATGGGCACCCTGATTGGTCTGTGGCTATGCAGCCCCATGCACAACAAACTGCGATGCATTGTGTATTCTGACACCTTTCTATTAGAACCAGCATTAACTTCTTTAGCAATTTGAGCTACAGTAGCTCGCCTGTTGAATCGGACCACACAGGCCAGCCTTCGCTCCCCATCTGCATTAATGAGCCTTGACCGCCCATGACCCTGTCGCCCGTTTACCAATGTTCCTTCCTTGGACCACTTTTGGTTTATACTGACCACTGCAGACCAGGAACACCCCACAAGAGCTGCAGTTTTGGAGATGCTCTGACCCAGTCGTCTAGTCATCACAATTCAGCCCTTGTCAAACTTGCTCAAATCCTTACGCTTGCCCATTTTTCCTGCTCCTAACACATCGACTTTGAGGATAAAATGTTCACTTGCTGCCTAATTTATCCCACCCACTAACAGGTGCCATGATGAAGAGATAATCAGTGGTATTCACTTTTCCTCATAATGTTATGCCTGGTCGGTGTATTATTTAATAATTTATTTATTTATTTATGAAATATCATTTATAAAATGCCTATATGACACTGATTTCTTATGTCAAAAAGGTGATTTTAGGAAAAAAGAAAAAATATTATTTATCAAACATGTGACCAAAAACATTTGATAAAATTAATTTTATGTATTTTTGTGGAGAGAATGCCCTGCAATTCTTATTGCACTAGTGGCTGCAGGGTTTGTAGTAAGTTTAAGTAATAACTTTAACAAAGTACAAACCTAGTAGTAATATTACTAGTATAAGTTTCTCAATGACTTTGTAGTTACAGGTAAGACTTGTTCTGATCCTGTGCCTTGTAATCTCTTTCCCTTTTTTTTTAATGTATTTCTTAATCTCTTTATGTTAATCTTGCCCTAATTTTTTATTTGTTAATAGTGTTTAATTCTTCCCTCAGTAATCTTATTTCCACTCTTGTACTACTTTTTGCCTCAATACTTTTTTTTTTTTTTTTTTTTTTGATTTTCATGTTTTCAGTTATATGGATCAGGTGCAGGGGACTGTGGTAGGTGAAGAGGTAGAGGAGACCAAAACAGGTGGCATGAAGGGATCTAAAAAAAAAGACAAAGCTGAAGAGTATGTGACTGGAAACTTTGACATGAAGGAATATGAATATTACTACAAGGACTACAATGAACCTATTTCCAAGGGGAGGACAGATAGTGGTGTGGGTTTACTAACACAGACAAGGGGGGTGTAGGGGAGGTGAAAATATTCTTCCAAGCTCTTGAAAGTGGAGGGCTAACCCAGCATTTGTTGTGCTGACAAACGCACAGCAATTTTTCACCATTGCAAAATCAGTAGTGGTGAAGACTTGGTAACAGAAATTTTTGAAACAATAAATGGTTTGTTTAATCCATATAGCATAGTCAAATGCAGATAAGTCTAATGTCTGGCACAGTCAAGTAAGCAATTAAAGACATTAAAATATTTCTAATAAAGATGTAAGATTAATTATTCTAATAACAGACCATCTGGACTCCAAAAATGTCCATTAAAAATGTCCATAAAAGGTTTTTAAAACACGATCTTGGTGAATGGTTAAATTTTTTTACATATTTTTAGAATTGACCAGTTGTGAATTATGTTTGTTTTCCACAGGTTCCTGTAAGAGCCCAGAAGGGAGAAAAGGGAGAGCCTGCAGTTCTTGAGCCTGTAAGTACTATATAACATCAAGGTTGCCTTTCGAATACCATATACACTGATTTGTCCCTTTTTCATTTACACCCTTGAAATTTATACTAATAATAATACATTTTAGCATGCATTTGGTAGCTATGCAAATTAGATATGCAAAAAATGTGTGTATGTATAATTATAAGAAAGAAAGTCTTCTATTTTCACATTAAATTACTTTGGACTTTATAGTTAATATGAATAAAAACATCATGGCAGTAAGTATATGTCACTACAGCAGTATTTTTATGAAAAATGTGCAACATAAAATTTTAATTAAATTCTGTCATTTTTTAAACATTTAATTTCTAAGGGCATGCTGATTGAAGGACCAGCAGGACAAGAAGGACCAGCAGTGAGTGTCGTTGTGATTATTAGTGTGATTGCAGTTATCCGATAGTTTGTTATCTGATAGTCTTATTAGTATGGCAATCACGCTATTGTTATCTGATAGTGTTCTTATTATTATTATTAGTGTGATTGCAGTGACAATCAAACTGTTGTTATTATACAGTCTTATTAGTGTGACTGGAGTAGGTAATTACAATAATATTAGCAACCACCTACTATACCTTGGCAACTGCCTGGCAACACCTTAATAAATACCTAGAAAGACAGCTTAGCAATTCCTTTCCAACACGGTGGTTAACTGGGTAGCACAAAGCAAGAAGGTCCTGGGTTCGATCCCCAGGTGGGGTGGCCCGAGTCTCCCCGTGTCTGTGTAGGTTTATAACCTTGTGTGAACTGATGAACCTCGAGTAAGGAGTAACTACCGTTCCTGTCATGAATGTAACCAAAGTGTAAAACATGACGTTAAAATCCTAATAAAACAAACAAACAAAACATAGCAATTGGCTAGCAACAACTTAGCAACCACATCACAACAGCTTAGCAACCTCAGTGCAGCTTGGGAATCCTCAAAGCAGGACCACCACCACAAATGACATATGTACAATTATTAATGTGACCAAACGTATTTACTACCCACATACATACTTAAGCAATAGAACACGAGAGGGAGTGTGTTATCGCGAATAACATCACGGCTGTGATTCGGTCGCAGGCACGAGCCGAAGGCGAGTGCCGTAGATCATCACAGCCGTGATATTATTCACGATAACACACGACCTCAAGTGTTCTATTGCTTTTATACAACAGCTTTTACAAAATAAAGAAAGAAAATGATTCAAAGAAGCCCTGAATTTCATAATAAATATGCTTTAATACTGACAATACCTTCCGCCAAAAGGTAGTTCCACAACGAATATAAAGTTTAACACTACAAAGCAGACATCCCAAGTTGCAAAAACTCATTTCAGGGAGGTAAGAACAAGAAGAAGAAGGTAAGCACCTCTGAAGGGAAAAAAATTAATAAAAAACCTCTCGCACACACCAAAGGATATGGATGATAACAGAACTTCTAGGAGCTGCTAACTGGGCTATTAAGCTAACTGTTCGCGTTACAAACACATTAATTTTCCCTACATAGTGCACTAGATTGTGTATCAGATCACGGATATATGTTCCCTACATAGTGCACTAGATAGTGAATTAGACAATTGATTTATGTTCCCTACACAGTGCGCTAGATTGTATATCAGATAATGGATTTAAAACGCGATCGGAAAAAAGGCTGTGTCGCCTGCGTGCGCGTTTGTGTGCATGAAGCTTGTCGTTAATGGCAACGTGTCAGCGGAGTAATACAGTTGTGGTGTGAAATGACCACAACGTTAGAACGCTTCTCAACCAATCAGATTGTAAGGTCGGAACTAACTGTTGTATAAAATATGTATATACAATCACATACCTGAGCAAAAGTATTTACACCCCCACTAAATACATGCTTGCACACACAATTATCTGATTGAGCTAAAGTATTCACAACCCCACCAAATATATATATATTGCAAACACAGTCACCTCTCTGGGCAAAAGTATTAACACTCCCACCACATACAGTGGGGGAAATAAGTATTTGATCCCCTGCTGATTTTGTAAGTTTACCCCCTTACAAAGACTTGAACAGTCTATAATTTTTATGGAAGGTTTATTTTAACAGAGAGAGATAGAATATCAACAAAAAATCCAGAAAAAAAACATTAAATAAAAGTTATAAATTAATTTGTATTTAATTAAGGGAAATAAGTATTTGATCCCCTACCAACCAGCAAGAATTCTGACCCCCACAGACCGGTTATGTGCCCATGAGGCACACAAATTAGTCCTGTCCCTGTATAAAAGACTCCTGTCACAGAATCAGTTTCTTCCATTCAAATCTCTCGACCACCATGGGCAAGACCAAAGAGCTATCAAAGGACGTCAGGGACAAGATTGTAGACCTGCACAAGGCTGGAATGGGCTACAAGACCATCAGCAAGAAGCTTGGTGAGAAAGAGACCACTGTTGGTGCGATAATTCGAAAATGGAAGAAATACAAGATCACAGTCAATCACCCTCACTCTGGAGCTCCATGCAAGATCTCACCTGGTGGGGTAAGAATGATTCTGAGAAAGGTGAGGTCAGTCCAGAATTACACGGGAGGAGCTTGTCAATGATCTCAAGGGAGCTGGGAGCAAAGAAATGCTGGATATGACCCCAAGAACACCATCCCCACCGGGCATTTCTTTGCCTCCAAACACAGCGAGTGGAGTTGATGCCAAAGAGCTCAATTTTGGTCTCATCTGACCATATCACATTCTCCCAAGCTTTCTCTGAATCATTCAGGTGTTCATTGGCAAACTTTAGACGGGCCTGTACATGAGCCTTCTTGAGCAAAGGGACTTTGCGGGCACTGCAGGATCTCAATCCATTAGGGCGAAGTGTGTTACTAATGGTTTTCTTGGTGACTGTGCTCCCAGCTCCCTTGAGATCATTGACAAGCTCCTCCCGTGTAATTCTGGACTGACCTCACCTTTCTCAGAATCATTCTTACCCCACCAGGTGAGATCTTGCATGGAGCTCCAGAGTGAGGGTGATTGACTGTGATCTTGTATTTCTTCCATTTTCGAATTATCGCACCAACAGTGGTCTCTTTCTCACCAAGCTTCTTGCTGATGGTCTTGTAGCCCATTCCAGCCTTGTGCAGGTCTACAATCTTGTCCCTGACGTCCTTTGATAGCTCTTTGGTCTTGCCCATGGTGGTCGAGAGATTTGAACGGAAGAAACTGATTCTGTGACAGGAGTCTTTTATACAGGGACAGGACTAATTTGTGTGCCTCATGGGCACATAACCGGTCTGTGGGGGTCAGAATTCTTGCTGGTTGGTAGGGGATCAAATACTTATTTCCCTTAATTAAATACAAATAAATTTATAACTTTTATTATATGTTTTTTTTCCTGAATTTTTTGTTGATATTCTGTCTCTCTTTGTTAAAATAAACCTTCCATAAAAATTATAGACTGTTCAAGTCTTTGTAAGGGGGTAAACTTACAAAATCAGCAGGGGATCAAATACTTATTTCCCCCACTGTACATGCTTGCACACACACAATCATCTATCCGATCAAAAGCATTTACATTCCACCCCACACATACATACTTGGACACACCCTAACAATCACTCATCAGCACCCTAACAACCACCTGAAACACTTTTGCAACCAACTTGCAAGAGCTTAGTGACCCAAATACACCTTAGCAACCACTTTACTACATCTTAGTAATTAACCTCTTATCACAGCAACCATTTAAGAACACCTTAGCAACCACCCCCTAAACCTTAATATCCACCAAGCAACACGTTAGAAACTACCTAAAAAATGCCTAAGTAACCACTTGGTATACCTTAGCAACCACCTAGCAACACTTTAGGAAACACCTAGTAACAGCTTATTAACCACCTGATATTCTTTGGCATCTACCTAGCAACACCTTAACAACCACCTAGAACCATGTAGCAACAGCTTAGCAATCTCAGTACTGATTGGGAATAGTTTAAGCTGTTTATTATTATTTATTATTATTATTATTATTATTATTAGTGTGATCACTGCAGTTGGCAATCATGCTATTATTGTATGATAGTCTTATTATTCTCATTATTATTAGTTATTGTGCAATTAATTATCAGTGATTGCGCAATTCACTCTCACTTCTTTTTTAAAAGGCATGTTAATGTACATTTACTCCCATTCATCACAAACACATTGACATTACACATACATAAATTCAATTAGATATTTAAGGAAAAGTATTTACATACATACATACATACATACATACATTCCATTACTAATGTGATCAAAAGTATTTACCCCCACCTACATACACACACACATACATACATACTGTACATACTACATTCATTCAATCACCTACCTAAGTAAAAATACACCCCCACCAAATGCATGCTTGCACACACACAATGATGTGTCTGGGCAAAAGTATCCATACCCCCATCAAATATATGCATACACACATTTACCTGCTTGTGTAAAGAGTATTTACACCCACCACCCAAATACATGCTTGGTATAGATGTAACAGTGTAAGTGTAAGTGTATAATTTGAGTCCGAATAAGTGTCCCCGCCGTCATGTAGTGTGAAACAGTCTGACTGCCTGACAGTTCCCATCATTACAGATTAAATAACGGGCTTGCAGCTCATTTGCTTTGCCATTAACTTAGCCCTCAGCTTAGGGCAAGCTCTGCAGCCATGGTATCTGGGTCTTAGTTCCTCTGGCATGGGGTGAACATTCAATCTTGTCCTTAGAAAGAGTAGTTGTTGTCCTGAATAAACATAGTTTCTGCAGCCCTCTTGTGAAGATGATAGATCCTTATTAAAGAATAGACTTATAACAGCGAGACAAAAGGACACAAAGAAAAAAAGTACAACAATGACGGAGCTACTGAAGAGGCTGCCAGTCATAATAGCGCCTAGGCAGCATTAGCATCCACTTAACATCATCTTAAAAACGACCTAGCAACTCTTTAACAACACCCTTTTACCATAGCAACCATTTAGCTATACCTTGACAACCACCTTGACAGCAACACATAGCATTTGCTGAGCATGCTTGTAATCACATATCTCATCACAGTATTCAACCCCCCCACACACAGACATATTGTACCTTTGCTGAGCTGCAATCTCACTTGTATTTCCTAAGCAAATGTACCTCCCTAGTTATTATTATTATTACTGTGTTTTTCCTATGTCTGTTTTTCTTGTCTCATTATTATTTTCTTTAGGGTTTCCCTGGTCCTCCTGGCTCTCCTGGACTGCCTGGGTCTGTGGGTGATCCAGGAGAGAGAGTAAGTTTGAATTCAAACTTTAAAAAAAGTCATTTAAAAGTAGGGTACTTATAAATGGGTGTATTTAGTGCAATATTTCAATGTCTGTCATCTTTACACAATTTTATTCTAATGCAGAATTTAATTGTAATGAATTCTACTTAATTAAATTGTAACTTTATTAACACACAAATGTGGGAGCCTGTGAAATTGGAATAAACATATAATAAATACAATACAGTGCATATAATTGCTATTTTTACCATATCAGTCTAAATGTGATCACATCACCCATAATGACAATATTTATTTTATTAGATTTATTAATAATGTAAAACTAAAATCTCTTATTAATCACAAATTTAAAAAAAATACCAAAGAACTCTTTGCAATTGTTATAAGGTGCACCCTGTTAGGTTGATTTTTTTTTAGATATGTTTGGATCTTAATTGGAGTACACTTGTTGAAATTTGAACTGATTAGACATTGGCACACACCTGAGGAAAAAACAGACAAAAACCAAGCCATGAAGTCCAAGGAACTGTCTGGGGATCTCCACATTCAAAAATTGGCAAGGCATAAATCAGGGCAAGGGTATTAAACAATATCTAAGGCTTTGTGTTCGCTGGACTACAGTGCAATTAGTTTACTATAAAATTGCAATTATATTCAATCACAATTAAAGCACAATAAAAAGTACAAAAGTCAAGGGGTCTGAATATTTTCTAAATCTTATTTGGTTAAGATTATATGTTGATAAATTGTTTACATTTTTTAAGGGTCCACCTGGGAAAGCTGGTCTTCCTGGGGCTGATGGTGCACCTGGGCCAACAGGGACATCTGTCATGCTTCCTGTATGCTATGTCATTTTGTCATCTGTAACTATTTTCCACATTTTAAAAACTTCAATCTAAGTTTCATTGACAGGGATCATGACTTCTAATTAGTTCTGTAAATATAAGTACTATATATTTGTGCCTGGTTATCTGTGACAAACACTGGTCCCTTTTTATTTCAACAAGCTATAAGTGATGAGTGCTAATTTATTAGTCCATTTTGCCTGTTATTGCAGGAACAGCAAGTAGATAGATAAATAATGTTTATACTTGTGTTTTCTAAACCATATGAACTCACATATTCAGTCAGCCAGGCAATCAGTTGAGACATTGACTATACATAGTCACCCACCATATTAATATAGCTGCAGTATTTAGTCAGTGGCCAAGTGTCATTGTGTAAAAATTAGTTTTGTGTATTTTGTCAATATTTTGTTTATTTTTTAATATTATATTTTTATTAAAGATAGCACTGTAGCACAAACACAATATTTTTTAACAGTCTAATTCTGTCACTGTCTTAAGTTCCGCTTTGGACAAAGTGGAGGGGACAAAGGCCCCATCGTCTCAGCACAGGAGGTTCAGGCTCAGGCCATTCTGTCTCAGGCTCGGGTGAGTAGAATGAGTAGTTAGTAACATACTAAAAATGTAGACATTATTGTTAGGGTATACAACTATTTTAAAGTACACACACACATACAGTATGTATATACAGTGTATCACAAAAGTGAGTACACCCCTCACATTTCTGCAGATATTTAAGTATATCTTTTTATGGGACAACACTGACAAAATGACACTTTGACACAATGAAAAGTAGTCTGTGTGCAGCTTATATAACAGTGTAAATTTATTCTTCCCTCAAAATAACTCAATATACAGCCATTAATGTCTAATCCACCGGCAACAAAAGTGAGTACACCCCTTAGTGAAAGTTCCTGAAGTGTCAATATTTTGTGTGGCCACCATTATTTCCCAGAACTGCCTTAACTCTCCTGGGCATGGAGTTCACCAGAGCTTCACAGGTTGCCACTGGAATGCTTTTCCACTCCTCCATGACGACATCACGGAGCTGGCGGATATTCGAGACTTTGCGCTCCTCCACCTTCCGCTTGAGGATGCCCCAAAGATGTTCTATTGGGTTTAGGTCTGGAGACATGCTTGGCCAGTCCATCACCTTTACCCTCAGCCTCTTCAATAAAGCAGTGGTTGTCTTAGAGGTGTGTTTGGGGTCATTATCATGCTGGAACACTGCCCTGCGACCCAGTTTCCGGAGGGAGGGGATCATGCTCTGCTTCAGTATTTCACAGTACATATTGGAGTTCATGTGTCCCTCAATGAAATGTAACTCCCCAACACCTGCTGCACTCATGCAGCCCCAGACCATGGCATTCCCACCACCATGCTTGACTGTAGGCATGACACACTTATCTTTGTACTCCTCACCTGATTGCCGCCACACATGCTTGAGACCATCTGAACCAAACAAATTAATCTTGGTCTCATCAGACCATAGGACATGGTTCCAGTAATCCATGTCCTTTGTTGACATGTCTTCAGCAAACTGTTTGCGGGCTTTCTTGTGTAGAGACTTCAGAAGAGGCTTCCTTCTGGGGTGACAGCCATGCAGACCAATTTGATGTAGTGTGCGGCGTATGGTCTGAGCACTGACAGGCTGACCCCCCACCTTTTCAATCTCTGCAGCAATGCTGACAGCACTCCTGCGCCTATCTTTCAAAGACAGCAGTTGGATGTGACGCTGAGCACGTGCACTCAGCTTCTTTGGACGACCAACGCGAGGTCTGTTCTGAGTGGACCCTGCTCTTTTAAAACGCTGGATGATCTTGGCCACTGTGCTGCAGCTCAGTTTCAGGGTGTTGGCCATCTTCATGTAGCGCAACAATTCGTCTTTTAAGATCCTCAGAGAGTTCTTTGCCATGAGGTGCCATGTTGGAACTTTCAGTGACCAGTATGAGAGAGTGTGAGAGCTGTACTACTAAATTGAACACACCTGCTCCCTATGCACACCTGAGACCTAGTAACACTAACAAGTCACATGACATTTTGGAGGGAAAATGACAAGCAGTGCTCAATTTGGACATTTAGGGGTGTAGTCTCTTAGGGGTGTACTCACTTTTGTTGCCGGTGGTTTAGACATTAATGGCTGTATATTGAGTTATTTTGAGGGAAGAATAAATTTACACTGTTATATAAGCTGCACACAGACTACTTTTCATTGTGTCAAAGTGTCATTTTGTCAGTGTTGTCCCATGAAAAGATATACTCAAATATCTGCAGAAATGTGAGGGGTGTACTCACTTTTGTGATACACTGTATGTATATTATATATACATGTATATATAATATATGAATGTGTGTGTGTGTGTGTGTGTGCTTGTGTGTGTGCGTGTGTGTGTTACATTATCTGCAGTTATTGGCACCCTTGCTAGTTTAGTATAAAAAGTGTTCATTAGAATATTTTATTAGAATATTTATTTATGTCCAAACACCTTTAACAAAACAGGTGACTTGTCATGCAGTCATTTAAAAAAAGAAATAAAGAAGAAATATAGTATATAACATATACTATCTTTAGAACTAGAACATTTTCCGAGGTGGATACACTGAATGACCTCAGCCTCTTCAGAAAAAACTGCCTATTCTAGAGGGCATCAGTGCTATGTGTCTAGTTCAGTTTAAGCAGTGTTGTTTTGCTGTTTTGTTTAGTGTGCGGCAAATTGTACAGGTTAAAACTGTCACTCCAACTTAGCCTTCAACATTTGAAGATGCCAAGGTGTTGGATGCCAAGGTGTTTTACCATTTAGACCACTTGAGCTTGGAGATAATAATATTTCAGCTCTTTTGTCTTTGCCATTGTGAACAAGGAACCATGAATAAAACTGGCTTCAACAGTCACCATTCATAGGTAAATTAAAGTCATGTGAGAACTAACAAGGTGGGGACAGGTAAGTCTAATTTCTATATAAACACAGGTCAGTCTAATTTTGTCCTTTTTCTAAATCTGAACGGGGGGAGGGGCATTTATCATATCCTTGCATTGTTTACAATTTTGTATCCCTTTTTTCTTGGATACAGTTTTTGTTTTGTTATTTTTGTCTTGTCCTTTCTGTGTCAAACAGAAATGTATCCAAGCAGTTTCACCAAACACTTTATTGCAGAAGATATTTTACACAGTGTATTTAATATTCAATTGTGCCAGTAATGTTGACCACAATTGTATCTGTGCAGCTAGTGTTTTTTTTTATTATTATATTTTACTATTACTATATTATTATTCATTTGCTTATTACTATATACTATAGTCAGTGATTGTGAATTAATTGAAAATTGTTTCAAGTGTGGCAATGGAATAATAAACAAAAATATAACAAAAAAGCAAACTTTGTTACAAAATATTTTTAGTTAAGTAGCAGATTATATTTTCCGATAAAGTTTGCTACCAACAGCCCTATGAGAAAAAATATTAAAATTTGGGAAATATTTTATAAATGATAACCTCTTCAAAATTATTATACTTCATTTCCTAGAAAGTTGTAACATTTTATGAAGCACACCAAAACAAGAATCTCTAATTGTCTTGAACCTTTATGTAACTGACAAAAATAAATATTAAAAATGTCTTCTATTAAAAATTTATGGCACATCATGACCACAGACTGTTAAGTGGCTGAGGTTTTGTATCAAATTTTAGCTACAACAATTAGTATTCTCAGTTCCTAACCCATTAAATGTTTAATTAATAGAAAAGGTTTTAATTGTAAACATACCTCTGTTCCAACCTTTCTTGAGAGGGTTGCAGGCATCTAATCTTAAATTTGTTAATACTTTTGTCACAAAAAAATTGACAAGAATGAACAAGTCACATGTTTTGTTGCATTTTACTTATCTTTTTCTTCCTTTGGAAATGGGGGTTGTGCATCTGAATGAATATACCTTGGCTATGATTACAGGGTACAGGATTTTACCTGTAACAGTTATGAGGATCATAATTAAGTAATTTGTACATTAATGTGCATGCATATTATTTACTATTTGTTTTTTTTCTTCCTGTTTTAAGTTGGCTTTAAAGGGCCCTCCTGGACCAATGGGCTTTACTGGACGACCTGGATCCCTGGTATGAAACCATATAAATATTTTATTGTATGTGTACAAAAAACACCTCACTGTGTTTTACCAAACACCCATCCACAACCCCTCACACACAACAACAACAACACACACACACACACACAGTGTACAAATAGGAACAAAAAACGTAGAAACTTGTTTCTTGTCATCTTGTTTGCTTTCTCTCTCTCTCTCTCTCGTGTGGGTGTCTACCAGGGTGCACCTGGCAGTTCTGGTTTAAAGGGAGACAGTGGAGATCCTGGTTTCCAGGTCAGTAAATTTGTTGGTTTAAATTTTTTTGTTTGTTCAAATTTTTGTTTTACACATTTATCTAATTCTGCAGGGTCCCAGAGGTCCTCAAGGGTTAGCAGGTCCTCCTGGCAAGCCTGGTAAAAGGGTGAGTGACAAACGTTGGGCTTATGTATCAGACTTTTTATGTCTATGTTATTGGTGCACTGGCATAAAACTGGCAATTTACTGTTTTCTGTTCTTTTTAATTACACTGTTAGACATGGATTATCAATCAAAAACGACTTCTAACACCAAATCAGAAAAAGTTGGGACAGTATGAAAAAAGGGATCTCTGTTCCTCAAAGAAAGATTGGAAGTGATTTGCATATTTTTCTCACTACAGTACATAATCTCATGAAACGATTCAAAGGATCTAGAGGAATTGCAGTGATTAATGGGCAATGGTGCAAGTGTAAGCTAAATACCCACAATCTCCAATCCTTCAGATGGCACTTCCTCAAGAACCACTAATAGCTTTTATAACCACATTGGCAAACCTTTGTCAAGCACTACAACTGAGAGTTACATTCACGAATGCCACTTAAACAAATTTTGTCCTAAAAAGAAGCCTTTTGTTAACAATGTCCAGAAACAACACTTAGTTCTTTGGTCCATGGACCATCACACAGTGGAATGCAGGAATAATTTTTCAGATGAAGCAGGAATAATTTTTGACCTTAATTCAGCTCATGTTGTCTGCAATGAAATAAAAGTCAAAGTAAATGTAATAAATACTTTTTTTCATTTGTATTTTTTATACTAAGGCCAGTTAACACAAGCAGAATAATAGAAACTAGTTCTGAATGATTTGTTTTGTGTTGTCTCTTAATCCTGCTTACAAAGGGGCTTTTTTGTTAATGTTTTTGATGTTCTCACAGGGCCGATCTGGTGCCGATGGTGCTCGTGGAATACCAGGAGAAACTGGAATTAAGGTCAGACATTTCCCCATAATGTGCTCAAAATCAAAGTGCCTTAAAATGTATTACAACCCAAACTATTTTATCTAATGTAATTATTTATTATGCACATTTAAAAGTATATTTTCTTTTTAGATGATCTATAAAATGACATTATGTCCAAACAAAAGGCCAGAGCAAACTATTAGTAGTATTTGGCAGAAAAATGCAACACATTTTCTTCCCAACTTAATGAATTTGTAGATAGTCAACATCTCTGCAAAAACTTTTGGATCAGATGTTTCTACTTAACTATTATCAAAAGCCTATAATGTCTTTGTGAGCTTGATCAGTGTGGTGAAAGTCTACATCACAGTTAAACATAAATAGTCAATAATCAATAATCTGTTATGTTAATTCTCCTAAACTTTAGTACATATTTCCACAGTTTTCTGGTCCATCTTAGAGAACTTGGTTGTGTTTCTTCATAGAATTAATGTATATGCATTCGCTTTGCATAAGAGTTTAAGGTTTAAGGCTTCTTGATGCGGCAACTACTTTGAGTTGAAAACATTAAGCAGGTGTTTCCAGCCTTGCCCTACACTTGTCGCCAAAAGTTTTGAGACTATACAAATTTTTGTTTGTCACTAAAGTTTGCTGCTTCAGTGTTTTTAGATCTTTTTGTAAGATGTTTTATGGTATACTGAAGTATAGCTATAAGCATTTATTGCAAAGTATTTACAGTGTTGACCCTTCTTTTTCACGACTTCTGCATTTGCCCTGGCATGCTGGAAATCAGCTTCTGGGCCAAATTCTGACTGATGGCAACCCATTCTTGCCTAATCAGTGCTTGCAGTTTATCATAATATCTGTATTTTTGTTTGTCCACCCGCTTTTTGAAGACTGACCACTGGTTCTCAATAGGATTGCGATCTGGGGGATTTTCTGGCCATGGACCCATAATTTCAATGTTTGAATCCTTCACCTTGAAGTTCTTAATGATCCAATAAATGGTTGATTTAAGTGCAATCTTACAAGCAGCAATTTTTGATGCAAAGCAATGATGACTGCATGTGTTTGCTTGGTTAACTGAAAAAGACAATGATTTCAAACACCACCCCATTTTTATGCAACCAGTCTGCTCTTCTAATTCAAATAGCATGACAGCACGAATGATACAGTGCATCCAGATAGTATTCACAGCACTTCACTTTTTCCACATTTTGTTATGTTACAGCCTTATTCCAAAATGGATTAAATTAATTTTTTCCTCAACATTCTACACACAATACCCCATGATGACAAAGTGAAAAAACTTAGTTTGAAATTTTTGCTAATTTATTAAAAATAAAAGACAAAAATATAACAAATTCATAAGTATTCATAGCCTTTGCCATGACACTCAACATTGAGCTCAGGTGGCAAATATCGGTAATAAAGAACGCTCGGTATGCAAAACTAAGACGGCAATACTTCACAACAAGACAAACAAACGGGAGTGTTTATATAAAGTTCATGGAATAAGACTGTCATGTGAGAGTCTGTGGGATTATGGGAAATGGAGTCCGTAGTCTTAAAAGCAGAAAGAGAGTTAGTACTCGTGACAATACCCTCCCCCAAGGAGTGTGGGATGCCTGAGGAAGTTTTACCAATGAATTTTGAGCTATTTCAGCCCATGGTAGGAATAGCGACCAATCTGATGGGTTTTCTCGGCAGTAAAGTCTTAGAATCTTTCCCAGTTCCTGATTCATACGTTCACATTGACCATTAGACTGTGGGTGATAACCCAAAGAAAGACCATAAATGTGAGGTAAATTGTGACCCTCTATCAGAAACAATATCCTCTGGAATACCAAAAAAAACAGAATACATGATGAAAGAGACATTTAGCAGTTTGGAAAGCAGTGAGTACTCTGAAATGGTACAAAAAAAGTACTCCTCGTGAAAACCGATCAAAGATAAGATGATAAGATAAGATGATAAGATAAGATAAGATAAGATAAGATAAGATAAGATAAGATAAGATAAGATAAGATACAAAAAATAGAAAATTACAAAGTGTTTTCACGTATGTACACATATATTAAAAAGTAAAAATATGTAAAAGTTACAAAAATATAAACAGTATTTATGAAGGAAGTTAACCAAATATTGCACAGTTATTAAAAAGTATTGCACAAAGTACAGCAGGTACAGCAGGTATTGCACATATTTTAAAAGTAATTGCACACAGAAGTACTAAAAAGCAAGTGAATTATTGTGATGGTGATTATCTACTTTCTAATCACTTTGTCCAGTTTCTTCCTGTCTGCTGCTGTCATGCTGCTGCCCCAGCAGATAACACCATAGAAAATGGCTGATGCCACCACCGAGTCATAAAAAGAGCTGAGAAGGGCCCCCTGTATTCCAAAAGCCTCCTCAACAAATAGAGTCTGCTTTGGCCCTTCTTGTACAAGGCCTGTGTATTGTTCGACCAGTCCAGTTTATTGTTAAGGTGAACACCCAGGTACCTATAGGAGTTAACAATCTCAATATTCCATCCCTGGATGCTCACCGGTTTCAGTGGATGTGGTTTAGACCTTCGAAAGTCCACCACCAGCTCTTTTGCTTTGCTGGTGTTGATCTCGAGGTAGTTCTGTCCACACCAGTCTACAAAGTTCTTGGTGAGTTCCCTATACTCTAGGGGTGGGTTTATAAAATCGATTTTTCGATTCGAATCGATCTTTATTTGAACAATCCGATATCGATTCATATAAACGCGAGATCGATCTTTTAAATACGCCCCTTTTTACGGTGCACACGGAAATCTGTTACCCCCTTTAATTTTGCGTGACCAGCCAGTGTTTTTTCATGCAACGAGATCTGACCTGCACATCAGTTTAGCATGGCAGAAGCTCAAGTTATGACCACTACACAACTTCTTGCACTGATTTTCGCTCGGCGACGGGTCGGTGCTGGATTCGGGAGGAACTCGGTGTTCGCTCTGCGATCAAAACTCGGCTCTCAATCAATGTGAGAAACAGCGAGGGGAAACACAGGGGAGAGGTTGTAAACAGATGGTGGAGCGCAATATAGTTTCTATCAGAATACATCAGCACACGAGTTTTACAGTATTTCTGACCTGATCGTTCTCTACAAAACAAAATATTTATTAACCTCCAACTCACTACAGAACGATCCATGCTGCTCGTGTTGCCAAATCCACTCAGATTCCTTTATTTCATCAGCGCACAAACTTTCATCTCTCGCTACTTGTGGATGTGCATGTTTGGACGTGGTATCATTAAACCTTTCATCACTTCTCACGTGTGTTTTCGTGACAAAACGTAGTTTTGGAGACCAGAGAAGCTCGCCTGTGATTCCCCCTGGTGATAGATGGTGTAGTGTAAAACCCCCCATCGCCGATCAGTCGTGTAGTGTGAACATTACAGCGACCAGGTGTTAATCAGAGTGTCGTGTAGTGTAAACTTGGCATAAGCTGTTCAACAGCCATGTGTATGTTTACATTACATTTACAATGTTGTAGCGTGTCAGACATATAAAATAATAATAAAAAATAAATGTTACTGTTTTCTGTTTTGGATTAATTATTTATGTAAACAAAATACACAAATATTTTTAATAATGAGTGTTCTTTGTACAATTATCACATTCGTTCTCTGAACATCTATACATATTTAAACAAAACCTGTTAATGTAACTCAAATATGCCTAAATGTGTTGAATCGAAATTGAATCGAAAATCGAATCGAAAATCGAAAATCGAAGATCGAATCGAATCGGGACCTTGTGAATCGGAATCGAATCGATCCAGGAAATTAGTGGCGATACCCAGCCCTACTATACTCACTGTCATCTCCATCCATGATGTAGCCAACAACAGCCGAGTCATCGGAGAACTTCTGGAGGTGACAGGTTGCTGTGTTGTAGGTGAAGTCCGCGGTGTAGGGGGTGAAGAGGAATGGGGCCAGGACTGTCCCTTGTGAAGCCCCAGTGCTGCAGAGGATTGTGTCCGAAACGCAGTCCTTAAGCCGCATATACTGTGGTCTGTTTGTTAAATAGTCCATTGTCCATGTGGTGAGTTGATGATCCACCCCTGCAATCTCCATCTTATTCCTCAGTATAGTGGGCCTGATGATATTGAATGCACTAAGAACGTGATCGAAGAACATGATCCTCACAGTGCTTCCTGCCCTGTCGAGATGTGAGAGGGATCTTTGAAGAAGGTAGATGATTGCATCATCCACCCCAATGCCTGGCTGGTAGGCAAACTGTAGCGGATCCATCACTGGTTTCACCAGTGGGCGGAGATAGTCCAGAACAAGTCGCTCCATGGCCTTCATCAGATGAGAGATCAGTGCCACTGGTCTTTATCCATTTAAATCAATGGGATGTGCAGTCTTGGGTACGGGCACTACACATGATGTCTTCCAGAGGACTGGAACTCGCTCCTGTTTCAGGCTTAGGTTAAAGATGACCTGGACTATCCCACACAGCTGGTCTGCACAGTGTCTCAGAAGCCCGGGGTGGATGCCATCAGGGCCAGCAGTTCCCTCCTCACTTGATCACTGGTGAACGATAGAGAAGAGCAGGCTTGGGTGCTGGGTGCTGAAGGTGGAGGTGTGAAGCATCAAACTGTGGTGGGTGAGGGTTGCAGTGGAGATGAACAAATGAGTTGGGTGTTAATAGCCCAGGGGTAGGCATTACAGAAACAGTAGACGTTGGGGGCAGCTGCATAAGTTGATCCATGGTGTTTGTGGGGGGAGCAAGTGCCTGATCAAATCTGTTGAAGAATATGTTGAGGTCGTTTGCCCACTGTAAGTCTCCGACAGACTGTCTGTTGTATTCCTTAAGTCCCGAAATTGTTCTTAGGCCCCTCCAGACTCCATTCACATTATTCTGCTGCAGCTGGTCCTCCATCCTCTTCCTGTAGCCGTCTTTGCCTTCCCTGATCTTCTTTTTCAGCTCCTTCTGTACACTTCTCATTTCCTCCTTATTTCCAGATCTAAACGCCTTCTTTTTCTTATTTAGAAGAGCCTTAAGATCCAGAGTAACCCAGGGTTTGTTGTTAGAAAAACACCATACTGTTTTGGTTGGTACACAGAAATTTATATAGTCTGTTATGCAGGTTGTGAGGTTGTCAACATCCTTGCCGTGTGGTTCAAGAAAAACATCCCAGTCTGTTGTGTCAAAGAAGTCTTTCAAAGCCTTGTTAGACCAGCTTCTTACATCTTGTAAACTGGGTGGCTGTCTGTGAACACCTTGTAAACAGGCACAAGGTGAACCAGGTTGTGGTCCGACTTGCCCAAGGGGGGAAAGGTGAAGTGTTATATGCCTCCTTGGTGTTTGCATAAAACAAGTCCAGTGTTTTATTGTCTCTTGTATGGCAGTTCACATATTGCTTGAAATTCGGGAGCGTGGAGGACAGAGAAGCATGATTAAAATCCACAGAGATCAGGATGAGAGCCTGTGGTTAGAATAATGGTTAGAATAACGGTGTGATCTTGAGAAGGAGGCAAGTCCGTGACAAGTCTACAGCTAAGTGGGACCAGGAATGTGACGGTACTTGTAGCGGTAACAATTTGCATGCAGGAAGAGTCTTGGGGATCTTGCATTGAGCACAAGTAGTACAAGAGACAACAAAACTGTGGATATCAGCCAACATGTTCTCCCACCAATATTTACCCATGAGTAACTGATGCATGCGAGTTTCACCCGGGTGGCCAGATGTCAGAGAGGAATGAGCCCACTTAAGAAGTTTCTCTCTACAATCTATGGGAACAAAGATCTTGCCTATAGGACACTGATATGGGACCCTAGTAGATGAAAGGAGCCTGTTAATCTCCTCATCTATCTCCCATCTAATAGGGGCAATTACTACAGAAGATGGTAGAATATTCTGAACTACTGAGCTAGATTCTGTAGCGGGATACCTTCTGGATAGTGTGTCAGCTTTAGTATTACGTGTACCTGGATGATATGTGATGGAAAAGTTAAAACGGGAAAAGAACAGGGACCAACGATGGGAGTTAAGTCTCTTGGCCGAACATAAATACTCCAGGTTCTTGTGGTCGTTTAAAACTAGAAAGGGGTGTAACGCTCCCTCAAGCCAGTGACGCCATTCCTCAAAGGCTAATTTTATAGCTAGAAGCTCTCTATTCCCAATGCCATAATTTCGCTCCGCTGGGGTCAGTTTATGGGAATAAATTGCAATCAGGTGCAACTTTTTGTTCTTCCCAAATGCTGAGACAAGTCAGCACCCACACCTACCTCAGAGGCATCAACTTCTATGACAAAGGGTTGTGTGGGGTCGGGATGCTTTAGAATAGGAGCAGTAGTAAACACATTTTTTAAGGCCTTAAATGACTTTTGTGCTTGAGGATTCCAAAGCAGTCTTTTAGCATTGCCTTTTAGTAAACCAGACAGAGGGGCAGCAATAGTGCTATAATTGCGAATGAACGGGCGATCAAAATTTGCAAACCCTAGAAACCGCTGGAGCTCTTTTACAGAGGATGGAGTGGGCCAGGTAGTGACAGCCTCAATTTTATGGTCGTCCATGACCACCCCCTCAGGACCAATGACATAACCTAAGAAGGAGACAGATGAGAGGTGAAATTCACATTTCTTCCCTTTGATATACAATTTGTTTTCAAGTAAACGAACCAAGACAGAACACACCTGCTGAACATGAGATTCAAGTTTAGGGGAATAAATAAGTATATCATAGATTTAGGCGATTACAACCTTCCAAGCATGTCTTTCAGCACATCGTTAATGAATGATTGGAACACTGACTTGGGTGGAAGATTGCCCTCTTGTAATTCGATTGAACAATCGTTTTCTCTGTTGAGTGTAAGTTTGGTTGCTTTCTTCTTGCTAAAAACTTCTAACAAATCATGATAGACAGGAGGAACTTCAACAGGCATATTATTATTATTAGGACTCTCAATCGTGGTGGAGGAAATGTTCATCTGAGGATGAAGAAGACAATGCTCATGACAATATTTGGACCAAGAAACTATTTCCTTGTCTGACCATGAAATAAAAGGATCATGTTTACGAAGCCATGGCAAATCTAAAATAACATCATAATCGGAGAGGTCAAGAACAAAAAACCTAATCTCCTCAAAGTGAAGAGCACTGGCAGACATCTGTACTGGTTGGGTAAGGCGTGCTGAAAGTCTCAAAGGGGAGTTCAAAAGTTCCACTTGTACCTGGAGCTGTTCCAACAGCCTGACATGAATGAAATTCCCCTCTGCTCCGGAATCTACAAGTGCTGGAAACACAGACATAGAACTGGTGCAGGTAAATGTCACAGGTAGAAAGAAGGACTTAGAAACCAACCCCAGAGCTGGTACACTCACTTTCCTGGGGTCGGCGCCTGGGGTCTGAACGGGCGAGCCCGACAATCACGCAGAACATGACCAGCTACACCGCAGTACATGCACAACCCTCTGTGGAGATAACCCTCTCTCCTCCCGAGACAGACGGAAAACATCACACTGCATGGGTTCGGTGGGTTCTGACTCCTCATTAGCTCGGGAACAGGAAGGAATTACAGGTTTACGAGGACGCCGAGATGAATACCCAAAAGGATTGTTGGATTTGCGTGAGCCTCTGTGGATTTTCAACTGGTCCAGACGAATGGACAGGTTAATTAATGCATCCAGAGAGAGACCGTCATCCTTACAAGCCAATTCCGACAACACATTGGCATTTAGTCCATTCCGATATGCTACGATGATAGCCATGGCATTTCAGCCACTTCCAGCCACTAATGTACGAAATTCTCAGCCACTGAGCGATTGTTCTGACGGAGACGTGAAAGTAGTTCTCCTTCTGAGCGACCTTCATTAGGATGATCAAAAATCATCCTAATGAATTATTGATTTTCTCAATAAACGATGTATACGAGCCTGTCTGAACTCTGTCCCAAACTGCAGTAGCCCAGTCTAACGCTTTGCCAGTCAAACGTGAAATCACAAAGGAAATACATTGGTTATCAGTGCTAGGTGGTGAATTGGCTAATTAAATGGAGCACTGTAGTAAAAACCTTTGGCAAAGTTAGGGGTACCATCAAACATTTCAGGCATGCTAACTGGAAAAGCGTTCTCCTCGTTAGCGATTGGCACATATACAGCAGCCGGAGGAGGAGAAGGAGAAAGGACAGGAGGAGAAGGAGAAGAAAGTCGCTGAAGTTGGTTAGCGATCTTTCTTATACTGTCAGTCAGTAGGGTGAGTTGATGATAGACTGAGTCACGGATTCAATGAGCTGATGATGTTGACCCAGCATTTGTCCCTGGTTGCTAAGGGCCGCTTGCAGGTCTTTACATTCCGCCGTCTGCATTGTGGCAAAGTATTCTGTCACAAGAGAGAAATAGACCAGACGCTCACGGAATGTAGAACAAGGTTTAATATCAAAGGGTAATCCAAAATCAGTGTTAAAAGTCAGGCAGAGTTAAAAACCGGAAGATCAACAAACAAGCAGACAAAACCAAAGGACGAAGGCAAAACGGTATACCGAAGGCAAAAAAGGTCATACAAAAAGGTCAATGGCAAATATCAGTAATAAAGAACGCTCAGTATGCAAAACTAAGTCGGCAATACTTCACGACGAGACAAACAAACATGAGTGTTTATATAAAGTTCATGGAATTAGAAACAGCTGAAGCGAATCAAAACTCTGGTGATGATGAGCTAGCCGGATTGGCTGACAGGGGACATGTGACTGTCATGTGAGAGTCTGTGGGATTATGGGAAATGGAGTCTGTATCGTTAGAAGCAGGAAGAGAGTTATTACTCGTGACACCTGTTTTTACTGATCATCCTTCAGATGTTTTTACAACTTGATTGGAGTCCACCTGTGGTAAATTCAGTTGATTGGACATGATTTGAAAAGGCACACACCTGTTTATATAAGGTCATTTATATAGTAGGCAATGCATGTCAGAGCACAAACCAAGCCATGAAGTCCAAGGAATTGTCTGTAGACCTCCGAGACAGGATCATATCAAGGCACAGATCTGGGGAGGGGTACAGAAAAATTTCTGCAGCATTGAAGGTCCCAATGAGCACAGTGGCCTCCATCATCCGTAAATGGAAGAAGTTTGGAACCACCAAGACTGTTCCTAGAGCTGGCCGCCTGGCCAATCTGAGCGATCGGGGAAGATGGGCCTTGGCCAGGGAGGTGAGCAGGAACCTGATGGTCACTCTGACAGAGCTCCAGCATTTCCCTGTGGAGATGGGAAAACTTATCAGAAGATCAACCATCCAGGCAGTATTTCACAAATCACACCTTTATAGTAAAGTGGCCAGACGGAAGCACTCCTTAGTAAAAGGCACATGACAGCTCGCTTGGAGTTTGCCTACAGGCACCTAGAGGACTCTCAAACCATGAGAAACAAGATTCTCTGGTCTGATGAAACCAAAATTGAACTTTTGCCTAAATACCAAGCGTCACGTTTGGAGGAAACCAGGCACCGCTCATCACCTGGCTAATGCCATCCCAGCAGTGAAGCATGGCAGTGGCAGCATCATGATGTGGGGATGTTTTTCAGCAGCGGGACCGGGACGACTAGTCCTGATAGAGGGAAAGATGAATGCAGCCAAGTACACCGAGATCCTTGAAGAAAACCTGCTCCAGAGCGCTCTGGACCTTAGACTGGGGTGAATGTTTACCTTCCAACATGACAACGACTCGAAGCACACAGCCAGGAGAACAAAGGAGTGGCTTCGGAGAAAGTCTGTGAATGTCCTTGAGTGGCCCAGCTAGAGCTCAGACTTAAACCTGATTAAACATCTCTGGAGAGATCTGAAAATGGCTGTGCACGATGCTCCCCATCCAACCTGATGGAGCTTGAGAGGTTCTGCAAAGAAGAATGGGAGAAACTGCTCAAAATAAATAGGTGTGCCAAGCTTGTAGGATCATACTCAAAAAGACGTGAGGCTGTAATTGCTGCCAAATGTGCTTCAACAAAGACTGTAAATACTTATGTACATGTAATATTTTAGTTTTTAATACATTTGCAAGCATTTCAAACAAACTTTTTTCACTTTGTCATCATGGGGTTTTGTGTGGAATTTTGAGGGAAAAAATTAATTTAATCAATTTTGGAATAAGGCTGTAACATAAAATGTGGAAAAAGTGAAATGCTGTGAATACTTTCCAGATGCACTGTATCAGCTGCCTTGTCCTCATTATCACTTTCTCCTGAGCTATCGAGAAAATCACTGAAATGATGTTAGTAGGTTATTTTGTGGCAGGACTGAAATGCAGTGTAAATGGGGTTATTTAGTTATTGAGTTAATTCATTTTCATAGCAAGGAATGCCTTTGCAACTAATTGCAATTTATCTGATCACTCTTTACAACAATATGCAGTTAATGCAAATAGCCACCATAAAAACTGAAGCAGCAAACTTTTGAAAACCAAAATTTATGTCAGTTTCAAAACTTTTGGCCACGACTGTACATGGATTCCTTAAATCATTTTAGTCTTATACATAAGGTCCTACCTAATTTACGGCCATGAAATGAGCCGTTTCCCGTGAAATAAGCTGTTTCAAAGTTTAATGTTCGTGTTTAGCGATTTAACACATTTCATTTGCGTAGCATATGAAATATGAGGTGCAACATGACGTGCAATATGAGGCGGTCCTAGCATTCATACAGCAATTACGTTAGTGTAACAGACTTTTCTGTGGTGTAGTGTGCTGACAATGTTTGATGTATGTGTTTACGTATTAAGTGCATTTTGTCCCTTTGGGAATTCCATAGTCAATGGAAAGTGTGCTTCTCTACACACGTGATCATCTCTCTGTAGTCTGTGCTGTGCTTCAAAAGAACAAGCCAGTAAAGTATTATAAGCTAGTTAAATGGCATAGTGACATGTTTAACAAATTAACAAATCAATACTTTTCATACTGTATTTTACAAAGTGTCCAAGCATTTCTGGAAATGGGGCTTATATATTATATAGTTGCAATGTGTGCTGCATGGTAAATGGCTCCAGATCATGTCTTTGCTAAGCTTATGATTGGTTTTATGTTCTTGTGTGTATATTTTAGGGTCAGCGTGGCTTTGATGGATTGCCTGGTCTGCCAGGAGACAAGGGGCATAGAGTAAGTGCTGTAGTTTTTGTCTCAACAAACAAACTTATCAGAAGAATATTTTGCAAATATATTGGATATATGGGTAATGCCAAATACCCATCAAACAAAATTACCCCCACAGTCCTTTAGCAGCTACCCCATCAGCTAAATTGCCCACAACAACTACCACATTAGCCTAAAACTGTCAACCTAAACCAACACTGGTCTAACAGCCTCCAATGAAAACAACCCCAACAAATACCCACAAACCGTCCATGAAACACCTTTGCAACCACTCGCTATATCCTACTACCACCTAGCAACATGTTGGGAACCACCTAGCAACACCTAACCACCACAGTATACCTTGGCAATGGCCTAACAATATCGTAGCAACCACTGGGTAAAGTTTACGATTTGATATGCCTTGGCAACTTTCTAGCAACACCTTAACAACCACCTAGAAAAGCTTAGCTGGACCTTTGCAACTGTGTAGCAAAACCTTAGCAACCACCCAGCAACACTTATCACAATAACATTTAACTTCCTAATATAACATCCACCTATAACCTTAGCATCATCTTAATAACTGCCAACTTTTTAAAAACAACCTGTTACCATAGCAATCTATGCTATACCTTAGCAACCACCTAAGAAAACCTTAACAACCAACTAGTACATCGTGGCAAACAGCTAGCAACACATAAGCATTTGCTGAGCATGCCTATGAGCTTGAGCAAAATTATTAACACCCCCACCAAATAGGTGCTTGTGCGCACACACACAATCACAGACTGAGCAAAATTATTTGCACCACCACCAAATTTAGCTTGCAACATTATTTGATGTCACTTTCACCTCATTTCTTCAACCAGTACTACATGTTCTACACTACACAGCCAGCTAAACAACTATTTAGCCTCAAATACCTCACAGCCAATTACTCCTCAACCCTAATTATTCCAAAAGCTAAATAACCCCTCTGCCACAACTATCCCACAGCCAGTTAACCCTCAAACTGAATTACCCCAAAAGCTAAATAACACCTCTGCTTCAACTAAACCACAGCCAAATGCCCTCAACTTTAATTACCCCTTCAGCTGAATAACCTCTTAGCCTCAACTACCCCACATAATCACCCCTCAACCCCATTTACCTCAAACATCAACCAAAATTACCCCACAGCCCCTCACTACCTCAGTAGTCTAATAGCCTAATATCAGAGCAAAATTATTTGGACACCACTAAATACATGCTTGCAAACTTATCTCTCTGAGCAAAAGTATTTGCATCCCCCATCAAATATATGCTTGCTTATATGCTTACCACATATGTGAGCAAAAGCATTCACACCCCTCTGCCACATGCATACTTGCATACACTCTAGCAACCATCCACCACCTTTACAACAACCTGTTACCATAGCAACCATCTGGCTATACAACTACCCCTCAACTTTAATTACCCCAAAAATTAAATACGCTCAGTCTCAATTACCCCAACCCTAATTACCCCAACAACTAAACAAGCCTTAACTACCCCACAACTAATTACAGCTCAACCCTATCTACCACGAAGCCAAATTACTCATCCAGTTGATCCAATGTATCTTTTTTTGTGATCAACTACATTGCTTTTTATTTAATTTACAGAATTACTGTTTCTGCTTTTTGTTCAGGGGAATCAAGGAGAAATGGGACCACCAGGACCTCAGGGAGAGGATGGAGAAAGAGTCAGTAGTGTTTTTTTGTCTCTTGTAAACAGCCACAAATAAATAAATTTTTTAATAAACAAAATATACAAATTACGGCCTGGTGTAATAGCGGGATATTCTGCTAGCACACCAGCACCGAGATTCTGAACTCCTCGTTTCGAAACTTGGCGTTGCCAGTCGTCTGTGCACCATCTAGCGGGCATAGTTGGCAGTGCCTGCAGGGAGGGATGACCAGTGCAGAATGCATGGGTGGAAAAGGGTTCCGTTAAAGACTGTGCATGGGTCAGAGGAGGCGTTAGCAGCAATATGTAAATATATAGAAATACACTTTAGCTGGTCAGCCAAAACATTAAAAGTCATACTTTTGTCTGTTAAATAAAGATTGCAAAGATTTTTGCATAGTCTTGACTGTTCCTACCTTTGAGGAGTTTGTAATTTGTGTATGTATACATATACTGTATATGTTTTGGCTGACCAACTTAATTGTATTTTTTTCTAAACAAATTTTTACTGCAACATACTCTAAACAAGTTGGGAGATAAAATAATTAGTAAAAGTTAATAATAGTAGTAGTAATAATAATAGTTAATAGTAATAGTTTACAGAACGTGCACTGTTTTGACACATTCCATAGTAAGCATGTGAATTGATAACAGATAAGGGTATTAAAGTCGACTCATGCTAGCACACCAGAGCTGACATCTTAAACTTGTGGGTTTGAATTTCAGCTCTGCTACTGGCAGACTGGGCCCCTACATGAACAATCATTGGCTTATTTGCAGAGAGGGTGTCGGAGGTGATTCTTTATAATTGATGTGACCTCTGCTGGCTGATTGATGGTGCTTGCACAGAGACAAGAGACAATGGGATCAGGGTGTGACTCTCCGTGCGCAAAGCTGATCCACATATGAACTCACCTTGTGAAGCTGAAAAGATGCAATCAACTACTGCACACGTGTTGGAAGGGGCATGTGCTAGTCATGTCTCTCCTCAGTCAGAAGTGGAGGTCAACACCAGAAGAGGGGAAACATAATGCAATCAGGCAATTAGATGCGACTAGATTGGGAGGAAAATTGGGGTAAAAGGAGGATCTATCAATGGCAAATCCTCCTTTTTAAGGAGAATCAGATTAAGGTGACCATGGACTTTTGAGAAGTCTTGTAACACAAAGAATGGACAAAAATCCACTAGCAAAATTTTACAATAAATAATTGTAATAAATAAAAAACCATTAATATCCTTAGTTTCCAAATAATTAAAAGTGTAATTAATAGTCAGTGAATCGTGATTCTTAAACCTCTGCCCTTTAACCCCTCAATCCCAAGGCTGTATCAAAAGCATATATTTGGGTAAACAAGGTGCCATTTAAAACCTCAGCATTGTAAAAAAAAAAAAAAATAGCGTATTTTATTTGCATTACATTCTGAAAAATTATCATATATCGAATTTGTAATATTACAAGGCTATATTTGCATGTTGACAATTTTTCTATAACACCAATCACAAAAGCATAAATCATGGCACCAAAATACAAAGAGAATAAATACAAAACCTTACCTTAGCTTGTGTTTTTCAAAATGAGACCAAAATTCTATGTGTGTTGTTCCATTAGAAATATCAAGAAACAAAAATTTAGACAATAGTTAAGGCTTAGAAATGGATTTGCGCATCACCACACAAGTTCAAACACATGACAGTCACATCAATGCAGCTCTGTACACAGATATTATTACAGCTGGCACAGCGGGTGGAACTGTAATGAAGTTAGCGATAACAAAGCCCAACCATTGACAATGCCACTGGTCAAATTTACTGTCATTTGAAATTGGTCTCTCATTGCATTTAATTACTTCATCCAGGTATGGATGATTTATTTGCTTTGATCTGTATTTGTTTTAATATTAATTGTCAAATTATAAGTAGACACAAAATTAGAACTGAAGATGATATCTTTATTTACGTGTCATCTTACCCTGTCTTTGCATTCCCAGGGAGATTATGGAGATGTTGGGCCTAGAGGTCTTCCAGGTGAACCAGTAAGTAAAATTCAGAGCTGTGTGCCATAGTCTTAGTTTTTGACATAAAACGAATTCTAATGCTAGTTAAAATGAATCTACATTTGTAATCATGTGTAATAATTTCTTATGAACTGTGCAGAATGAAATGTATAAATACATTATTTTCTTTACCAGGGGCCTCGGGGATTGCTGGGACCCAAAGGCCCATCTGGAATCTCTGGACCTCCAGTGAGTATCCAGCAAAAATTGCTTTTTGTATTAAAACATAATTTTTTATAATTGCTGTTGTAATTAGATGAAATATATATGTAAACATAACCATTTAATTACCTTTTACAATAGCTCAGTATCTACTTAATTGGTTACTAACTACATTCACTATATAGATGGACTCATGCACACCACAAATTCATATCCAGTGAGTGCTAAATCTGCAGGTAAAATGCTTTATTGATTAGGATATTAGAGGAGAAAAGTTATTATAATTGAGACTTATTCAGACTGGAGGTAAGGTAACAACAGCAGAAGATTACACTGGGTTCCACTCCTGAAAGCCAATGACAGGGTCGTGAAGTGGACAGTAGCTCACAATGAATATTGTTTTATTCATTTGTAAATCTAAATTTCTCCTATAGAATGCAAATGGCGTCATCACTAAACAAAGACATGATAAATCAATATGCATATGCATATTCAAAAGGGTCTGAACAGATGAAAGATGGAACAGGATTAACAATGAGATACAACCATGCTGGTCTATACTGCTTCAACAGGCTGTTATTGATGATGTCATTAAAGGAAGGCAAAAAATCTAATATTGTTTGTAATACTAGCAAATGCCCAGCAGAGGGGAGAAAAACATACCTATAATATTAACTTCCAACACACTCCCCGTCTGGTATCTGTATATACCACAATTTAACTATTTACCAACTTAAGTCTCTAGTCCTCAGATAGAAGTAACACTATTTCAGTCACTGGTCTGAGTAGCATCTTTGTAGTCCCATCTTTGATTATTTTGACTTCCACTTTGCGGATTTTTCCGTCCTTACTCGGAAACACTTGGGTTACTCGTCCCATGGGCCATTCGTTTCGTTTAGTCTGGTAGTCTTTTATAAGAACAACAGTTCCTGGCATGATGTTTGGCTTTTCAGATTGCCACTTCTTTCGCACTTGCAGTGTACACAAATATTGCTTACGCCATCTGTCCCAAAAAGTACAGGCCAGACTCTGAACTTGCTTCCACTGACGTCTGTACAGATCTTTGGAGTCAAACTCACCAGGAGGAATGGGACAAGATCCAAATTTTTGTGTCAACAATGTTGCAAGTGTGAGTATCTGAGGGTCCTCAGGGTCTGTTGAAACTGGAATCAAAGGCCTCGAATTGACAATTGCCATTACTTCAGCCATTAGAGTTGTGAGGACCTCATGAGTGAGTCTAGATGATCCAAACTGCATGAGTACTGAATCCAGTATTCGTCGTGTAACACCAATCATTCTCTCCCAAACTCCCCCCATGTGGGAAGCATGTGGTGGATTGAAGATCCATAAACATCCTTGATCAGTGAGAAATTTCTCGAATGCAAGGTTGGATGAAATTTTCAGTTCATGACAGGTGCCAACAAAATTTGTTCCTCTGTCCGATCTAATAGTTTTGACTGGCGACGTATAGCGAAAAACCTCCTTAAAGCATTTATGAAGCTTGAGGTGTCCATTGACTCTATAACCTCTACACGAATGGCTCTGATGCTCAGACAAGTGAATAGGACTGCCCAACCTCTTGTTGTTTGCCAGACCACCACGTGTCTCACGGCGTGAGGAGATGGCCCAAAAACATCTACTCCAACATGTGTGAATGGAGGATCTGTACTGAGCCTGTCTCCGGGCAAGTCGCTCATTTTTTGTACTTCACATCGGTTGCGAAGTTTCCGGCAGGTGATGCATTGAAAAACGAGGCTGCTTACGCACCTCTTGGCACCCAAGATCCAAAATCCTCCTGTACGGATGGCACCCTCTGTAATGTGACACCCCTGATGATGTGTTTTTTCATGAAAATGCCGCACAAGGAGCGTTGCAATGTGGTGGCGACTAGGGATGATAAGGGGTTTCTTCTCATCATATGTGACATCTGCTTCTCCGATACGTCCACCTACTCTTATTAGGCCATCCTTGTCGATGAAAGGATTTAACATTCTGAGAGCACTGTCCTTTGGAATGTTTCTTTTTTCTTTAATGCATCCGAGTTCTTTTGCAAAAGCTTCCTCTTGCACACTTTGAATGATGACTATCTCGGCTCTTGTTTGGTTTTCAACTGATCTTGATGCACAGTGATGCCAACCGTTGCACTCACTATGGTGATCTTCTGCCTTTTTCTTAAAAACATGGACAATATGAACCAGGCATGAAACAGCACGCTTTAGGGACTTCCAGCTGGAGAAACGTTCAAAGCGTTGGGATCCAATTTGAGTACTGGAAACTACTGTATTCAGTGTGCCCACTAGAGGGCACATCTTGTACTGGATCAACAAGTTCAAAGGTCTCTGTGACCTCATGGGACTGTTCAGGCTGTACTAGGAACGAAGGTCCAGAAAGCCATTTTGTCTCTTTGAGGTGAGTCACTGAGACAAATCTTGTAGCACAATCTGCTGGATTGTGTTCACTAGGCACATAATGCCACTGCTGGGGAAGAGAGAATCTTCTTATTCATTGAACACGATTGCTGACAAAGACATAAAATCTTCTCTTTTCATTGCAGATGTATCCAAGCACTACTCTACAGTACTATCTGTAAAGAAGTTAATAGCGTCTATCTTTGTGTCAATCTCTGTTTTTATAAATGTCGACAGCTAACACAGCTGCACAAAGCTCTAGCCTTGGGATAGTAAGCTCTGGACTCGAAGCCAGCTTAGCTTTGCCCAAAACAAAGCCTGAATGATATTCTCCAGAAGAGTCCAAAGTCTTTAAGTAGGCAACTGCAGCTATTGCTTTTACAGATGCATCTGCAAATACACAAAGCTCTCTCCGTTGGGCTTCAGAACAGGAGACTGTAGTGTGGGCTCTTCGTACATGAAGTTGTTGCAGTTGCTGGAGGGAATCTCTCCATGTGTCCCAAACCGGTTGTTTTTCTAGAGGCAAGGGTGCATCCCAATCTTCAGCATCTATAGTAAGATCTCGAAGTAAGGCTTTACCTTGTATGGTTACTGGAGCAACAAACCCTAATGGGTCGTATAAGCTGTTCACAGTAGAAAGAACTCCACGGCGTGTAAAGGGCCTTTTTTCATTAGACACTTGAAAGGTAAACGTGTCATCTTTCAGATTCCAACTGATTCCTAAACTCTGTTGCATAGGGAGAATGTCTGAGTTGAAATTTAGATCTTTTAGATCACTGGCATGATCCTCTGACGGAAAGGCTTCCATAACTTGTTCATTGTTGGAAACTATCTTATGCAATCGAAGATTAGAGCATGCTAACATCTCCTGTGTCCTCTTCAAAAGACTGATAGCAGCACTTGCTGTGGGTAGTGACTTTAATCCATCATCAACATAGAAGTCTCGTTCAACAAACTTCATAGCATCTGTGCCATAATCATTTTCTTCCTCCAGAGCTGCACGTCTAAGACCATAAATGGCCACAGCAGGGAAAGGGCTATTGCCGAATATGTGCACCTTCATGCGGTACTCAATGCCTTGGTTGTTGGGATTATTATCCTTGTGCCAAAAGAATCGTAAGAAGTTCCTGTCTTCTGGTCTGACTACAAAACAATAGAACATTTGCTGAATGTCTGCAATAAAGGCAACAGTGTCCTTGCGAAATTGAATTAGCACCCCAAGGAGGCTGTTGTTGAGGTCTGGGCCTTTTAGCAGAACATCATTTAAAGAAACTCCATCACAATGGGCACTTGAGTCAAAAACCACTCGGATTTCATGTGCCTTTTTTTGGATGATATACTCCAAAAATAGAAAGATACCAGCACTCTTCATTTGGTCCGAGATGGGGAGCTACCTTTGCATGATCATTCTGGAACACCTTGCTCATAAATTCGAAGAACTGGTCTTTTGTCTTAGGCTTTAAATTTAAAGAGCGTTGCAGTGACCAGAAACGACCCAAAACTTGAGACCTTTTATTGGGGAGTTGACACCTTTGTGGTTTGAATGGTAAAGGAGCCACCCAGCTGTTGTCCACATCTCTGTAAAAAGCTTTCTCCATCATATCCAGAAAAATTTGATCTTCATATGAAAGTGCTATTTTGTCATCCTCTTTTGTCCTTTTGAAAACAGTACTTCCTAGATCACTTTCCATCTTTTCAAAGGTACGCTTGCTTCCATACAGTTGAGTTTGATAATTGTTTGATGCACCTTCAATGTACTTTTTCTTTACAATGTAATGGTTGGGACATTGCTTAAAGAGACATTTTCGACCATTTTCCAGGGTGTTGGTGAAAAAGGTATTCACTGTATCTGGTTTCTGTAGGCTTCCAACACAAACATTACCTACTATGACCCATCCCAGGTCCAGTTTTTGTGCGTATGGAGCATCATGTGGTCCACTGATTTGCTCTCTTACTTTGTGGATTCTAATTATGTCCCTCCCAAGCAACATCATTATAGGAGCATTAGGATCCAGCTTTGGAATTTGCTTTGCTAACATTTTTGGATGTTCATGATAAAGGGCAACTTCAGGAGTGGGAATCTCTGACCGATCATTTGGAATTTCATCACACTCTATAAGCGTGGGTAGTGGGATGCTGACTTGTCCCTCTATAGACTCTACTTGAAAACATGAGCTCTTCTTCCAATGGTATCCACTGTACCAGCACATGTTCTCAGTGAATAAGGAGAATTTGAAGAATTTTTGATCTTAAAAATATCAAAAAATTCTGACTTCACCAAAGACCGGTTACTCTGATCATCAATGATAGCATATAGCTTGATCGCCCTCTCCTGGTGACCAACAGGGTACACTTTTACCAAACAAATCTTTGAACAAGATTTTCCCCTAGAATGTCTACCACATACCTCAGTACACTTTGTAGTTATGTTAGCTTGTGTGTTCTCCGTTTCTTCCTCGTCACTATGTCTTTCCTCCCCGCCATGCCTATCCACCGCTGTGAAGACCTTTACAGGTTGAGGTGCAGGTCCCAGATGCAGAGCTGCAATATGCCTTTCACTGTTGCATTCGGTGCATTTTATTGTCTTTTCACAGGTTTTAGCAAGATGTGCAGTGGATGCGCAGCAGCGAAAACAAATTCTGTTCTGTTTTAGAAAAGCTTTTCTTTCTTCCAAGGACTTTTCTCTAAATCCCCGACATTTGTATAGTGGGTGTGGTCTGTTGTGTATGGGACATATTTTGGATAGGTCTGCAACTTTTGTATTTCAAAGATCTGTCAGCAAGGTTGTACCTGGTGAGACATTAGTTTTGTTGATTGAGACTGCCATTCTTGGGTTGGTGTGTTTGGCATAATACTTCTCTGTTTTTGGAAAGTCAGAGGTAGAAGGAAGTAGAACGAAGCTTGGGTCATTTCGCATACGTGCCTGTTGGCAAACGAAGTTCACGAAAAAAGAAAATGGCGGAAAACGTACATTATACTCTTCTTTGTATTTAGACCCTTGTGACATCCATTTTTCCTGCAGAGCATGTGGCAGTTTCTGCACTATACTGTTTACACCTCGAGCTGTGTCCAGAAAGGCAAGCCCTAGAAAATCACCTTCTTGTCGTGCTGCTTGAAGCTCCATTAGCAAATCACCAAGCTTTCTAAGCCTGAGGTGATCCTTACTGGAAATTTTACTAAAGTTATCCACCCTTTTCCACAATGATTCCTCAATAACCTCAGGAGCCCCATAGCACTCATCTAATCTTTTCCATGCCATAGCAAGTCCTAACTTGGGGTTGTTTACATGTACTGCCCTTATGCGTTTTACATGTTCAGCTGACTGACAGCCAAGCCACTTTACCAAAAGTCCTTTTCAGTCCTTTTACAGTGTTGGAGAATGATGCACGCCAAGCCCTGAAATTTTCAGGCTTATCATCAAACTGTAAGAGCCCCATGGTGACAATTTCACGTTGAGCCATAAACCTCACAAAATCAACCATACTTTGATCGTGACTTTGTTGTGTTTGCTGTAAGTCTGTTTGATAAGGGGTACTTGAGGATGGAGCAAATGGGTTATAATCAAACACCTTTTGATCCCTAGTACTTTTATGTTGCTCCCTATTTATCCCAGAATTTTTACTATGGAGTGGGGTATATGCTTGCTGATAGTCATTCTGCCATCCTACTGTAGGAGTATGTTCTGGAGCGACTTTCACCTGGAAAAGGTCTCTATCCATGGTACCATACTGTTGAGCATACTGTGGAATTATTCCTTCTTTGGGCCATTGTGCCACAGTCACTTGTTGAAGGTCATCTGTCTGAAAAACATCTGGAACCACATTCATCTGAGAGCTGGTTTGTGGCTGTGGATGTTCTTGTATATAGTCTCTGGTACGTTCTATTGGACTTTGAAACTCTAACTGACTAATAAGTTTTTCACTGAGCTCATCATCACTCCTTGAGCTGCTTCTAGTACTTCAGCTATTGCTGTTGCTGCTGCAGCAGTTTTCTTTATGTTCAGAGCTTCCAATGACGCTTCTATGTGTGCTTTTTGCACTTTCATCTCAATCTCCTTTTCTGAAAATGCTACTAGTGCTTTCGCAGCCTCAGCTTCTGCCCGAGCTATAGAAGCAGCATTACTAGTTGTGGACTCACGTGTACGCCTTGATGAGCCTGAGATCTGAGTCTTTGCCTTCAGAGAATGGCTAGATGTTGTACCTTGCTGTTCCATTGTGAGAGTAGAGATTGCAACTGGAAATTATCGAGGCTACCGTTGTGCCGAGACAATG
The DNA here is from genome assembly GCF_030014385.1 of Trichomycterus rosablanca. Taxonomy (NCBI): domain Eukaryota; kingdom Metazoa; phylum Chordata; class Actinopteri; order Siluriformes; family Trichomycteridae; genus Trichomycterus; species Trichomycterus rosablanca. Next base: position 13,043,697 of record NC_085989.1, read on the forward strand.
AACTAGTCCGTCGGTTCCACTCTTCCGTGAATGAGCCTTTATTTAAGACGTCGTTTTACTGTTCTGTCCTCCTTATACCCAGTGTACAATTTGACAGGCAACTAACTCATTTCCCATTCACCACACCAAAGAGGTTCTGTTTTCTCATTTATTGTAGCAATTAGGAAAAGGTAAAACTGAAATAAAAACAATAACAATATATTATACACAAGAAACAAATATATGATATGGATAACAATTATGTGTACAACATATGACTGGTTGAGGACCAAATCCAAATCTATCACATTTATAAACTTACACAAAACACATCTAAATCTTTCCGCGTATGAATAATACTACGTTATATAGTATGATAAACACTTCAAAAGAATCAACATACTGACGATGCTTTAAAAGGGTCTGAACAGATGAAAGATGGAACAGGATTAACAATGAGATACAACCATGCTGGTCTATACTGCTTCAACAGGCTGTTATTGATGATGTCATTAAAGGAAGACAGGCAAAAAATCTAATATTGTTTGTAATACTAGCAAATGTCCAGCAGAGGGGAGAAAAACATACCTATAATATTAACTTCCAACACATAAGCAGTGAGCTGAACAGGGCCTTTCCTGTCATCTAACCGCATTAATGTTTGCTAAACATTAATGGGACTTTGACTGGAATCATGTTCTATGGTCAATTGTAACAAATATTGAGCATTTTGACAACAAACACTCAAGCTGGGTTTGGCGTAAAAAGAAGAATGACAACAGTGAGAATTAGGATGTAAAGTGTGGTTGAGGGCCTGTGATGTGTGAATGTTTTTTCATCTAAAGGCCATAGAAATATGACACTACAGACACGATTAAATGCCATAGCATTTTAAATAATCATTTTTAAATCTGTCTACGTCTGCTAGAAATCTAAAAATGGGTCATTGGTAGATCCTCCCCCAGGACTATAATTCAAAACATACAGTAAACATACAAAATGGTTTACTGAAAACAAAATCAGGCCTTTTTATGGCTCTCAGTCCCTTAAGCTAAGCCTCATAGAAAACCTGAAGAGAATAATGCACAAGAGAGGACCTTGGACCTGGATGATTTGGAGAGATTCTGTAAAGTGGAATGGTCTCAAAATTCCTGCTTTTTTTTCTCTAACCTTCTGTCATAGAAAAAAGATACTATGCTGTTTCATTGGCAAAGGGAGGTTGTACAAAGTATTAAATGCAGAGTGCCAAAATACAGTGCCATCAGAAAGTACTCACCCCTTCACTTTTTCTACATTTTATCACGTTACAGACATATTCGAAATCCGATTTGAGTATAGTTTTCTTTTTAAAAAATCTACACGAAATAGCCCATAATGACAAAGTGAAAACATGTTTTCAGACATTTTTGTAAATCTTTTAAAAATGTAAACATTTAAACATAATAGGTACATAAGTATTCACACCCTTTGCTCAAAATTGAGCTCAGGTGCATCCAGTTTACACTGATCATCCTTGAGATGCTTCTACAACTTGATTGGAGACCACCTGTGGTAAATTCAGTTGATTGAACATAATTTGGAATGGCACACACTTGTCTATAAAAGGTCTCACAGTTGACAGTGCATATCAGAGCAGAAACCAAGCAATGAAGTCAAAGGAATTGTCTTTAGACCTCCGAGACCGGATTGTGTCAAGGCACAAATCTGGGGAAGGATACAAAAAAATTTCGGCAGCATTGAAGGTCCCGAAAAGCACTGTGGTCTCCATTATTCGGAAATGGAAGAAGTTTGGAACCACCAGAACCCTCCCTAGATCTGGCCACCCGACCAAACTGAGTAATCGGGAAAGAAGGGCCTTGGTCAGAAAGGTGACCAAGAACCCAATGGTCACTAAGGCAGAGCTCCAGTGTTCCCTTGTGGAGATAGGACAACCATCCAGTAGGTCAACCATTGCTAACACACTCCACCAATCAGGCCTTTATGGTAGAGTGGCCAGATGGAAGCCACTCCTCACTAAAAGGCACATGGCAGCCCGCTTGGAGTTTGCCAAAAAGCACCTGAAGGATTCTCAGACCAGATTAATCAAAATTCTCTGGTCTGATGAAACCAAAATAGAACTTTTTGGCCTGAACTACAAGCATCATGTCTGGAGAAAAACAGGCACTGCTCATCGCCTGGCTAACACCATACCTACTGTCAAGCATGGTGGTGGCAGCATCATGCTGTGGAGATGTTTTTCTGCGGCAGGAACTGGGCGACTAGTCCGCATAGAGGGTAAGATGACAGCAGCCAAATATAGAGAGATTCTTCAAGAAAACCTGCTCCAGAGTGCTCTGGAACTCAGACTAGGGCGACGATTTATCTTCCAACACGACAATGACCCAAAGCACACAGCCAAGATAACAAAGAAGTGGCTTCAGGAGCAGTCTGTGAATGTCCTTGAGTGGCCCAGCCAGAGCCCGGACTTGAATCCAATTGAACATCTCTGGAAAGACCTAAAAATGGCTGTCTATAGACGCTGCCCATCCAACCTGACTGAGCTTGAGAGGATCTGCAGAGAAGAATGAGAGAAAATGCCCAAAAACAGGTGTGCCAAGCTTGTACAGACATACCCAAGAAGACTTGAGGCTGTGATTGCTGCCAAAGGTGCTTCAACAAAATATTAAGCCATGGGTGTGAATACTTAGGTACCTGTTATGTTTAAATGTTTACATTTTTAATACATTTACAAAAATGCCTGAAAACATGTTTTCACTTTGTCATTATGGGCTATTTCATGTAGATTTTTTAATAGAAAACTATACTCAAATTGGTTTTCAAATATGTCTGTAACGTAACAAAATGTGGAAAAAGTGAAGGGGTGTGAATACTTTCTGATGGCACTGTATGTGGCACATGTAGTTTTGTTAAAATATTTTTTTTCTTAAAGGTTTTTTAATAAATGTACTTAGTTTAAAGATTGGATATTTTCTGCATTGTAGGGGAGAGGGGGGCAATAATTATGGGGGTGACTGTAGACCCAAGGATATTGCAAAGATATTGCATGGCAGTACAAAATGCTGTGGTAGTCTTTTTATGTCAGAATTCCAGTCACTCTGTTCAAGTTGCCAAATCTGGATCGAACAAAAGAGCACTAGGAAGCACAAGGAACCACCCTTGTGATGAAGTGAAGAGTTACACTTTTGATTCGCACTGTGGCTTAGTGTGTAGCACTGTTGTCTGACAGCGAGAAGGTTAGGTGTTTGATTCCAAGAAGAAGTCCTGATTTCTCTACACTACCTACACTAGTAATGGCCTGTCTTTCTTTTTTGTCAAATGCCTTTTTCTTGCTTTCTTTGAAAAAAAGTCCATAAAATTGTGGACATCTTAATTTACTTCTTTTTCTGCAGAGACATGTAAGCTGTTAATCAATTACTAGCTCCCTTATAAAGTTTGTGCTGTTGTTGTTGTTACTCTGTTAAATTAAAACTTTGCTTACAGTTTACCTTTGGACATTTTTAGATTAGGTGATGTCAATAAGTAATTGTAATCATGATTTAAAACAAAAGCAGTATCCATGAATGGCTCTTGGAGGAGCAAAAATTGGAAAAGGATCTCCAATTTGTCAACAAAAAAAAAATGTGTGAGAAAATTATTGAAATGTTTAAAAAATAATGTTCCTCAAAGAAAGCTTGGAAAGAGTTTGCAAATGTCTCCCTTTACACTGTAATATCATTAAACGATTTAAGAAATCTGGAGAAATTTTAGTGCATAAAGGGCAAGGGAGGAAGTCTAAGCTGATGACCCGTGATTTCCAACCCCTCAGACAGCACTGTATCAAGAACCGTCATTCATCAATAACTGATATATCCACATGGGCAAGGAATTACTTTGGCAAACCTACATGTCATTATGTCAAGCACTACAATAAGAAGTTACAGTAAAACTTTGCTGTGCAAAAAAGAAGCCTTGTGCACAAAAGAAACCATGTGCTCCTGACCAAAGCCAAAAAGGACCATCCAGACAAAAAGTCAGCAAAAAGTCCAAAAGCCAGGGTTTGTAATGGTATAGTGTTATGTCAGTACCCTTGACAAAATAATTTACCCTTTTGTTACAGCAGCATTAATGATGAAAGTACATTGAGATTTAAGTGCAACTACTCTGCTGTCAAGACCGCATCTTTTCCAAGGATGTCCATAAATTTTTTTCAACAAGACAATGAAAAACCACATGCTGCACACATTACAAAGGCATGGCTGTGAAAGAAGAGAGTACGGGTACTGAACTGGCCTGCCTGCAGTCCTGACCTGTCCCCAATAGAGAATGTGTGGAGAATTTCAAAATGAATTTACATTTTCCATACTGTCCCAACTTTTCATGATTTAGGGTTGTTTTTTAAAGATATTACACAGAAGAAAGAAAACAACTCTAGCATATTACTTATGTGTGCATAAAAGATGAGGTCTGAATCTGTGGTGTTGCCCAAGTTGTTTTACAACTGAGCTGGGAGTCACAGAGAAAGCATTAAAATTAAGCCTTAGGTTAGACAACTTGTCCATCACAGGTTGAAATCTTAGGTCTTGCATATTGTTTACACAAAATTTTTGTAGTTTCCAATCATTTCCAAGCATTTATTATTTACATTATTTGCAACAAACTGGGAGCAGTCAGATTTTATTTAAACCATTAGCGTGCCAGTCTTTTAACACCTACTGTATTACTAGTGTATGCAGTAAAATACTATGATCTACATATCAAATGCTACACTAAGAACAAGAAAAGATGTTCATCAAAGGAGGACATTAACTACCCTTAACTATCCTGATTAATGCAGCTTTAGTATAAAGGTCAGGTCCAAATCTGGATTGAAATATATCACAAATACTGTATCTGTACAGATAAGAACATAATTGTTGGCCAACTTGTTTTTTTTTTTATCAAAAAGGAAGGCTTGAATTTGGCCCATAATTAGATGTGGACATGTGGATCAAGATTAGGCTTTTAATCAAGGGTTTAATAATAAGTATCCAAGGCTGAGGGATGTATCTGCATGTAGCTTGTGTGTTACACACTTATTCAAGTCATCATGCACATCATAATGCACAGCATAAGCAGCACAATGGGTGTTTGTGATAAAAAAAATATGTAAACAATTATTTAGACACTGCCAAGTATAACATTAGTGCATTGTTGCAAAGTCACTGTTGGTATTAATAGCTTTAAGGCGTGTACAATTAAAATAAATTAGCTTTCAAGTTTAAAACATATTCAAAGGAAGTCAATTAAAGGGACATACATAAACTTCAAGAAAAAAAATCAAGAAAGAGTGCTTTTTGAGCCACAAGCTGAGTTCCAGATATGCTTATAAAGCATTGATTCAAAGTGTAGTGTAAATCTTATCCAAAGGCTTATCCAAACATTTTTGCAGAAGCTGGGACTCAACATTCAAAAATGGTGTGGAAGGTGATGGAGCACGTGTTTACAGAGTAGCAGTCATAGAGGTCACACCGGGTGCCATGACAATCATGTTGCCATCACACTGAATGCCTTGACAAACTACATTGTCATCCCACTAGGTGCTGTGACAAACATTAAAGTTGATTTCAAAGGTTGAAAAAGATTTTTTAGTTCATTTAGTTCATTTCATGAAAAGAAATACATTATCTGTTCAACTGCACCTCCTCCAAAATGAGTGCAGCAGGTGGGTACATTGCACTATAATGCTGAAATGTCAAGCATCAAATTCATTAATGTACAAGTACAAAGTTGAAAGCAAACATTATGTAAACTAATGTAAAAAGATTATATGCAGTAAAAGTTAAAAATATATATAAAAGTATTAAATATTTGTTTTCCCAAACTGTAGATGTTTGATTCATCCAAAGTGTTTGGTTTTGCTTCTGCTATCAGGACGCTTACCATCTAACAGCATTATGCATGCATAAAATAATCGAAAATTTTACTACAATATAATTCTATTTTCATAGCTTGATAATGTTAAGGTTTTAATGATAATTACTCAACTTTTTAAGGGAGTACGCGGAGGTGATGGTCTTATTGGGCCAAAGGGAAACTTGGTAAGTAAAACTAAATCTAAATTTTCTATGGCAAATGCATTACTAAACAGGCTGCAAGACTAAGAAATGCTGCAACACACTTAATTCTGTTTGTTTATTAGGGACCTCAAGGAGAGCCAGGCCCCCCAGGTCAGCAGGGAACCCCAGGAACACAGGTATATAATATCAAAATTACATTAAACCAATATATAAAAATGCTGATAAATATTCTTTCCCTATAATTGTTGGATTCAATTAAAATATAACATTATACTAAAAATCTGAAATGTTTCTATGTGACAGGGAATGCCTGGTCCTCAGGGTGCTGTTGGACCACCAGGAGAAAAGGTGACATTTTCTTTCAACTTACAGAGAGTTATCATTTTAAAATTGTTATACACATTCTTGCTTTACTTATCATAAAATAACAATTCTTAAAATCGTTTAAAATTGTAAGTACGTAAAAATGTATATGACCTAGTTTGTATAAAATCCAAAAATGAATTATATAAATGAATATAATAAATTATATGATTCATTTAATTTAGGGGTAAAGTTTTCCTTTTATTTTTGTCATCTTCTATTGTATACAATAAAATTAAATGTCAGTAAATTTTTTGTGCTATTGTGTTGTTTTGTATGGACTTTCTCAGGGACCTACAGGAAAACCAGGTCTGCCAGGCATGCCCGGAGCCGATGGTCCTCCTGTAAGAGCAGCTTTTTGTCACATTTTCAAAACACCACCTAGTCTTTTTATTTTACTGTCATTAATCATACACATTGCATACTTCTGTAATGTTTTACTGGCAGTACCAAACCAGTCCATGCTCACTGTCTTGTTTAAGTTAATATGTTATCCATCTTGTTTTGATAATTAATCACTTAGCTCTGCAATAACTTTATTCATAGGGTCACCCAGGAAAGGAAGGCCCAGCTGGAACTAAAGGAAATCAGGTCTGCATACTGTTTTTTCACAATGCTTTAAACAATGCTAATACTGTGATATTTAAAAAAAAAAAATCCTTAAATAAAAGTAACATTTACCTCAGATTTTACTTTTACTTACAAAATTATTTAATGACCTTTATATATTACAAGTGTTTGTTAATGATGTATAATCTTACTTTTCTAAATAGTCTTGAATAAATAGTCTTACTCTTCTCTAACCCTAACTCTAAAACTAACAGCCAACATTCCAATGTATAATGTTATCAAATACAATGATTATATGTTACATTGGAAGTAAATACAACTTTAGGCCATTATTTGTAGGTGGCACACTGGTGCAGATAGTAAAGTGGGTGTCATACATCAATCTTTGTCTTGGAGACAGCATGTTTTGGTAAAATGAATGTCAAGTTTTGTGTGCCAAAGATGAAAAGGACCATCCAGTCTGTTATCAGTGAAAGATCCAAAAGCCAAAATGAGACTTACCTAGTTTAGGTAAAGTGTAAAGTGATCATCCTTTAAATAATACAACATACAGTTTGTGCAAAAAACTGTTTTTCTACTTGATACTGGTTAAACTGTTCTGTTTCGCACTGTTCAAACCCAGTGTATATGTACAAATCTCTATGTAAAAAAAGAATTGCTATTAAGCTATAGCATTTTGACAACCGCTTTTGTGGCCTTCTTTTACAGGGACCTAGTGGCCCTCAAGGTGCTATTGGCTATACTGGCCCTCGTGGAGTTAAGGTATGTTCATTACTTAGTAAAGACATAGACATTTACTGTTAAAATACCCAACCATTGTCAGCAGCTTATGCAGTATTCACTATTTATAACCATATGTTTATTTTTTAATTGACAAAGAATAATTTGTAATTGTCAGACAGTCATTAAAGTATGCAGATTAATATACTACTAAATGTATAACTTTTAATTCAGTATTTTAATAAAAAATATGTATTTAATGTTTTCTAATATTCTCAGGGTATACAAGGTATACGTGGACTAAAGGGTCATAAGGGAGAGAAGGTGAGCACTTTTACTCTATTAAAAGTTTTTATTATATTGATACGTAAGGTGAATAAGATGTGCATTGTGAAAATATATGTTATCATGTGCATTAGAGATTAGGTAAATAAATTATTGTATCTAAGGCAGTCACACCATTTAAACACCAGAGTTCTTAATTAGTCATCTGCTATGAAAACGTTTCTTTTTGTTAATTTGACGTCTTAGGCTTTTTAACCTGCAAAAACAAGCCAAACTGCTCAGCGAATATATACCTGTGAGCACATATTTTCGGCTAAGTACCTCAGTAGTGTTGTGAGTGCATTGGCACTTTATATGGAGTGCATTAACATATTGTATATATGAATTGTACCATATATAATTTCTAGGGTGAAGATGGTTTTCCTGGAATCAAGGGAGACCTTGGTTTAAAGGGAGACAGGGTAAGACTTTTACCATACAACATACTATATACAGGTGCTGGTCATAAAATTAGAATATCATGAAAAAGTTGATTTATTTCAGTAATTCCATTCAAAAAGTGAAACTTGTATATTATATTCATTCATTACACACAGACTGATATATTTCAAATGTTTATTTATTTTAATGTTGATGATTATAACTGACAACTAATGAAAACCCCAAATTCAGTATCTCAGAAAATTAGAATATTACTTAAGATCAATACAAAAAAAGAATTTTTAGAAATGTTGGCCAACTGAAAAGTATGAACATGAAAAGTATGAGCATGTACAGCACTCAATACTTAGTTGGGGCTCCTTTTGCCTGGATTACTGCAGCAATGCGGCGTGGCATGGAGTCCATCAGTCTGTGGCACTGCTCAGGTGTTATGAGAGCCCAGGTTGCTCTGATAGTGGCCTTCAGCTCTTCTGAATTGTTGGGTCTGGCATATCGCATCTTCCTCTTCACAATACCCCATAGATTTTCTATGGGGTTAAGGTCAGGTGAGTTTGCTGGCCAATTAAGAACAGGGATACCATGGTCCTTAAACCAGGTACTGGTAGCTTTGGCACTGTGTGCAGGTGCCAAGTCTTGTTGGAAAATGAAATCTGCATCGCCATAAAGTTGGTCAGCAGCAGGAAGCATGAAGTGCTCTAAAACTTCCTGGTAGACGGCTGCGTTGACCTTGGACCTCAGGTCACAGTGGACCAACACCAGCAGATGACATGGCACTCCAAACCATCACTGACTGTGGAAACTTTACACTGGACCTCAAGCAACGTGGATTCTGTGCCTCTCCTCTCTTCCTCCAGACTCTGGGACCTTGATTTCCAAAGGTAATGCAAAATTTACTTTCATCAGAGAACATAACTTTGGACCACTCAGCTGCCTTTTTGTCTTTAGCCCAGGCAAGACGCTTCTGACGCTGTCTCTTGTTCAAGAGTGGCTTGGCACAAGGAATGCGACAGCTGAAACCCATGTCTTGCATACGTCTGTGCGTGGTTGTTCTTGAAGCACTGACTCCAGCTGCAGTCCACTCTGTGAATCTCCCACACATTTTTGAATGGGTTTTGTTTCACAATCCTCTCCAGGGTGCGGTTATCCCTATTGCTTGTAGACTTTTTTCTACCACATCTTTTTCTTCCCTTCGCCTCTCTATTAATGTGCTTGGACACAGAGCTCTGTGAACAGCCAGCCTCTTTAGCAATGACCTTTTGTGTCTTGCCCTCCTTGTGCAAGGTGTCAATGGTCGTCTTTTGGACAACTGTCAAGTCAGCAGTCTTCCCCATGATTGTGTAGCCTACAGAACTAGACTGAGAGACCATTTAAAGGCCTTTGCAGGTGTTTTGAGTTAATTAGCTGATTAGAGTGTGGCACCAGGTGTCTTCAATATTGTACCTTGTCACAATATTCTAATTTTCTGAGATACTGAATTTGGGGTTTTCATTAGTTGTCAGTTATAATCATCAACATTATAAGAAATAAACATTTGAAATGTATCAGTCTGTGTGTAATGAATGAATATAATATACAAGTTTCACTTTTTGAATGGAATTACTGAAATAAATCAACTTTTTCATGATATTCTAATTTTATGACCAGCACCTGTATATGTTACTTGCAACTAATTATGCTACAATTGCTGAAGTGTATAACTTCATTTTATTTAACACACATTTAAAAATGATAACTACTATTGCTAATTAGTGTCTAGAACAGGGGTCACCAACCTTTTTGAAACTGAGGGCTACTTCAAGGGTACTGAGTAATATGAAGGGCTACTTGTTTGATACAAACTTCCTGAATAACAAAGTTGCACAGTTCACCTTTACTGATAATATTATTATTAATAATAATAATAAACATTCATATATATGAAGAGACTGTCTGATCACATGTTAATGATTCTTCACAATAATTGTCAACAATGATTTAGCATGGTAGGAAACATATATTTAAACATGCAACATTATTGCGAAAGTTGAAATTGTTTGAAATTATTGTTGAAAGTCAGAGTTATCACATCTATTTTTGTAAACATCATCTTGACAATTTTGTATGAATTAGCTAATTTTGTTCAAAATCACACCTGTTATTAGTATTTTAAAAATTATCACTTCTGTAAAATTTTTCAGGAAATCATTAACTGTCACATCTTCAAATCATGTTTGTTATTATCACTGCCTTTGTAACATTTTTAACAAATCATGAACTCTTTTCCATGTTTGTACAAATTATCAGTTATGTAAGATTTTTTTTTAAAACCTGCGATGTACTGCTGCTGTCCACAGACTTGTCGCACTGGATGCTAAACTCGGTCCAGCTGCTCTGTCAAGTTCTTATTCTTTATTACAAATTTGTAGCTCTAAATGGCGCTCCCCATCACAGCTGTGCCCACTTGCGTGTCTCAGCAAAGAGTAAGATGGATGATTGTGCACTTGCACATGATATAAAACTTATCCCTCAAACAAGATCAGACTTTATATATACATAAAACATTTTTGTTTTTAAAAATGTATATTCAGTATTGTCATTTTCAAATTTACATCAGTGCAAGTAGTACTGATTTAAAAAGAACAGCAACACAAATACAATTTTAGGCGGAGCTTCACGTGACTAGTGCTATTTTTAGAACATGCCCTGCGGGCGACTCACATGGTCAGTGTTGGTGACCCCTGGTCTAGAATAAAATAGAATGCCTTTATTTGTTATATATACAAATACAGGTGTACAGTACAATGAAATTCTTTTTTGCATATCCCAGCTTGTTTGAAAGCTGAGGTCAGAGCGCAGGGTCAGCTATTGTACAACACCCCTGGAGTCGAGAGGGTTAAGGGCCCTTAAGTGGCTGCATGGCAGAGCTGGGATTCGAACTCTCAACCTTTAAATTGATAGTCCACAGCTCTACCTACAGGTTACCATTGTCTAGCAATGTCTAAATACATTGCTGAATTTTATTTTAATGTGTTTTTACATATTATTTTCCCATGGTACTCACAGGGAGAAGTAGGTGTTTCAGGCCCCAGAGGAGAGGATGGTCCTGAGGGTCCAAAAGGTCGTGTTGGTCCTCCTGGTGAAAATGGACCTATTGGCCTAGTTGGAGATAAGGTACATCTGTCTGCAGTATACTAATAATATTTTTATTAGAAATCAAAAACGGAAATCTCTTATTGACAATACTATTCAGAGCATTTGCTGTGGTACACAAAATTGTAGTCAGGTGCGTTATGTTTAATTATCCTGGAGATGTGTATAGAACTAAATTGGAATCTATACATCTAAGTCTATACAACGCTGCATTTCAGGACTAAAACATACCATTAAGTGTAAGGAACTGTCTTTGGAGCTCTGTGATTTGTGGCAGACGTACCTCGTACCCTGCCCTATTAAGGAGGTTCATAAGGTTAAAATCTGCTCTTGATTGAAAATAACTGTTTATGTACAAAGCTAATCTAACTGAAAGAGAACTTTTACACCAGTTTATTCTCAAATTTTTGTTCCAAATCAGATTAGGCTTAGTCTGTTTGGACAGCTTGCAGTAACTGAGAGAACTACAAACTGAAACTGCATCAGGAAATTTTAAAGGAGAATTTCAATCAACAACATACTGTAGTTTTTAATCAATACCAAACATCCCCAGGAACTGTTTACTGTTTACTCACTCATCACTTTAACCTGTCAATACCAAACTTTAACATCCCCAGGAACTGTTTATGCACTCATCACTTCAAGCTCTCTATAAGCTTATCCAATTTGTACTACTGTTTATAATTGCACTGGTCATACCCACAGACTTTAATCTAAATTATGTCACTTTACTGTCTCGGTTGTTAATATCAGGACCTATATTTTTCATTTTTCATATTTTACGATTTAGTGTAAATATATTTTGCATTTTAGTGTGTTTATTCAACTCTTATATTTTTTATATATTTAATGTTTATTGTTGCACCATGGGTCTGAGAGTAATGTAATTTCAATCCTCTGTATGTCCTGTACATATTGTAGTATTGACAATAAAGCAGACTTAGACTTTGACTTTTTTTTTTTTTAAACATATACAGTATAAGAGAGAAATTCAGAGCCAGCACCTTAATCAGGTTGCTCTGGCCAAACCTAAAATTCACACATAAAACCTTGTATGGTCTAATATTTGTCCTCATAATTGTGCAATTTTATGGCAAACATAATTTTGGATGTTTTTCTACCAGGTATTAAAAAGTATAATGCAGAAACATTTTCTTTTCAGCTGAAATAAAGATAAAACAACAATTACACCCTCATTACACCCATAAAAACCTTGTGTGTGTTTTTTTGTTTGTTTGTTTTTGTCAGTTGTTTGTTTCAATAAGCATGAAGTGATTTTTTTAATAATGCAATTTTAGGGTAAACTTGGTGTCCCTGGGCTGCCTGGCTATCCTGGAAGACAAGGACCAAAGGTAAAATACATATTATCTGTGATCTGGTGATTTCACAGTAATGTGTCTGTCTAAAAAGACAATAATGAAGTTACCAAAGTAATATGTTAGAGAATAATTTAAAAAAATATTTTTAGAAATTATACAATTGTTTTTTCTTTTACCATTAGCTTTTAGTTAATTTGTTTGTGTTTTTAGGGCTCGCTTGGTTTTCCAGGATTCCCTGGTGCAAATGGAGAGAAGGGTGCGAGGGTAAGATTTCCATGACACTGTGTCCAGCTGGTTTATCTTTTTGGAATTATAAAGGGGTAGAATTTAAGATTATCATTTTTTTTTCTTTATAAATTATGGGAATTTTGTTCCTTTATAAAAACTTTTTGGGAAAATGTATTAACAAATTAATCATATTTTCTAAACTTACGTTTAAATTCCAGAGTTTATTTTTGTTTAAAAAGTCAAACTGGCAATGTTATAAAATAATTTCTTCAGGCACAATGTTTTAAAACATTTAAGTACAGGTGACAAGCTGTGCAAAAAGGCAATAGACAAACAACTTTAAATTAATGTAATAATTCAAATTCTGCTTGTGGCATATTTCCTAATACACTTATGAAAAACAGTAGGCAAATTTTAAATATATAAATCCATACATAACCTAGCCAACATAGCCAACATAGCAGAAGCCAATATCAAAAATGTATAAAATTAGTCTGTTGATGCATGCTCAATAATCCAGGTACACAAATCCACAAAGTTGAATCAGTTCATCTGGACACAAGTTTGTTGTAGAGACTTAGTCTTTAGGCTGTTCCTTTTTAATGTACAAATTGATTTAATGTATTTAAAAGGTCCAAACAATAACCTTTGAGCAAAGAAAATCAACTCACACTCATGGTTGCAAAGTAAGCAAATAAGCAGGGAAAACTGAAACCTGGCAACCACTTCTAGAGATCCCAGATTCTCAAGTGACATTTATCCCTTGTTCACACTACATGTTTTTTGCCCTGATTTTCGCTTGCCGACTGGTCGCTGCTATATGTGGCAGTTCAGAAGCAACTCAACGTTCACTTGGGGCTAGGCTCTCAATCACTATGTGTGAACTGTTCAACAACTCGATCTGAGCGGCTCGCTGAAAAGAATATCAAGCATGTTAAATGTCTGGATCAAAATCCTGTAGTGTGAAAGGCGTTGCAAGCAGGTTGCGAGTGGCAGCGAGTGCTATGTCGAACTACAGCCATTGAGAACACAAGATACAGGGTGAGGGGAAACCCGGGGGAGGAGTTGTAAAAACGTGGGACAGGGGCATAATATGGTTTCTATCAGAATACATTGGCACACACACAAGTTTTACAGTATTTGTGATCTTATCGTCCACGCCAAACCAACTTACTACAGAACAGACAATCCCTGCTGGTTGCATAGCCCAATCCACTTGGATTCATTTATTTTTCCTCTTTGCTTTGATCGCTTGCTTCTTGTTAAAGTGCATTTTTGGACATGGTATCATTAAACCCCTCATCACTTCTCAAACATAGTTTGGGAGACCAAACAGATTCGATTCCTTCTGATGGTGGATTGTGTAGTGTGTGACCCCCTATTGTGATCAGTCATGTAGTGTGAAATCCACAATGACTTACAGGAATCCCGATTGCAAAAGATCCAGTTGTGTAGTGTGAACTGTACAGCGAACTGACAGATCCGAAAGTCGTGTAGTGTAAACTTGGCATTAGGCTCATGCACTAGTTTTTACATATCACAGAAAGATATTTTTTATAAGCCACTAATTTGCAGCCAAAAATGGATGCAAAAAGCTTAGTACTTTACTTCTTAGTATCCTCCAAATGTTATAGACTTGACTTATTGGGAAAAAGAGATACTTTTCTCTCCATACACAATTTAGTCAGTTGAATGTCAAATTTAAACCTGTTTTTTCCATTACTTGTGATTAAATGTTCCACTAAATGTACGTTTTTATTCTTGCAGGGCCTTATAGGAAAGACTGGGCCAAGAGGGCAAAGAGGACCAGCAGTATGATTTCATTTCAGTTTGTTCTGTTGTTTATTTGTTTTGGTCAATACTGTTCTGTTACAAATTTGATTATGAACATTAATACATATAATCAGAAAATGTTGGGACAGTATGAAGATTGCAAAAAACTTATAGTGTTTCTTATATTTGTTTTGACTCATTGTAAACAGTGTGAACCCAAGATGTTTCATATTTTGTCTGGTCAACTTAATGTAATTCATTAATATACATCCATTCACATATTTTAGGCCTGCAACACAAAAAGTTGGGATGGTTGGATTCCTTGAATAATTTATTAATATTATGCACTGTACAGGGAACAATATGCAAATTCCTTACAATCTTTCTTTGAGGAACATTGTGTTTAAACATTTCAATAAATTTCATGTATTTCTTGTCAACTGGAGATCCTCTGGCCAGCTTTGCTCCTCAAAGACTCAGCTTTTAATGGATGCTGCTTTAGTTCCAAATCAAGAAAACAATCACCTGTTGACATGAGTAGTTCGTTACTAGCCCTAAATTGCCCCATCCCAATTTCTTTTGAAATGTGTTGCAGGCCTGATATGCAGGAGGTATATTAACAAATGACAATAAATTGACCCGACATAACATGAAATACTTTGAGCTCATGCATTTTTACTTGCATTTTCTATAAACTCCTAACTTTTTCTGATTTGGGCTTGTATATGTTTGTCACTTTAGGGACCCAGAGGACAGAGGGGGGCACATGGATCTACTGGAAAAGCAGGTGCAAAGGTAATCATTCCATTTCTCTCCAAATAGAATATAAATTTTGTATTTATGTGCTAAACATTTAATATTACTGTTAATTATGTTATTTTAGGGTTCATCAGGTAATGACGGGGCCCCTGGGCCACCAGGAGAAATGGGATTACCAGGACCTCAAGGAGCAAATGGATTTCCAGGGCCTAAGGGACCTTCTGTATGTAAAAGCTAATTTTCTGCTAATCTATTTACCTAATTCCAGAATACAACATTTACTTTTGACTTACTTTTTTTATTCATGTTTGTTGACTTTACTCCATTTTCAATGCATTTTAAAAATCTCTTCTATGATCTATGAAGGGACCTCCAGGAAAAGATGGACTGCCTGGACACCCTGGACAAAGAGGTGAAGTTGTAAGTATATTTGACAACTTTATCTGTCAGTGTACTGCTATAAGGAATAATTTCCAACAATTTACATTAATTCCTAAATATGAATATTAGATTAAATAATTTTATGAAATCTGTTTAATAAGAGCTAATAGTATGTTTGGTTCATTGGGTTGTAAAATTATATAATATATAAATATAAATAAAAAAATTATACTAATTAGCTTTTCCAGAGTAATATTTTAGGGTTTTTGTTTCTTTTCTCTTTTTTGTTAGGGATTCCAAGGCAAGATTGGGCCTCCTGGGCCTCCTGGCATTGTTGGACCTCAGGTAATCTATATTTAGCTTTTATGGACATGGTTTTTAATATCTAAGTTTTTGATGTTTTTGTGTTAATATATAATTGCAATTTGACATATTTAATCAAGCATTAAGCATTTATATTTCATATTTAGGGTCCCACTGGGGAGACTGGCCCTGTAGGAGAGCGTGGCCATCCTGGACCCCCCGGGCCACCAGGCGAGCAAGGTCTTTCTGGCCCTTCTGGTAAAGAAGGAATCAAAGGAGACCCTGGTCCTCCTGGTGGTCCTGGAAAAGATGGACCCCCTGGACTGCGAGGTTTTCCTGGAGAACGAGGACTTCCAGGACTATCGGTAAAAAAATTAATCCAGAACTGAATTACAAACCCCATTTCCTGAAAACTTGGGACATTTTGTAAAATGCAGTAAAAAGAGAAAAATGCAAACAAATTGTTTTTAATGGTTTTCAAATTTTGATTTTGATACCTGCAACACAATCATTAGTTTATGGAATTTTTAAGCTACACCTTTTTAAAATATTGCACAATTAACAAGTGACTTGGTAATAGGTGAGTGTATATTGACTATAAAAAGAAGGTGCAAGCAAACATAAGTCGTGAGAATTGACAATCAGTTCAAAAAGAACATTTGAAATCATATAGATCTTTCACCATCCACCATACACAATTTTGTGAAAAGATTCATGTAATCTAAGAAATCGCAGTCCATGCAGGGCACAGCCAGAATTCATCCTCAAATGTGTTCAACTTTTATACCTTCAGACTGCATTGGATAAGAAACTACTGCTAATGTGATTAATAAAGACAGATGTGTTTGGGAGTACACTGGAAACTATTGTCATCTCAGATTAATCAAAAGTCAGTGGAAATACGCTGTGGTCAGCTTGTTTTCCAAAAAATGGACTTGGTTCTCAGTGCAATGAAGAAGAGGACCACCCAGCGACAGAAAACATGATATTGAAGTAAATCAGAGCCCACAGCATGGATGACTTGCATATGTGTAAAGGTACCACTGATGTGGGGACATGTATTGGGATTTTAGAGAGATGTAAGCTGCTGTTGAGGCATTTGACAGTGCTTGTTATTTAAACAAGACAATTTCATGCCTCATTTTGCACAACCTACAACAGTGTGGCTTTGTACATGCAATGTGTTGTGCTTGAGTGACCTGTAGTCCAGATCTGTCTCCTATTCAAAATGTTTGATGCATCATAAGGAGAAGAATCAGACAACGACAATCACAGTCTGTTGAGCAGAGGAAAAAAATAGACGAAAAAATTCCACTTGCAAAACTGCAACAATTTATTTCCTCTGTTACTTGATGATTAAAAGTGTAATAAAGGCCGCTCAGGTGGCGCAGCGGTAAAAGACACGTGTTGCAACCAGAGCTGGTTTTCGAAGGTGCGTCGTTTCGAATCCAGCTCTGCCTTCTCCGGTCGAGGCTGGGCGCCTATATGAACAACGATTGGCATGTTGTTCAGGTGGGGGGGGGCGGGATTTGAGACCGGACGGAATACTCTCTCAGGACTGGGGCGTTTGTGCCCTCTGCTGGCTGGTCGGTGGCGCCTGCATGGAGACGGGAGGGGGTGCGGTGGAGTGTGTGATCCTCCGTGCACGGTGCTCTGCCGAGCTGCACTCGTCAAGTGTGGGTGATAAGACGGTCGATTGGCTGTGCACGTGTCGGAGGAGGCGTGGAATGGCCTCGTCAGCCCTGACCAGGAGCAGGGACCGGCATTAGTGAGAGGATGATTGATGGGATGAAATTGGACGCGCTAAATTATTTAAAAAGAAAAAAAAAAAAAAAAAAAGTGTAATAAATAGGAAATCTGATATAACAGTGGTAAACATGATTCTATCTATTTTGAGTGTGTTGCAAACTTGACAACGCCCCAGCCTTTCTGGAAATAATTAACATAATCCTGTGTATCTAACTGATTTCCTAAACTTGTAGATGAAAGATGTCTGTTAATTCATAGGATCACTCACATCTTATCCAGTGTTTTTTTCATATTGCCACTAAACCCTAGTTTCCCAGAGGACATCAGAAACTCTGTCTTTTAGTCCCAAAACATATTGTTTAACTTGATTGTATAGCTGTTTTATATTTGTTCCTCAATTATTAATTTGCAGTAAATTGTTTCACGGACATGCTCAAAAAAATTAAGGGAACACTTAAATTAAACATTGGATCTAGATGAACAAAAGATTCGAGTTGAAAATCTTTACTGTTATAAATTGTGTAATTAGTTAAGAACAAAATGACATAACAGTCGATGGAAACCAAAATCATTAACCCATGGAGGGCTGGACTCAAATTCATACCGAAAATCAAACTAACTGGGCAGATTGATATCCCTAAAGTTGAACTGACTTTGTGTTATACTGTAATGATTAAGTGTTTCCTTAATTTTTTTTTGAGCAGTGTATATGTAATCCTTATTTATTGTTTATTTAAAGCACTTTAGACTTAAACAGTAACGTACTATGTAAATATATTATTATTATTATTATTTTGTTCTTGTTCTTAAAAAAGTAGAACTTTTTTTCAATTTACTGAAGTACAAAAATGTTGTCTTTGTGTTAACACCTTTAGTCTATACTATTGTGGTGTTTAAACAATCAATGTGAACTTTTAATAGGGTGGAGCTGGACTGAAAGGAAATGAAGGACCAGCAGGACCTCCTGGACCAGCTGTCAGTATTTGAAATTAAATATTAATAAAAAGTGCAGATGAATACTTTATTTATTAGTTTAAAATATGCTTTACAAATTATTAACTGCAATGAAATTGCTGTGTAGGGTTCACCAGGTGAGAGAGGACTTGCAGGCACAGTTGGTCCTATAGGCCCACCTGGAAGACCTGGACCACCTGGCCCCCCTGGATCTGCGGGGGAGAAAGGAGTGACTGTAAGAACTCACTTTATTTAACTCTACAAAATATAATATTGCATGAACATATGTAAACAGACTATCAACTTCTTATTAATCAATAAACCAATGACATACAATTATATTCGTTACCAGGGGGAGAAAGGCCCAGCTGGTCCATCAGGCCGTGATGGCATTCAAGGCCCAGTTGGTCTGCCAGGCCCTGCTGGCCCCCCAGGTGTTTCAGGAGAGGATGGTGATAAGGTCAAAGTCTTTCTTATCTCATTTCTAAGCTCATTTAGCTGTTGGTTCAAGTCTTAAGTGACTGCATGTGCTTAAATTAAATCGTGATTTACCTTTTATTAGGGTGAAGTTGGAGAACATGGACAAAAGGGGGCAAAAGGAGCCAAAGGAGAACAAGTAATAAATACATAATTATCACAATAAAACTAAATTGATCAAGAAGACATTGTATTTTTTTTACATGCTGAATAAAGTACTGTTTTGTAATGAAATAATTTGTACATTGACAGGGACCTCCTGGTCCACCTGGGCCAATGGGCTCTGTTGGACAGCCTGGTGCTCCTGTAAGCTTTAAAATATATCTATTTATAAACCAGTATTGTACTCCTTTATAGATCAGATAAACTTAATTAGCATGTACCTTGACTTTTTCTGTTTTGTTAGGGTGTTGATGGTGAAACAGGTGCCAGAGGTCAGCAGGGTCTATTTGGTGCCAAAGGAGATGAAGGAATAAGAGGATTTCCTGGGCCTCCAGGCCCTATTGGACTACAGGTATTAATTTAAAAAGAGTGATTATTTATATTCTGATTTGTTACATTCGTTACATTTTAATTTTTGCCTCTAGGGATTTCCAGGTACAGCTGGAGAAAAGGGTGAGACAGGAGATGTTGGACCTCTGGTGGGTGCTTATTTGTATATGTTATTTTACACTTAATGATATTAGGAAAAAATTCTTGTTTATTAATCTACAAAATCAATTTTAAGGGTCCTCCTGGACCCCCTGGACCTCGTGGCCCAGCTGGTCCTAATGGTGCTGATGTAAGTAATTTCGTTTGACTTACATTTTACTCATATATTATATGATTTCATGAATTCAATACAAACTACATTTCAGCCACAAATTTTCTGTTATCAAATATGCTATGGTTGCTAGGGTCCCCAAGGTCCTCCAGGAGGTTTGGGTAACCCAGGTCCCCCTGGTGAAAAGGTAAATGTAAATGTCTGTATTTGTACTTCTTTTTGTTTTTCATAGATATAACATTTATATCCTCCTAACTGTTGCATTAAAATATCATTTGTAAACAGGGTGAACCTGGTGAAAGTGGACCAGCTGGTATTGGTGGAGTGCCAGGAAAAAAGGTGATTTTTTAATAAGATAATATTTTACAAATTCTGAGCTTTTCTAATGTTCTTAGTGATCATATTCTTTATTAATAATATTGTGTTTTTTACTGTTTGACTAATGGCAGGGCCCAAAAGGAGAACGTGGTGAGAAAGGCGAGGCTGGACAGCCAGGCACAGCTGGTTCTCCTGGTGGTAGGGGACCCCCCGGAGATGATGGTCCCAAAGGAAATCCTGTATGTGACAAAATAATCATCACCAAGACAATACACAAGACAAGTCAGTGGTCCTATTATTATTTTGTTGCAACTTATGTTTCACTGTTTCTGTTTGTTTAAGGGACCTGTTGGTTTTCCTGGTGATCCTGGTCCCCCTGGAGTAGCTGGACCTAGAGTGAGTACATAAAGCCTTCTCATTGGTTCTTGTGTATCTGTTATTGTATTACTAGTAAAGTAAGTGTACTAGTAATTTTTTTTCTCTCCCAAATCCAAAAGGGACAAGATGGAGCAAAGGGAGACAGAGGAGAGGATGGTGAACAAGGAGAAGTGGTAAGTAACACATTTTATTGTAGGTCAAGTTATTTTATCATGTTTAATTTTTTTTTAAATCTCAGCTGTGCTATATTATTTCAGTACATTTTATTAAGCTGTTTTCAAGACTTTAGAACACTCCCTACCTACTGTAAAGTGCATACTGTCATCATAGCTAGTGAGCTAATTAGAACACTGTTTAGTAGACAGTAATTTACTGTCTGAATGCACAGTACTTCTTTACATTTTAGCTTAAAAATATATGTAATTGCTTAATAATTCAGTAAGTAACAGAGTGGAACTAGCAATTTTTAAGTTAACAAAAATGTTTTACTGTAGTAAAATACAAAAACTCCAAAAATATATTTAAGTACCGTAATGAAGGATTTCTACTTCCTTACTCTATAATGCTGTTTCTTTTGAGGACCCAGGATGGAATAGGTTCTCAGCACTCACTTGCTGATCATAAGAGACAACAAATGGGGCACATTGTTTGCTGTGAGGTGCAACCTGTTCAGTGGAGGAATAGATGGTGGTGCTTGAGTCACATGGTGTGCACCAGCTACCACTGCTCCAACTCAGTACTTTGGCTTCCACTTCACCTAGACAAGAAATTGGAGAGACCCACACCAATCAATTGGCTGGTCAAGACTTGCACTGGGTTTTATATTTGTTAAGATCCCCAGTAGGTGTTGGCTCAGGGTCAATCAAGCAATAATTCAATTTGTGAAGTTTCATGGCTCTCTGCATCCCTTTTTTTCACTGTGAGGTTGGTGGTGTTTAAGAGTGATAAACCTTAAATGTACAACAATAGATTCCCAACCTCAACTCAAAAAGAAAAAGGTCACTTTTAATGTGCACATATGTAATATGTGCGGAAAAAGAAATACTGCTCATGATATTGGCCAATACCTTGTCTGGTTCTGTATTTCCTGCAATATACAAGAACTGGACAAAATTTATCATCATGGAAACTCTGATGGCTGACATGCCTCTTACCAATGTCTTTCCTTTTGCCATTCAAAATGGCATCATAGAAATTGCCAATGTCAAGGATGCAAAAGAAGCTCAGATCCTGACAAATACTGATGAAGTATTTTTTTTTAAAAGGTGCAGGCAGACAGTCACTTCAACATTCACTGGTATTCACACAAAGACCTTTTAACATATGTTGTTAAACAGCTGCAAAGGTGTCATCCTCACCAGAATGAGGCTGAAATAACTGTGGAACTAGCATCTCAAGACGTAACCAATGTTAGAGGGATAGTGATAAAAAAACAAGGCCAATTTATAAATATGAACACCTACATTATTACTTTCAACAAATTACAACCACACTGAAAATCCTGCTTGTGTACCAGAAAATACATGTAGACCTTTAAATTTCCAACCCAGTTAGGGTGCTATACATGCCAAATGCTTGAACATGAATCAGCCTCCTGCAAAAGAAGTGTAATATCTTGTAATTGCGGGGAGGAGGATCACAACCTACCCTGCCTGAAACTGCCTAGACATAAACCTGAACTGTATAACACAACCATACCCCAGTACTATTCCTTCTTAAAAAATAAATAGTATCATTAACATTATTTATGATAAGAAATTATTAACCCACCCAAACATCTATCGGTAAAAGTTATTTGACATTAGAGAGAGGAACCCAATCACGCACACCCATATATATCAGACAATCAGGTGTCAGCAGTCACTGTATCTAGACAGCAAGCCAAAGGCATTACCCTTTTAAACCACAGGGTAAGTAAAATGTCAGTTTTGCAGAGAGTAGCATTAGACTCCTGTACCCCCAATTATTACAGCATAACTAAAAGGGAGAGCTAGCAGTTTACACAGTCATGAAGGGTTTCACAGGATGTCAGCCCCCCACTGTCAACAAATCTACAAAGAGAGGCAGAATGACAGCAACCAAAGATCCCTGATCACCACAAGTTTCTATGACCTAGAACCCCCAAGCTCTGTGCCCTTGTCTATATTCGGGGTGGGCAGCTCCAGTCCTAGAGTTCAGAAATCAGGCGCAGCCAGAAGCCAACACATAGAGTCAGCAAATCCGACAAACATGAGAGCACCAGACCTCCCAGACCCCTCAGGAACGAAGTCACACTCCTAATTTGGAAAGACTAATCAAAAGCCTGAGTAAATAAATATGTTTTCAATATGGACTTGAACATTGAGTCTGTGTCTGAATCCCAAACAGAGGCAGGGAGGTTATTCCAAAATTGTGGAGCTTTGTAATAAAATGCTCTTCCACCAGCTGTAATTTTTTTAATTGTAGGAAATATAAGTAACCCTGCACCTTGTGAATGAAGTAAATGTGCTGGGTTGTAGTGCTCAATAAGTTCACTTAGATACTGTGGAGCCAAGCCATGTAGCGCTTTATAAGTTAGTAAAAGTATTTTGTAATTAATGCGGAATTTAATTGGCAGTCAGTGTAGTTTGTTTGTTTGGGTTTATTGCCATATCAGCAACATATTGGCTATTGTATGGCATAGACAGATTTTGGAACTGTAAATCATTATATGTTCAGATCATTTCAGCCAGTGTAGAGATGATAGAACAGGACTAATATGATTAAACTTTCTAGTTCTAGTTAGCTCTCGAGCTGCAGCATTTTGAACCAGTAACAAAAGATACCTGTATGCACAAACTCCACTCAACTCACTACTGTTCTTAACATGAAAATAGCCTTCCAGCAGTCATGGAGTAAAGACTGACTCTGTACCTTGGCTAGTTTTGCACAACATAATATCAAGTTAATTCCTGACATACTTGGCCCACCCCCCTGCAAAAATGTTATTCTAAATATTTCTTCTTTAGCTTACCAGAGATCTTTACTGTATACTTATGTAAACACATGTCTTTTACAAAGTATTCTTTAATGCTTAAAATGAGCCTGGCACCAAACGGATATTGAAACTTAAAACCTAAAAATTACAGCTGCCATTGGTTTGGATGAGTAAAGTCTAATTCAAGATGTTCCTACACACTGGAACTCTACATATGACATGAAAGATTGGTTGAAAGATTATCGAAGAACAAAGATGCTGTTACTGCAGTTTTTGTGAAGCGTGATCACAAGTTGGCCATGTTACAAAAGCCGAGTGGAATAAGCTTAAGCAAATTGCTGTAGTCCTGAAGCTTTGTTTGTTTGTTTGTTTGTTCATTTGTTTATTAGGATTTTAACGTCATGTTTTACACTTTGGTTACATTCATGACAGGAACGGTAGTTACTCATTACACACGATTCATCAGCTCACAAGGTTATATTGAACACAGTCCTGGACAATGTAGTGTCTCCAATTTAACTCACTTGCACGTCTTTGGTCTGTGGGAGGAAACCGGAGCACCCAGAGTAAACCCATGCAGACACGGGGAGAAAGGACCCGGACCGCCACACCTGGGGATCTAACCCAAAACCTTCTTGCTGTGAGGCGACAGTGCTACCCACTGAGCCACCGTGCCGCCCCTGAAGCCATGTAAACTTGCCACCAAAGTGCTGGGACCTGCAATGTGAATTAGCAGTTTCTAACAATGATCCTCAGTACATTTCTCATTTCAAGAAAACAATGCGCGATGATCTGCTACGAGCTATCTGAATGGCTGTAGATAGCCATGGCACTCGATCCCAGACATCAGTGCTTGAATGGTGGTCTACTTGCTCCACCTTATACTCAAATCTTTAACATTTACCCAAACAGTTCCTCTATTCACATGCCTCTGCAGTACCCTGTGAGAGCTGAGAGTTTTCAGTGGCAGGGATCATAGTCAACAATAAAAGATCCTTGCTTTTGCCAGATTTTTTTTATTATAATGTTCTTTAGAATCTTTAATTGGTAGATATTTTCTTGCAATAAAAGTGAGCACAACTGTTTAGATTTTGTTTCATTATTGTTGCTGTTGATTAATTTTTTCTTTAATCACGATTAATCACAAAAATTTTAATCATGTGACATCTACTGAAATATAAAAGTGTTTGGTGGCCTTACAAAAAAAATATCAATATTTATTCAGATATAAAATTTTATTTTTAATGCTTTTTAATAATGGTATTTTAATACTAAATTATTTGTTATTTGAATTTTTCAAAAAGCCAAATAAAATAGCTAATATGTTTAAAAGGAGAAATTACTAAAATGGAACTTCAGGCATCTCATATTTAACCTTTATTTTTTCAGATATGTCCTTATGCAGTAAAGTAAAATTAAATTTGTACTCACTGTCAGGTGTAACAATTGACTCAACAGGCCAAGAAGAGGATCCAAGTGCAGGTTTTATTTGTCACAAAGGTATCAATCCAAAGCAAACAAATCCAAAGGGAAATCCAGAGACAAAATAAAAAAAAACACAGTCCAAAGGGTCAGGGAAACAAAGGCAAACACAGCATACAAACTCAGGCTTAGAAATGTAGCAAGATCCACATACAAGCAAGGAGCCAACCAAAAAACTGGTCCTTATATAGCTCACTAACAGTGACAAAATGGCTGCCAGGTGAACAGACAAACAATCAATACTCAGGTGACAGTGACCTCCGGACGTGGGGAGAGGATTCCCTGGGCACATATGTGACAGAAGGTCACTGGTCTTAAGGAGTTAAAGTATTAGTATTAACCAATCTTTTTTTACAAAGTTGATGTAAAAGATAACTTTTCTTGAATAAATAAAATTGTTTTACAATATATGTTGTGTATTTACCCAAGTTTTCTTTGTGTAATATAATGTTATTTAATGATTTGTGTTTGTTCAATGCAATAACAGATGTAAAGGGGTTAGCATTGTAGCTTGTTTCTTGTTGATGCATGCTCAATAATCCAGGTACACAAATCCACAAAGTTGAATCAGTTCATCTGTATCTCTACAACAAACTTGTGTCCAGATGAACTGATTCAACCTAGTGGATTGTAGCTTGTTGTAGACCCCAGTGAGGTCAGTCATTGTAGTACACAACAAATATCATATTGCCATTTAATAATTTTGAAACATTTTTTTTTAAATAAAACATTATGGTGATATTTTATCTTGTAATACTTGAAGTTAATTTTGCTAAAAATATTTTTTAGGGCTCTCCAGGACCTCCTGGTGAAAATGGACCACCTGGGACTACTGGAAAGAGAGTAAGAGAGTGTAAACTCATAAAGAGAGAGTATCAGATATACATTAGCATCATATCCTGCCTTTATTGGTTCTACAGGAAAAAGTACTTCATACACCCATAAGGCATAACATTATGACCACCTTCCCAATATTGTGTTGGTCCCCCTTTTGCTGCCAAAACAGCCCTGCCCCTTCAAGGCATGGACTGACACCTTTCCATCAGAACCAGCATTAACTTCAGCATTAACAATTTGAGCTACAGTAGCTTGTCTGTTGGATTGGACCACACGGACCAGCCTTTGCTCCCCACGTGCATCAATGAGCCTTGGTCACCCATAACCCTGTTGCCGGTTTACCACTGTTCCTTCCTTGTACCACTTTTGATAGATACTGACCACTGCAGACCGGGAACACACCACAAGAGCTGCAGTTTTGGAGATGCTCTGACTCAGTCGCTTAGCCATCACAATTTGGCCCTTGTCAAACTCGCTCAAATCTTTACGCTTGCCCATTTTTCCTGCTTCTAACACATCAATTTTGAGGATAAAATGTTCACTTGCTGCCTAATATATCCCACCCACTAACAGGTGCCGTGATTAAGAGATAATCAGTGTCAGTGGTCATAAAGTTATGCCTAGTCGGTGTGTATGTAACATTGAACAGCAAAGTATAAATCACTTACATGTATATTTAATTCTTTATCCCTAATTTTAAACTCTGAGACAACCCAGTGCTCTTATGTTTAGTATTTTGGGCAAGTAGCACAACATTTACACCTAAAGGAGATTATTGTTTTTAAATATCCATTATTGTTTGTAGGGTCCTCCAGGAGCAAGAGGACCTGAAGGACGTATGGGTGAAAAAGGAAGCAAGGTAATGAATAAAGGTTTACTGCTTGCATGCAAAAGCAGTATCCTATCATTAGTTGGTCTACACAATAGCACATCTTATGTACTGCCAGTCAATTGACACTTGTTGAGAGCCTGAGCCTAGAAAATGTCAGAAAGTGGCTAAACAAACTAACTAGCCACATAAGAATGTTAATTAAACTAGAAATAAAAAGTATCTAGTAAAAATGTCAGTTGTGGATTTGCTGTTGCTAAAGAAATTAGGTAGGAATGGCCACTTAATGCTGTAATCATCAGTAAGTTACGTTGCTTTTTGTCAATACAACATACAGTGGATTTAGTAAGTATTTTGGCGACTTGGAATTTTGCATACCTTATACTTTGTGAATGGATATAATTGCTATTTTATCACTCAGTCAGTAATTAATCACCCATTACATCTGATGGATTTGAACACATATTCCCTTGACAAGATAAAACATGCCTGGGAGGAGGAATTGGGCTCTGTTTTACCTGAACAGTGGTGGGAAGAGGCAATCAAGAGGGTGCGCTTTAGCTCACCCTCTGCCAGACTTCAGTTAATTCAGTTTAAAGTGCTACACAGGGTTCACAGCTTGAAGTCCCAGCTATCAAAATTTTACCCAGGGACAGTTAGTGATCTGTGTGATAGATGTTCGATGTCACCTTGCAATTTAAGCCATATGTTTTTTTTTTGCCCAAGGATTTATACATTTTGGTTTGATTACTTTGAGATTATATCAAAAATTATTGGTGTTACCATCCAAATCTGTCCTTTTATCGCAATATTTGGTCTGTTGTTAGGACCTCAATCACTCTCGCAGGCCCAGTCAGATGTTATAGCTTTTACATCCTTATTGGCAAGGCGTCGTATCCTTTTGCTCTGGAAATCCCCTAAACCACCTACAATCTCAATCTGGCTCCATGATATGATGTATTTCCTGAAACTGGAGAAAATTAGATACACTTTGAGAGGTGATACCTCAAAGTTTTATTCTAAGTGGAATTCCTTTCTCGCTTATTTTGACCAGCTTCAGGCCATGCCTTCGAATGGATTGATTTTTTTTTTTTTAATTATTTTTATTTATTTATTTATTTATTTATTTTCATTAAATTTCATTTTAGAAATTTTGTCTACTGTATATTTTTATTTATAGTTTTTGTTATTTGTTTTGTTATTCTATGTGTGTGAATGTGTATGTGTGGTCTTTGATTGTAAAAATAAAACTGAGGAAGTCTGAGAGCCATTACATTTCTTTGTAACTTGTATTTTGACTTCTCAATAAAAAAATATAAAAAAAAAAGTAATTAATCACCCATAATGATAAAGTAAAAAGATACATTTAAAGTGTTTTTTAATTCATTCAAAATCAAAAAGTAAACAATTTTATTCAGATCCTTTATTTAGTCCTTTATTTAGTAGATGCCCCTTTTGGCAGCAATTGCAGCTGCAAGTCTTTATTTATGTGTTTATAACAAGCTGTGCATTTCTGGATTTGGGCAGATGTTCAATGGGGTTTAAGTTTGGTCCACTTAAGAACATCCAGAAACTAGCCCCAAAGTTTTTTTGGCTATGTGTTTAAATGTGTTTTCCCCAAAAGACCTGTCATTGAAGAGTTAATTGTGAAGTGTCCCCCATTCAGACGTCTTCTAAATAGATGTACCTGATAAAGATGTACCTGAACAAAGTACTTTAATACTTTTTTTAACTTATTTTAAAAGCAAATTTTTATAATCATGGGTAAATCAGTGCAGTTTGATGTGTATAAATGGCAATTACATTCATTCAAAATTAAATCTACAACACAATAAAAGGCACAAAATGTCAAGAGGTCTGAATACCTTCTGAATTCACTGTTTTGACACTTATCATATGGTCTTGGTGAACCACTCTAGGTAAGACAATGTCCACTTGTTTTACCTGTCCATATCAAACTACTATTATCTTCAGATTTAAAGATTAAAGAGAATCAACACTTGGGGACTCCGAACAGATAAAGTCAAACCAATTAATTGCCCTCATCCTTTATTTTGATATAAGTATTTATAAGCACAGTATTAAATAATAATTAAACTTATTTGTTTGGTTTACGGTGCCAAGCTGCATGCCAGTGCCGTATAGCAATGCATTTGACTTGTTGATAGACGTACAATTCTTGGCATGAAAGGACTCAATAATGTTATTGGGGGATTAGTCATTCATTAAATAAAATGAGTTAGATTAAATTGTATCATCATATGCAGTATATGTTACACATTACATGAACAAAAGTCTGTTGGCACATCCCTTCTTTTTTAATTCATAATAACAGGATAACAACTGCTAACATATATAAGAAATTATTTATATAGAGGAAATCATATGCCTTTACCTTTGCAGTATGACTGTGCACCTGTGCACAAAGCTTATATGGACATGAAGAAAAGAGGTTATGATCAGGCACGAGGCAGTCCAAGAAACCTCTCTCTATTGCTAATAGGTTCTAGTACAACATGGCTAATGCCATCTGCACAATTAGGAGGATTAGTCAGAAGAGAATGCTGATAAAGAAAAGGAAAATGCTATAAAGGCTTATGTAAAGGCTGTATAACATGTTAATTAAACAGCTACTGGAGCTGTTTAATTATTTAGCTGGGCAGGGAATTTGTTGCATTGCAGAACATGGAAGACAATTGACTCGTAAGTTCGAATCTTAGCTATGCTACCAGCAAACAAATTTTTTTAGAATGTAAATTTGATTAAATCAACAAAAAGAAAAAGTACATTACCAGACCAGAAATGTGCAATCTTAAATTAAATGGAATTAGACATGCTTTAACTTGGTATAAGTTAGGTCACTTAGTATAAATGTATTCTCTCTTCCATTTTGTAATTTTTTTAGGGTACACAAGGAGCTGGTGGGCCACCAGGAAGAACAGGTCCAGTGGGACAACAAGGTCTTCCTGGAAAGCCAGGAACAGAAGGGCTAAGAGGGCTGCCAGGTTCAGTGGTAAGATCTTAGTCATTTATATTTTTAAAAACTTTTCACCTACATAAAAGTGTCCATATTTAAGATTTTTAGAGTCAGAATATTCATCTAAAATTTTGTTAGTATGCCACTGATGTCATATCTTTTGTTTGCTGAAAACATCAAACATTTTGCTATTTATCTAATTCAATATGTTTCTTAAATTCTTCTAGGGGGAACAAGGTGCTCCTGGTCCTGCAGGCGAGAAAGGACCTCCTGGACCCATTGTAAACATTTAATAAAATTGAAATTGCACAGAAATTAGTTGTGTATAATAAAACTTGTATTCTTCAGTTACAGTATATATCAACAGCTTGTAATGATTAAAAATTTAATCAAATCTGTCAGTAATTTAGTAAATGCTATAATATTTCTATTATTTCAGGGTCCTTTGGGTTTACCTGGTCTGCATGGAGACCTTGGTGTGAAAGGTGAGAAAGGACATTCAGGTATGATTGGTCTAATTGGACCTACAGGAGAACAGGGAGAAAAGGGAGACAGAGGTCTGCCTGGCCCCCAAGGATCGCCTGGGCCCAAGGGAGAAACTGTAAGTGATAAGTCTATGCTTACAAAGTTCAAATACAGAAACACAACAACAAAAGATGCATTACATAAGCAACAAAAGTGCTTAGACAATAGCACTTTTTAATATACGTAGTTTAATATGTAATATTTTACAGCAACAAAGTCTCCATCACAATCAAATTGCATA
The DNA here is from genome assembly GCF_030014385.1 of Trichomycterus rosablanca. NCBI lineage: Eukaryota > Metazoa > Chordata > Actinopteri > Siluriformes > Trichomycteridae > Trichomycterus > Trichomycterus rosablanca. Next base: position 13,074,468 of record NC_085989.1, read on the forward strand.
AGCAGTAATATGTGTATTTGGCATCCAAATTATCAGATTAAATCCTTATGGTAACTTCTTGGGCACAAATAGCTAAGTAGATCTGCAACAAATTTATTTATTGAATAACTAACTTATTTTCTTTAAGGGTGGTCCACCCATTCCATTACACTATTAAGGACTTGAATGACAGAATTCCAAGTAGGATTAGTGCTGATCTGTATACAGTGTGTGGCCCTACTTCTTTATATTAATAATACCATAAGGGTTTACATTATGTTGTCCATGACTTGTAAAAGTGTACAGTAATGTGAAAAAGTATTTGCCCCCTCTCTGTTTTTTTCTACTTTTTGTAATTTGTCACATTTAAATGTTTCAGATCTTACACAAAATTCAGCTGTTAAACAACCATTTCACTTATTGAAAATAATAACAAGTTGTGCCACCCTTGGTAATAACAATTTAAACTTGAAACATTTTGAATTAATTAAGTCTTTTATGTCATTGTGGGACAGAGGTCCCTTTTTTGACTAACAGTGTAGTTTGATCATATGCAACATATGAAAATGTGACAAATCTGCAAAAATAGAAGAAATTGTGATGGGGCAAATACTTTTTCACAGCACTGTAGGTTTATTTAATGTTGCTATTTGTCTAAAACAAATTTATTTTATTATGTCTTCAAAACAATAAATACCACAAATTAACAGACTCTCACCATGAATAAGTATATTTTATGTGCTGTGTTGCCTTGTAGGGAATTCCTGGTGGAACTGGCCCTCTAGGTCCAGCTGGTTCTCCTGGTTCACCAGTAAGTATGTTTTGCAGGATTTTTTGTCCTTTTAGAAAATAATCTAGTACAAAATAGCACTCATTTTACACTTGTATCACATTTTAACATTTTCTTTTTAATTTACTCAGGGTCCAAGAGGTTACAAGGGAGTTAAGGGTTCTTTGGTAAGAAACTACGTGTTCGTGAGCTAAGAACTGTCAAAATATCATTAACTTTACAATTATAAACATTACAATTACTACAAACAAATATTTAGACCTGTTCTTATCATGTTAAACCTTTCTGTGTATTTACAGGGTGGTGCTGGCCCTAAGGGAGAGAGAGGTGTACAAGGACCACCAGGGCCTCCTGTAAGTTATATATATATATATATATATATAATTGATATATAATTGATAATATAATTGATTGTGATCAGAACTGCATTTTGCCACTAAATAGCTTCTTAAAATATTACAATAAAATACAAAATTGCTAAATTCTAAACTACTTTTAAACATTAAATATAGCTACCAGTTTTAAACCTCTGCCTCTTCTTCTAGGGACCACCTGGTGATGTTATTCAGCCCCTACCTATTCATATCTCTAAAAAATCCAAGCGTTCCATTGATGCTAGTAAGATGTTCTCTGATATGGAATCCGAGGTTTTCCCACCCACTGACAAAGGCAATAGTATTCTTACTGGAAATGAAGACATGCAGGAAATCTTTGGCTCTTTACATTCCCTTCATGAGGATATTAGAAGTATGCGTTTCCCCCTTGGAACAAAGGAAAGTCCAGCCCGCACCTGTCAGGACCTCTATCTTAGTCAACCAGGATACATGGATGGTATGGTAAACATATTTTGAAATTAGAAAAACTATTTAGTAATTTATTAGTAAATAGGTTATCTTTAATGTGAGTCTGTGATTTTGTTTATTAATTGTGCTTGCTCTTTGTTAGGTGAATACTGGATTGATCCAAACCAGGGCTGCACTCGTGACTCTTTTAAGGTCTACTGCAACTTTACAGCTGGTGGGGAGACATGCCTGTACCCTGCTAGGGAAGTCAAGAATGTAAGTACATGGATGACCACATTGTCTAACATTAAAAATTAATTTAATCTTCTAGATTTCAAAAAAGAAAAAGATTTTGGTTTTATTCAGCAAGAAAAATTGGATCCGCTGAATTTCTTGGTTACTTAAACAAATTCTTATTTTCTGAAACCTGGTTAAGATGTGTTTAAAGTTAACAGAAATTCTAGAGGAGGGTAGCCATCTACAATAAGAGCTTGTTTTACTTGCACTGTTCTCAATGCAGTCACAAGAAGTCTGTGACAACTTTACTGTTAACTAGAGATTGCATTTCCGGAGAAAATGCAAGTGTGATTGCAGCGTGGCGGGTGGGCAGGCGGGCGCGAGTATCCAAATGCTGTATCTAAGTCGGGAGCGGCATCGACGGGCCAGACGATTTAGAGTTGGAACGGCGTCGATATCTCGAAATGGAAAAACACGGGAGTGGTGGGCGGGCAGATGTGCGTATCCAAAAATTGCATCCATGTCCCGGTGCCATCAACGGGCCGGACGATTTAGAGTTGGAATGGCGTCAATATCTTGAAATAAAAAAACTGGCGTGGCAGGCGGGCGGGTGTGTCTATCCAAAAACTGCATCCATGTCCCGGTATCATCAACAAGCCAGACGATTCAAAGTTGGAATGGCGTCGATATCTCGAAGAAAAAAAACGGGTGTGGCAGGTGGGCGGGTGTGCCTTTCCAAAAATTGCATCCATGTTGGAACGGCGTTGATATCTCAAAATATTTAAAAAACGGGCGTGGCAGGCGGGTGGGGCTGCGTATTCCCATGCTGTATCCAGGTTGGGGTGTCATTAACTGCCCGGATGATTTACAGTTGGAACGGTGTTCGTATCTCGAAATTTCTAAATAATGAATGAAAGTGAATGGGACAAAAAAACGGGCGTGGCGGGCGAACGGGCGGGTGGATCCAAAAATCCAAAAGAAGCATTGATGTAATTCACGGGCCGGACGTTTTAGAGTTCGAACCGTGTCGATATTTCGAAAATTGTGGATGAAAAAAGGCTGACAATTTGGCCAAAAAAACGCAAAGAAACGGGCGTGGTGGGCGAACGGGCAATCACACTAATTACAGACCCAAATAGACCAATTTTTAAAGATGACTTTAATCTATCCTTAGCTGATTTAATGAACAGAAAAGAAAAAACAAAACAATGAAAAATCATGTGTACATGGTTTTAGTGATCAAGTGGCCAGTAGGCCAGCCAAGGCCTGGCCATTGGCTTGCCATTATTCAGTTTAATAAAATGCACATTTGCAGTAAAGAAGATTCCTTTTAATGATTATGTTTTTCATTTCCAAATCATTTTAAAATTTAGCTAAGTTCTGGACAACTTCAACAATTATCAGCCTATCTCCAAATTATCAAAATATCTCCAAATTATAATTAGCATATTTTTACGAGGGATCTTCAAAAAGTTTCCACCTTTTTATATTTTTGTTGGAAATGCTGATGGCATTAAAAGGTTGGTGCGACGCTGGAAAAATGCATTGGAAGGTGACTATGTAGAAAAGTAATGTAATTTGTTTTTGAAATTCTTAATAAAGTATTAGAAAAGTGTGTAAACTTTTTAAAAGAACACTTGTAGCATATAATTCACTTAAATTATTTCTCTCATCACAGTCTATTCTAACAATATATCAATCTGTATTTAGAAAAAAAAGCATAATACAGTACTGTTACAGCTGCCACCCTTGTTTTAAATTACATTTCTTAACTTTAGACAGAAAGAATCATTGTGCAGCCCTTTTTATTGGTCCTTTGAAAGCATTTGATGCAGTTCATTCACTGCTTTTAGACTGAACAATATCCGATTTAATAAAAGCACTCACAGAATTTCAGTGTTACCTAACAGACAGACAGAAGTAAGTGGCTATTGGAAATTTTATATTTGAGATTGCAAATTGCAAAAAGTTTTCCCATTAGGCTCAATCTTAAGACCTGTTCTGTTTACACTTTATATATATATATATATATATATATATGATACTGTCTCTACTGTAACTGGGTGTAAAGTAAATTTGTATGTTGATAATACAATCCTGTATTGTACATTCTGCCGTGAGTCTTCATTTTGCTCTCACCACATACAAATGCAAATACAAATACAAATTCAAATTCTGATGTGCATATTTGTTTAGGCACAGTTTTCTTGTTTGTTTGTTTTTTAACACCAGATGCGCTTTCTGACACAACCTTCCATATTTTTTGGCCCAATGGCTAAGTTATGGAAATTTACTAAGTGTGCATCCCTGAATGGCAAACCATAAATTAGTTCTTAATGCAGATAAAACAAAATTAATGGTATTTACCAGGGCCAAATGAAGATCATCTCTACCAAGAGTGATAGATTTGATGAAATTGATTTGTTAAGTGTATAAAAATCCTGGATTTTGGACAGATTTTTATATACCATATGGCTTAATACTCTAAAGGAAAAATGTTTCTCTCTGTATTGTAGAAGGACGCTTATTGAGGCCACTAGGATTTTATTCTCAGTTCTAGATTACAGTGATTACCAGGGAGAGTTATAATACACATCTTGTGAGTTGTATGCTAAGGTTAAATGGTGCTCTCTCTCTCTCTCTCTCTCTCTCTCTCTCGCTCTCTCTCTCTCTCTCTCTCTCTCTCTCTCTCTCTCTCTCTCTCTGTAAGGCATGATAGACATGGTATTTTATTTATTTTAAAAGCTACTGCTGTTTTTACCCTTTACATTGACTTACTGTTGTCTTTTAACATACTGTAGGCCCTTATAGGAACATGGTTTAATGGCTGACAGGTGTTGTTTTTACAGAATTTGAACAATCTAATTTTACTCACCGTGCACCTGTAATCTGGAATAACAAAACAAGAACTACATCTAAAGCTTACCTCATTATTACCACTAGGGCAATTACGTTTTTATAATCATATTTCTGTATTGGTTGATTTATATGTATTTGCTTTTTAAGGTTTTATTATTTTACTATTATTTCCACTTTTATCACCATATTTAAGTTTCTTATTGGTGTTCCATGCTAACAAAGGCCTTTTCTTTGTCCAGCAAATAACACATAAATGTCTTCATTTAAGTCAGACATAATGTATAATATGTTCATTATCTGTCTTAAACTGCTAGGTGAACATGAACTCTTGGCCAGTGAAGAAGTCTGGGTTATGGTATAGTCAGTTTGCTAAAGGAAGCAAGGTAAACATTTCTTTATTATATGGCCTACCTATACCAGTTTTCAATTCAGTCCTTTTATATGATTTACATGTTTTTAAGAGAGTGACTGTATAGTTTCTTCTGTGTACCCTATAATCATATTTTTGTTCTTTTATGAGGTAGATATACCACTTATTTTCTTCTTTTTTCAGCTTTCTTATGTAGATGCAAATGGTGATTCAGTGGGTGTAGTGCAGCTGGGTTTCCTAAGGCTGCTTAGTGTTCGAGCTCATCAGAACTTCGTCTATCACTGCCACAACTCAGTGGCTTGGGCTGACAAAGCTGCTGACAACGTTTATCAGAGGGCATTGCATTTCCTGGCTGCTAATAAAGAAGAGCTTAGTCAGAAGAGTTGTCCCTATATCATGGCACTTGTTGATGGCTGTTCTGTAAGTTTGTCTTTTTTCTTTTAACTTGTTGAACAAAGTACTTAGGTCTGGGTAGGTTACGTTAGCAGTGCAGAGTTGGGGTTTTGTAGTCCTTGTCTGTAATTTAGTGTATAACATACAGTATGTCTCTGTTGGTTTACTTATTTCTGGCAAAAGTTAGTCATTTGTAAAAAGTTGAGGCATAAGACAGTATAAGCTGTTGTCTAGGGTTAATATGACCATTGTTTTATAAATTCTCTTTTAACACAAAAATGGTATGCCTAAACTTAAGCAACAGACAGTGAGGGTATTAAATGGTACACTATATGACCAAAAGTATTTGGACACCTTACAACAAGCTTGTTGGACATCCTGTTTAAAAAACAAACAAATGGTATTAAAGTATTAAAGGAGTGACCTGTATGTATTTTTTTTTATCAAGTATAACAGCAGCCACTTTTTTTGAAAAGGCTACTCACGAATCACGAAAAAGTGTTTTTGTGGGAATTTGAGCCCATTCTATCAAAAGAATGTCTTGGCACTGATGTTGGTCAAGAAAGACAAAGCAAGACAAGACTTTATTAATGCCCTCAGGGATATTAACTTCTTACAGCAGTACAAAGAAGAATGGGAAAGAACAGGTAAGAACTTACAAGTAGAGAAAAAGACAACTAAAAGACAACAGGATGGATTACAGCTTGGCTATCATCCTCCTTCCTCCCACCTCCTCCACATATTAGAGAAAAACAGTCCAAGACAGAGCTCTCTCTTTTGACCTGCTTGTTTAGCCTTTTTCTGTTTCTCTTCACACACCTCTGCGTAGAAGATGGCTTGTACTACCACAGTGTCATAGAAAGATCTTAACAGTGGCTGGCACACTCCAAAGGACCTCAGTCTCCTTTCTCCTTTCTGTACAGGACATCTGAGTTGCTAGACCAGTTTGCCGTTAAGGTGAACACCCAGGTATTTATGGGTATGCAGTTTTAGGCACCGGAACCACACAAGAAGTCTTTCCTGGGACTGGCTCAGATTGAAGAGGTACAGAACCTCCCAGAAGATCTGGTTTGCAGGGATCACTGGTCTATCCACACTTTGTGTGGCTCAGCTCTAGTAGTTGTTCCCGGGAGTCAACAATAGATCCGTGGCTGAACATGTTTGCCGATGCATTAGCAAGGATTCCAAACCCATGGTTTCACACCCATGGTTGCACATGTTAGCATAAAAAAGGACAAAAAAAAGAACACGAGAACTAAGACAAGGGTTATACAAAAATGACGAAAAGAAACAAGAAAAAGAGAGCTGCTGTAATAAGCTGCCGCTTGCACAGCACCGGAAAAAGCCTTAATTGATGTTCCAGCTCATTCCAAAGCTGTATAATCAGGCTGAGGTCAGGGCTTTGTGCAGGCTACTAGACTTTTTTAAACCAAGCTTTTCTTTATGTCCTCAAAGACCTTGCTTTGTGCACAGGGGCACAGAAAAATGCTGAAACTGGAAATGGCCTTCCCTAAACTGTTGCTGTTTGAAGCATATCATTTCCTTTATATAAATAATTTATTACACCTGTTAGTCATTGTTGTGGCTGAAACACAAGAATTAAAAAGTAGAAGGGGTGTCCAAATTCTTTTGTCCATATAGTGTATATGGAGTATAACAAAAAATATAACAAAAAAGGTCTCCGCTGTTTTAGTATTGGTTACATGTTGAAGCATAGGACAATAGCAAATTAACAGTTCCTCCTTGAATAAGATTTTTTTATTTTACTGTTTTTCTCTTTTCTCTCTACACAGTATCGCAAAGGTTATGGAAAAACAATCCTACAGATAAATACACCACAAGTGGAGCAGCTTCCTCTCTTGGACATTAAGATCACTGACTTTGAGGAACACAATCAGAAGTTTGGTTTTGAAGTGGGACCTGCCTGTTTTCTAGGATAAACTTAAACATATGCAAAGAACTCTAAGGAAAAATTCCAAGGATAAATCATACACAGTAACTTAGACAACATTGGACACAGCCATACCATGTTGAGAAACATACTTGAACTACATAGAATCAGTGAAATAAAAAACTGGTGTTTTTTTTTACTATTTAGTCTAAAGAAATCAATTTTATGGTTCCTAGAACAAAACCAATGATCTCTTTCTCCTTTTGTTTACTCCTTATTCTTGCTCTTTGTCATATGCTCACTATGCTTCCATAATCACACCCAAACACTGGCTCTTCCTACATTTGTCTTTGTTCCACCTTATTTCAAAAGTGGGAATAATATAAGGGTATTATTTTTGGCTTTCAAATAGATAAGCTGACAGTTTCTGACTGGTACAACATGCAATATGATACAACATGGTAATAAAGCCCAACAGTAATGTTATGTAGGCAATATACTGTAATTTTATTTCTTGGTTAAATATTTCTTGTGGAATGAATAGTGTTTTTCAAGTTTTACATGCTTGCCATGGCTACACAAAAAAATGTACCAAACCAGTATTAATGGAAAAGACAATTGAAGCTGCTATTTTCCATTCATGTGCTAAATGCTACAGATGTTATCCTACACAATATACCTGTATTGTATAGTTTCCCTATTGTAATAATAGAAATATGCATTAGAAACCATATGTACATAACATATTTAATTGTATTTATTGTTAAACAGTAAGTCAAACAGTGTGCTCACTTAATTTGTGCTTAGCTCGTGCTTAATGACATGCTTAATGACTTTAGCATGTGTTGCATCAGATATTAATTTGCTGTAATATGTTGCTCACAGTGTGTATATTGCAACCAAGAGGATTTAAGTGCTTTTTGAGAATATTACACTCAAGCTGTATCACTGAATAAACAAATTGCACAAAGAAAGCCATAAATGTAGGTCACAGGTGGGAGAGATAGCCAAAAACATGTCAACTTTTTGTTGTATTTATGACATATGTATTTATGACAAAAGTGTTACACAAAATAATTAGATTGTGATCTGCTCAGTAATACAGTACTGATTAACAAAGTACCAATATGACAATCTGAATTACTTTAAGTATGATGTTCACATTTTAAATTGTTAAGTTGTATTTAATTTTCTTAATTTTTTGATTTTTTATTCTTACAGATTTTTTTCTGGATATACCAGTTTATAGTCTTCTTCGGACAAAACTATTTTTTCCCTTAGGTATATTTTATTTGAATTTCCGTCAACTTAAACTACAGTCCAAATCCCTTTCATTTAGCATATTTGACACTCACACACACACACACACACACACACACACACAAAATAATGCAATATATATATATATATACACATATATATATATATATATATATATATATATATATATATATATATACAGTGTATCACAAAAGTGAATACATCCCTCACATTTCTGCAAATATTTCATTATATCTTTTCATGGGACAACACTATAGACATGAAACTTGGATATAACTTAGAGTAGTCAGTGTACAGCTTGTATAGCAGTGTAGATTTACTGTCTTCTGAAAAGAACTCAACACACAGCCATTAATGTCTAAATAGCTGGCAACATAAGTGAGTACACCCCACAGTGAACATGTCCAAATTGTGCCCAAAGTGTCAATATTTTGTGTGACCACCATTATTATCCAGCACTGCCTTAACCCTCCTGGGCATGGAATTCACCAGAGCTGCACAGGTTGCTACTGGAATCCTCTTCCACTCCTCCATGATGACATCACGGAGCTGGTGGATGTTAGACACCTTGAACTCCTCCACCTTCCACTTGAGGATGTGCCACAGGTGCTCAATTGGGTTTAGTCCATCACCTTTACCTTCAGCTTCCTCAGCAAGGCAGTTGTCATCTTGGAGGTTGTGTTTGGGGTCGTTATCCTGTTGGAAAACTGCCATGAGGCCCAGTTTTCGAAGGGAGGGGATCATGCTCTGTTTCAGAATGTCACAGTACATGTTGGAATTCATGTTTCCCTCAATGAACTGCAGCTCCCCAGTGCCAGCAACACTCATGAAGCCCAAGACCATGATGCTACCACCACCATGCTTGACTGTAGGCAAGATACAGTTGCCTACAGGGCCTACCAGGGCGCCGCCACACATGCTGGACACCATCTGAGCCAAACAAGTTTATCTTGGTCTCGTCAGACCACAGGGCATTCCAGTAATCCATGTTCTTGGACTGCTTGTCTTCAGCAAACTGTTTGCAGGCTTTCTTGTGCGTCAGCTTCCTTCTGGGATGACGACCATGCAGACCGAGTTGATGCAGTGTGCGGCGTATGGTCTGAGCACTGACAGGCTGACCTCCCACATCTTCAACCTCTGCAGCAATGCTGGCAGCACTCATGTGTCTATTTTTTAAAGCCAACCTCTGGATATGACGCTGATCACGTGGACTCAACTTCTTTGGTCGACCCTGGCGAAGCCTGTTCCGAGTGGAACCTGTCCTGGAAAACCGCTGTATGACCTTGGCCACCATGCTGTAGCTCAGTTTCAGGGTGTTAGCAATCTTCTTATAGCCCAGGCCATCTTTGTGGAGAGCAACAATTCTATTTCTCACATCCTCAGAGAGTTCTTTGCCATGAGGTGCCATGTTGAATATCCAGTGGCCAGTATGAGAGAATTGTACCCAAAACACCAAATTTAACAGCCCTGCTCCCCATTTACACCTGGGACCTTGACACATGACACCAGGGAGGGACAACGACACATTTGGGCACAATTTGGACATGTTCACTGTGGGGTGTACTCACTTATGTTGCCAGCTATTTAGACATTAATGGCTGTGTGTTGAGTTATTTTCAGAAGACAGTAAATCTACACTGCTATACAAGCTGTACACTGACTACTCTAAGTTATATCCAAGTTTTATGTCTATAGTGTTGTCCCATGAAAAGATATAATGAAATATTTGCAGAAATGTGAGGGGTGTACTCACTTTTGTGATACACTGTATATATATATATATATATTTATATATATTTATAGATATATGATTAAGGTAGTGTTTAATTACAGAAACGAGGAGCAATTAGTAACGAGGAGGAAGAAGAGTTATTGTGCAGGAGCCCTAATCTCGAGAATGCCTTGTCAGAATCATTCTACCCTGTAATAACATCTTACCCAGAAATATATGTGCTCAAGCAGACAATTTAATTGAAGGGTAAACAAATAATATTGTCTGCTTGAGCACATATATTTCTGCCACTGCCTGGTTGCTCTGTTTGATATGCTTTCTATTCATTTGTTGTTTTTATGAGTATCTGATAAGGCAAAAACTGTCGAGCCTCAGTAAAGTTAATTTTAATATTAAAGTTTAACTGCATTATTTTGGTTGCACAACCACTGGCAATAAATGACTAGATCAAGCTAGGGTCACCAACACGGTGCTCACGGGCACCTCGTCGCCTGCAGGGACCACGTGAGTCGCATGAGTTTTATTTATTATAAAAAATAAAAAGTCTTTTGGTTGGCAATGATGACAATAGCAAACACTGTTTTTAAGAGAAGAATGGTCCCGATGTCATCTCCACTCTCTATGATGAGTACGACAGTTAGAAGAGTAAAAATAATAATAATAATAATAATAATAATAACAATAATAAAAATATCATTTAAGATGAACCGTGCAACTTTGTTATTCAGGAAGTTTGTATTACTTCGTCTTACTCAGTACCCTTGAAGTAGCTCTCAGTTTCAAAAAGGTTGGTGACCCCTGCTCTAGATGTTCTTGTAGTCATCTTCTTGCTGCTGCAGTTTTTTTCCAATCTTCCATTGCATTTTTCTCAAGCTCTTCAATAATAGAATATTTCAGGTGTCTCCAAAGATTTTCAGTTGGATTGAGATAGGGACTCATTGATGGCCAGTCCATTTTTTCTTTCAAAAACTCACAAACTATAGTTTTGGCAAGTTGTTTAGGTTATCTACAGTTGATATGAAAAGTCTACACAATACTGTTCCAGTCAGTGGCGATTTCTCTAAGACTGCAAGGGAAGCTCAGCTTCCCCTAAAATGTCAAAAATTAAATGGTCAAATATGTACAGTTGTGTTAACATTTCATTGACTACAAATGCATTAGAATACATTCATCTTGAAGACGAGTTTGTTCAGAATCAGCTACTTATCACAAATCGACTGACTCGATTTTGTTAACTTCTCATACATTCTCGCAGCATCAATGCATTTGCCCGTAGAAGCTAAGCGTCTATTCACTTCAATGGGACTGCATGGAAAAGTTTTTTTCATTGCTTCAAAACTCGCCGGTCATTGGATAAATGCCACGATTTTGCGGGTCTGGACGCTGAGCTTCTGCAAGATGATTGGAGGATCAGTCGAAAGGCTGAATCCCGTTTTGACTGACAGCTATTTTGAGATCTACACCATCACTGGGAGCTTCAGTCCCATCACGGATTTTGCGAGTGAAGTCAAAAGACAAACTGCAACCCATTTCAGGCCATTTTCTTGAAAAGGAACAGAGGGTAGAATTTATGTATCAATAAACTGACAAGTTTTATGATGTAAGCCGACAATGAGCTTCCCCTCTTTAAAAGACCAGCAGCCGCCACTGGTTCCAGTGTCAGGTTTTGTGAGGTAAAAATCAAGCCAATGTGAATAAATTCACAGTATTGTATCTTTTGGAATGCAAAATGTAGCCAGACATGGGAGTTTTTCCTTTGTAAGCTTTTCTTTCCATCTTGTCACCCTACCTCACAGCCCAAGTGTATGAAGACTATAGGAGATTGCTGTGACATATAAACAACTAGTGCTTGCCAGAAATTCCTGCAGCTCCTTTAATGTTGCTGTAGACCTCTTGGCAGCCTCCTGAACCAGTTTTCTTCTTTTCATTAATTTTAGAGGGACCGGAAGTGTCCCGGATGTACCCTTCTCATGACTGATACCATTAACAATGAGGTCCTTGTAATATTTTGTAAGCTCTTTGCAGACCATGGAAAATAGGAGAATCCTACTAGAACAGTTGAGCTTTAAATTGGGTTAATTTTTCACGTCAATTAATGGTAGGTGTGTATTGACTACTGTTTAACATGTTTAACATGATTTTGAATGTGATTGGTCAATTCTTAACACAGCACCATCCCCAATTACAAGAGGGTGTGCACACTCCAAAAAAGTTTGGACAGAGGCATGTTTACCCCTGTGTTCCATTACCTTTCCTATTAATGAAACTTCGTTCTCTTCATGCTGCACCATACATTTTCAATAGGAGACAGATCTGGACTACAGGCAGGCCATTCAAGCATGCAGATTTGGTGTATATGATTGTAGCGCATAAAGAAACAGGTGTCTCTCTAGATCCCAATATACGCCTCCATGTCAGTGGTACCATCACACATATGCCGTCACTTAAGGGGGCACTGATGCACCACCATCCAATTACAAATATACAGTGGTGTTCAAAAAAATAGCAGTGATTTTTAAAAAGTGAATAAAGCGCAAAATCATTATAATAACTTTTATTTCCATAAATGCAAATGCACTGAAAATTCTAAATCAATACATTAACAAAATTTTGCCAGTTTGTGTTAATCCTTTACAGAAAGTTAAGAAAAATGAATATTAGGCTGTTCAAAAAAATAGCAGTGCCAGCATTTTTCTTTAAAAACTCATAAACTGTATAATCTGGAAAAAAAATTTTGAGGTTTCACTTTACTTTAAATTACTGAACTAATATTTAGTGGCATAACAATTGTTTCTGAGATCTGTGTTGCATGGAGTCGACCAACTTCTGGCACCTCTGAACAGGTATCCAGTCCAGGATGATTAGACTACATTCCACAGTTCTTCTGCATTTTTGGGTTTTGCCTAAAAAGAACACGTTTCAGATGTCAGCCTACAAGTTCTCTCTGGGATTGAAGTCAGGGGATTGGGCTGGCCACTCCATTACCTTAATCTTGTTTGTCTGTAACCAAGATGTTTTGGGTTATTGTCATGTTGAAACACCCATTTTAAGGACATTTCTTCTTTGACATAAGGTGACATGATCATCTCAAGCATTTTGATATATTCAAACTGATCCATGACCCGTCGTATGCGATAAATAGACGTAACACCATGGTATGAAAAACATCCCCATATCATAATTTTGTACCACCATGCTTTACTGTCTTTACAGTGTACTTTGGCTTGAATTAAGTACTCGGGGGTCGTCTAACATACTGTCTACGGCCACTAGACCCAGAAAGAACAATTTTACTTTCATCAGTCCACAAAATGTTGAGCCATTTCTCTTTTCACCAGTCAATGTGTTCCTTGGCAAATTTGAACTCATTCAGGACACATCTTTTTCTTAACAACGGGACTTTGCAAGGAGTTCTTGCTGGTAAATTGGCTTCACTTAATCATCTTCTGTACTCACTGGGAACTTCAGATGTTCCTTGATCTTTCTGGTGGTGATCACTGGCTGAGTATTTGCCATTTTGGCTATTCTTTGATCCAATCGAACAGTACAGTAGTTCCATGCTTCCTTCCGCGTCTTTCAGGTTTTAGTTGTCACTTCAAGGCATTTGAGATAATTTTAGATGAGCAGCCTATAATTTGCTGCACTTCTCTGTATGTTTTTCCCTCTACAATCAACTTTTTAATCAAAGTACGCTGTTCATCAGAACAGTGTCTGGAACAACCCATTTTACCCAGTATTTCAGAAGGAAATGCGCTATGACCAACCTGTGCAACATTTGCCACCCTCCTAAATTAAATAAGGGTAAAAACTGACACCCGTTCTTCTGCAGAATGAATTACTTCACCAATTGAAATCCTCACTGCTATTATTTTGAACAAGCCCCTTTCAATCAATGCTTCGATTACTCAGAATGAGCGGCATTGCATGTCCTAATTGTTGGGTTTGTTTTGTTTTCATGACTCTACTACACGTTCAAGTAAATTTTTTGCTATGTAGAAATAACACTTCTACTAAAAACAGTGATTTATCAGGTTAATGATGTTGGACTGCTATTTTTTTGAACACCACTGTACAAATGTTGGCTTACTCTGTCTAGAGTATTAGGAATGTACTAAGCACTAAAACATTTCAGAACTGTGCTTACATTGCTTATTTCAGCTTGTCTGACGCTCTAACTGCATTTGGCAATGTTACTATCAACAAAATAATAGGCAAGTACACTAATTCACAAAAGAACTGTGCTTTAAACACTTTTGCATTTGTCAATTTGCATTTGGCAATGTTACTATCATCATAGTAATAGGAATATACAACAACACTACAAAACTTTACTACTGTGCTTAAAACACTCATTTAAACTATCTACACTTAAGTTTTAGTGCACATCTAAACTCGGTTTTATGGTAACTTGGGTGCTGGAAGGAAAGGAAATTAGTTTTACAGCTTAATAATTGTAACCTACCAAGTTCTGATGCACAAAAATGTACCAGAAAAAGTATGTTACAAATAGGGCTGGCACTGATCCGATATTCGGTATCGGTCCGATATTGGCCCAAATCACTGGGCCGAAAAAAAAAAAAATGTGTAATCCGATCCGATACGCTTGCTAAATGTAAATAACAATTAATGTAAATAAGGCCATTGTTTGTGTGTAAAGCAAATAACACACAAAGATACGTTCCAAGTGTTGTAAAATAATTCAATGTTCAAACATTCAAGTGGGGTTTCATGAGAACGCTACTTTAATGTCGCAAACACAGAACAATATAGCACAGCCAGAGACTATCATTTTCTAATCTCTTCCCTACACACTCGCTCCCTATACCCTTGCATTGTACACTTAACATCCTTAAAGGGCCAGACAATATATATGTAATTCACATTACATGACAAGTGTCGTTTATTGCCGCTCACGTTTGATGACAGCTATTCAGAAATTAAAACACTCTGATCTACTTCAACTTTTAGCATTTAAAAAAAATCATCTTCTACTGCCACATCTAAAAACACTCTTTAAACACAATAAAAAGCGCTTTATAAATGATAACTCAGACTTGGATGAATCGGACTTGGATAAATCGGTCTTGGAGATCTGTCACATCCTCAACGATTAATCCATTAGTGATATGAAATAAAACAAACTACACCGTTTCCCGTTTTCCTCTTCAAGATCCAGCAGGGTTTTTTAATAAGCGCGCTTTGGTTTTTAATCATCTATAAATGTGATAGAACTCTAACGGAAAAACTCAACTCTGCGTCAATTCTAATTGGTACATCGCGTTTGATTGACATTCACATCTTTCAATTGTAGACACTTTTGTTAAACGAGCCAAAAGTGGTGCTAAATGTTCTGTGTGTAAAAGTGAAAATAAAAACAGCAGTTTTGTATAAGTGTGATGCTGTAGGTTCTGTATTTATTTAGAATATTTGTTTCACAGTCTGAGCATTGTTATTTAGATAGCTAGTTTAACCATGCTGCATTGAGAAATGTATTATTACTGCTTAGTTGTTTGAGAGGAGAAATGACGGTATTGGATTGGTATTGGTATCGGCAGATACTCAGCTTGCGGTATCGGACATAAAAAAGTGGTATCAAGCCAGCCCTAGTTACAACCGATGTGTAAAACAGTCTATAATGTTGTACATTCAGATCCTCTCAGTTATATTTCAAAAAATCATTTTCCTAACTACTCACAAAACAGCCTTCTGTCTTTACTTTGACAAGTTCCACTTTGAAAAAGCTCAGTCGCGTTAATCACACTACAAAGTGCACGTCTAAACCCATTTTTATGGTAAACCTTTTGCGAAGTGTTGGAGAGGGTAAAGCTCTTCTTTACAGCTTAATAAACGTAACTTACTGAGTACTGATGAGTACTAATGCTCAAAAATGTACCAGAGGGAGTTTTTACAACCTATATGCAATATAAAAACTTTAAAATTCAGACCTTCTCTGCTATTAAAAATAAAATTCCATTAAAAAATCCAGTTGTTATAGACCAACTTTGAAGGTCTAATAAACTGAGCAAATCAATTTATCAATTCACTCGACTATACTGTTAAAGAGCATTGACTCTTTTAGTAATAAAATTAAATTTAGACATTTTTACTGTACAAATTTGGAGTAATGGGATCTCAGACTTATGTAAAGTGTCTATTCGGTTGTGTATAGACCAATTTTTGAAGTCCAGATAATTAAGAAAATCAAATTATGAAATGTTACCACTACAATCATGAAGAACACTTACTAGTACTAGTACTTACTAGTACTAGTGTACTAGTTTTATGATTTTAAGACATTTAACTGTAAGAATTTGAAATTTCTAAAGTCTGGCAACCCTATCTAAACCCTATCTTACAGTGTTAAGACCATTTTTAGGTCCCATAAAATAAGAAAATTAAATTGTTATCAAATCATCCCTATATATTTCTGAAAACATTTATTATTGTACCCATAAAACGAGGAATTTAGAGCAAATTTATGTAAAGGTCTATTCAGTTGTGTTAAGACCACGTGTTTGAAGTCCAAGATAATAAGCAAATTAAAGTATCAAATTATCACTACATTCCTAAACATGACTTACTGACTATATACATTTCAGACATTTTTATCAAGGGAATTTGGAGTAATGGAATGACAAACCTATGTAAAGTGACTATTTGGTGGCGATTTTTTTAACCACACCATTTTTTTTTATAAAACTACACCATTATAATCATGAAGAACACTTGTACTCATATCATGATTTTAAGACATTTTTACTGTAGGAATTTCGAGTCATGGGTTGGCAAACCTGTGTAAAGTGTCTTTTCAGCTGTGTTAAAACCACATTTTGAAGTACAATAAAATTATCAAATTGTTATCAAATGTCACTTCTATATTCATAAAGTACACTTAATCTGGCACTCAAGGTGTGATATTAAGACATTTTTGCTGTAGACATTTAGAGTCATGGGATGGAAAACTTATGTAGGTTGTGTTAAGACAACTAGAGATGCATGAGTACCGATACTGGTATCGGGTATTTGCCCGATACCGCGCTCATTAACTCGCAAACGAGGCTCCGATATTAAACATTCGATACCATGTCTATTGCTGCGTTACGCCTAGTTCACACTACACGATTTTTGCCCTGATTTTCGCTTGGCGGCTGGTCGGCGCTAGATTTGCCAGCTCGGGAGCTAGATTTGATCGCTCGGCGATCAAAACTCGGCTCTCGATCGCTAAGTGTGAGCGCGCGTGTGCCAACCGCGAACTTGCGCACCCCCCCCCCAACTTGCGCCACGGCCCCCTCCCCTTCATCAACCACTGCACAGAAATCATTGAGAAAGCTTCTGACAAGCTAAAATGACGTTGTGCACATCATATATACGATGCAATTTTGCTGATTGAAAATATTACTTTAAAAAAATGATACAGTCCGACCCCATCTAAGCCGATTCTATCAGCACATTATATACGTTTGTGGTTCACTTTGGTAAATCATAAGCGGTTCTTGCTTTTTGATGTAGATGAGAGCAGAAAACATTACTTCACAGAGTCAAGCATAGACAAAAGTTCATCAATTACTAAGTTGGTTAGTTCAGGATAATCTGCTCTGACTGAGAGAAAACGTTTAGCTCCACAGACAGAACGACTCTGAGTCGGCTCCCGCTCTGTGGTAATAAGCAGTATAATTAAACCTGAGCTTTTTAAGGTAAGCGAGTCACACAGAATGTTCTGTAGTAGTTGGTGTTTATTTACAACCGCAACAGTAAAAACGGAGAGATGACTGAGAAAAGAAACTTACGCTGCACTTAAAATTAATTGACTCCTGAATCACTTATATCGATACTGTGAACAGAGCGTCTCCTCTCTTAAAGACACACACACGTCCTATAACAGCGGTCATTGCTTTTGTCACCGGTTTATCTTCACTGATAGCTCTATTTTTTTTCAGACTGAACTGAATAACATTAAACGTGCTTGAGTGCGTGGTCAGTTAGACCAGGGGTTTTCAACCTTTTTGGACATGCGCCCCCCTTCGTGTGCCAACCGTGAACTTGCGCCCCCCCCTTCCCCCAACTTGCGCCACGCCCCCCTCTCCTTCGTCAACCACCGCACAGAAATCATTGAGAAAGCTTCTGACAAGCTAAAAGAACGTAATTAATGTTGTGCACATTATATAATTTTGCTGATTGAAAATATTATTTTAAAAAGATAATACAGTCTGTTAGGATGAATCTTTTGGTTCAAAAAGGTCCTGAAGAAAGCAGTCGAGAAGTCCAGAAAGTACTCTTTAAAACACTTTATTAAGTGTAAAAATAATCTGTGAATATATATCAGAGCTAAGCCGACCGGCGCTCCTTACTCCTGCAGTCTAGAAAAACCACGTAAGAAAGAGGCAGACCTGAGCCCGCCATCCTTTTTTAAACTAGTCTAGGCTCCTCCTCCGCCGCTGCTGTTGGAGCCAATGAAATGTGCTAAAAAGCCCCGGGCTCCGCCTCCCCCCTTCGGTATGAGTCAGGGGGGGGGATCCGGGTCACGGCGTCATTTTGAACAATAGACCATGTGGCCTGGATGTAATTTATGTTTAATAATGATGTTATGTTAAAAACCTAACAAGTCCCCCCTTGAAAGCATCTTAATGCTTTCACAATAACTTTTAACTATAGGTTAGGTGTTTCTAGATCCCAGGAGATAAGGATAGCCGTCAGCAACCCCCCAATTTAACCCCTTCTGACTACATGGCCACTGGGCTGAATTTTATACAATAAAACGTTTCTAAAAATAAAAAGGCTACCAATTAAACTAAAGGAACCGTACCTATCCCAACAGCTCCTAACCCTAAAACAAACGAACAAACAAAAAATAATAAAAACAGGAAATCAAAATAAAGTAATTTAAAAAATAGGAAATCAAAAAGAGAAGAAAAATAAAATAAAAACAATGGGTGCGTGGCTTCTACAGGAAGTCCGTTCAGGTTGTCCTCCACCAGACGGAGCTGCAGATATTCAGAAGGGGCCCATAGCTCCTGTGTCTCTGCATGACTCCTAATGTCTTATGGATTCTCCCCTGTCGGTCTTACCTGTTTCCACAGCAGCACAAACATTTAAACGATGTAACAGAGAATATCCTTCCTAA
The DNA here is from genome assembly GCF_030014385.1 of Trichomycterus rosablanca. Lineage (NCBI taxonomy): Eukaryota > Metazoa > Chordata > Actinopteri > Siluriformes > Trichomycteridae > Trichomycterus > Trichomycterus rosablanca. The sequence goes on from NC_085989.1 coordinate 13,093,903, forward strand.
AAGTACCAAACATATATACATTGTAAACAATCCTGAACTAACCCCTTGCGTTTTGTAGCTAAACTATGTGTGTTGCACTTAACTAGTGTTTTCAAAGATGGTCTATGTGTCTGCGAACTATATGTTTATGTTTTTCTCTCCTAGTCTAACTAAATTCTCCCCCCTCGTCTTGTTCCGCTCCGTTGATTCCGCTGGACTCTTCTTCCACATAGTCGGTTTTGTCGGGCTTTTCTGCTGTGGGTTGTTCCCTGTAGGCAGGTCCAGTTAGTGGCACTTCTGTCCCTTGGAGTGGGTCTTCCAGTCCCCTCAGTGTCTGCCTCTGCCAGTCCTTCCAAGTCTCCTTCCTTCATCACGGTGTGTGATTAAGAGTGCTGGTCCTCTCTCCTCATCTTGTCTGGTCGGTTTTACCTTTAATTAAGCAGAGTTAGTAGCACTTATATTGCTCGAAGTGGGTCTTCCGGCCCACCTTCAAGGGTATCCTCCTCATCATCATCTGCCTGATATCTAGACAAATCAGCCAACACCATCTGGATAACTGGTGGATCCTGCCCCCCTCTGCTTCCTGTACTCACTATATCTATTAAAAATGTTTCTATTAATACCCTGATGCACGGGATACCACAACAACAACATATCACTAAAATTACCAATCCTACACATACTGACCTCACCAAGACCCCGGTAAGTAGTTTCCCTGACCAGTTCTAGCCTCACTGACTTTACTAACCAATTGCTAACCATGCAATAGGAAACTTAATCAATTCCACTGATTATTCCACAAAGCAATTGCTATATTGGTTTTCAGGGCCGACTGCTCGACACGGACCGGAAAATAACTTACCACACAAACGGTTGGACTTTAACCAACCGACCTGAACCCGTTCAGGCTTTCACAGTTGGACTCGGACCAACTGACCTGGTACCAGGCTTTGAGTTTGGACTCTAACCAAACTGGCATGGACTCTAACCACACCGGATCCTTTGGACTCACCAGGAGTCAAGGCATGCCCACCATACCTTTGTCAGTGAAAGAGGAACCACACCTTAACATTTATCAGTAATTATTTCTAATTATCTACAAGAGAATTCTCAACATACCACTAAAATTGCCAATCCCACACTCTCATACTGACATCACTAAACCCGTAATAACTTCCTTCCATGGCCCAAACATCCCTTCTAGCCACTTAACCCATTCATACACACATACAATCATACAACAGACAAACATATAAGCTACTTACCCAGCCCTCACCGCAGCCACCCCACTTCCAACAACGGGATACACTGCCACGGTGAGCTTAGACACCACTGCCGCAAGGCTTTCTGGGTAAAGCCCGTGCCAGACCCAGTGGCGACGCTACACTGTCCCCTCCCTAATGGTCAACCGTCCCGGTGACCCACTCACCAGCGTCCACTGGGTGGCTCCATGTCTGGACCGCACCCCATTACACTGCCGAGTCGCTCTTCCACCCACTGCTGGACCGGGCACCCTGCCCCTACAGCCACCTGGGCTAGCGCACTCCGACAGACCGGGCATATTGGCTCACCAAACCATCAGAGCCACCCAAACACCACGATCCCACTTCTGACACCAATGTGGCGCCGGCGAGTAAGGAAGGTTAGCGTCAGGGCCGCAAGTGAGCTGCCTTTGGCAGTTCATTCAGTGTTTTAGCGACAGACACCCATTCATACACACATCCCTTCTGAAAAATGTCCCCTGTTTATCGGTTCTGGTTTGTTGCTCCTGAAACAGGTGTAATTGTCTTTATAAGCTTTGATGTTGGTTGGGGTTGGTTCCTGAGTTAGTGGGTGAGACATGGATAAATTTTCTGTGTGTTAAATTAGACATTTTAGACCGCTTTAAACAACCTTTCGAGCAAAATCTGTAACACGTATTAAGACAAAGATAAACTGGTTTTAACGAGACACACCCTAGAACAGAAGATTCCTGCCTAGTCGAAGAATACGAGTATTCTTTTAACATTCACTGGCACACCTCACTCGGTTGTCCAAACACAACTCAGACAAAAGAACGTAAACCTCAGTACAACAACAGTGTTTACTGGAAACAAACAATTACTTCACCGCGACCGACAATGGCCCTATGGAAACAAACATATACTTCAAGGCAATCGACAGTGATCCCCTGGAAACAAACAGTCACTTCACCGCGACCGACAATGGCCCTATGGAAACAAACATATACTTCAAGGCAATCGACAGTGATCCCCTGGAAACAAACAATTACTTCACCGCGACCGACAATGGCCCTATGGAAACAAACAATCACTTCACCGCGACCGACAATGGCCCTATGGAAACAAACAATCACTTCACCGCGACCGACAATGGCCCTATGGAAACAAACAATCACTTCACCGCGACCGACAATGGCCCTATGGAAACAAACAATCACTTCACCGCGACCGACAATGGCCCTATGGAAACAAACAATCACTTCACCGCGACCGACAATGGCCCTATGGAAACAAACAATCACTTCACCGCGACCGACAATGGCCCTATGGAAACAAACATATACTTCAGGGCAATCGACAGTGATCCCCTGGAAACAAACAATCACTTCACCGCGACCGACAGTGGTCCTATGGAAACAAACATATACTTCAAGGCAATCGACAGTGATCCCCTGGAAACAAACAATTACTTCACAGCGACCGACAATGGCCCTATGGAAACAAACATATACTTCATTACTTGTCTCTCATACTGCATTAACCCTTCCTGCTATATAAAATTCCCCTTCAAACAGTTCAAACTGATCAGAGCAGAAGGTGCATACACATTACATCTAACATTTTCTACACTTATTCTACTTCATCATCGCCGCATGCTAGAGAGCCTTCAAATTTTCTAAATCACATTTTTTCCAATACAAAATCACCAATCCACTATTTATTATTTACTCTGCCATACTTAAAATAACAACAGCTCTGCTATATCAACTTCCATCAGTCCTACAAACCCCTGACTTATATTATTTATTCATTCAGATTTTTTACCCCAACTTTTGGTCACTGGTACTAACACACCTCCTGCTTCTAACAATACAGACTACATTTCCCACAATCCAACAGACTCTCACATGACCATCTCCTGCTCCTAGTCAGCCAATCCCTCATGCTCATCATCACCAGCGCTTTGATCCACTTTGGCTTTCTTGAATCACATTAAACTCTACTTAAACAGTTCCATTTAGTTAACTCACTGCAAAGTACTACCAACCTATACTATCTCTATTGTATTATTGTTACATCTCCCTACAAATGTCATTAACCCCACATCGCTATGGTACCTGCATCCCTACTCTCACTAAAACACAAGCACTTGTAGCTCTTTCTAATTTACTCTTGTAACCAAAACTTTTTCTACACGAATTATTGTTATTCTAATACCTTACTGTAAAATACATCCAAAACCTCTATAAGATGTTACCGAACCCCTCACTTTTTATTATGGAACCCAGATCTTCAGGTGGATGTCTATTAAAACACACTACTGTCCCACACGGTCTTGAGATTTCACTGCATAACGTCTCCATCCAGTCTCACATCAGCTTTCCCTTCCTTTTGTCTGATGATGTCATTACTTTGGCATTCTGTACCTCAGCACCCCATATGCCTCTTGAACACTGCTTTACTCAAACATCAGAATGCAACAACAGCCATGACACACATCTGCAAGATCTGGTATTCATAATTTTTACATCATCTTTGGTACTGCATAAGTGTCCACCATCCTCAGCCAGTACACAGTAGATTAAATATCAGACTTCTCTTTACTCATGCAGGGCCTGCAGTTTATGGCCTCAACCCCCCGCTGGGTTGCTGTGTGTCTGTGAAACCTATGACCTGGGTCTCCAGTCACCCCCCTTCATGTACTTCTCTCCTAACAAGTTATTTTCTTCTCACTATTCCCTCAATCTTTAAATTGCACTCGTCTGCCACTTATCTATGATCATGCATAGTATTGCCACAAGGTTTACTGCACCACGTTGAACCAATCTAACTTCTTCAATAAACTATATAATATAAACTGAGTGAGTTGACCTGATCAATTAGCTAGAAAAGATTCATCGGATACAACACAAGCATCAAATATTACCAATTGCCAATTAACAATTTCCAAAAAATATTACCAATTAAATTGAATCTTACCGGAGTCCGTGTAAGCAATTATATTTAATCTCCTGAGACCCGAGCTTTGATTTTTTCAATGCATTTTCCCTATTCCTTTTGTTTTTAACCTTATTAGTTGGGTGACACGGTGGCTCAGTGGGTAGTACCGTCGCACACTGTCACAGCAAGAAGGTCCCCCCTCCGCGGAGCCCGCATGTTGTCGCGTGGGCCTCCTTCGGGTGCTCCGGCTTCCTCCCACAGTCCAAACATGCCAGCGAGGCGAACCAGAGACACTGAACTGTCCATGTCTGTGCCCGATATAACCTGAATCCCGTGCAATGAGCAACCACCGCTCCTGTCATAAATGCAACCAAAGTGCAAAACATAACGTCAAAATCTTAATAAAGAAGCAAACAAACTTTATTAGTGTTCTAGTACTTTTGCTACCACTAGCTGGCAGACAAAAGTGTCCACTAATGGGGACAATCGATCGAAGTTTAGCAGGTCAAGGAATAAGGCATAACAAAACCAAAATTTAATGTCCTCATATGTGAGGTAAGACTGAAGATTACCTTCACCAGGCGTCCCTGAATCTGCATGCATATACGTACCTGAATCTGCATGCATATCCGTAGGTCTGCCAGTCCAGCTGCCCCAGCACAATGTATCACAGGATTTAATACACAAAGTGGCATATTAAACATAAATTCTTATTCCTACCATTATACTCCCCCCTTTTTTCAAATTTTACAATCAAATCTTGAAAATAAAACATTAAATAAACCTTCTAAATGTGTTTATCCTGTTGGAAAGCACAGAATTTTAAAGTTAGTTCAATCAAAGTCTGGTGTTAGCTGGACCTGTAAACAAATAATGTCGTTATTGAGCAGTGGAAGGTGTGTAACAGCTTTGTCGGCAGTGTCACCTCTGGCATTGTCCTGTAAAATTGGAACAAAACTTTAGAATATGCACAAATTCCTATCAGGCCCAGAAAAAATAGATAGAGTAATACAGTCATGATGTTCACCATCTCCTGCAATTAGTAAAAAGTGGTAGGATTAAGTACATTACAGCATTTGATAATAATGTTCAATTTTAGAAGTACACTGTAGTATTTATACAATCATTAACTTGATACGTGAGATGTTTTCCTTTCAGTTATAGAACATAATTTGGCAAGATCACTTAGTATAACTACGGATATTTCTGTAGCAGACAAAGACAGAAAGAAAATTCTGCACAAATCCAGAAGGGATCAGAGTCCCTGTCTTTTACAGAAATAGTGGTACCTTCAGGCATTATTTCCAATTTAATTCAAGAGGCAAACAAATGATCACACCTCATAAGATTTATAGGGCTATGAAATCTCACTCTTTACAACTACACAATATTTTAGAAACAGTAACATGTTAGCTTTTACCTTTTACTTGTATTCAGCATTTGTACACAGTGAAAAACACGACATCACTCTCAAATAAACATAAGCTTTGACAATATATAATCTAATATATTACCATATGTCCTAATCAGAGGTGGAAAGAGTACCAAAAAATTGTATTCAAGTAAAAGTACTATTACTTTAATTAATCTTTACTTAATTACAAGTAAAGTTATGTTAGGATGAATCTTTTGGTTTAAAAAGGTCCTGAAGAAAGCAGTCGAGAAGTCCAGAAAGTACTCTTTAAAACACTTTATTAAGTGTAAAAATAATCTGTGAATATATATCAGAGCTAAGCCGACCGACGCTCCTTACTCCTGCAGTCTAGAAAAACCACGTAAGAAAGAGGCAGACCTGAGCCTTTTTTAAACTAGTCTAGGCTCCTCCTCCTTTACTGCTGGTGGAGCCAATGAAGTGTGCTAAAGAGGCCCAGGCTCCGCCCTCTGCCAAGAGATTATGGCAGCCGCCATTTTGAATAGACCATGTGGGGGACATGCGGCATGCATGTCGTAAAGCTTGGAAAATGCCGTAAAACTTCCCATATTAAATGTACGTTTTTATGTTCCGAAAAACCTAACAAGTCCCCCCTTGAAAGCATCTTAATGCTTTCACAATAACTTTTAACTATAGGTTAGGTGTTTCTAGATCCCAGGAGATAAGGATAGCCGTCAGCAACCCCCCAATTTAACCCCTTCTGACTACATGGCCACTGGGCTGAATTTTATACAATAAAACGTTTCTAAAAAATAAAAAGGCTACCAGTTAAACTAAAGGAACCGTACCTATCGCAACAGCTCCTAACCCTAAAACAAACAAACAAACAAAAAATAATAAAAACAGGAAATCAAAAATAAAGTAATTTAAAAAATAGGAAATCAAACACGAGAAAAATAAAATAAACACAATGGGTGCGTAGCTTCTACAGGAAGTCCGTTCAGGTTGTCCTCCACCAGACGGAGCTGCAGATATTCAGAAGGGGCCCATAGCTCCTGTGTCTCTGCATGACTCCTAATGTCTTATGGATTCTCCCCTGTCGGCCTTACCTGTTTCCACAGCAGCACAAACATTTCCTAAAAATAGCAGAGTACCAAACATATATACATTGTAAACAATCCTGAACTAACCCCTTGCGTTTTGTAGCTAAACTATGTGTGTTGCACTTAACTAGTGTTTTCAAAGATGGTCTATGTGTCTGCGAACTATATGTTTATGTTTTTGTCTCCTAGTCTAACTAAATTCTCCCCCCTCGTCTTGTTCCGCTCCGTTGATTCCGCTGGACTCTTCTTCCACATAGTCGGTTTTGTCGGGCTTTTCTGCTGTGGTTTGTTCCCTGTAGGCAGGTCCAGTTAGTGCCACTTCTGTCCCTTGGAGTGGGTCTTCCAGTCCCCTCAGTGTCTGCCTCTTCCAGTCCTTCCAAGTCTCCTTCCTTCATCACGGTGTGTGATTAGTAGTGCTGGTCCTCTCTCCTCATCTTGTCTGGTCGGTTTTACCTTTAATTAAGCAGAGTTAGTAGCACTTATACTGCTCGAAGTGGGTCTTCCGGCCCACCTTCAAGGGTATCCTCCTCATCATCATCTGCATGATATCTAGACAAATCAGCCAACACCATCTGGATAACTGGTGGATCCTGCCCCCCTCTGCTTCCTCTACTCACTATATCTATTAAAACATTTTCTATTAATACCCTGATGCACGGGATACCACAACAACAACATCTCACTAAAATTACCAATCCTACACATACTGACCTCACCAAGACCCCGGTAAGTAGTTTCCCTGACCAGTTCTAGCCTCACTGACTTTACTAACCAATTGCTAACCATGCAATAGGAAACAATCAATTCCACTGATTATTCCACAAAGCAATTGCTATATTGGTTTTCAGGGCCGACTGCTCGACACGGACCAGAAAATAACTTACCACACAAACGGTTGGACTTTAACCAACCGACCTGAACCCGTTCAGGCTTTCACAGTTGGACTCGGACCAACTGACCTGGTACCAGGCTTTGAGTTTGGACTCTAACCAAACTGGCATGGACTCTAACCACACCGGATCCTTTGGACTCACCAGGAGTCAAGGCATGCCCACCATACCTTTGTCAGTGAAAGAGGAACCACACCTTAACATTTATCAGTAATTATTTCTAATTATCTACAAGAGAATTCTCAACATACCACTAAAATTGCCAATCCCACACTCTCATACTGACATCACTAAACTCGTAATAACTTCCTTCCATGGCCCAAACATCCCTTCTAGCCACTTAACCCATTCACACCCTTAACCCTTAACAATCACTTCACCGCGACCGACAATGGCCCTATGGAAACAAACATATACTTCAAGGCAATCTACAGTGATCCCCTGGAAACAAACAATCACTTCACCGCGACCGACAATGGCCCTATGGAAACAAACAATCACTTCACCGCGACCGACAATGGCCCTATGGAAACAAACAATCACTTCATTACTTGTCTCATACTGCATTAACCCTTCCTGCTATATAAAATTCCCCTTCAAACAGTTCAAACTGATCAGAGCAGAAGGTGCATACACATTACATCTAACATTTTCTACACTTATTCTACTTCATCATCGTCGCATGCTAGAGAGCCTTCAAATTTTCTAAATCACATTTTTTCCAATACAAAATCACCAATCCACTATTTATTATTTACTCTGCCATACTTAAAATAACAACAGCTCTGCTATATCAACTTCCATCAGTCCTACAAACCCCTGATTTATATTATTTATTCATTCAGATTTTTACCCCAACTTTTGGTCACTGGTACCACCTCCTGCTTCTAACAATACAGACTCCATTTCCCACAATCCAACAGACTCTCACATGACCATCTCCTGCTCCTAGTCAGCCAATCCCTCATGCTCATCATCACCAGCGCTTTGATCCACTTTGGCTTTCTTGAATCACATTAAACTCTACTTAAACAGTTCCATTTAGTTAACTCACTGCAAAGTACTACCAACCTATACTATCTCTATTGTATTATTGTTACATCTCCCTACAAATGTCATTAACCCCACATCACTATGGTACCTGCATCCCTACTCTCACTAAAACACAAGCACTTGTAGCTCTTTCTAATTTACTCTTGTAACCAAAACTTTTTCTACACGAATTATTGTTATTCTAATACCTTACTGTAAAATACATCCAAAACCTCTATAAGATGTTACCGAACCCCTCACTTTTTATTATGGAACCCAGATCTTCAGGTGGATGTCTATTAAAACACACTACTGTCCCACACGGTCTTGAGATTTCACTGCATAACGTCTCCATCCAGTCTCACATCAGCTTTCCCTTCCTCTTGTCTGATGTCATTACTTTGGCATTCTGTACCTCAGCACCCCATATGCCTCTTGAACACTGCTTTACTCAAACATCAGAATGCAACAACAGCCATGACACACATCTGCAAGATCTGGTATTCATAATTTTTACATCATCTTTGGTACTGCATAAGTGTCCACCATCCTCAGCCAGTACACAGTAGATTAAATATCAGACTTCTCTTTACTCATGCAGGGCCTGCAGTTTATGGCCTCAACCCCCCGCTGGGTTGCTGTGTGTCTGTGAAACCTATGACCTGGGTCTCCAGTCACCCCCCTTCATGTACTTCTCTCCTAACAAGTTATTTTCTTCTCACTATTCCCTCAATCTTTAAATTGCACTCATCTATGATCATGCATAGTATTGCCACAAGGTTTACTGCACCACATTGAACCAATCTAACTTCTTCAATAAACTATATAATATAAACTGAGTGAGTTGACCTGATCAATTAGCTAGAAAAGATTCATCGGATACAACACAAGCATCAAATATTACCAATTGCCAATTAACAATTTCCAAAAAAATATTACCAATTAAATTGAATCTTACCGGAGTCCGTGTAAGCAATTATATTTAATCTCCTGAGACCCGAGCTTTGATTTTTTCAATGCATTTTCCCTATTCCTTTTGTTTTTAACCTTATTAGTTGGGTGACACGGTGGCTCAGTGGGTAGTACCGTCGCACACTGTCACAGCAAGAAGGTCCCCCCTCCGCGGAGCCCGCATGTTGTCGCGTGGGCCTCCCCCGGGTGCTCCGGTTTCCTCCCACAGTCCAAAGACATGCCAGCGAGGCGAACCAGAGACACTGAACTGTCCACGACTGTGCCCGATATAACCTGAGCAACCACCGCTCCTGTCATAAATGCAACCAAAGTGCAAAACATAACGTCAAAATCTTAATAAAGAAGCAAACAAACTTTATTAGTGTTCTAGTACTTTTGCTACCACTAGCTGGCAGACAAAAGTGTCCACCAATGGGGACAATCGATCGAGGTTTAGCAGGTCAAGGAATAAGGCATAACAAAACCAAAATTTAATGTCCTCATATGTGAGGTAAGACTGAAGATTACCTTCACCAGGCGTCCCTGAATCTGCATGCATATACATACCTGAATCTGCATGCATATCCGTAGGTCTGCCAGTCCAGCTGCCCCAGCACAATGTATCCCAGGATTTAATACACAAAGCGGCATATTAATTAATACACAAAGCGGCATATTAAACATAAATTCTTATTCCTGCCATAATACTCCTGCCATATTTAAACATAAACTCTCATTCCTACCATTATACTCCCCCCTTTTTTCAAATTTTACAATCAAATTTTGAAAATAAAACATTAAATAAACCTTCTAAATGTGTTTATCCTGTTGGAAAGCACAGAATTTTAAAGTTAGTTCAATCAAAGTCTGGTGTTAGCTGGGCCTGTAAACAAATAATGTCGTTAGTGAGCAGTGGAAGGTGTGCAACAGCTTTGTCGGCAGTGTCACCTCTGGCATTGTCCTGTAAAATTGGAACAAAACTTTACTTAAATAGTTCCACTTAAATTGAATAGGAGGGACAATGACACAAAGTATCATTTGCTAAAATTTTAACTAAGCCCACTTGTTTCCTGTCTGTTGCAGCATCTCTGGATGCAAATCCTTTCACAAACATTTCCAATTCAGGATTCCTATCAGGCCCAGAAAAAATAGATAGAGTAATACAGTCATGATGTTCACCATCTCCTGCAATTAGTAAAAAGTGGTAGGATTAAGTACATTACAGCATTTGATAATAATGTTCAATTTTAGAAGTACACTGTAGTATTTATACAATCATTACCTTGATACGTGAGATGTTTTCCTTTCAGTTATAGAACATAATTTGGCAAGATCACTTAGTATAACTACGGATATTTCTGTAGCAGACAAAGACAAAGAAAATTCTGCACAAATCCAGAAGGGATCAGAGTCCCTGTCTTTTACAGAAATAGTGGTACCTTCAGGCATTATTTCCAATTTAATTCAAGAGGCAAACAAATGATCACACCTCAAGATTTATAGGGCTATGAAATCTCACTCTTTACAACTACACAATATTTTAGAAACAGTAACATATTAGCTTTTACCTTTTACTTGTATTCAGCATTTGTACACAGTGAAAAACACGACCTCACTCTCAAATAAACATAAGCTTTGACAATATATAATCTAATATATCAACACATGTCTTAATCAGAGGTGGAAAGTTGTATTCAAGTAAAAGTACTATTACCTTAATGAATCTTTACTCAATTACGAGTAAAGTTACTACTTTGAAAATCCACTCAAGCAAAAAGTAGAAAGTAACATTTAAAATGTACTCACCGAGTAAACAGCAGGGGGTCTCCTCTGTGTAATGTGAACAGGAGTGGATACAAACCTCAACAGTAGTTTTTTTAATTCAAATGTAATAGAAGAAACGTTGTCCTTAACTCAAATGCAATAGAAGAAACATGTTGATGCAACAATTAAAACAGTTAGGGATGTGTAATGTGTCATTTCAAATGACATAAAACTTTTTCAAACTGTATAGCCACTAGCGATGTGTCGTAAAATGATTCGAATCCATGAATCGGCTCTTCTAACCGAAACAAAGGAATCGACTCTTCCGGCAGTCGCCATGTAAATACGCGGCTCTTCAAAAGGAACCGAGACAAAAGACTCGACTCCCTGTCGCAACTCACTGAATTCGCGATTTCTTTAGCGTTTTTTATTTTTATTTTGCTCGGTAACAGATGCTATTCAAAATGTACAAAACATACTTAAGCAAAAGCTAAATTACAGTCTGTGAAATGTGCTTTAAAAACTACTTTGTTACTGTAACCAGTGTGATCAGAGCGGTAACACTAAGCACTGGATTCGTGTATGCGGCGTACGTCATCATTCACCGACGCATGCGCACCGATCGAATTTGCCCAAAAATCATATCACCGTTATTGAAACATTTTCCATCGCGACATACATCGACATCAAATCACTGTCCAGCACTACCCCATACATTAAACAAAGAAACAATATAGCAATCTCTCAATAATACATGCACCAATACACCCAGCAAATCTCCTATCACGACTAACAAGCGCTGTGTTACTCACATAATTTTAATCTTATTCACTATAACAACTCTGATTAAGGAGATTTTCCTTAATTATGTGTGAAAATGTCCTATGTCACACATGGATGGATTCCACTCTAAGTACCCCCTTTCCTGGTTTAAGAACCTTAAAGTTCAAGAACGCTATCTACCTTAAAACACACTTAATAAGGTACCATAAATACTTCATCTTAACTCAGTTATCTTAAGATTATAAAAATAAAGTTGATTATAAAATTAACTGCAGCACTTACCCAATCCAGGCGTACAAAGACAAAGATAGCCGATGGACAAGATACGGCAAGCTGCTCACATAGAGCCAAAAAGGCGGATACACAGAAAACCACGCTCAGCTCTTCCAGAGCCAAAATGGTGGACAGACAGAAAACCACGCTCAGCTCTCTGGTCCAAAATGGCCGCCGAACAAAAGAAACCACGCTGCGCAACCCAGAGCCAAAATGGCGGACAGACAGAGCCAAAATGGCGGACAGACAGAAAGCCACGCTGCGTTCTCAAGAAACAAAATGGCGGATAGACGGGAGACCACGTTGCATTCCCAAGACAAAATGGCGTACAGACAGAGCCAAAATGGCGGACAGACAGAAAACACGCGTGTGCAAGATGGCGGACGAACAAAAGGTTACATATAAATACGCACAGAAACACTGACAAACAAACTCCCGATGTACTGTTTTCGAACCAAATTTAGAATTTAAAGTAGTCTAATTAACCGAACCGAATTATTTTGCTCGGTCTGATTCAAACTCAGCAATCAGGAAACATAAATTTTTTAGCTCCAACATATATTCACAGTTTTAAACTATCTAATGATACTTTAGTAATTTAATCAGACACTTACGGATTCTGAGATTCACTTTCACACTCAGTACGCTAAATAATAAATGCATCTAATATATATACAGAGAACGTCTGTTTACCTTAAGTAGGCGCGCCCTTGTACTGAGTACAAAAGATTTTTTCAGAATTCCTGGTCTTACCTCAGTCAGCTGAATCGATTCGATGCTATCTCAGGTCTCTTGAACCATCCTCTGGCTACCATTTGTTAGGATGAATCTTTTGGTTCAAAAAGGTCCTGAAGAAAGCAGTCGAGAAGTCCAGAAAGTACTCTTTAAAACACTTTATTAAGTGTAAAAATAATCTGTGAATATATATCAGAGCTAAGCCGACCGACGCTCCTTACTCCTGCAGTCTAGAAAAACCACGTAAGAAAGAGGCAGACCTGAGCCCGCCATCCTTTTTTAAACTAGTCTAGGCTCCTCCTCCTTTACTGCTGGTGGAGCCAATGAAGTGTGCTAAAGAGGCCCAGGCTCCACCCTCTGCCAAGAGATTATGGCAGCCGCCATTTTGAATAGACCATGTGGGGGACATGCGGCATGCATGTCGTAAAGCTTGGAAAATGCCGTAAAACTTCCCATATTAAATGTACGTTTTTATGTTCCGAAAAACCTAACAGTTACTACTCTGAAAATCCACTCAAGCAAAAAGTAGAAAGTAACTCATTTAAAATGTACTCACCGAGTAAACAGCAGGGGGTCTCCTCTGTGTAATGCAAACGGGAGTGGATACAAACCTCAACATTAGTTTTTAATTCAAATGTAATAGAAGAAACATGTTGATGCAACATTTAAAACAGTTAGGGATGTGTAATGTGTCATTTCAAATGACATAAAACTTTTTCAAACTGTACTACCACTAGTGATGTGTCGTAAAATGATTCGAATCTATGAACCGGCTCTTCTAACCGAAACAAAGGAACCGACTCTTCCGGGAGTCGCCATGTAAATACGCGGCTCTTCAAAAGGAACCGAGACAAAAGACTCGACTCCCTGTCGCAACTCACTGAATTCGCGATTTCTTTGGCGTTTTTTATTTTTATTTTGCTCGGTAACAGATGCTATTCAAAATGTAACAATTACTAACACAAAACATACTTAAGCAAAAGCTAAATTACAGTCTGTGAAATGTGCTTTAAAAACTACTTTGTTACTGTAACCAGTGTAAACAAAGCCTTAACACTGAGCACTGGTCTCGTGCATGCGGTGTACGTCATCATTCACCGACGCATGCGCACCGATCGAATTTGCCCAAAAATCATATCACCGTTATTGAAACATTTTCCATCGCGACATACATCGACATCAAATCACTGTCCAGCACTACCCCATACATTAAACAAAGAAACAATATAGCAATCTCTCAATAATACATGCACCAATACACCCAGCAAATCTCCTATCACGACTAACAAGCGCTGTGTTACTCACATAATTTTAATCTTATTCACTATAACAACTCTGATTAAGGAGATTTTCCTTAATTATGTGTGAAAATGTCCTTTGTCACACATGGATGAATTCCACTCTAAGTACCCCCTTTCCTGGTTTAAGAACCTTAAAGTTCAAGAACGCTATCTACCTTAAAACACACTTAATAAGGTACCATAAATACTTCATCTTAACTCAGTTATCTTAAGATTATAAAAATAAAGTTGATTATAAAATTAACTGCAGCTCTTACCCAATCCAGGCGTACAAAGACAAAGATAGCCGATGGACAAAGATACGGCAAGCTGCTCACATAGAGCCAAAAATGGCGGATACACAGAAAACCACGCTCAGCTCTCCCAGAGCCAAAATGGTGGACAGACAGAAAACCACGCTCAGCTCTCTGGTCCAAAATGGCCGCCGAACAAAAGAAACCACGCTGCGCAACCCAGAGCCAAAATGGCGGACAGACAGAGCCAAAATGGCGGACAGACAGAAAGCCACGCTGCGTTCTCAAGAAACAAAATGGCGGATAGACGGGAGACCACGTTGCATTCCCAAGACAAAATGGCGTACAGACAGAAAGCCACGCTGCGTTCTCAAGAAACAAAATGGCGCCGACAACAAAAGAAACCACGTTGCACATCCAGCACACGGTTTCACAGACAAACATACACAGAGACTTACTGACAAACAAAACTCCTGATGTACTGTTTTTCGAACCTGATTTAGAATTTAAAGTAGTCTAATTAACCGAACCCCGCTCCCATAACAGTCAGGTCCGAATTTAGAATAATCTTATTGATCAAATCTAGTTCCCAGCACCAAAAGATTCTTTCAAGATTAAACGGCGCTCCGTTGCCCTAACAGACAAGCCCGTATATAGGACAATCTTATAGATCGAATCCCGTTTCCAGCACCGGCAGATTCTTTCAAGATTTCCCACACGAATTACGAATTCCGCTCCCATAACCGACAAATTCGTTATAATTTAGAACTATCAAATTAATTAAGCCCCGCTCCCATAACAGACAGGCTAATTAAAATGTAGAACAATTCGAATTAGACGAGTCTCGCTCCCATAGCAGACAGACTCCCCTTTCCCTCCAATAGTGTTCCATACACAATGGCGCCCTTAACATTTATTTTAACCGGTTTGGTTCAAATTCAGATATCAGGAAACACACATTTTTAGCTCCAACATATATTCACAGTTTTAAACTATCTAATGATACTTTAGTAATTTAATCAGACACTTACGGATTCTGAGATTCACTTTCACACTCAGTACGCTAAATAATAAATGCATCTAATATATATACAGAGAACGTCTGTTTACCTTAAGTAGGCGCGCCCTTGTACTGAGTACAAAAGATTTTTTCAGAATTCCTGGTCTTACCTCAGTCAGCTGAATCGATTCGATGCTATCTCAGGTCTCTTGAACCATCCTCTGGCTACCATTTGTTAGGATGAATCTTTTGGTTCAAAAAGGTCCTGAAGAAAGCAGTCGAGAAGTCCAGAAAATACTCTTTAAAACACTTTATTAAGTGTAAAAATAATCTGTGAATATATATCAGAGCTAAGCCGACCGGCGCTCCTTACTCCTGCAGTCTAGAAAAACCACGTAAGAAAGAGGCAGACCTGAGCCCGCCATCCTTTTTTAAACTAGTCTAGGCTCCTCCTCCGCCGCTGCTGTTGGAGCCAATGAAATGTGCTAAAAAGCCCCGGGCTCCGCCTCCCCCCTTCGGTATGAGTCAGGGGGGGGGGATCCGGGTCACGGCGTCATTTTGAACAATAGACCATGTGGCCTGGATGTAATTTATGTTTAATAATGATGTTATGTTAAAAACCTAACAAGTCCGACCTTATCTGAGCCGATTCTATCAGCACATTATATAAATTCGTGGTTCACTTTGGTAAATCATAAGCGGTTCTTGCTTTTTGATGTAGATGAGAGCAGAAAACGTTACTTCACAGAGCATAGACAAAAGTTCATCAATTACTAAGTTGGTTAGTTCGGGATCATCTGCTCTGACTGAAAACGTTTAGCTCCACAGGCAGAACGACTCTGACTCTGTGGTAATACTCAGTATAATTAAGCCTGAGCTTTTTAAGGTAAGCGAGTCACACAAAATGTTCTGTAGTAGTTGGTGTTTATTTACAACCGCAACATTCATTATAACAGTAAACACGGAGAGATGACTGAGAAAAGAAACTTACGCTGCGCTTAAAATGAATTGACTCCCGAGTCACTTATAATCGATACTGTGAACAGAGCGTCTCTCTTAAAGACACAAACACGCCCTATAACAGCGGTCGTTGCTTTTGACACCGGTTATCTTCGCTGTGAGCCCTATTTTGAAGGTTTTTTTCAGACAGAACTGAATAACAGTAAACGTGTGTGTGAGCGTGGTCAGTTAGAGTAATGAAATATGTCTCCCGTGGGTGAAAAATGAATTGCTGTAGTTTTAAAAATCTCGTAATGCCCCCCGGTCAGGTACTTTTTGTCTTATTCAACATTTCTTTTCCATCATTAAGTGGAACTAAAAAATTTGAGTACGATGAATAAGATCCACATTGATCTGTGAAAAATTGTTTTTGTTTTCATTCCAGAATTACAGACCAGTGTCAGGAGACAAGAGGCAGGAGATCAGCAGTCAATTATGGCAAGACAAACATATTATTTTTTTTGGCAAACTTATAGTAAATAAAAATACTTGAAATAAAATATTGAAAAATGTGTTTTGGTGTAAAATTTTTTTGTGTTACTGTTTTAATTGTACTCTATTTATTATTATTATTATTACTACTTATAATTATAATAAAGTATATATATTTTACAGAGTATTTCATAGAAATAAGAAGCAAGAACAATTGTAGTAGTCCCAGTGACCATTAAAGGTTACATATGGCTGGGGAAAGCCTTTTAAAAATCTACTGCAGGCCAGAACTGGGCCATATTTGGCCCAATAATGGTTGTTCTGGCTAGCAGGTGGTTAAGTGCTGGCTTATTGCTGGCAGTCATGGCTGGGATCTGGGCCAGATCCGGCTGCCGGATGTGGGCCGACACAAAAAGTTCCGGCATTTTTTGCTAGCTGGGAAGCCATCAGACTTCTAAACTCTAGTGTAAACTGATGGACTCTGACACACACACACATGATGGACTTTGACTCTGTCTCTCACTCAAGATTCAAAGTAGCTTTATTGGCATGACTGTAGAAAACAATGTTGCCAAAGCATTACAACGATAATAACAAAATTACAAAAGAAGCAAAAGATGATAATAAAACAATAAACAGTAAAAGTGAATAAAGATAAAATTAAAAAAACAAAAATATTTTAGCAAATTTACAAGAAGATATACAGACAATATATAACTGTATTTTATAAACATATGTATACCGATCTGTTACCCACTGTCTCTCAGGCAGTGTAGCGCTGACACATACTGTGCGGCGAGGGGGGCAGTATGCCCTTCTCCCAGAATTTTTTGTAATTTTTCCAATTATGTTTGGTAATTTGGGATTTCTTGTTTAAATCTGTCTGTGAAATTTTCTCGTGTTGTTTTGAATTTTTGCCAGTGAAGAAGGAAGTGCATCTCTGTCTCCACCTCTCCACCCTCACAGTGAGCACACAGTCTCTTCTCTCTGGGCAGCCAGATGCCTGTCTCTATGGCCAATCTGTGGTTACTGAGTCGGTACTTGGTCAGGATCCGTCGCTGCTGTGGATCTCTGACTGTTGTGAGATATGGCTCTTGTTTGTACTCACTTTTTACTTCATGGAAGTATTCTAGTCTGCTGTGAGATTGGATTTGGTTCTCCCAGTGTTCTAGATATCTGTTCTTACTGTTTGCTATGAGCTGATGGACAGTCCCAGCTAACAATTTTTGGTTCCAAGAACGTTCCGGGAACGTTAGTTTTTGGTTCCCAGAACGTTCTGGGAACGGATCGTTTTGGTTGCCCTTTGGTTCCCCAGGAAAGTTTTCTTTACGGAAATAGAACGTTCCCGTTTGGTTGTGCATTATAGTTGTGGGAACGTTCCCCTAACCTTAAAATTATTGAAACCTTAAGGGAACCTTGTACTAACCTTTAAATTATTGAAAACTTTAGACAACCTTGCAATAACACTCCGGTAACACCGGCAACCCGTGTCGGCTCTGACTCTTTTTGAATGACTGCCCAGAATCGGGCCAAATACACTGGCCCAAATCCGGATGCCAGATCTCCGCCGACTCTCCCATAACTGGGCCGGAATAGCCCCCGAAACACTACGATACCATTTATTTACCGTTTTCTTCTCCTTTCACATCCTCATAGAAAAAATAGTAGATTTATGCTACAGATTAACTACAGATGCTACAGATTAACTACAGATTGTGCAGTAGAAAGTATTTTATTAAGATAATTGCAGCAAGTAGTATAATAATAATAATCAGAATATTATAAATAAGACCAATTACAAAAGTGAACCAAAATGACAGCTATATGAATACTATACATAGAAAATAACATATAATTGCATATAAGAATAAAAATTATAAAAGTAAACTATATATATATATATACACAATATAAAGAAGTACTGTTTGTTTGTTTATTAGGATTTTAACCTCATGTTTTACACTTTGGTTACATTCATGACAGGAACGGTAGATTCATCAGTTCTCAAGATTATATCAAACACAGTCATGAACAATTTAGTGTCTCCAATTCACCTCACTTGCATGTCTTTGGACTGTGGGAGGAAACCGGAGCACCCGGATGAAACCTACGCGGACATGGGGAGAACATGCAAACAACACAGAAATGACCCAGACCGCCCCACCTGGGGATCGAACCCAGAACCTTCTTGCTGGATCTTGTGACCTTGGCTGATGATCTACACCGGCTGTTAGATGCTGCAGAGTAGTTTTCATAGTTTTTACTCATGTATGAGAGGTGAATAAGCAAATGTGGCTCAGTGATGGTAGTGGACACTTGAATATCTACAAAAAATACAAGGGACAATCTTTGGGTTATAAAATTATATACGATCAGCCATAACATTAAAACCACCTCTTTGTATGTATACTCTTTTTCTATCAGCTCCACTAACCATATAGTTTACTAACCATTTACTGATTTTCCCTATGGGATTAATAAAGTTATCTATCTATAGGTGCACTTTGTAGCTCTACAGTTCCACTGTCGTCCATCAGTTACTCAGCATACTTTGTTAGCCCCTTTTTACCTTATTCTTCAATAGTCAGGACCTCCACATGACCACCTCAGAGCAGGTATTATTTAGGTGGTGGATCATTCTCAGCACTGCAGTGACACTGACGTGGTTGGTGGTGTGTTACTGTGTGTTGTGCTTATATGACTGGATCAGACACAGCATCGCTGCTGGAGTTTTCAAATACCGTGTCCACTCACTGTCCACTCTTAAATTATACACACCTGCTTTGTTGGTCCACCTTGTGGATGTAGTCAGAGATGGTAGGTCGTCTGTTGCTTATTATTGTATTACTATTATTGTTGTTGTTGTTCTTGTTGCTTATTGTAGCTTTTAAGTTTACGTTATCCACAGTATTCAATGAACTTTAATTATTTAGCAGCTGTTGTCTAATGCTAGAAACTGTTAGCCTTTTAGCTAACGTTACCTGAAGTGTTTCAGTTCAGACTACCAGTTAACCTGAAACTCACTAGATAACATTACCATAAACAGTTTCCATTTCCAAATTGTTCTCTATCTTAATCCAAAACACACTAATATACTTTCTGCTTACATTTTACTAAGTAAAAAGTTGTTAAGATTAAATGTTTATTTACCTCACACGAACGAACGATTCCTCTTCTTCAACGGCTCGCGTCGCACTGTTGCTATGGTGACGCTCGTTCTGCCGCCGCTGAATCAGAGACTGGACGCTGGGCCACAGCCGGACAACCAGCGTCGGCGCGCACGCGTTTCTACGAGCACCAGCCAAACCCAGCTGTGGTAACAACTGGGCCGGATCTGGCTACATTGATTCTGGCCGATTCTGACACTCGGCCGACTGTGCTGATAGAAAAGTGGGAACTGGGCCAGATGTTTGTGCTAGCTGGGTTAACTTAGAAACCTTCCGGGAACGTTACTGGAACGATACTTTATACACATAAGAAATAAAACCTTATACAAGCTTTAACTAATGTTCTCTGTTAGTTCTCATAAAACCATGAGAGAACGTTAGGTTTCATAGTTTTATAGTTGGTACTTGTAAGTAAAGGTTGATCTACATGGACCGTCTCAAGCAAAAGGCTGTATTTTTGGTAAGTTCCTACCAAAAAACTTTAAAGATCATAAGAAAACCTTCCGGGAACGTTACTGGAACGTTACTTTAAACACATAAGAAAGAAAACCTTAAGGCAACTTTTAGATAACGTTCTCTGTTAGTTTTCATAAAACCATGAGAGAACGTTAGGTTTCATAGTTCCCGGAACGTTCCGGAAACAGCGCTAATTTTTTTAACGAAAATAGAACGTTACCATAACGTTATGGGATGGTTCCCTAAAAATAACCATAGGGGAACCAAAATCTAACGTTACGGGAACGTTCTGTGTTAGCTGGGGTGCTGCTATCTGTGATGAGGCCTGTTTGAGAGTCTCAAGACCAGCTGACTGAGGGCACTCTTTTCAGGGGCCAGTTTTTGGCACTGAAGTGCTTTAAACTGTAGTGATTTTTTGGGACTTGACTTTAGGTGTATCCAGAAATTTAGAGATATTTTTACTATGTTTATAATTAATAAACATAAATAAACTCTCTCTCTCTCTCTCTCTCTCTCTCTCTCTCTGTTGCATGCTGGGAGTTTTCGGTGTGGCGCAGGGTAGAGTGTTTGTTTGAGCGTGGTGTGAGAGCGATTGTTAAAAAATCTCTAAAAATCTATTTTTTCAGGTTTTTTTCAGATTCTTTGAACTCTTTCTTTCAAGCACATAATAAATAAAACAATTCATTAATAAACAAACGCTATTCCTCCCGTTTATTTTCAAACTTAACCTGATTGTTGGAGTAAGAGCTGCTGATCCCCGGGCGGGGTGAGGATGGCGGCGCACCTGAGCCCAGGTGCCCAGCCACTCTCACTCCGTCACGGCATAAAATGCTAAACAAGTCCTGAGGTGTCGGTGGAGGATGTACTGTTGGCGGTAGGAGAACAAATAGGATGTGAAAACATCGTATCTGCATCCAGAATGAACAAGGCAGTAGTGGTATTTGTAAAGGAGAGGGAAATGATTACACGTCTGATTAAAAGCGGAATTACGGTAAGTGATCAGTTTTTCCAGGTTTTACCACTGGTGTCAGTAACAAATAGAGTAATAATATCAAATGTTCCGCCGTTCATACCTAATGAGGATATCGAGCGTGAACTATCACGTTTTGGGAAAACAGCGAGCAGAATAAATATGATACCTTTAAATTGTAAAAACCCTGCCCTGAAACATGTGATGTCGTTCAGGAGGAGGGTTTTAATGTTTCTCAATGAGCCTACACTTGAGATCTCTTTCAGGATCTTTTATGAAGGTAAATCATATATGATTTACGCAAGCACCACAAACATGAGGTGTTTTGAATGTGGGGACATCGGACACAAAAAGTTTGTATGTCCACATAAAGTACAGCGGCCGGACGCAGCAGAACCGGGTCGCTCTACTGAAAATGAAAGTGACGACCGGTGTTACGGAGAATTCAGTTCCCCCCGTTTCCCCTTTAACGCGCATGTGCAAAAATCATGACTTTTTTTCAGTCGCTTTGTTGAGCGTCTCGGTTTATTTGGAATATGTGTTTATAGCGGTATGTTCTTTTTAAATTTCATGTTGTATGTTAGGTAGTTTGTGATTAAATACATACTTTAAAGTACTGAGTGAACTACTGTCAGAGGTTTTATTGCTCCACCGCAAGTCAGAGGTTTTCACACTGCTGTCTTCAGCCTTGCTGTCAAACAACTAGAATTAACGTGTCAGATTTATTTGTAAATAAATCCTTATACAGGACATGCTCTTATTCACACACTAGTTTGTTTCTTCTCGTTTTGTGGCACAAGATAAAGTTTTGGTGCAGATACAAATACAGGACAATAAGCAGTCTGTGTTATTATTTAAGGTTACTCATCTCAGCTGCACTACCATTTACTTTCAAAAATAGTTTCATTCATGGTGATCTCTCTTGTTCATTTAAACTTCACAAACTGCATCCATGTGATTTTAAAATTAACAAACAGTATGTAGAACAAGTTTAACCTATAGATCAGTCCATTACACTAACAACACAGGGGGGAACACATTTACCTGGAGACCTGGGGAATATGGTTCCCCACATGTATATTACTGTGTGTGTAATTATAAAACACTACAGTGATGCTGGTGATGTATTTACCTGTTGTCATTATGTAGAACAAGTTTAACCTATAGATCAGTCCATTACACTAACAACACAGGGGGGAACACATTTACCTGGAGACTTGGGGAATATGGTTCCCCACATGTATATCACTGTGTGTGTAATTATAAAACACTACAGTGATGCTGGTGATGTATTTACCTGTTGTTATTATGTAGAACAAGTTTAACCTATAGATCAGTCCATTATACTAACAACACAGGGGGGGAAAAACATTTACCTGGAGACCTGGGGAATATGGTTCCCCACATGTATATTACTGTGTGATGATTTTTTTTTTTTTTTTTATGCAAACTACAGGCACACACACATTTTAAGAACAAAATATCTGTATTAGAAATTAGTGTAAAACTAAATTATGCATTTATTACAATTATGCAAATATATAATAAAGAAATCCACCTCAATGCAAATTAAAACTTAAATACATATTTATAGCTTAATAGACATTTTTTTTTTTTTAAACGAAATAAAATAAAATCTGGGATGGTGCCCTGGGATTGACTAGCATCACATCCATAGTTCACTCCTGCCGTACGTCCAGTTTCCCCAGGAACAGTTCTGGATCCTCCACGGCCATGACCAGGATAAAGCAGTTACTAAACAGAAATGAATGATTAATTTACTATCTACTTTTTAAATAAACTAAAAGAGCAACATAAAATAAAATACAGCAACAAGCAAACTTTTTAGAAATAACGTCCCAGTTAACCTTGGTCTAATCTTCAGTACATGCAGGACAATGAAGGTCTTCCTCTACTGGTGGGTTGCCAACACATGTGTTGTTAGTGTAATGGACTGATCTATAGGTTAAACTTGTTCTACATAATGACAACAGGTAAATACATCACCAGCATCACTGTAGTGTTTTATAATTACACACACAGTGATATACATGTGGGGAACCATATTCCCCAGGTCTCCAGGTAAATGTGTTCCCCCACTGTGTTGTTAGTGTAATGGACTGATCTATAGGTTAAACTTGTTCTACATAATGACAACAGGTAAATACATCACCAGCATCACTGTAGTGTTTTATAATTACACACACAGTGATATACATGTGGGGAACCATATTCCCCAGGTCTCCAGGTAAATGTGTTCCCCCCTGTGTTGTTAGTGTAATGGACTGATCTATAGGTTAAACTTGTTCTACATACTGTTTGTTAATTTTAAAATCACATGGATGCAGTTTGTGAAGTTTAAATGAACAAGAGAGATCACCATGAATGAAACTATTTTTGAAAGTAAATGGTAGTGCAGCTGAGATGAGTAACCTTAAATAATAACACAGACTGCTTATTGTCCTGTACGATATAGTTTATTTGTATCTGCACCAAAACTTTATCTTCTGCCACAAAACGAGAAGAAACAAACTAGTGTGTGAATAAGAGCATGTCCTGTATTAGGATTTATTTACAAATAAATCTGACACGTTAATTCTAGTTGTTTGACAGCAAGGCTGAAGACAGCAGTGTGAAAACCTCTGACTTGCGGTGGAGCAATAAAACCTCTGACAGTAGTTCACTCAGTACTTTAAAGTATGTATTTAATCACAAACTACCTAACATACAACATGACATTTAAAAAGAACATACCGCTATAAACACATATTCCAAATAAACCGAGACACTCAACGAAGCGACTGAAAAAAAGTCATGATTTTTGCACATGCGCGTTAAAGGGGAAATGGGGGGAACTGAATTCTCCGTAACACCGGGTTGTTGTCAGTCCGACAAAATTACAGCCAGAAGGAGGTGCTCCGAGTCAGCCTGTGTCAGAGCAAAATAAAAAAACAAACTTGGAGAGAAATGGTCTGAAAGGTGATGTTGTATCCCAGTCACAACCCTCACCTAATGAGAATAATAAGAAATCAGACAATGAAGATGTTCATGGAAATGTTGATGAAATAGATGGTGTTGTGGTAAGTCATGAGAGGGAACAAACGGTGGTACTGTCTGGTGAAGTAAGTAACATGGAACAGAATGTAGAAAATGATGAATTAACTGTGGAAAAACACAAAATGTGTGGAGTCAGTGAAGATGCTGGGATGGTAGGGGAATCGCTGGCTGTTCTAATTGCACAGGACAGTGTTTTTAACAATGACAAGGATGATGATACATTTTCTGATATCTCTGAGATATCTTAAACTGGTGTAGATCAGCAGCTCTATACCCTTAACGAAATTAACTATTTCCTAGATGAAACTTTTGGTAAGTCTGTGGAAGTGACTGGTTTCTTCCCAGACACAAAAAAATTCTTAGCAACAGTAGCAAAAATAAGAAAAACTGCAACTTTTGATGAGTTAAGTCAACAAAAAAGGTACAGACTTAGAAAATTGATTACGAAATTGCGGAGGGGGAAAAACCCCTTTAAAAAACAAATTCGGTAAATAAATCTTGAATAAAAAAAGAATATATGGCACATATGGGCTCCCTGCAGTACTGTCTTTTTTCTCTTTTTCTATACGTTTTCTTTTTCCATTTTTCTTTCTCCTTTTCTTTTTCTATGGAAGTGTTAAAGATAGGATCACTAAATATTAATGGAGGCAGGGATAGACTCAAAAGAGCACAAATAATGGAAATGATTAAACAAAAGCACATGGATGTAATTTTTTTACAAGAAACCCATAGTGATAAATTAAATGAAAGTGAAATAAGAATGTGGTGGGAGGGGAGTTCTTTCTTAAGCCATGGGTCAAATCTGAGTGCAGGAGTGGCAATACTTTTCTCAAAAAAGTTAACAGTATCCCAGACACTTGTTGTTGAAATAGAACCTGGTAGAGTCTTAATGGTTAAAGCCAAAATAAGAAACACAGAGTTCACTTTTATAAATGTCTATGCCCACAATGTGGGGGGAGAAAGAATATGTTTGTTTTATACATTGAGGGACTTCCTAAAAGATATTATTAATGAAAGTTTTGTGATTGTGGGAGGAGACTGGAACTGCACTACAGATTTTATTTTGGACAGAAATGCAGAAGAGCCCCATTCTCAGTCCTCCATAGTACTCAATAAAATAACCAAGCAACTGGAGCTGACAGATGTATGGAGAGATAAAAATCCATACACAAAACAGTACACTTGGATAAAAATTTCTGGGGACAAGATAAGTGCAGCTAGACTCGACAGATTTTTTATTAAAAAAGAAAATAGAAACCAGGTTTTTAAGGTTTCAATTCACCCTAGTGGTTTCTCTGATCATCATTTAGTTATAATAAATGTCTGTCTGTTGGAAAAAAGACCCCCTAGAGTTTACTGGCGATTTGATGTCAAACTTTTGCATGATGAGATGTTCTGTTTTAATTTCAAATTCTTTTGGGAAAAATGGAGAAGAAAAAAGCAAGAATTTCATAGTTTAACCTCATGGTGGGAAGAAGGAAAAACACAAATTAAAGTATATTGCGAAGAGTTCACTGCCCACTCAAAAGCAATAGAAAACACTTTCATCAAAAACCTAGAAGGAGAGCTGCTAAAACTGGAGGACGAAATATTAAACGAAAATTGCACAAGTATCAAGACAAAACTTCAAAATAAAAAATCTTTGTTAAGTTCTTACCTGCAAAAGCAAGCGAAAAGTGCTTTGATTAAGTCAAAGATTACTAGCATTAAAGATATGGATGCTCCAAGTACATTCTTTTTTAACTTACAAAGAAAAATAAGACCTAAAAACTTCATGCTATATCTACAGCATCCAGACGGAAGTATAGTAACTGAGTCAGGTAAGATGAGAAAAATTGCAAAAGAATTTTACACAGAACTTTTTAGTGCAGAACCATGTGATACATCATGTGCAGAAGAACTACACAAAGACCTGCCAAAAATAAGTGCAGCTCAGCGAGAAGCCCTGGATGAAGAGCTGGACCTGAGTGAACTCACTGCAGCTGTAAAACAACTGGCATCAGGACGGGCACCAGGCATCGATGGGCTTCCAGCTGATTTTTATAAACATTTCTGGAATATTTTAGCGGAGGACTTGTTCGAGGTTTTTAAATGTTCCCTGGCAAACAGAATTTTACCAATGAGTTGTACAAGAGCAGTTTTATCCTTGCTTCCAAAGAAAGGGGACCTGGGGCTTTTGAAGAACTGGAGACCTGTCTCAATTTTATGTACAGACTATAAGATTTTATCAAAATGCTTTTCTAACAGACTGAAGGAATACCTGAATACATGAAAGTCAAACATATTGTATACCAGATCGTAGCATCATGGACAACTTATTTCTTGCACGAGATGTTATTGACCTTTGTAACTTGAACTCCTATGAATTGGGGCTTTTTTCTATAGACCAGGCTTTTGATAGAGTAGATCATTCCTATCTTTTTAATACTCTTAAAAGTTTTGGAATAGGCAATGGTTTTATATCGTGGGTTAAACTTTTATATACAGATGCTTCACTGATGTTAAAGGTTGGAGGAGGGCTAAGCAGTCCTCTGAAAATGAAGAGAGGCATAAGACAGGGATGTCCACTATCTGGACAGATGTACAGTGTAGCGATAGAGCCACTCCTGTGCAAACTGAGAGTTGAGTTAAATGGATTATTGCTAGATGGTGGGCTAACAAAGGTGACCCTGTCAGCTTATGCTGACGATGTAACTATTTTTATAAAAAACGATGAAGATGTCCAAATACTTCAACGTAACCTCGCCACTTACGAGAAAGCCTCATCAGCTCGGGTGAACTGGAAGAAGAGTGAGAGCCTCCTGTTGGGCAAGTGGAAGAAAAAGAAGCCCCCCTCCTTACCAGCAGATCTACAGTGGGGCACAAATGGAATAAAATATATTGGTGTTTTCCTTGGAACCCCTGAATACCAAAATAAAAACTGGGGTGGACTTTTGGAAAAGGTAAGTATTGATTTGGCAAGGTGGAAATGGGTCCTCCCCAAAATTTCTTACAGGGGAAGAGTCCTTATTGCTAATAACCTAATAGCCTCCAGGTTATGGCACAAAGTTACGGTTCTGGATCCTCCGAGTAGACTGGTTTTAGAAATACAGAAGAGAATTGTCGACTTTTTTTGGTCAGGACAACATTGGACCCGAGCTTCTGTACTCTATCTGCCAGTCTCTGAGGGGGGTCAGGGACTCATTGAGTTGAAGTGTAGGATAAGGACTTTTCGTCTTCAGTCAGCTAAAAGATTTTTATATCGAGAAGGACTGGTGTGGAGAGACACAGCCTGTGCTCTATTAAACAGAGTGGAAAAGTTCGGTTATGGCAAGCAGCTTTTTGTTTTAAATTTAAAACTAATGGACCTGTCTGGGACAACCCCTTTTTATCAGTCTGTTTTAAGAGCTTGGTGTTGTACTTTCTGTTTTAACAGAAGTGGAAACAGATCTGATTTTTTAAAGGAGGAACCATTGTTTTTTAATCCTCTTTTAAAGTCCAGATTTTTGGAATCAAAATACATTCAGCAACGTTTCCACCTAGCAGGAATTTTAAATATTGGAGGACTAAGAGCTGACGGGGATTGGAAATCTGCAGAAATCCTCAAAGCTGAGATTGGAGTCCAATCTGCTCGTCTAATGCAAAAAATTCTGGAAGAGGTAACATCACCACTACCCACTGAATTTAAAGAAGCATTAAGATGTGAACCTGGAGGAGATCGTCCTCTTTTTCCTGAGCTCCAGATTTCTGCAGCAATGGAAGACTACAGAGAGGAAGAGGGAATGCTGCTAACCCTCAAGACTCCACAACTCACGCATTTCCAGGAAACATCAAAGAGGGCACTCTATGCAGTCAGTGTTAAAGTGTCGCACAAAAAATCTCTTGTTGGACTGAAAGAGACTAAATGGACAGCGCTACAAGAGCAGTCTTTCTCCCCACGTGGATGCTGGAGGTCCCTCTACAAAATCCCTATAGAAAAACGAACTGGGGATTTACAGTGGAGGATCATACATGGAGCCATTACAACCAAAAAACACATGGCACACATTGACCCAGCAGTGAACTGGATGAGACAATTGAGCATCTCTTTTTAAAATGCCAAAGATTAAAATGGTTATTTATTCTGTTAAAAAACTGGATAAAGGATCTTGAGACTTTGTGGTCAGATAGCTTGTTTGTTTTTGGGCCTAAATACTCACCAGAGAAGAAAAATCAAATATGTCTGATTAATTTTTTGATAGGACAAGCAAAAATGGCAATCTGGCTCACTAGAAGGAATAGAATTCAAGGGGTGGGTCCTGAGGACCCTAAAGGAATGCTAATTGGGCTAGTTAAAGCCAGGGTCAAAATTGAATTCTCATACTACACTATGACTCACAAACTGCATGTTTTCAATGAAAAATGGGCACATGGTGGAGTTTTATGTGACGCAGCATATGGGGTCTTAAAATTCAATTTTTAATCTTAAGAAAATCAATGTATTTATTTATTTATTTTTGTTGTTAGCTTTTAATATACTAGGCATCTAATGTATATTAATGAAATATTTTAAGCTTTAAAAGAACAGTCTTTTAAATACTGTATTTTTTGAAAAACGGTGAATCTATGTTAAACTGAACCAAATAAAGTTGTTTCAAATCTCAATCTCTCTCTCTCTCTCTCACACACACACACACACACACACACACACACACACACACACATACATACATACAGTGTATCACAAAAGTGAGTACACCCCTCACATTTCTGCAAATATTTTATTATATCTTTTCATGGGACAACACTATAGAAATAAAACTTGGATATAACTTAGAGTAGTCAGTGTACAACTTGTATAGCAGTGTAGATTTACTGTCTTCTGAAAATAACTCAACACACAGCCATTAATGTCTAAATAGCTGGCAACATAAGTGAGTACACCCCACAGTGAACATGTCCAAATTGTGCCCAAAGTGTCAATATTTTGTGTGACCACCATTATTATCCAGCACTGCCTTAACCCTCCTGGGCATGGAATTCACCAGAGCTGCACAGGTTGCTACTGGAATCCTCTTCCACTCCTCCATGATGACATCACGGAGCTGGTGGATGTTAGACACCTTGAACTCCTCCACCTTCCACTTGAGGATGCGCCACAGGTGCTCAATTGGGTTTAGTCCATCACCTTTACCTTCAGCTTCCTCAGCAAGGCAGTTGTCATCTTGGAGATTGTGTTTGGGGTCGTTATCCTGTTGTAAAACTGCCATGAGGCCCAGTTTTCGAAGGGAGGGGATCATGCTCTGTTTCAGAATGTCACAGTACATGTTGGAATTCATGTTTCCCTCAATGAACTGCAGCTCCCCAGTGCCAGCAACACTCATGCAGCCCAAGACCATGATGCTACCACCACCATGCTTGACTGTAGGCAAGATACAGTTGTCTTGGTACTTCTCACCAGGGCACCGCCACACATGCTGGACACCATCTGAGCCAAACAAGTTTATCTTGGTCTCGTCAGACCACAGGGCATTCCAGTAATCCATGTTCTTGGACTGCTTGATCCAAGATGGCGGCGCATTAACACGCAGCGGCCGCTCTGTGGTCGAAAAACTGTGTTTTTTTTTTGTTTTCAGGAAAAGTTTGTAAGTTTGTTTAGGACAGTTTTGTTTATAAACGTATGGAAACCACTTTTGACTTAGTTTACAACCGCCAGACACTGCTACAATTGAGAAAACAGTCAGAAACCAACCTGCAAGATGATCTGCAGCGAACTCTGCATGAACTCTGCCTACTTCGCGAACCAGGCCTGCAGTCCTCGGTGTTACCTGAAGCAGGTGACCGGGGGAGGGGGCGCCGCAAGCGGTGCTCGAGGAAGCAGAAGCGTGGAAAGCGAGCCGGGGTCCGTGCTAGGCTAAAAGCTAACCCAAGCCGGCCGGCTCTACCATCGTTATTCCTCGCAAATGCATGCTCTCTGGAGAATACACTGGACTGTATCAGACTTCAGCGAACTACCCAATGTGAGTACAGGGACTGTTGTGTTTTAATTTTCACTGAAACATGGCTTAGCGACAACATTCCAGACAGTGCCATTCAGCTAGACGGGCTAGCATCGTATCGCGCCTATAGAAATGCAGCTCAGTCCGGTAAAACACGAGGAGGAGGCGTTTGTGTTTAC
Organism: Trichomycterus rosablanca; assembly: GCF_030014385.1. NCBI lineage: Eukaryota > Metazoa > Chordata > Actinopteri > Siluriformes > Trichomycteridae > Trichomycterus > Trichomycterus rosablanca. The sequence goes on from NC_085989.1 coordinate 13,124,699, forward strand.
ATTAACACCGAATGGTGCAAGGACTCTGTGCTTGTTGTGGCGTACTGTTCTCCAATGGTGGAATTTGCTATTGTTAGATGCAGACCTTTTTATTTACCACGGGAATTCACCAGCGTGCTTATTGTCGCGGTGTATCTTCCGCCCAGCGCGAACGCGAAGGAAGCATTGAGCGAACTTTACAGAGCCATCAGCGAACTGCAGAGCACTCATCCAGACGGACAGTTTATTATCGCTGGGGATTTTAATCATGCAAATCTCAAGTCTGTTCTCCCTAAATTCCATCAGCATGTGGACTTTGCTACGAGAGGAGCGAACACGCTGGATAATGTTTACACGAACATTGCCGGTGCGTACCGGGCGGAGCCCCGCCCCCACCTCGGATACTCAGACCACATCTCTGTAATGCTAATTCCAGCATACAGAGCACTCGTCAGGCGCTCCAGACCTGTACAGAAACAGGTGAAAACCTGGCCAGAAGGTTCCATCTCTGCTCTTCAGGACTGTTTTGAGTGCACTGACTGGGACATGTTTAGGGAGGCTGCAACATACGGCGATTACACTGATCTAGAGGAGTACACGACTTCAGTGACCTGCTACATCAGCAAATGCATTGAGGACATCACTACCACTAGAACCATCACTTCCAGACCCAACCAGAAGCCGTGGATGACTCCAGAGGTGCGTGCACTGCTGAGGGCCCGAGACTCCGCTTTTAAAGCAGGTGACCAGCCGGCTCTGAGAACAGCGAGAGCCAGACTGTCCCTGGCAATCCGAGAAGCAAAGCGCGCACACGGCCAGAACATCCACAGCCACTTCCAGAACAGCGGTGACACACGGCGCTTGTGGCAGGGCATCCAGGCCATCACCAACTACAGGACGACTCCACCCGTCTGTGACAGTGATGCCTCCCTTCCAGATGCGCTGAATGACTTCTACGCTCGGTTCGAGGCGCAGAACAACATGTTGGCGAGAAAGATGATCCCACCTTGTGATGACCAGGTGCTTCGTCTCATCACAGCGGACGTGAGGAGAACTCTGCACAGAGTCAACCCACGGAAAGCTTCTGGACCAGACAACATTCCTGGCCAAGTGCTCAAAGGATGTGCAGACCAGCTGGCAGATGTATTCACTGACATCTTCAACATCTCCCTGAGCAGCGCCATCGTTCCAACGTGCCTCAAGACGACCACCATCGTACCCGTGCCAAAGAAGTCATCTGTGTCATGCTTCAATGACTATCGTCCCGTAGCACTCACGCCTATCATCATGAAGTGCTTCGAGAAACTAGTCATAAGGCATATTAAGACCCTACTGCCTCCCACCATGGACCCACTGCAGTTTGCGTACCGTCCTAACCGCTCAACGGACGACGCCATGTCCACTACACTTCACCTGGCTTCTACACACCTGGACAGAAAGAACACTTACGTCAGGATGCTGTTCATAGACTTTAGCTCAGCATTCAACACCATCATTCCTCAGCATCTAATTGGAAAGCTGAGCACGCTGGGCCTGAACACCTCTCTCTGCAACTGGATCCTGGATTTCTTGACTGAGAGACCTCAGTCCGTCCGGATCGGTAAGAACACCTCCAGCACCACCACACTGAGCACCGGCGCTCCCCAAGGCTGTGTGCTCAGTCCACTGCTGTTTACTCTGCTTACGCACGACTGTACAGCAATGCACAGCTCGAATTCCATCGTTAAGTTTGCAGACGACACAACTGTGGTGGGACTCATCAGCAACAACGATGAGTCAGCGTACAGAGAGGAGATACAACATCTAACGGACTGGTGCCAAGTCAACAACCTGTCTCTGAACGTGGATAAAACCAAAGAGATGGTCATTGACTTTAGAAAGACACTAAGGGACCACTCCCCACTGCACATCGACGGCTCATCTGTTGAGATCGTCAAGAGCACCAAATTTCTCTGTGTTCATCTGGAGGAGAATCTCACCTGGACCCTCAACACCAGTTCTATAACCAAGAAAGCCCAGCAGCGTCTCTACTTTTTGAGAAGACTGAGGAAAGCTCATCTGCCACCCCCATTCTCACCACGTTCTACAGGGGAACTGAGCGGCTGCATCACTGTCTGGTTCGGAAATTGTACTGCGTCGGACCGCAGGACTCTCCAGCGAGTAGTGAGGACAGCTGAAAAGATCATCGGGGTCGCTCTTCCATCTCTCACGGACATTTTTAACACCCGCTGCATCCGCAAAGCTCTCAGCATTGTGGACGATCCAACCCATCCATCACATGGACTTTTTACTCTGCTCCCGTCTGGGAGACAATACCGCAGCATCCGGACTAACACAACCAGACTGTGTAACAGTTTTATCCCACAAGCAATCAGACTCCTCAACTCAGTACTGTAACAATTTCCTCCGGAAATTTTCTGCTGCCACACACTGAACTGTATTGACTATGTTACTTGCATTTTTTGCACACCTCCTGGAACTGAACAAGTAATTTCTGCACCTTACTTGTATTTTTGCACCTTATTTACTTTTTTAGGCACCTTATCGGCATTGCCAATTTTACGCTGCTAATGTACAACATGTCACTACCTCATGAACCATTGTACCATCTATTCACCATCATGTACTAACACTTGTCTTTAGTCCTGTCTTCTAATTACTTGTTTATATTAGGGATAATTAGGAATATCTTTTGTAGTTATTTATTATAGGATTTTTGGTTTTATTTTTGTATTTACACTGTTTTTGTACTGTCTTGCACTTTTTGTACCGTGTTACACCGTGATCCTAGAGGAACGCTGTTTCGTTTCCATATGTACTTGTATGTAGCTGAAATGACAATAAAACCTCTCTGACTCTGACTCTGACTCAGCCCCGGTTCTGGACTGCTTTGCTTGGGGGGGCAGTAAAACCTAATGAGGGGGCATGTTGATAGTCATGTTTTTGAAGCCAGTGAAGTGTCTTTTGTCTTGCTTTAGCGATGAGGTGTTTGATGAGGAAATGACGACTCCGTTGACACAGCTTATTTGTAATTAAGAAGTTTATTACAGAATAATAGCAGTGTCGCTCGGACAGCCTGGCTTTGTCCGGAGAGAGCTTGTGTTCGGATCTGCTGCTCTCTGCTTTCCTTACGCCAACCTTAGGTTTAAATACCCCAGTAATTTACATACAGCACATCTGTTTTCAATAGCATTCAAACACAAAGAAAGAGTGCTGTGGCCTCTTGTCTACCAAAAACATTAGCTCTAGATTGCCTACTGCCCCATGCGACCCCAACAGAAATCTGATCTCCTCAGGGGTCACCAGGCACCAGGATTGTATACATTAATCAACCATCTCCTATAGATGAGACACAGTCTTCATCATTACCCATGGCGCCAGCAAGGCCTCACAAATAATGCAACCCAGATGTGAGAATGCCCCAAGGGGACATACTGGCCCTTAGCAAAATATCTTCAACAGAACTACCAGTTGAAGAGAAATGGATCTCACTCACTAACTTAATATGTTCTAACAGAGGTTACTGAATACAATATTTCATATAAAACTTCCAGATACATCATATTCCCCCCTTTGAGACTAATTAGTCTCAATAATCCAAAGAATAACATAGTAAATAATGGATATAAACATAACATAATACCTGTTCCACTTATATATATATATATATCTCCAACCTAAAAGCAGCATTTAGCGACTTTTATGGAATGCGGGAGTGAAAAAACCTATCAGGCAGTATTGTCTTTCTAAAATGACCATCAATCAATCAATCAATCAATCAATCAAGATAGGAAAAAACTCACTCGCGACCCCTCTGCCCCAGGCGGCCACATATTGTATTCCAGTCCAATTTTCCCCCAGAATCTAAAAGAGGAACCATTCTATTTGAAAGGATCACGTCCAATTGTACCCCAAACTAAAAGTGGAACTATTATATTTGATAAGATTATGATTTTAGCAAATACATTCGAAAACCTCAGAAAAGAAAATCAATAATGTCCCAATTCCGGCTGGTCAACCCATCGGACCGTCAATAAGGACCTGTCCCTGCCTATTAATCAATCTGTCCCTAATCCATCGAGAAACAAACAAAAAACTCTGAGGTCCCCAATGTACCTACCTCATAACTGAACATTTTTCCATTAAAGACTAATACCCCCAAAAACAACATAATATCACATTAAGTACTCATAATTACATACTACAATTATAACAGCACACATCTATTTGCATAGTATAACATAAGAAAGACATAAGAATGTATCACACTGCAGCTCCTCAGCAGCATTGACTCTCCATGTGACTCCATGCAGTCTTGATGATGTATTGAATCTTGACATTCATCACAGAGTCCTTGTTCAGAGTCCTTCAGTCCATTCTTATTGTCCTCATGTGAGCTGTATGAACCCCTTCAGCACATCAGGGTCCTCGACTAATCAATCACCCAAAAAGTGGTCTCCCCCCTTTCATACTAAAAGGAAAGAAAAAAACAAACAAACCAGTATCTTTTGCAAAAACATCAGATGCAAAATTAAAACATCATACATAAATGTAAAACTTATACTATCATACTATCATATTCCCCCTAATCACATCACTCAAACAGCAAAACTAGTAAACAAAATAACTAAAACAAATGCTGGGACCACATCCACACAATAAGACCATAATGAGATTACATATTCAAAATGGATATGTCTCCATCAGTTCACCTTCCATTACTACTTCTCCGTCATCATCCATGTCAATCCCTTGTAATAAAGGCATCTGCATCCTATCACCAGGCATCACAACACCTACCCATCTCATTATCATAGCCTTCGCAAAGGTCAATAATAACGTACAAAAACAAAACATCACACATAATGACAGAAGAACCGCTACCAAAATCTGAACTAACACTGCTCCCAATGGCCCTAATTTCTGCTGCAACCAAGCATTCGCAGACCATCCAGCTCCTTCTGACGCTCCAAACGCATCCCTTATATTCTTCAATGCATCTATAACACTAGTCATATTATCTGAACTATCAGGAATCAAAGTATAACAGGCATCTCCTGTCAAGTTCAAAGCTACACATAGGCCACCCTGTTTGGCCAAAATGTAATCAAGAGCCATATCATGTTTCAATAACGTCAATCTGTGACTTTTCTGAGTATTTGATAAGTATTCAAATCCTCTCACAGTTTCATTCGCAAAACCCTGTAGGGTGTAGGTAATATTATCAATGTGATCTGCTAAAAATGTCACACCATACCATGGAAATAAGCCTATACCCCACTTTTCTCCTATACTTATTCTCCAATGGTAGGCCTCTAGATTATGAAATTGTGCCATGTCCCTTTTCTTTCTACTTCCAGAAACAGCCTCAGATCGGCTCTCATCCGGTCTTTCACCTCTCTGAACAGTAAAAACCTCATATGGCAGCTTCAATGTTGCCATGTAACAACATCCTATCCATCCATATGGCAGAAATATATAAGCTTTATCACCACAAACCCACCAAATATCTTTAAAATTTCCTATAGTCACATTTCCAGGCAAAATCTGATTCCGCACCATCAAAGTCCTACTCCTTTTGAGGTGTGGCATATAAAAAGTCACCTTAAATAAATCACTCTTAGCCTTCTGCTTACGCTCACCCAAGTCCATTATATAATTGTCACAATCTGATATTCCCATAAACATTTTAGTTCCTTTACTAGTTTCATTTGAACAAAAACAATCTTTAGCTCCAACAGATCTTACCTCTATTTCATCAGGAACCGCTGTCAACACATTCTCATGTTGATCAAGTAAATTCACATATGGCAAATCTCTCAACCAAGAACAATTATTCTTAGGTCTAAACAAATGCACTGACAAAGCCATCAATCTATCTCCTCCTGATTGCTGCTGAAATAATAACCATGACAGCACATAGTATTGACATATAGAAAGCAACGGCTCTGGTTCCGTTTCCAAAATTGAAGGCCATGTCCCAGGCGTTGGAACTTTCACTATACATGGACCATTCAGTCGTCTAACTGATCTTACTGAATGAGTTAATTGCTGAAACCACAAATTCCTACTTGCCCATGGGTCTGAGATTTGTAACACTGAAGAATCGAATCCAAATGCCTTCCACTTAGTTTCTCTCTTCTGTAATGAACGGTACTGGTCAGCCATTTCTTCTGATGTCCAGTCAAAATCTAAGAACTGATCTTTAACATCTAAAACAGTCCTCTGAGTTGTCACAGATGAATCTACACCCTTCTCTTCCTCCATCTGCTTTCCAGATTCAGACATCTTACTACTACTATTTACACTAAGCTTTAGCTTCAACATAGGCTTCTGAGTTATATTCTCCACTTCCTTAAAGTTCAAAGTTGTCATGTCAGGTGTTTGAGTCACTCTTACAAAAGTCTTAGGCAACACCGTCGTCACCGAATTATTAACAAAGGTTGCCCTTATATCAACCTTACTTGTAGTATTTCCAGAAGTGACAAAAGTAGATGCTTTCACCATCACTGTAGTAGCTTCCATTCCCTTCAAAGTCGAAGCTACAGTAGTAATCTCCACTGATGTATTAACACTCTTAGTTGTTTCCGGAACTAAAGTAATACTCCTCATCCGTGTTCTATTTACCCCTAGAGTAGTCGCTGTAGTGGCTTGCTCCTCAATTCTCTTAGCAACCGTAAACATCTCCACAGGACTCAAATCTACTATCATAACCACCACTTTACGAGTTATATAACCTCCTCTCCAACTATTTACCAAAGGAATGAATTTAAACTCCGGCTCATAATAAGTACATGTATACTCCCCTAGGTCTTCTCTAGTAATATTTCTCACAAAAAGTGTACAATCATCACTGACTGTCAACCACCTTACATCATTCAGCAAAATATATTTCCTCTGATCAAGAGGCACAGTATCAACCTCAGGTCCTGTTAGCAACACTTCTTTACCACGACTATCGCTCCACACAGGCGAATTATTACCACCAACATTAAACCTCGAGCATTTACAGGGAAGATAAACTGCTCCCCCTAACTTGGCTCTAACTACCTTCTTCTTAAGAGTTGACACCATTGTCACCATCTGAGGCGCTACCGTAGTTAAACATAACACACTCATACTTTCAGAATCATTCAGTGCTGAAAGATTACACTTCCCTGGAGTTCCTACCACTCTAGTCGTCATAACGCTTTGGTCTAACCCTTTTCCTAGCTGGTCTTGGACTCCTTTGTCTACCTGTGTCTCTGCATTCTCCTGCATCAGAATCACTTCCCTTTGTAACCTCTGGCGCTTCACACTCCTCAGGAACAAGCTCTGCTGTTCCTGGGACATGTTGAAAATCAATGTCTCCAAATCTCCTTTCCTGCTCACTAACTGCAGAGTCATCTCTGACATCATCAGACACATGCACACTCCCATCAACATCTTCCACATTATCTTCCACATTATCTTCCACAACATTCCCTTCTAACTTTCTTGAACCTTCAACTTCCTGACTCTGTGAATCTAGTACCTCCTCACTTGGCGCTTTAACACAATGCGACAAATGGTACCACGTTGGAGACCCCTTAACCTGAACCGCAGTTCCTGTACTGCGAACAACTTCAAATGGTCCTTCACGACGTTCGTTATACCACTTTCTTCTAAATACCTTCACAAACACCTTGTCCCCAGGTTGCACTGAACACTTCCTTTGTTCGTCCAGTCTCTCCTGCACCTCCTCTTTCTTTTGCCTGTCAGAAACGTACGCGGATATTCTTTTATGCAGATTAGCCATATACGCAACATATGCTCTCATTTCATCCTCTAAAAGGGCTAAGCTTGGACCCTTTCCACTTGTACGCAAACAAGGCATCGGCATCAATCTACCTGTAATCAATTCATGAGGTGTCATATGTAACTCACGCAGCTCACTCGAGCGACACACCATTAACGCCAATGGAAGCGCTGCTATCCAATTCAACCCCGTATGCTGGCAAATTTTCACAATGCGATTTTTCAAAACACCATTCATCTTTTCACAAATCCCTTGACTCTGCGGATGATAGACCGCACCAAGACGCTGTTTAATTCCCAATTTTTGCAAAATCAATTTCACTGTTTTATCCACAAACTCTTTCCCATTATCTGAGGATATCCGATCTGGAAGTCCCCACCTGCTTATGACCTCTCTACACAAAAACTTAGCAACAGACTGGGCATCCTTTCGCTTGGTTGGACAAGCCTCAGGCCATCGTGAAAATCTATCCACAACAACCAACATATACCTCTTTCCTTCAACTGGCTTTATCATATCCACAAAGTCCACAACCAACTCACGCATAGGACCTCTCGGTGTTGGAATATAACCAGGAGGAACCATCACTCCCCTTCGAACATTATTTTTCAGACAGATAGTACATCTACCTATAACATAATCAATCTGCTCAAGCAGACATGGTGCCCAAAAACCATACTCCTTTGTAATCTTACGTTTAACTTCCCCTCTTGCAACATGAGCCAACCCATGTGCTTCCTGAATCATTAGACCTAACAGGTCTGGAGGTGCTACTATCAATCCCTCATGATTTCTCCAAAGACCTGTAGAATCCTTGGTGGCACCTCGGTCTAGCCACAACTGTTTATCCACATCAGGAACAGCTTCCTGAAGTAAAATCACATCCTTAAGTGTAATTTTCTCTTCCAAATTCACTTCATGCGTAACCAGAAACACTTCACCCACTTTGTCTGCTCCTGTAACTGCCTTTGCAGCTTCATCAGCTGCTTTATTTCCTTGTGTGACCCTTGACATATCCTTTTTATGTGCTGCACATTTAGCTATTGCTATTTCCTTGGGCTTCATCATAGCATACAACAGTTTCATTATTTGAGCATGATGCTGTATTGGGGAACCATCAGTTTTCTTAAACCCTCTGTTCTTCCACACTGATCCAAACAAATGACACACATTGTGCGCATAGGCGGAATCAGTATATATTGTCACTCGCTTACCTTCCGCCAACAAACATGCTTCAGTTAGCCCCACAAGTTCAGCAAGCTGCGCAGATGCAGGCTGCAGTATTATTTCAGCCTTCTCAATAACAAATCCAGCTCCTTGGGCTTTCACTACTGCATAACCAGCACTCAACTTATCTCCCACACGATAACAAGAACCATCAGTCCAATATTCTACATCTGCTTCATGCAGTGGGAGAGCTTGCAAATCTGACCTAAGTTTCATATACCTCTCTGCTTCCTTAACACAATCATGTGGTTCACCATCCTCAGGAGTTGGCAAAGTCTCAGCTGGGTTCACCGTAACACACCTCACTACAGTGACATCTTCCTGCTCTAAGAGTCTATGATAGTCCCTAAGCCTAGGCATAGTCAATGTATACTTGCCATAATTCAAAAGATTTCTAAGGCTATGATGGGTAAGAATTGTCACTGGATATCCCATCGTAACAGATGATGCTTTATCATACATCAAAGAAACTCCCACCATTGCTCTATAGCACAGGGGTAACCCCAATTCTACTTCTGAATACGCAGTAGAATAATAAGAAACAGGTTGAGGGCTTGTTCCTGTTCCTGTTGGCTGACAAAGAACTGCACATGCATATTTACCCCCAATAGAAGTAGACACATACAACAGAAAATTCCTAGAATAGTCTGGAAGCGCTAGCGCTGGAACCTCCTGTAACCTCCCTTTGATCGTCTCAAAAGCCAAAAGGCCATCCTGTGTCCACGAAAGATTACAATGCAATTGCGCATTCCCTGTATCTTTAATCATAGCTCTCAAAGGTCCCGTTAAACTAGCATAATCCTCTACCCATGCTGAAGAATAGCCAGCAATACCCAGAAATGTCATCATTTCTCTGACCGTTCTAGGCTTTGGAGCCTTGCGAATAGCTTCCAACTGACTATCAGCAATACTTCTATGTCCCTGCGTTATTGTTTGTCCCAAATAAACCACTCTCTCCTGACAATACTGCAGCTTTTTCAGAGAGACCTTATGCCCCTTCTCTGCCAGTATCTGTAACAACCTAACTGAGTCCTTGTGACATGTTTGCTCATCTAATGAACAAATAATAATATCATCCACATACTGAATAACCGTGCTTTCTAGCATCTGATCTATTCCTGCCAAATCATCCTTTAACACTTTATTGAATATATGAGGACTATGTTTAAATCCTTGCGGCAACCTCTTATACTCATAGAACTGACCTCTGTATGTGAATCCAAATAAACCCCTACTTTCTATACCAAGTGGAACACTAAAAAACGCACCACATAAATCTATCACTGTAAAATGTGTCGCATCTGGAGGCATTTGGGCTAACAGAGTATGCGGATCCGGCACTTCTGCTGGAAAATCTGCCACTACTTCATTCACTGCTCTTAAATCATGTACCAAGCGATAAGAATCGTCTGGCTTTTTTACAGGCAACAAAGGCGTATTACTCTGAGGATTTTGTGTTATCTTCAAAACATCTGCTTTCAAAAGTCCTTCTATTTGTGGTCCAATCCCCCTAATTGCCTCTTCTTTTAATGGATATTGGTTCTTCCAAGGAAGTTTGACTCCTGGTCGTAGTTCAACTTTCACTGGTTGAGCTGACTTCACCAGTCCAATATCAGTACTATGCTGAGACCATAAACATCCTGGAACTTGTTGCAACATCTCTTCTCTCATAGAGTTTCCATCCATCTTAGCACTGCAAATGGACTCATGCGTCATTCGCACAGTTTGTGGCTGTCCCTGCCCTTGAGCAGAAATCATAATCTTAATAAAACGCTGGTCCTCACTTCTCCAAATTGCAAGATTCTCCTTCATCGGTAGAAAAACAGCTTCCTCTGCTTGCACCATCATTTCTCCTATATGCTTCTGCTCATAATCTTCAGACACCAACAAAGTCACATGTGGGACACTCTTTTCAATATCAAACTCCTCGGACAAATAATCATCTCTATCTATCTTCATAGCTGCCCCTTGTGGTCCCAAAACTATGCAGCACGAACGAAGTTGAACTTGCTTCGGTTGACGTTTCAACCATTCCTCTGAATTCGATTGGGCAGCATCCTTGAAATACTTAAGCGTACAGTGATATGGATACTCCGGGAGCTTCGCATCAGGCATGTTTGCTACAATAAACTTCTCCCACAACTTGGCGGGCTCCAAAAATTCTGCACCAAGATTTCCAATCCAGAATACTGAAGAGACCTCAGTCTCCACTGACATCAACAATTGGTGCACCACATCATTTGGCACCTCCACCAGACAGCCGTCAGGTGTACACTTTATCGTACAGTTCAATCTACACAAAGCATCTCTTCCCAAAAGTGCAATAGGTGTATGTTCTGATACCAATATAGGTATTGTAGTCTTCAGATTTTTATAACAAAGCTCAATCGGTTTTGTAAGAGGTATCAGCTGTTTTATTCCCTCAAACCCAATTGTCCTAATCCATTGATTGGACATAGGGAGATGTATAGCATCTTCAGGTCGAATACAGGTGAAAGCCGCTCCACTATCTGCCATCATTTCCAAAGGTCTATTATTTACTTTCACCTCTATTGTCGGATCTTTCTCCGACCCTGATGCTACCAGCTGACACCCCCCTTTTGGGTCCTCTGGGCACCTCTAAAATCCTTGCTCCGGGCCCCTGTAAGGGTTCACAGGTCCCTCAAAAGACCTCGGTTGGCCCCTAAATCCTCCTCTTCGGAAATTTCTTCCTCTGAGAATTCCTCCTCTGAAATTTCCTCCTGGCCTGTTGCACTCCCTGGCAAAATGACCAAACTGTCCACAATTAAAACACACTTCCGAAGACTGTTGGAAATATGGATTAAATCTTCCTCCTCTTCCTAGGTTTCCACGACCTCTTCCTCTCCAGGTCTGCACTTGACCAAACGATGGCTGTGGGTAAGAAACAACTGGAACCACTGATGATGACTGAGATGGTTGAGGCTGAGCCTGGCTCGGCTGTACTTGTGGCAAAGGTGGATTTTGCTGAGACTGACTCTGTATAACCACAGCCTGCTTCTTCTCCTTCTTCTTATTATCCACCAATTGTATTTGGTTAAGTTTTCTAAGGGTTTCTTGGTCCTGCTCTTTTTGATCATACTCCTTCTTCCTATATAGCTCCACCTGGTGGGCTATATGATCTGCATAGACACCCTTTTCCATGCTTCCAAGACCAACCACCTCTGCTAGCTTACTCCTCACCGGCAAAGGCAGCCCCTTCTGTATTTTAGCTCGCAAAATTGATTGCTCCATTCGATTCAAGTCCGGGTCATTTCCTGTGACATTTCTCCACACTTGATGGGCTCTCGAGACATATGCCCTCGGGTTTTCTTCCCTGCCCAATGGCTCAATGAGAATATTATCTGGATGCACATTTGTCGGAAACGTATCTCTTAGCGCTCTCCACACTCGACCTCTATTCGCAGAAAACAACTCCGGGTCATTCACAGCAGTCCCCACATATCGATTAAGCCCTGCTTTCTGTAGAAGCTCCTCCATGGCTGGAACCCCAAGGAGATTAGCTAAAAGTCTCTTAATATCTCCTATAGCCGATTGTGTCCCCACCATAATCTCTTCCAGCTTTGAAATCCAAGGATGTGCTCCATCCTGAAGAGTAGGCAACTTCTCAAGTATATCTGACATATCTGTATTCTGCCAAGGCTTGTACTCCAAACTCTGTCCTCGGATGACCACTGGACACATCTTCTCCAGTGACTTCCCTTTTCTTGAACGCAACACATACTTTCTGTCCACTTGTTTGGAGTCTTCTTTCTGCAACTCTTTCTTCTGTATCTGCAATTCCCTTAATTGCTCCTCCAGCTCTTTCCGGCCTTCCGGATTAGTGGATTCCTCCAGGCATGAAAGACATTGATCTATACTTTTCCCCACCTGTCTTAAAGCCTTCTGTTTGTCCTCAATTCTGGTGCTGGATGTTGCAGGAAAAAACCCTCTTGAATACATAGGACCATCTGAATCACTATTTTCACTCTCCTTAGAGCTTTCATCTCCTGAGTCTTCTCTCCTCCTTGTTTTATCTCCTCTCTTTTCCGCTTTAGCCAATATCTTCCTGACTGCAGGGTCATATCCTCCCATGACCTCCTCCAGATCACTTCGATCTTCATCATCTTCAAATTCCATCCTCCTGGTCCTCAGCTCACCCTCAGTTTTCAAAGATGTCATCTTCTTCTTACTTTTAGAACTTGGGTACATCTTTATGGTTGTTTCCGCTTGTCCCATTTCTATTATTCGATCATCCTCATTTCTGATTTGATAATTGCCCTCCTGACTGATCACTGGGAGCTGGGGATAAACCTCCTCAAATTTCACTTTCGTCTGATAGGGAGGGGGCTTCTTTACTGAGTCCACATGTGAAAAAGGCACATTGATTTCCGCCATTCGTTTTTCTATTTCTTTTGTGCTTTTTTCTATTTCTTCTGCACCTCTGTCTCTCTTCTCTTTTGCAGCTCTCATCCGCTTCTGCCCTTCCTTCTCAAACAACTGGAGAATGCCAAGCTCCTCTTGTCTTTTTTCTTTACGTTTTTCGCCTTTTTTACCCTTCTTTTGATCAGCTTTATATGTAGACACAAGCACCTGCATTGTATTAATTACATCTGGATTAAACGTTCCCTCCAATGGCCAAGGTTGGTTAATCTCAGGCCAACGCTTATTCCACTTCTCCATCATCTTTGGGATGCCTTTAACTAAAGAGTTATTCTTCTGTATCACATCAACAGGAGTAATAACCTTCGCAATTTTAGCGTCCTTCTCCGACATTGTAATGACTTCCTTATGTACCCTTATTGCAAAAATAAGACTAATCACTATAACTACTTAAAACTATTTCAATTACCACTCCTTTATTTCATAAGCAACTGATTTGACACAGTCAATAAAACCCAAAATGAATTTGCCAACTCCAAAGGTGACAACCATCCACAACACTAAGTATCTCCTATTATAATAACCAAACACTTAAAGAATTTATCAAATTGTAAGCAAAAGCTCACTCAATTAATCCCCCAAATAAAAGAAAGTCCTATCCCTTATGAAACTCAAACTCACACACTCCCACAAGGGACCAACTATCATCAAATATATTCCTATTTGCAACAAACAATCACCTTTTCACCTTAAACCAACAAATAGTCTCAATATCAAACCCCAACACAGCTCAGATCAGAAATCATGCACAGACAGTAAAACTCACATTAGCAATCAAAGTTTAGTATATTCCTATGAACGATCAGTCTGTTGCCAAGCCTCTGCTCTCTAATCATTTGGTATAAACAAATACATATACTCTTGTATACACAAATAGATGAATAATAATCATAAAATACACTTAGAATGCAGGTATTGGATAGCAGAGTTTGTGATAATAAACAGGAACACTGGCCTGATTTAGATGAATGATGTCATCACACTTCAGTCCTTATTGTACAACTGCACCGCCACTTTGCATCAGCACACACAAGGGGAGAATCACCCCTCCTTCTCCTCTGCTCACAGAAACCCACTTTGTAGTCGTCTCATATGAACACACAGGAATCAGAAGACAGGGCAAAGTTTATAAAGTCTTTTACTAAACAGCACTCTATTAATTCACAACTTTTCTCAGGTTTTTTTCCTTCACTTCGATAAACTTTTACACACTCGAGCATTTGCATTCACAACAGCTAAGCATTGCAGTTACACACCTTCTTTAGTTTTTTCTTAAATTAACTCCTGCTTAATTAGGTCATCTTAAACTCTTTTACAATTAATTTTACTCCTTGAACTACAAGTCTCAATTACATACATTCTATTCTTCTGCTATCTTAACTTTTGCTATCTGCTCCTCATCCTTTAAACCTCTTTTCCAATGTGGTGTCAAAAACTCAACTTCAAACATACTTTATCTTAAAACCAAACCACATCCAGTGGCAGCAATAATCATATAGATTATACCATCTCTTTTCTCACACACACACAGAATAAGAAAGACAGGAATTCATAAGCTCTTATAACACATAATAATTACAATAATATTTAATTATATACCTCTACCGAACAACACCTCATCTACAATTAATGTTGTCCACATTTAAGCACTAAACCACAATTTCACACTATACTTCATCCATAAAACATCTAGTTTCCACTCTAATAATATCTCTCCATTCTTAAAAACACTATGTCTCTCTTTGGGAGTTTATGCATTTTAACTACACAATGTCCTCTTATGTCTGAGGCTCATGAGTTATTTCACTTATTTAACCTCCCAAGAAAGCTCATTAATTATCATTAACTAATTAACATTAACTGTCCTTCTTGAAGAAGCTTATTAAAATTACTTATTACTTAATAAAACAAATCTTCTTCAAGGGCTCATGTGTTTTTATTATTAAAAGACAAAATAACTGTACACATAATTACTAAACCTCCTTTCTCCACCTATATGCATATGCAATAATTACACACTAACACTTAAGACAGGCGCCACACATTACACAAATGCACACAAATCAACTTCATGCTCTTACACACCACACACACATAACACCCCTCCTTCTTCTTATCACACAAGGGGGTTCACACACACACAAACGCACACACATAGACCTAAAGCTCTTACACACAAAATCCTAATATTAAAGTCAACTAATTCATATTTTCCTTAACGCATGCTTCTTCCTTACACTCATTTATTCTCCTTTACTCATTTTAAATCCTCTTTTTTCCTAGTTCCTGTTTAACTACTTCTCCTTTGTTACCTTGAATCTCTTCACTTTCCTCTTATTTACCTCTGTGTTTACCACTTATTTTCTCTATTTCTCTTAATCCTTACCTTCAATTAACTCTCACCTTATAATTTCCTAACGACAAGAGACTAACACTCACGATTTACCGTTAATAATGCTAAACAGGCCTGTGCAATATTCCCTTACGTGGCGCAATTAGTAATCTTAATCGCTATTACTGAAGGCTATTTTTCTTCTTTTTTTTTTTTTTCTCTTCAACTCTTTTCTTAAACTTATTTTCCTTCTGTATCATCTCTATTCCCATGTTACCTCTTTTCCCCTCATTGCAAAGTTTACAACACAACTATATCTAGCCACTTTTCACGCAATGGTTAAAACTCATGTCTTACAGCTTATAAAGCCAATTGGGCCCTGTACTTTATAACGTGCATGGCGTATTAACACACTGTAACCGTTACTAATTAAGGCTTTCCACACACTTTTTTTTTCTTCTCTTACTTCTACTTAAACTTTTTCCTTGTCTATCCTTATTAATTATATTTCCCCCCATTATTGCAAAGTTGACTATGCAATAAACCTCAAATTTAGACGAAGCATCATTCCACCGTCCACACCTCATAGCTCACACCAGATCTTTCAGTGCAGCCAAACACCACAGATTACAACACACAGGCTCACGCCCTATCATCACAAAAAATAGAACGCTCACCTGATGTCGCTATGTCATCAGTGGTGAAGTATCCACATCAGTGCCCCACGTTGGGCGCCATTTTGAAGTGTCTTTTGTCTTGCTTTAGCGATGAGGTGTTTGATGAGGAAATGACGACTCCGTTGACACAGCTTATTTGTAATTAAGAAGTTTATTACAGAATAATAGCAGTGTCGCTCGGACAGCCTGGCTTTGTCCGGAGAGAGCTTGTGTTCGGATCTGCTGCTCTCTGCTTTCCTTACGCCAACCTTAGGTTTAAATACCCCAGTAATTTACATACAGCACATCTGTTTTCAATAGCATTCAAACACAAAGAAAGAGTGCTGTGGCCTCTTGTCTACCAAAAACATTAGCTCTAGATTGCCTACTGCCCCATGCGACCCCAACAGAAATCTGATCTCCTCAGGGGTCACCAGGCACCAGGATTGTATACATTAATCAACCATCTCCTATAGATGAGACACAGTCTTCATCATTACCCATGGCGCCAGCAAGGCCTCACAAATAATGCAACCCAGATGTGAGAATGCCCCAAGGGGACATACTGGCCCTTAGCAAAATATCTTCAACAGAACTACCAGTTGAAGAGAAATGGATCTCACTCACTAACTTAATATGTTCTAACAGAGGTTACTGAATACAATATTTCATATAAAACTTCCAGATACATCACCAGAAATATATTCAAGGCTTGATTTGTGCATGAATGATGACAGCCAAGCTATTGATACTGGCTTAAAGTGATGTATGAGGTAAAGAAATAAAAATGCATGTTTTCGAACTTAAACTTAAAACCCAATGATTAAAAAATACATGTTGATTATGTAAATGGAGAAAAAAGATTATCTAATTGTATTTCATTTTAATACGCCCCCTTAATTAAATTGCCATTACTAATAGAACAACTCTATTTCTTGAAAGGCTTTAATACAAATTTAAGTCAAAGCTGACAAATGTACCTACACACAGACTGAGAATATTCAAACGTGGAAATAGGAATGAGTGAGAATATTTATATTATTGGGAAATTAAAATATAAAGAAAACAAAAGAATACTAATTCTGTAAAAAAAAAGTGTTTACCAGTATACCTGCCTCTCGCTCACACTAACAGAACATATACTGCCGAACTGAACTGTTTGGGGCAGTCTGCCGATTTTTATATGACTCAAAGAGCCAATCAGGAATAAGCAAGGAAATATCTTCACACTGTAAAACAAAATGCATTTTTGTGATTGGTTCAGAGATAATTTAAAAAATAGCCGTTGCTTGCATTGTGCTTGGGGGGGCAAAGACACAATTTGGGGGGGCAATGCCCCCCTCAGCCCCCCCCTAGCGCCGGCCCTGCTCTGACTGCTTGTCTTCAGCAAACTGTTTGCGGGCTTTCTTGTGCGTCAGCTTCCTTCTGGGATGACGACCATGCAGACCGAGTTGATGCAGTGTGCGGCGTATGGTCTGAGCACTGACAGGCTGACCTCCCACGTCTTCAACCTCTGCAGCAATGCTGGCAGCACTCATGTGTCTATTTTTTAAAGCCAACCTCTGGATATGACGCCGAACACGTGGACTCAACTTCTTTGGTCGAACACTGGCGAAGCCTGTTCCGAGTGGAACCTGTCCTGGAAAACCGCTGTATGACCTTGGCCACCATGCTGTAGCTCAGTTTCAGGGTGTTAGCAATCTTCTTATAGCCCAGGCCATCTTTGTGGAGAGCAACAATTCTATTTCTCACATCCTCAGAGAGTTCTTTGCCATGAGGTGCCATGTTGAATATCCAGTGGCCAGTATGAGAGAATTGTACCCAAAACACCAAATTTAACAGCCCTGCTCCCCATTTACACCTGGGACCTTGACACATGACACCAGGGAGGGACAACGACACATTTGGGCACAATTTGGACATGTTCACTGTGGGGTGTACTCACTTATGTTGCCAGCTATTTAGACATTAATGGCTGTGTTGAGTTATTTTCAGAAGACAGTAAATCTACACTGCTATACAAGCTGTACACTGACTACTCTAAGTTATATCCAAGTTTCATGTCTATAGTGTTGTCCCATGAAAAGATATAATGAAATATTTGCAGAAATGTGAGGGGTGTACTCACTTTTGTGATACACTGTATATATACAGTGTATCACAAAAGTGAGTACACCCCTCACATTTCTGCAGATATTTAAGTATATCTTTTCATGGGACAACACTGACAAAATGACACTTTGACACAATGAAAAGTAGTCTGTGTGCAGCTTATATAACAGTGTAAATTTATTCTTCCCTCAAAATAACTCAATATACAGCCATTAATGTCTAAACCACCGGCAACAAAAGTGAGTACACCCCTAAGAGACTACACCCCTAAATGTCCAAATTGAGCACTGCTTGTCATTTTCCCTCCAAAATGTCATGTGATTTGTTAGTGTTACTAGGTCTCAGGTGTGCATAGGGAGCAGATGTGTTCAATTTAGTAGTACAGCTCTCACACTCTCTCATACTGGTCACTGAAAGTTCCAACATGGCACCTCATGGCAAAGAACTCTCTGAGGATCTTAAAAGACGAATTGTTGCGCTACATGAAGATGGCCAAGGCTACAAGAAGATTGCCAACACCCTGAAACTGAGCTGCAGCACAGTGGCCAAGATCATCCAGCGTTTTAAAAGAGCAGGGTCCACTCAGAACAGACCTCGCGTTGGTTGTCCAAAGAAGCTGAGTGCACATGCTCAGCGTTACATCCAACTGCTGTCTTTGAAAGATAGGCGCAGGAGTGCTGTCAGCATTGCTGCAGAGATTGAAAAGGTGGGGGGTCAGCCTGTCAGTGCTCAGACCATACGCCGCACACTACATCAAATTGGTCTGCATGGCTGTCACCCCAGAAGGAAGCCTCTTCTGAAGTCTCTACACAAGAAAGCCCGCAAACAGTTTGCTGAAGACATGTCAACAAAGGACATGGATTACTGGAATTGGTCTGATGAGACCAAGATTAATTTGTTTGGTTCAGATGGTCTCAAGCATGTGTGGCGGCAATCAGGTGAGGAGTACAAAGATAAGTGTGTCATGCCTACAGTCAAGCATGGTGGTGGGAATGCCATGGTCTGGGGTTGCATGAGTGCAGCAGGTGTTGGGGAGTTACATTTCATTGAGGGACACATGAACTCCAATATGTACTGTGAAATACTGAGCAGAGCATGATCCCCTCCCTCCGGAAACTGGGTCGCAGGGCAGTGTTCCAGCATGATAATGACCCCAAATACACCTCTAAGACGACCACTGCTTTATTGGAGAGACTGAGGGTAAAGGTGATGGACTGGCCAAGCATGTCTCCAGACCTAAACCCAATAGAACATCTTTGGGGCATCCTCAAGCGGAAGGTGAAGGAGCGCAAAGTCTCGAATATCCGCCAGCTCCGTGATGTCGTCATGGAGGAGTGGAAAAGCATTCCAGTGGCAACCTGTGAAGCTCTGGTAAACTCCATGCCCAGGAGAGTTAAGGCAGTTCTGGGAAATAATGGTGGCCACACAAAATATTGACACTTCAGGAACTTTCACTAAGGGGTGTACTCACTTTTGTTGCCGGTGGTTTAGACATTAATGGCTGTATATTGAGTTATTTTGAGGGAAGAATAAATTTACACTGTTATATAAGCTGCACACAGACTACTTTTCATTGTGTCAAAGTGTCATTTTGTCAGTGTTGTCCCATGAAAAGATATACTTAAATATCTGCAGAAATGTGAGGGGTGTACTCACTTTTGTGATACACTGTATATATATATATATATATATATATATACACACACACACTAACACAGGTACACTCACATATACTTATTTACATTTACATTTTCTGCATTTAGCAGACGCTCTTATCCAGAGCGACTTACAGAAGTGCTTCCACAGTAAACATTTCATTTCTCAAGTTTTAGTAAACAACAGTCAAAGAACACGAATCTGCTGAAACCTGTTAGAACCAAAGTGGTTTTTTTTTTTTTGGTTTTTTTTTATTAAGGAAATTGAAAAAAAAATGTTAGTAAATAGGTATAGGTCAGCTTAAGTGTTTAGTAAAAAGGTGGGTTTTTAATCGATTTTTAAAGACAGCAAGAGACTCAGATGTTCGGACAGACAGAGGAAGTTCATTCCACCACTTGGGTGCTAGAACAGAGAAGAGCCTTGATGCTTGTCTTCCTTTAGTCCTGGGTGGAGGCTCAAGTCGAGCGAGACTGGTGGCTCGGAGGTTGCGTGGTACAGAGCGGGGTTTGATTAGACCACGAAGGTAGCTTGGGGCTGGTCCATTTCTGGCTTTGTAGGCGAGCATCAATGTTTTAAACTGAATGCGTGCAGCTACAGGAAGCCAGTGAAGAGAACGCAGCAGTGGGGTGATGTGGCAGTGTTTGGGCTGGTTAAAAACCAGACGGGCAGCTGCATTTTGAATGAGCTGCAAGGGTTTAATAGTGGACATGGGAGCTCCTGCCAGGAGGGAGTTGCAGTAGTCCAACCGTGAGATTACAAGTGATTGGACCAGAATCTGGGTAGCTGCCCTGGAGAGAAATGGTCGAATCTTCCTGATATTGTACAGGAGGAACCGGCACGATCTTGTCATGTGGGCTATGTAAGGAGAGAAGGTCAGCTGGTTATCCAGGACAATACCAAGGCTTCTTACCTTATCAGATGGTCTGATCTGGGAGTCATCAAGAGAAATGAGAAGGTCCTGGGTTGGAGACTGATCTCCGGGAATGAGCAACATCTCTGTCTTGCTGGGATTAAGTTTCAGATGATGAGCTGACATCCATTGTGAGATATCTCGCAGACATGCTGAGATGCGAGCTGAGACTTGTGTGTCTGAAGGAGGAAATGACAGAACGAGCTGAGTGTCATCTGCATAGGAGTGGTAGGAGAAGCCATGGGAGGCTTTGACCTTACCCAGAGAGCGGGTGTAGATAGAGAAAAGAAGTGGGCCAAGTACAGAGCCCTGAGGAACACCGGTTGAGAGAGTGCATGGGGGAGTTATGGATCCCCTCCATGACACTTGGTAGGAGCGCCCTTCCAGGTAGGAGGCCATCCATTGCCATGCTGAACCTGTTACTCCAAGGTTTGAGAGTGTGGACAGGAGAATGCTGTGATTCACTGTGTCGAAGGCTGCGGAGAGGTCAAGAAGAATGAGGACCGATGACAGTTTGGCTGCTTTGGCTGCATGAAGCTTCTCAGTAACAGCTACAAGTGCTGTTTCCGTAGAATGCGCTGCCTTGAAGCCAGACTGGTACGGATCGTGGAGGTCATTCTGAGTAAGAAAGGCAGATAGTTGGTTATAGACAGCACGTTCAAGAATTTTGGATAGAAAAGAGAGGAGTGAGACAGGTCTGTAGTTGTTAATGTTTGTAGTGTCTAGTGTAGGTTTTTTAAGAAGGGGAATGACCTGAGCCTTCTTAAAAGCAGTAGGGACAACACCTGATGTCAGGGAGTTGTTGATGATGGGTGAGATGAAGGGGATTAGGTCCTGTGAGATGTCTTTAAGGATGGTGGATGGTATAGGGTCGAGTGTGCATGTGGTGGGATTGCTGGATGAGAGGAGCTGTGTAACCTCATCCATGGTGAGTGGGGTGAAGCTGGTGAGTGTGTTGGTGGGTTGAGGGTCAGTTGAAAGTGGGTCAGTCGGAGAGAAGGATTGATTGATTTTGTCAATCTTGTCCTGAAAGAATGTTGCAAAGTCAGTAGCAGTGAGAGAGGCAGATGGGGGAGGAGGAGGGTTCAGAAGAGAGGAAAAGATAGCATGAAGCTTACATGGGTCAGCAGCAGATTGTTCAAGCTTGGCTTTGTAAAAAGATGTTTTTGCAGCAGTCACGCCGGATGAGAACCTGGACAGCAGATCGTGGTAAGAGTGGAGATCAACACCGAGCTTAGATTTCCTCCACTTTCTCTCAGCTGCCCTTAATTCTCTTCTGCTGCTGCGCAATGCATCTGAAAGCCAAGGAGCAGGGTGAGAAGGTTTTCCTCGTTTGAGGGTAAGAGGACAGAGCGGATCGAGGGAGGTTGAAAGAGAAGAGAGTAGAGTATTAGTAGTGTTATGTAGTTATGTAGTGAACTTATGTACACCAATCAGCCATAACATTAAAACCACCTCCTGGTTTCTACACACACTGTCCACATATATACACACACACACACACACATTCATACTCAAACTCAAACTCAAAAGATGCTTTATTGGCATAACAAATAAGGACATTCGTATTGCCAAAGCAAGTTACAGAGAAATAATAAAAATAAAAATAAGAAAGAACAAATATATACAAAACAGTTACATGTGCAAAAAATATTAAATAGAATTAAATATTAATAAAAACAGTGCAAAATAATAACAATAAAAATTATAATATTTACTATAATGAGGTAGTAATAACGATCAGTTTGTGTGTGTGTGTGTGTGTGTATGGGACATGATCACCCACTGTGTATAGAGTGCTGCTAGTGTGCAGCTCTCTCTGTGTTCCCCCAGTAGGTGGGGCAGTTTGTCGGGGTCTGGGAGGGAGGTAAAGTTGGGGATGATGTTATTAAATTTAGGGAAGAATTGGGACCGGATGTGGTGGTACTTGGTACACTGGGTGAGGAAGTGCAGCTCCGTCTCTGCTGACACAACCTCTCCTCCCGGGGCAGCCAGGACCGGGTGTGTCGCCCCGTCTCCACGGCCAGGTTGTGTGCGCTCAGTCTGTACCTCGTCAGGGTGTTGCTTAATTTAGGGGGTGCTGTGGGGTGTGGGGTGGGGTGCCGTCCTTTGGTTTTGAAATTCCAGGAGGAGGCTGTAGTGGCGTACACTACACACACTTACATGCACATACACTAACATAGGCACACTTACAAACACACACACACATACATAAATCCACAAACACTTGCACATAGACATACAGTACATACACCAACACACTTAGATTCTGACACACAATCATGCTTACTCACACACACAGGCGCATACATATGCATGCTCACACACACGTAAATACACACACATAAACTAACAACATACACTCACACACTTAACTGCACACATACTTACACTGTACTCACATTATATATACACACTCACATGCACATACACTCACTCACACCCACACACGCACACAGAATACACACACTCGTACACATGCACAGATACTCACTCACTCACACACGCACTTGCACATGCACACACATGACAACATACACAATCAACACAGTTTGTTTGCTGAACTCTTTACAACTTAAATACATACAACTACTGTATTGTACTACTGTGACTGTATTACTTGCATCTTTGCACAACATTGCAATTTGCACAAGTTTTTGCATTTGTGCACCTTACTCTTTTATATCTCCGCTGCTATAAAAACCCTACGCTGCTAACTGTATATCAGAATATGTTTTCTACCTCACCTATCATTTACTCAGTACCTTGTACTGACCAACACTTGTCTCTAGTCTTGTCTCACTTAATTACTTTTTTGATTAGAAATGTCTTTTTGAATTTATCATAGGCCTTTTTGTATTTATTATACTGTTGTCTATCTGCACTGTGTATTGTACTGTCTTGCACTTTTTGTTCTATGTACGCTTTGAACACAGTTCTGGAGTGTTTTAATGTTTTATACATTCCTATTACTTTGTTGATAGTGTCATTTTAGAAAGCATTTTCTGCATTATTTCTTTCTTTATAAACTCAGCAAATTCAAAATGCTCTGTTATATTAGCAATCGGTTAGACAAAATGTCCAAAATGTATAAAAACAACACTTCTAAAAAAAAAAGTCTAAAGCAGCTAAAAAAAAAACTACTTGGGTAACTGAGTTTGGAAAACTCCCATGGATGTAGAAAGGGGTGTGTGAAAACACGGACAAGAATTTTCATTTTTCAACTATTAAGGAAGGCTGTGCTGTGTATTGAAGCTTTCATTGATTTTATCATTCAATTTATGAGTGTTATTTAATGACTGCCGTGAAATGTGGCACTTTTGTTTTAAAAATCTGTGAAATCTGTGATTTTTGAAAAACGAGGTCTGTGAAATTAAGTACATTTTTCAGTGAATTTAGTAGGACCCTATTTATTGGACTTCAAATTGTTGTCTTTAGAGATGCATCAATACCATTTTTTCCCAACCGAGTACGAGTACAAGTACATGTATTTTTGTACTTGCCGATACCGATACCAATACCTATTGGATCAGATATCTGACATGTTAGAACAGGGGTTTTCAACCTGGGGGAGTACTTGTCTGGGGGGGCGCCAGTGCCTGACCGGGGGGCGTGGCATTACGAGATTTTTTTACTTCTAAAACTACAGCAATTCATTTTTCACCCACGGGAGACATATTTCATTAGTCTAACTGACCACGCACTCAAGCACGTTTAATGTTATTCAAAATCTTCAAAATAGAGCTATCAGTGAAGATAAACCGGTGACAAAAGCAATGACCGCTGTTATAGGACGTGTGTGTGTCTTTAAGAGAGGAGACGCTCTGTTCACAGTATCGATATAAGGAGTCAATTCATTTTAAGCGCAGCGTAAGTTTCTTTTCTCAGTCATCTCTCCGTTTTTACTGTTATAATGAATGTTGCGGTTGTAAATAAACACCAACTACTACAGAACATTCTGTGTGACTTGCTTACCTTAAAAAGCTCAGGCTTAATTATACTGCTTATTACCACAGAGCGGGAGCCGACTCAGAGTCGTTCTGTCTGTGGAGCTAAACGTTTTCTCTCAGTCAGAGCAGATTATCCTGAACTAACCAACTTAGTAATTGATGAACTTTTGTCTATGCTTGACTCTGTGAAGTAATGTTTTCTGCTCTCATCTACATCAAAAAGCAAGAACCGCTTATGATTTACCAAAGTGAACCACGAACTTATATAATGTGCTGATAGAATCGGCTTAGATGGGGTCGGACTGTATCATTTTTTTAAAGTAATATTTTCAATCAGCATCGTATGCATGATGTGCACAACGTTATTTTAGCTTGTCAGAAGCTTTCTCAATTATTTCGCCGAGCGAACACCGGGTTGCTCCCGAGCCGGCAAATCTAGCGCCGACCAGCCGCCGAGCAAAAATCAGGGCAAAAATCATGTAATGTGAACTAGGCGTAACGCAGCAATAGACATGGTATCGGATGTTTAGTATTGGAGCCTCGTTTGCGAGTACGAGTATGAGTTAATGAGCGCGGTATCGGGCAAATACCCGATACCAGTATCGGTATTCATGCATCTCTAAAACATAGCTATAATAAATGTATTAATTATCAAAAATACGAAATTATTTGATTATTCTGTTACTACAATATATCAGCATTTTTGATATAATGTTTTAGTAAGTATTAGTCCTAAAGAGCAGCAGTTAGCGTTACCTTGAAATCCTCAGTGAATAAGTGTAAAAGATAACGGATTTCTTATTTAAACTGAACTAAATGCACGAGGCTCATCGCGCATGCGTTCAGGGTACCTTTCGTATTGAGGTAGTGAACTGATTCTATCTGACACCAACATGTATTAACGTTAGGGTAATAGTTAAAATCACTTGTCAGTTATCATTGTTATAAACAATTATCATTGCTTAGAGTATGTACATCTGGTTCAAGTCAAACAAGCTTATCAAGCGACTGTAAAATTATTTTACACATAGTTACATACACAACTATCAAATTGGATTAAAAAAGTTCTTTGAGTCTCGGTCAGCCGACATGCAGCCATATTCGGGCCAGATGCAGGGTGCCGCAATGTAGCCGAGTCTCAGTCAGCCGACAGTGCCGACATGCAGCCATATTCGGGCCAGATGCGGGGTGCCGCAATGTAGCCGAATCTCAGTCAGCCGACAGTGCCGACATGCAGCCATATTCGGGCCAGATGCGGGGTGCCGAGCCGACAGACAGCCGACACTGCCGAACCGGTGCCGGAATGGGCCCAGATCTATCGTGCTAGCTGGGTTATGAATAAAGCTGTTGCACAGTCTAGTAGTGTTAGTCCGTGAGAAATGGGAGAGAGACCCCGACGATCTTTTCAGTTGTCCTCACTACTCGCTGGAGAATCTTGCGGTCAGACGCAGCGCAATTCCCAAACCAGACAGTGTTGCAGCTGCTCATGCTCTCGATGGTTCCTCTGTAGAATGTGGTGAGGATGGGAGGTGGCAGGTGAGATTTCCTCAGTCTCCTCAGAAAGTATAGACGCTGTTGGGCTTTCTTGGTTATGGCGCTGGTGTTGAGGGTCCAGGTAAGGTTCTCCGCCAGGTGAACATCAAGGAATTTGGTGCTCTTGACGATCTCCACTAAAACACTTGAAGTAATCGGAATGTTCAAAAACACTACAACACTGCAGAACCGTATTTAAGGCGTTTCTCAGAGCTCATTTAATGCAGAAAATGCCTTTTAAAATGTCAGTATCCAACAAGTAAAAGAAATGTACAAAAACATTAAAACACTCCTGAATAGTGTTTAAACGGCTTCTTACAGATTTTGCTGAAGATGCTTTTTGTATAGTCACAATCAACAAAGTATTAGGAATGTACAAAAACACTACAACACTTAAGAACTGTGTATAAAGCGCTTCTAAGAGCTTGTCTAATGCAGAAAATGTTTTCTGTAATGACACTATCTACAAAGTTTAAAGAATATACAAAACAGTACAACGCTAAAGAACTGTGTATAAAGCAAAGTAACACAAAAACACTCAAGTGAAGTGCTTAAATACCTTCTCAGAGCTTGTCTAATGCAGAAAATGCTTTCTGTAATGTCACTATCAACAAAGTAATAGGAATGTATAAAAACACTAAAACACTCCAGTAATGTGCTTTAATCGCTTCTCTGAGTTTGTCTAATGCAAAAAAAAAAGCTTTGTGTATTGTCAGTCTCAACAAAGTAATAGGAATGTTTAAAAACACTAAAACACTTGTGTATAAATCTTCACTCTTTATCTTCCTTTCTGCTGATCTCCAACATCCTAACTTCACTACCTAACCCTGACATGCTTGCTACCCTTCCACTCAACTCTGCAACTAATACTCTACTCTCTTCTCTTTCAACATCCCTCGATCAGCTCTGTCCTCTTACCCTTAAACGAGAAAAACCCTCTCACCCTGCTCCTTGGCTTTCAGATGCATTGCGCAGCAACAGAAGAGAATTAAGGGCAGCTGAGAGAAAGTGGAGGAAATGTAAGCTCAGTGTGGACCTCCACTCCTACCACGATTTGCTGTCCAGGTTCTCATCCGACGTGACTGCTGCAAAAACATCTTTTTACAAAGCCAAGCTTGAACAATCTGCCGCTGACCCACGTAAGCTTCATGCCATCTTTTCCTCTCTTCTGAACCCTCCTCCTCCCCCATCTGCCTCTCTCACTGCTACTGACTTTGCAACATTCTTTCAGGACAAGATTGACAAAATCAATCAATCCTTCTCTCCGACTGACCCACTTTCAACTGACCCTCAACCCACCAACACACTCACCAGATTCACCCCACTCACCATGGATGAGGTAACACAGCTCCTCTCATCCAGCAATCCCACTACATGCACACTCGACCCTATACCATCCACCATCCTTAAAGACATCTCACAGGACCTGATCCCCTTCATCTCACCCATCATCAACAACTCCCTGACATCAGGTGTTGTCCCTACTGCTTTTAAGAAGGCTCAGGTCATTCCCCTTCTTAAGAAACCTACACTAGACACTACAGACATTAACAACTACAGACCTGTCTCACTCCTCTCTTTTCTATCCAAAATTCTTGAACGTGCTGTCTATAACCAACTATCTGCCTTTCTCACTCAGAATGACCTCCACGATCCGTACCAGTCTGGCTTCAAGGCAGCGCATTCTACGGAAACAGCACTGGTAGCTGTTACTGAGAAGCTTCATGCAGCCAAAGCAGCCAAACTGTCATCTGTCCTTATTCTTCATGACCTCTCTGCAGCCTTCGACACCGTGAATCACAGCATTCTCTTGTCCACACTCTCAAACCTTGGTGTAACAGGTTCAGCATGGCAATGGATGGCCTCCTACCTCGAAGGGCGCTCCTACCAAGTGTCATGGAGGGGATCCATATCTCCCCCATGCACTCTCTCAACCGGTGTTCCTCAGGGCTCTGTACTTGGCCCACTTCTTTTCTCTATCTACACCCGCTCTCTGGGTAAGGTCAAAGCCTCCCATGGCTTCTCCTACCACTCCTATGCAGATGACACTCAGCTCGTTCTGTCATTTCCTCCTTCAGACACACAAGTCTCAGCTCGCATCTCAGCATGTCTGCGAGATATCTCACTATGGATGTCAGCTCATCATCTAAAACTTAATCCCAGCAAGACAGAGGTGTTGCTTATTCCTGGAGATCAGTCTCCAACCCAGGACCTAGTCATTTCTCTGGATGACTCCCAGATCAGACCATCTGATAAGGTAAGAAGTCTTGGTGCTGTCCTGGATAACCAGCTTACCTTCTCTCCTTATATAGCCAACATGACAAGATCGTGCCGGTTCCTCCTGTACAACATCAGGAAGATTCGACCATTTCTCTCCAGGGAAGCTACCCAGATTCTGGTGTAATCACTTGTAATCTCACGGTTGGACTACTGCAACTCCCTTCTGGCAGGAGCGCCCATGTCCACTATTAAACCCTTGCAGCTCATCCAAAATGCAGCTGCCCGTCTGGTTTTTAACCAGCCCAAACACTGCCACATCACCCCACTGCTGCGTTCTCTTCACTGGCTTCCTGTAGCTGCACGCATTCAGTTTAAAACACTGATGCTCGCCTACAAAGCCAGAAATGGACCAGCCCCAAGCTACCTTTGTGGTCTAATCAAACCCCGCTCTGTACCACGCAACCTCCGAGCCACCAGTCTCGCTCGACTTGAGCCTCCATCCAGGACTAAAGGAAGACAAGCATCAAGGCTCTTCTCTGTTCTAGCGCCCAAGTGGTGGAATGAACTTCCTCTGTCTGTCCGAACATCTGAGTCTCCTGCTGTCTTTAAAAAGTGATTAAAAACCCACCTCTTTACTAAGCACTTAAGCTGACTTGTACTTATTTACTAACATCTTATTCCATCCTTTTCCATTTCCCCCAAAAAAACAAAAAAAAAACACTTTGGTTATAACAGGTTTTAGCAGATTTGTGTTCTTCGACTGTTGTTTACCTAAACTTGAGAAATGAAATGTTCACTTTGGAAGCACTTCTGTAAGTCGCTCTGGATGAGAGCGTCTGCTAAATGCTGAAGATGTAAATGTATAAAGCGCCTCTCTGAGCTTGATTATTGCAGAAAATGCGTTTTGTAATGTTACTATCAAGAAAGCAAAGAAGTTTGTATAAACACACAAAAACACTCCAGAACTGTGTTTAAAGCACTTCTCTGAGCTTATCAAATTCAGAAAATGCTTTTTGTATTGTCAATATCAACAAAATATTAGGAATTTGCTAAATCACTATAACACGACAACACTACAGATCTGTGCTTAAGGCACTTCTCTGAGGTTGTGTGACGCTAGAAAATCATTGCACAATCAACAACGTAAAAGGAATGTTCAAAACACTACAACACTCCAGAACTGTGTTTAAAGGGTTTCTCTGAGCCTATCTAATGCAGAAAATGCTATTTGTAATATCACCATCAACAAAGTAAAAAGAATGGACAAAAACATAAAAACACTCCAGAACTGTGCATATAGCGCCTCTATGAGTTTGACGCTGAAAATGCTTGTTGCATTGTTTTTATCAGCAAAGTAATGTGAAAGAACAAAAACACTTGAACTGTGTTTAAAGAGCTTTTCTAAGTCTATCTGACGCAGAAAATGCTTTTGGTAATGTCACTATTAACTGAGTCATTCTATAATTTGGGGTACATTCCATGTCCAATGATAATAATTATATTTATTCTGACTATTTTCTTTAAAAATTTAATATTTTACCTATTAATGGAAAACATGTTGTAATATCACAAAAACATTATGTGCATCCTATGCTTCATTTAGCTTGAAATTTGTCATAATGTTCCTAAATGAACAGTTTTTGCTGTGTCCGTTTTTTAAGTTGAGGGTGCCTTGGTTTCAAAATAATGAATAAAATTATTAAGGGCAACAACATCTATTTTTTTATTTATTTCAATAGTTTAAATACTAAAGAAAAATAATATTTTTTAAATTGAGTTTCTCTTTTAAATAATTTAAATATATTTATTTATTATTGTCCGCAAAAGTTCTATCAACTATGTTACTAACAGAACTCCACTCAGCAACTCAAAAATGGTTTGTTCTAAAACTATGTGACCAGCATTACATGATATCATTTTTCTCTGTAGAGGGCATATTGAACAAACTGTGGTGAATGTTCTCTAATTTTTTAAAATATTTTATCTATAATAGAACATTGTCAATGAGTATATTAATTGACCGTCAACTATGTTGTTATACATTGTTATGGTTACAATTTTTTTTATAATTTTAATTCAAATGTATGTTCAAATTAGGCATTACTCTGTTCAAGAAATGACATGTGGTCAACCAGGCAAGATCTACCACTGAAGTTATGGGTCAAAATAGGGAAATTGTCAACTATGTTACCTGTCAACTAAGTTACCTAGTAGTCTACATCTACTTGCCCTTTTAAATAAAATAAAAAATAATTATGTTTAAGCTTTGCAACTAGTGGATATGTTACACTAAAGAAATATATTAACTTGAACCACTGATTGTTCTTTTGAGAAAGAACATTGTTTTTGTACTTCTTGGTGATGTGAAATGTACCCCAAATTATAGAATGACCCAACTAAGTAATAGGAATGTTCAAAAAAACACTACAAATCTCCAGAACTGTATTTAAAGCGCTTCTCAGAGCTTGTCTTATGCAGAAAACGCTTTCAGTAATGACACTAACAACAAAGTTATAGAAATTAACAAAAACACTCCAATAATGTGCTCTTTGTTTGTCTAATGCAGAAAATATTTTTATAATGTCACTATCAGCAAAAAAACACTATAAAACTCCAGAACTGTATTTGAAGCGCTTCTCGGCGCTTGTCTAATGCAAAAATTATTTCTGTAATGTCAGTAACCACAAAGTAAAAGGAGTAAAAGGAGTGTACAAAAACATTAAAGCACTTAAGAACTGTGTATAAAGCGATATTCTGAGCTTGTCTAATGCAGAAAATGCTTTCTGTAATACACTATCAACAAAGTAATAGGAATTACCAAATGCACAAAAAAAAAAGTAATGTGCTTTAAGCACTTCTCTCAGGTACTAATGGGAAAGTTCAAAAACAAAACACTCCAGAACACTCCAGAAGTTTCTCAGAGCTAGTCTAATGCAGAAAATGCTTTTTATGATGTCAGTATCCACAAAGTAAAAAGAATGTTCAAAAACACTACAACACTCAAGAACTGCATATAAAGCGCTTTCCTGAGTTTGTCTAATGCAGAAAATGCTTTTTGTAATGTCACTATCAACAATGTTCAAACAATGTTCAATAGGAATTTTCAAAAATACTAAAACTGTGTTTAAAGTGCTTCTCTGAGCTTGTCTAATGCAGTTGTAATTTCAGTATTCACAAAGTAATGTGGATGTACAAAATTACTCCAGTAATGTGCTTAATGCGCTACTCTAAGATTGTCAAATGCAAAAAAAATGCTTTTTGTATTGTCACTAAAGTATTACGAATGTCCAAAAACAATACAAAACTCAAGAACTGTGTTTGAAGCGTTTCTCTGAGATTGTCTAATGCAGAAAAAACTTTCTGTAATGACACTATCAACAAAGAAATAAGAATGTTCAAAAACAGTACAAAACTCCAGAACTGTGTATAAAGTAAAAGGAATGGACAAAACACTAAAGCACCCCAGAACTGTGTTTAAAGTGCAGATTGTCTGAGATCTGAGATTGTCTAATGCAGACAAAGCGTATTGTAATGTCACTATCAACAAAGTAATAAGAATGTATAAGAATAATAAGAAGAATACAAAAATGCATTTTGTATTGTCAATATCAACAAAGAATTAGGAATGTACTAAAGCACTACAACACTACAGCATTCCAGATCTGTGCTCAAAGCGCTTCTCTGAAGTTGCCTGACGCTTAAAAAGAATTGTGCAATCTCTATATTCACAACCTAAAAAGAATTGTCATTATTAACAAAGTAATAAGAATTAAATAAAAACACAAAGATAATCCAATAATGTTTTTAAATCGCTTCTCTGAGCTTGTCCATTGCAAAAAAAATGCTTTTTGTAATGTAATTAGTAAAAAAGTAAAATAAATGTACAAAAACACTCCAGTAATGTGCTGAGATCGCCTCTCTGAGCTTAAAAAGTAATGTTTAAAAACACTACAACACTCCAGAACTGTGTTTAAAGCGCACCTATGAGGTTGTCTGACGCTAAAGAAAAAAATTGTGCAATCTCATTATCCGTAACGTAAAAGGAATGTTCAAAAACACTACATTACTTTAGAATTGTGTTAAAAAGCATTTCTTTGAGCCTTTTAAATGCAGAAAATGCTTTTTGTAAAGTCCAGCAAGAAATTGGAATATTTAAAAATAATACAACACTCCAGAACTGTGTTTAAAGCGCTTCTTTGAGCTTGTCTAATGCAGAATATTCTTTTGGACAAAAACACTAAAATATTGCATAACAGTGTTTAAACCGCTTCTTTTATTTTAGCTTGTCTGTCAATGAAAATGCTTTTTGTATTGTCAATGTCAACAAAGTTTTAGGAATGTACTATAACACTACAGCACTCCAGATTTGTGCTTAAAGTGCTTCTCTGAGGTTGTGTGAAGCTACAAAAAAAAAAGCCTTTAAAAACTGTATATGAAGTGCTTTTTTGAGCTGGTCTAATGCAAAATATTATTTTTGTAATCAACAACGTAATAAGATTGTTCAAAAACACTGCAGAACTGAGTTTAAAGGGCTTCTCTGAGCCTGTCTAATGCAGAAAATGATTTTTGTAATGACAGAATCAACAGAGTTGTAGGAATTAACAAAAACGCTAAAACATCTGTGTTTAAAGTTCTTCTCTGGTCTTTTCGAATGCAGAAATTGCTTTCTGTAATATCACTATCAACAATGTACAAATACTCTACAACACTCAAGAAGTGTGTAAAAAGAGCTTCTCTGAGCTTGCCTAATGCAGAAAATGCTTTTTGTAATTTCAGTATCCACAAAGTAATATGGATATACAAAAACACTCCTGTAATGTGCTTAATGCGCTACTCTGAGATTGTCAAATGCAAAAAATGCTTTTTGTATTGTCACTATCCACAAAGTATTACTAATGTTCAAAAACACTAAAACACCCAGAACTGTGTTTAAAGTGCTTCTCTGAGATTGTCGAATGCAGACAAAGTGTATTGTAATGTCACTATCAACAAAGTACTGTAATAGGAATGTACAAAAACATAAAAACACTTCAGA
Organism: Trichomycterus rosablanca; assembly: GCF_030014385.1. Lineage (NCBI taxonomy): Eukaryota > Metazoa > Chordata > Actinopteri > Siluriformes > Trichomycteridae > Trichomycterus > Trichomycterus rosablanca. Next base: position 13,158,526 of record NC_085989.1, read on the forward strand.
ACTGTGCTTATAGCGCCTCTGTGAGTTTGACGCTAAAAATGCTTGTTGCATTGTTATCAGCAGAGTAATGTGAAAGAACAAAAACACACCATCTGTGTTTAAAGAGCTTTTCTAAGTCTATCTGACGCTGAAAATGCTTTTGGTAATGTCACTATCAACAAAGTAGTAGGAATGTTCAAAAAACACTACAAATCTCTAGAACTGTATTTAAAGCGCTTCTCAGAGCTTGTCTGATGCAGAAAGTACTTTTAATACTGTCAGTATCCACACACTTCTAGGAATGTACCAAAACGCTAACAATTGTGTTTAAAACGCTTCTTTGAGCCCGTCTTATGCAGAAAATGCTTTTTGTATTGTCATTATCAACAAAGCAATATTCATGTCAAAATACACAAAAACACTCCAGATTTGTGATTAAAGCGCTTCTCTGAGGTTGTCTGAAGCTAAAAAAATTATTGTGCAATCTCAGTATCCACATTAAAACACCACAGAACTGTGCTTAAATCGCTTCTCTGAGCTGATCTAATGCAGAAAATGCTTTTTGTAATGTCACTATCAAGGAATAGGAATGTTCAAAAATACTAAAACTGTGTTTAAAGCGCTTCTCTGAGCTTGTCTAATGCAGTTGTAATTTCAGTATTCACAAAGTAATGTGGATGTACAAAATCACTCCAGTAATGTGCTTAATGCACTACTCTGAGATTGTCAATTGCTGAAAATGCTTTTTGTATTGTCACTATCCACAAAGTATTACGAATGTCCAAAAACACTACAAAAATCAAAAACTGTGTTTGAAGCACTCTCTGAGCTTGTCTAATGCAGAAAAAACTTTCTGTAATGACACTATTAACAAAGAAATAAGAATGTTCAAAAACACTACAAAACTCAAGAACTGTGTATAAAAGTTAAAGGAATGGACAAAACACTAAAGCACCGCAGAACTGTGTTTAAAGTGCTTCTCTGAGATAATCTAATGCAGACAAAGTGTATTGTAATCAACAAAGAATGTACAAATGTACAAATGTACAAAGAATGTACAAAAACACTAAAACACTCCAGAACTGTGGTTAAAGCACTTATTTGAGCTTGTCTAATACAGAAAATGTTCTCTGTAATGACACGATCAACAAAGCAATAAGAATGTACAAAAACACTAAAACACTGCAGAACTGTGGTCAAAGCGCTTCTCTGAGGTTGTCTGACGCTAAAAAGCATTGTGAAATCTCAGTATCCACAACGTAAAAGAAATGTTCAAACACTCCAGAAATATGTTTAAAGTTCTTCTTTGAGCGTGTCTGATGCAGAAAATGTTTTTTGTAATGTCAGTATCCATAAAGAAATCGGAATGTTCAAAAATACAGTGGGGCCAAAAAGTATTTAGTCAGCCACTGATTGTGCAAGTTCTCCTACTTAGAAAGATGAGAGAGGTCTGTAATTTTCATCATATGTACACTTCAACTATGAGAGACAAAATGAGAAAAAAAAATCCAGGAAATCACATTGTAGGATTTTTAAAGAATTTATTTGTAAATTATGGTGGAAAATAAGTATTTGGTCAATGACAAACAAGCAAGATTTCTGGCTGTCACAGACCTGTAACTTCTTCTTTAAGAAGTTCTTCTGTCCTCCACTCGTTACCTGTATTAATGGCACCTGTTTGACATCGTTATCTGTATAAAAGACACCTGTCCACAACCTCAAACAGTCAACCATGGCCAAGACCAAAGAGCTGTCGAAGGACACCAGGAAGAAAACTGTAGACCTGCACCAGGCTGGGAAGAGTGAATCTACAATAGGCAAGCAGGTTGGTGTCAATAAATCAACTGTGGGAGCAATTGTAAGAAAATGGAAGACATACAAGACCATTGATAATCTCCCTCAATCCCGTGGGGTCAAAATGATCATGAGAACGGTGAGCAAAAATCCCAGAACTACACAGAGGGACCTGATGAATGACCTGCAGAGAGCTGGGACCAAAGTAACAAAGGCTACCATCAGTAACACACTACTCTGAGAGGGACTCAAATCCTGCAGTGCCAGGCGTGTCCCCCTGCTTAAGCCAGTACATGTCCAGGCCTGTCTGAAGTTTGCCAGAGAGCATTTGGATGATCCAGAAGAGGATTGGGAGAATATCATGTGGTCAGATGAAACCAAAATGGAACTTTTTGGTAAAAACTCAACTCGTCGTGTTTGGAGGAAGAAGAATGCTGAGTTGCACACCATACCTACTGTGAAGCATGGGGGTGGAAACATCATGCTTTGGGGCTGTTTTTCTGCAAAGGGGACAGGACGACTGATCCGTGTTAAGGGAAGAATGAACAGGGCCATGTATCGTGAGATTTTAAGCCAAAACCTCCTTCCATCAGTGAGAGCATTGAAGATGGAAAGTGGCTGGGTCTTCCAGCATGACAATGATCCCAAACACACCGCTCGGGCAACGAAGGAGTGGCTCCGTAAAAAGCATTTCAAGGTCCTGGAGTGGCCTAGCCAGTCTCCAGACCTCAACCCCATAGAAAATTTGTGGAGTCTGTGTTGCCCAGCGACAGCCCCAAAACATCACTGCTCTAGAGGAGATCTTCATGGAGGAATGGGCCAAAATACCAGCTACAGTGTGTGCAAACCTGGTGAAGACTCACAGGAAACGTTTGACCTCTGTCATTGCCAACAAAGGTTATGTTACAAAGTATTGAGTTGAACTTTTGTTATTGACCAAATACTTATTTTCCACCATAATTTACAAATAAATTCTTTAAAAATCCTACAATGTGATTTCCTGGATATTTTTTTCTCATTTTGTCTCTCATAGTTAAAGTGTACCTATGATGAAAATTACAGACCTCTCTCATCTTTCTAAGTAGGAGAACTTGCACAATCAGTGGCTGACTAAATACTTTTTGGCCTCACTTTACTACAAAACTACAGAGCTGTGTTTAAACCGCTTCTCTTAGCTTGTCTGACGATGAATATGCTTAATGTATTGACACTATCAACAAAGTGTTGGAATGTACAAAAACACTCCAGAACTGTGTTTAAAATGCTTCTCTGAGCTTGTTTAATGCAGAAAAGTGTTTTGTAATGTCACTATTAACAAAGTAAAAAGAATGTTTAAAAACACAAAAAAAAACTCTAGTAAACAATTCAGTAATGTGCTTAATACGCTTCTCTAAACTTGTCTGGTGAAGAAAATGCGTTTTAAAATGTCACTATCAACAAAGTAATAAGAATGTATAAAAAAACTAAAACATTCCAGATCTGTGTTTAAAGCGCTTCTCTGAGCTTGTCTAATGCGGAAAATGTCTTTTGTATTGTCAATATCAACAAAGTATTAGGAATTTACTAAAACACTACAAAACCATAACACTACAACACTCCGGATCTGTGCTTAAAGCGCTTTTCTGAGATTGTCTGACGCTAAAAAAAGCATTGTGCAATCTCAGTATCCACAACGTAAAAGGAATGTTAAAAAACACTACAACACTCCAGAAATGTGTTTAAAGTGCTTTTCTGAGCGTGTCTGATGCAGAAAATGCTTTTTTAATGTCACTATCAACAGAGTAGTAGGAATGAACAAAAACGCAACAACATTTTAGATCTATGTTTGAAGTGCTTCTCTGAGCGTGTATAATGCTGAAAATGCATTTTGTAATGTCACCATCAACAAAGTATTTGGAATGTACTAAATCACTACAACACAACACTCCAGATCTGTGCTTATAGCGCATCTCTGAGGTTTTCTGACGCTAAAAAAAGCATTGTGCACTCTCAGTATCCAAAACGTTAAAGGAATGTTCAAAAACACTACATTACTTTAGAATTTTGTTATAAAGCGCTTCATTGAGCCTTTTTAATGCAGCAAATGCTTTTTGTAAAGTCAGTATCCAACAAGAAATTGGAATATTTAAAAAAAATACAACACTCCAGAACTAAGTTTAAAGCTCATCTCTGAGCTTGTCTAATGCAGAAAATGCTTTTGGACAAAAACACTGAAACAATGCTTAACAGTGTTTGAACTGCTTCTTTTAGCTTGTCGGACAATGAAAATGCTGCGTATGCCCATGCTGTATCCAAGTCAGGGTGTCATCAGTGGGCCGAACAATTCAGAGTTGGAATGGCGTCGATATCTCGAAATTGAAAAAAACGGGCATGGCAGGCGGGCGGGTGTGCCTATCCAAAAATTGCATCCATATCCCGGTGTCATCAATGGGCCGGACAATTTAGAGTTGGAACGATGTTAATATCTCAAAATATTAAAAAAACGGGCGTGGCAGGCGGGCGGGGCTGCGTATCCCCATGCTGTATCCAAGTCGGGGTGTCATCAGTGGGCTAAACAATTTAGAGTTGGAACAGCGTTGATATCTCAAAATATTAAAAAAACGGGCATGGCAGGCGGTCAGGGCTGTGTATTACAATGCTGTATCCAAGTTGGGGTGTCATTAACTGCCCGGATTATTTACAGTTGGAACGGCGTTGATATCTCAAAAGTTCAAAAAATAAATGGAATTGAATGGGACCATAAACCGGGCGTGGCAGGTGGGCATAGGTTCGAATCCCCATGCTGTATCCAAGTCGGGGTGTCATCATTGGGCTTTACGATTTAGTGTTGGAACGGCGTTGATATCTCGAACTTTCAAAAAATTAATGGAAGTGAATGGAGCTGAAAAACGGGCGTGGCAGTAGGGCGTGGGTTCGAATCCCCATGCTGTATCTGAGTTGGGGTTGCATCAGTGGGCTTAACAATTTAGAGTTGGAACGGCGTTGATATCTCAAACTGTCAAAAAATGAATGGCAGTGACTGGAGCCGAAAACCGGACGTGGCAGTTGGGCATGGGTTCGAAACCCCATGCTGTACCCAAGTCGAGGTGTCATCAGTAAGCTTTACAATTTAGAGTTGGAACGGCGTTGATATCTTGAACTTTGAAAAAATTTATGGAAGTGAATGGGGCCGAAAACTGGGCGTGGCAGGTGGACATGGGTTCGTTTCCCCATGCTGTATCTGTGTCGGGGTTACATCAGTGGGCTTTACGATTTAGAGTTGGAACAGCGTTGATATCTCAAACTTTCAAAAAATTAATGGAAGTGAATGGAGCCGAAAACCGAGCGTGCAATCACTTACTGCAATCACACTAATAATAATAATAATAATAATAATAATATGACTAATGAATAACAATAGTGTGATTGCTATTGCGCAATCACACTAATAATATGACTAAGGAAGAAGAAGAATATGACTATTGAATATCAATAGTGTGATTGCCTATAGCAATAACTAATAACGTAAAAGGATTGTTCAAAAACACTAAAACACTCCAGAACTGTGTTATAAAGCGCTGCTCTTGAGCTTGTCTAATTCTTAAAATGCGTTTTGTAATGTCACTATCAACAAGGTAATGAAAATGTTCCAAAACACTACAACACACCAGAACTGAGTTTAAAGGGCTTCTCTGAGCCTGTCTAATGCAGAAAATGATATTTGTAATGACAGGATCAACGGAGTAGTAGCAAGGACGGATTAAGGATAGTCTGGGCCCCTGGGCAAAAAAGTCTAAGTGCTATTTAGACATTTGGAAAGGTTGACTTTAAATTCAAATTTATCATGGTTTTGAGCATTTTACTAGGACATTTTTCTTTTTCTGTTATGAATGATTTATATTGTATCAATTCATCTGCCAGGCTCATGTTCAGATCTGAAGGATATGCTGCAGCGAGTGAGTTAGCCTTTAAAGTGAGCTCACTGTTGGACATATTGTCAGGCATGAAAAGAACATCAAATAGCTCAGTTAAGTGTGTGTATGCATTCAAATGGTGGTTGAGACAGGACACAAGTTTGTCAATGACAACATTGAAAGTTTCGATCCGAAACTTGTCCTTTCCGTTAAATGCTACACCTGGCTCTGCACTATCATCAGACATAATTTTGCGCTTCTTTGTATGCTGGAGGTCATGCCTGTACTCTTGGGAGACAGCAGTGGTGACATTTAAAGCTGCCCCTTCAAACACCTCAAAGTTATCTCTCTGTGCTGCCACAAAGTCTCGTAAAGACAAGAGAAGTTGTGTAGCTGTACATATGTCAATATCATGCTTCTGCAGCTGCAGGCTTGTGGCTTGGAACCTCTGTAGTATTGTGTCCCAGACGTATGCCATGAAGGCCATCTCCAAAGTGTCCAATTTGTCACAGAGTGCAGAGGCTTCACTTCGAGTTACACATTTCTCCTCCATATCTTTAGACATATCATTCAATGCCTCTCTCAGTTGTGCATAATATTTCCAAAGAGCCTTAGTTGACTCAGCTCGTGCGCTCCATCGAGTACCTGACAGTGATTTCAGTGTGAGTTTGATATCAGTATCACGGAAAACCTTTCCCCACCTGTGTGTAGATGATGCACAAAATGTGTACATTGCCTGTACAAAGTCAAAAAAACGTCCAGCTTCTGGGCTACTGTCAACAGCATTGACACCAACTAAATTCAGTGAATGTGCTGCACAGGGGACATAACAAATCAAAGGGTTTCTTTGTTTAAGATGAGCTTGGACTCCATTGTACTTTCCCGACATGTTACTTGCATTATCATATGACTGGCCCCTACAGTTGGATAAGTCTAGGCCCAGATTCTCCACCATAGCAACGACACACTCTGCCAAACTGTCCCCACTATGGTTTTCAATAGGCTCAAAAGCCAGAAAACGCTCAACTACATGTCCGTCATTATTAACAAACCTGAAAAAAAAAGTAAGTTGGTCCACATGAGCAAGGTCTGGAGTGGAGTCAACTATAATAGAGAAGTATTTTGATTCTTTGATCTCATTAACAATTGCCTGCTTTGTTCTCTGTCCCATCAAATGGATAAATTCTTCACACACTGTCGATGATAAGTAGGACACAGAACCTTTTCCCTTACCTCCAAACCTTTGGAGGTGCTCAGCTAGGAATGGGTCAAATTTGGCTAAGAGTTCTATGATGCCCCAAAAATTACCATTGTGGGCTGATCCTAATAGCTCATCATCTCCCCTGAAAGCAAGTCCCCTCTCCCCCAAAAACTGTATGACTGCAACAACTCTTTTCAAAACTTCCCGCCAGTATTGTCTTTCTGCATCAATTTCTTTGACAATATCAGAATCAATTGTTGCTGTGCCTCTGGAGCGATTATATAATGCTAGCATGCAAGCCCTATGCTCCACACTCCCCTCATGCTCACCAATCCGCTCTGAATGTTTCCAGTCAGAAAATCCATGAACAAAAGTATTGTGCTTACTGGAAAACAGTTTGCAAGCAAAACAATACACACAGCCAGTTAAAGGAGAGTAAAGTAGCAACTGCCTAGTCACAGTTTGCCCGTTGGGTAGAGAGCAACTGAGTAGAGCATTTGTAAAGCTCCTACTGGTACCCCCAATGCCTCTATCCCTGACTGAGGCTGGGTACTTAGCACTTCTGTTTTGAAATGCAGCTTCTCCTCTACTAACAAGAATCGACTTGGCTTGGTCGGTAATGGTACTGGGCCATAAAGCAGGGTCGTTGACCGTTTCACACCAGGAGTTGGGGTCCTTGCCCTCCTCATTTGAAAAACGACACTCACACGATGCAGCTGGCTGGACTGATTGTGGGTCTGACACACCTGCAACTTTCCTTTCATGGTCTTTCTGCTGCTGGTCTGTGGTAGCCTGGCAAGGCTGGCATTCCTGCTCTGCACCTGACTGGGTCTGCAAAGGTACATAGTCACTGACAGGTGACACTAAGCCAGTGGTGATCACATCTTTATTGCTAGAACTCTGATCACTGCTAACATTAGCAATACTTGTCTCACTCATATCCAGCGGTTTCTCAAAGAAGTTTGAGATCAAAGGAACGCTTTTCAGGAAATCTGCCTGATTTGCTTCCTTAATCTTTTTTGCTTTTCTTTTTGAGGCACCTCTTTTTTGTTTGGGATCCATGTTATTAATGGCAAGTGTTTCTTAAGATGCAAATATAGAAGCTTGTCTTGCAAATTCCTATTCCTATCCAATACTTACTATGTTGTTTCTATGTTGCATGTTCAGGAAAAAAATACAATCACAAAATTGTAGAACCAGATACAATATGTAATAAAAAAAGGCTGACCTATAACTATTTAGCTATAAATTGTTGTTATTGTAAATGTATTGTATGTATGTACTAATATTATAAAGCTTACACTTCTACTATTATCAATAATATAATATGCAAATAACAATAAGCTTTTAAAAAAGCTGTGAGTTGCTAGTGCTTCGGAAATCCTGCAACACACCTTAAAAGATTGACACAGACAACCTGAGTAAATGATAAAAGCAAATAACCAATTTATTTATTCAGCTGAATGACCATTTTCTTAGTGCAAACTCTTACACAGGTTTTACAGAAGAGAAAAAGCCCTCTGCTCCCCCCGCGACTCCTTCTTATACTTCTCTTTCCTACCCCGTTCCTGCAGCTGTGCTCCGTAATCTAGCTCAAGGTCAGCTAATACAAAGACCTGTTCATCGTTGTACCTTCCACAACAAGTTTGCTTGTTAAGCAGGGAGTATGAGCCTGATATGGCTTTTTTCACCAAGGCCAGCATGTTCTGAGCTCAACCTAAAGTTACAAACAATTACATTTGTGATTATTAGTGACGCTATTCTATCAAGAATATATGTTCATTAGTAAAATATAAATTTTTCCACCACAATCCCTCCTCTTGTCCCTTGGACAACATCAACAACAACAACAACAAAAATAAAAAACATTTATATGCTAAACACTGTGTATTTACGGTGAACATCAAACACATACCCCTCTCTTGTCAAAGTTTTAAGGTATTGTTATCATAGAGTAAATACACCTAACTAGATAAAAGTATACATATACACATAAAAATTAATAGGAAAGATAGATATTGCATAGATATTACTGAGAATAGATTCCCCCTCCTCTTGTGACTTTGTCACAAACCCATAGGTGATTAACAAAGTAGTACCATAAGTAATGAACATAGCTGTTACATACTATCTACTTGTTCATCCTGCCGTCCCCCAGGGGTGGGCGAAAAACCCTTAGGCCCACAAGAAAATTCTCATGAGCTAATTACCAATCAAATTATAATTTAAGGGAAAATTCCACACCCTACCCATCTTACCAACCAACCTTCCTGATGCGATAGTGTACACGACACCTCAGTTCAGCACAGGATGACACACAAAGTACATGATTACATAAAAATGAAGTATATGATTAAGCCTATCAAATAATCATTCTATCTTGATTAAATGCTTTCAAACTACTGTATAAAAGGCAAAACCTTCAAATTATTTTATGTAAATATGAGTATACGAGTAAGTAAAATTAATGTGAGTAAATAATACTGTAAATGATTATCAAATACTTCAGTAACATAAAGCCCAACTACTTAAGACATTAAATCGTCAACTTATATACCAGTGATAAGATGATTATAATCAAAATGAAAAACTTTTAAATCAAAAGATCACAAATGTGAATAACCACTACAAATTCACTAATCATTAGTTTTTTACATAAATGGTAATACTGATACCAGAATGTTTAAACACCTGCTTAAGAATTGATCTGACTTTTCTCCATTTCAACCTGTCTAACCCACATCCAATCTTAGGCATACTAACATGTATTACACCATTAGTCAAACAATGATCTTTCATTTCTGTCAGACTTTGTTTAAGTGCAGAATATTCAGGTCTGTCTGTACTAAACCGCTTAGTAACCAAATAGTAAATATATCTGTTGTCATCTTCCAAAACAGCACATTGTCCTGTTTCTTTACTTTGTTTTCTTAGTTCTGGAACTCTGCCAAATCTCCTCTTAAAGTCCACTGCGATACCAGCTCCCATTGCAAGATCTTCAGCCACACAGTGTGCTAAAGAATTAGACTTTGGGGCAGAGAAAAGATCATCATGAATCACTTTCAGTCAGATTCCGTTTTCAATGTCTCCTTCTGATAGTTCAACATCGTCCTCTGCATAAGGTGGTTGCCAGTCCAATTGTTGACCTCTTTCATAGTGGTCTTCCATCTTAATCATTCGGTACTGAACCTTCCCAGTCAGAGCTGTTTCAATAAGTCGTGTGGTTAATCCCCTGACACAGGGAATGATACAACAGCCAAAGACAATTAGGACCCCTGATACCACAGTCAGTGAAGTTATCACGGAGACCAAAACTCCTTTCCATTTTCCAAACCATGATTCAAAAAGTCCTGTGATGGATGTGTCTACTCCAGAATTTTCTGCCAACTCCTGTGCTAAAGTTGTTAGTCCTTGTAAGGCTTTGGTAATGGTACCATCTGGAGCAGTGTTGTTTGGAATAAAGGTACAGCAGGAGCCACCAATCATGACACAGACACCTCCTTTCTCAGCCAATAACATGTCCAAGGCCATACGATTCTCCCATGTCATTTTACTAGTGGCATCTAATTGCTCTGCAATACCTTTAACAGCATCTCTAGTGTAGTTAATGAACCTTTGCTGGTTATAGTATATGTAATTGATCCAGTCCACATTTTTATTTATTGTTGACCACCAAAATATGACTGACTCGAACCCAGCCGCTATCTGGTTGCGAGCTTTGAATTCGTCTGGAACGCCCCTTGGCACTCCAATTGAGTCAATATAAATGGTACTATCAAATGCTCCTCTAGGAACACCCCTCTTTCGTCGTGTCTGGTTAGTCAGTTGTTCATCATGTCGAGACACTAAGGTGAATGGCATAGCAAGCTGAATTAAGGCGCACGTCCCAGTCCAATCTTTTGGTAGTGTGTATCGAAGTACTTTCCCTCCACAATACCACCACACATCAGCTCTCGGTGTGTTCTGGAATTGCAGCCAACTAAAGTCAATGTCGGTGCCCAAAGCTGAGGTGTCTAAAGTTTTCCCACAGTGTGTCATGTGACCAACCCTAACATTACCTGCTGTATTTAGTAAACAAGTGAAGTTTCCTTTTGCTGGCGTGAAGGCTGCAGGAATAGCAAGATTTTTCTTCTCAATGGGTGGAAACAGCAATGAAAGGTCCATACACTTCTGGTTAGATGGCTTTGTGGTCGTGAAAAGAATCAGCATGCATTTGAATCCAGCTGGACTATTGTTAGGATTTATTGGGAATGGCACTGCGATCAGTTGTGGTCTGGCTGATGCACACGCATAGCAATCAGATTTGTCTATTGTTTTAACTGTATACTTCACCCACTCCAACCATTTATTTGAGTCTGTGAAACCTGTTTCCACTGCTATAGTATCTCTAATATCTGTCAGCTTAATTATTTTTACTGGCTTTGAGTCCCCATCCTCGATCTGGTTACCTTTGGCAGTTTTGTTTTTTACATTGATTCTGATTCGTCCTACCAGGTCTCTTCCATCAGTTTCTATACCTAGTCCCCAAGTACCCTCATGCATCTGCTTATTAGGGTATTTGATGGTGAGATAGAGTGGATTACACGTTTTGTCGGCACAGGGTTGTTTTGCAGTCGCTTTAAACAAAGCCATACTTTTCCCAATCTCACTTTCTCTCCCCATCGGTGAAGTCCAGCCACCTGGTTTGGTTGTCCACCAGACGCTATCCCAGGATCCGCATGGGGTACTGCGACTATACTCTCTATCCGCACAAAGATACTTAGGCCTATTTGAGATCTCTCGTTGCTGAACAACACTTCCGCACGTAATTGCTTCACAGGCGTCAAACTTCACTGTGACCCATATTTCGCCCTCAGTAACATTGATGTCAAGGTATATCTGGTGCGTAATTATTGGTGGTTCAAAGCGTGCGCTTACCATTTGGATCATGGTGAGACCTATTCCCACTATTATCATGAATTTTGTTCCAGTGACTGCCATCTTTGGTTCCGAGTAACAGCTGGTTTTCTTGTTCTGGAAAACAATATTTACACCTTTGGCCATGTCCAAACAACTTGCAAAACCAGGTTCTTGGGGCTAAATGTTTGTACATCAACCTATCCTGATCTGAGGTTAGGTGAATCTTTGCCCTTCTTGACGTATATTGGTGCTCAGAGTGCGGGCACGCCCAATCAGCACTCGTCCCACCTCACCGAGGCTTAGAAACACCCTTCCTCTATAGGTTATCCAATCTACAACAATTCGGTCCTGCTATGATGATGTCGTCGACTTCAGTCCTAAACTTCCAATCTTCCTGAAGATCCCATCGACCGTTTCGCCAGATTGTACGGAAGTCACTAATTAATTGTCCAGTCTCCCCTTTATCAGTGTCTATTGTTAGGACTTGCCTCACCACGTGTTCTGGGTTTTGATTCAGAACGTACTCTATTACACAATGTAGACGGGTGTTGGAGTTAGACCAATCAACTATATCACGTCCAATAATGTTAGTTGGCTCTACCACATCCTCTTGTTTTATTAGGTACCAATTTCCTGGACTTAAGAGATACGGATGTCTTGATCGTAATAGCTCTTTTGTCAGCCGGTGATTTCGAGAAAACTCACAAGTTGTCATTTATTATTGTTTTTGCTGTCTTTTATTAAAATTCTATAGTTGCATCTTTAATCTTGCTCTGTGCGTGTGTCAAGGCTGGTTTCAGTTGATTCCTCCTCTGTGTGGCTCTCAGTCGGTTCTGGCACTCTTCTGCAATGACTAGCGTGGATCCATGTGGCTCTTTCAGCGACCTTGACGGCGGTGTGTGTTGTTAGGAGCACTTGGAACGGACCCAGCCACCTCTTAGCTCTCCAGCTTTTCCTCCTGAAGTCTTTCACCACCACCCAGTCGCCTGGTTTCAGATCATGCAGATAGGTGCTTGTTGGTCCTGGAAGGGCGTCTTTCACCTGCCTGTGAACTTCACATAACACAGAGGACAGGTTTTCGCAATAACTTAACATTTCACTCTCACATTCATCTGTGAGTCGCCTTGGAGTTCCTCTGGGCCCGATTCCTGTATTTGGAGGTCTGCCAAATACGATCTCAAAAGTGCTTAGGTTTGCTCTTCCCCTTACTCTAGTTCTCATATGCAGTAGTACTACTGGCAGGGCCTTAACCCATGTCAGACCAGTATCTACACAACATTTAGCCAATTTGTTTTTGAGTGTGCCATTTTCTCGCTCCACAGCCCCACCACTGGCTGGATGATAAGCACAGTGCTGCTTTAAGTCAATTCCTAGATACTCACCAACTTGCTGTAATGCTTTGTTGACAAATGGAGTACCATTGTCACTGCCAATTCTTTCAGGGATCCCCCATCTAGGGATTATGTCAGTTATAAGTGCCTTTGCTACCGCACTTGCATCCTGTTTTGATGTCGGAAATGCTTCAATCCATTTGGAGAACATATCAATGACTACCAAACAAAACTTTTTCCCTTCACTTGGATCCAACTCAATGAAATCCATCTGAAGGTGTTGAAATGGTCGATCAGCTGGTGGGTGGGCACTTTGAGCAGTTTTAATACCTCTCCCAATGTTATTTGTTGCACAAATCATGCAGCGTTCACAAAATTTTTGGGAGTAATTAGTGAAGCCCTTAGTGTACCAATATCTTGAGATAGTATCTTGCATCCCTCCTTTTGACACATGGTCTCGACCATGTGTCAACTTAGCATAGTGGGGAAACAATTTCTTGGGAAGACACGGCTTACCATTCGGACCATACCAAACCTTGTCCCTTTTGTGACATCCCGCTCGCTGCCACCCAGCCTTTTCTTCTGCCGTGGTAAAGGACTGGATGGCTGGTAGGTCAGCTGTAACAGAAAAGTCATTTTTGCACAACACAAAATCTTTATTCACTGGACGTTGGGCTGCTGCTTTCGCAGCCATGTCTGCTCTTTCGTTGCCCTGTGAAATAGGATCAGAACGTGAGGTGTGTGCTTCACATTTACATACAGCAATAGCTTTTGGTATTAGGATTGCATCCAGGAGTGCAGAAATCAGGTTGTGATGCGTGATTGTTTTACCTGAAGAGGTCAAAAAGCCTCGATGCTTCCACAAGGTCCCAAAATCATGTACTACCCCAAATGCATATCTACTGTCAGTAAAAATGTTAACAGTTTTCTCCTTAGCCAACTTACATGCTTCTGTCAGTGCTACTAATTCAGCAGCTTGAGCTGACAGATGAGACGGTAGTGATTGTGCTTTAATGGTTTCGTTTTGTGTCACTACAGCATATCCTACGCAGTTTCTCCCTGTTTCTGCACTTCTGTATGCAGATCCATCGACGAACAGCTCCATGTCTGGATTTTGGAGCGGAGTTTCCTGTAAATCTGGTCTAGGAGAGCAAACTTCGTTAACAACATTGATACAATCATGAGGTTCTCCTTCCGTTTCTGTGGGAAGAAGAGTAGCAGGATTAATTACAGTACATCTTTTCACTGTGATGTTAGGCATTTCAAGTAATACAGTGTTATACCTCAGCCACCTAGCGGCTGTCATGTGAGCAGTTTTTTGTTCTAACAACAATTGAGAGACTGCATGTGGTACTAACAAGGTCAAATCACTGTAACCTACCAAGTCCCTTGAAGCATTCACTGCTTTTTCTGCAGCTGCTACAGCACGTAAACACATCGGAAGACCCGCTGCTACAGGGTCTAGTTTAGCTGAAAAATAAGCTACTGGTCTCAGTTTACCTCCATGGTCCTGAAGTAACACTGACGTCATACACCCTCCTTTTTCATCTACTGTCTGGGTAAATGGTCTGTTTGGATCTGGGAACCCCAGTGTCGGAGTTGTTTGTAGTGCTTGTTTCAATGTTTCAAAGGCCTTGTCTGCTTCACTGTTCCAACTAAGTGCACTGTGGGCCTGTAAGCCCTTCCCATGAGCAATTGCGCTTAAGGGAGCCTTGAGGATTGCATAATCAGGGATGAACGTTCTGCAATAAGAACACATTCCTAGGAATGACATTAGTTGTTTTTTTGTGACAGGTTTGGGAATTTTTTGAATGGCTTCTGCCCTGCTATTTTCCAATCTTTTCCCATCAGCAGAGATCAGGTGACCTAGGAATTTAACTTCCTGTTGTACAAATTGTAGTTTTGAAAGGCTGGCTTTATGTCCTTCCTTAGCTAGGTGACACAGAAGCTTCACTGTGTCTTTTTCACACTGCTCCTTTGTAGGAGCTGCCAGCAAACAATCATCCACATATTGCAAAAGGACTGAACCAGGTGTCAGGATCAGTGACTCCAAGCTATTTTTCAGAGCCTCATTGTAAATGGTAGGTGATTCACAATAACCTTGACACAACCGAGTGAACGTGTACGACTTTCCATTAAACAAGAATGCAAACCAGAATTGACTGTCAGGGTGTACTGGAACACTAAAGAAGGCATTCGTCAAATCCACTACTGAAAACCATGTACAATTAGGTGGCAATTGGGTCAAGATGGTGTACGGATTAGGAACATTCGGGGCTCTTGGAACAACGGCATCATTTACAGCTTTTAAGTCCTGAACAAATCTCCACCCTTGTTCCTGACCTCCAGGACTCCCCACTTTTTTAACTGGAAAAATAGGGGTGCGGACAGGACTTCGTTCACACGGTATAATGACCCCCGATTTCAACAAAGCCTCAAACACGGGAGTGATACCTTTAATAGCCTCCGGTTTCAGTGGATATTGGGCTTTACATGGTCGGAATTCCGACTTAGGTGTGATATGGACTGGCGGACAGTTTTTAATTAGGCCATGTTTGCCAATTGCCCATAAACTGTTTGGGACATCTTTCAGTCGCTCATCATCCACTGAGACCTTCGGACACAGCCAACCAAGCCTTTTGTGCATGTCTGGACACAACTCAACTGTCCTCTCCACATGAGAGACCCAGTTCAACTTCATACAGAAAGCGGACATTCGCTTATTCTCAAACACCGAAGGATCAACAGTATGTGTCCAACCATCACACGTCACCAGTTCCAACATCCATGGACCCAAATCACTCCATTTATCATTACAACCTTTAGACAGTGACACATGTGGGACGGAGCCTTTTATGTCAAAGAGGTGTGGTTTGCCTTCCCTCTCATTAATTCTAGACAGGTCAACTTCAACAGCGCTTCTGCTTTCACTCCAAAACAATCGTTTTAACACCAGCTTATCAGGCTTTTCTAGCTTCCTAAACCACTCCTTTTCGTACCAATCATCTGGCTCTCCTATGTGGATGTGTGCGGTGCAATGCAAATCTTCAGGTTGCATGAAGATTGTATTCACTGGGTTAGTAAACAAGTGAGCATGTTCTGTGAGCTTGAGATTCACTGTATTCATGCTGTGGTTGCAGAGCTGCCATGAATAAACATACAATAAAGGTCTTGTGTCCATTATGACACCCTGGAAACAATCAGGTTGGTTAATTTGGATTTTTAGCCCATCAGTTTCACTGATCAGGGTAATACCCAATTTACACATCAGATCTCGCCCCATTAAATTTACTGGACAGCAGTCTGACAGTAGAAAGGAAAATTTGAAAGGCGCAAGGCCTTGCATATGACATTTCAATGGTACTGAAAAATATTCAGTAACTTCAACTCCTGATGCCCCAACTGAATTCATGAATCTCCCACTCTTTTTTGGAATGACATCAAACTCATCAGTTCTAATGACTGAACTTCCTGCTCCTGAGTCTACCAAAAACAATATCTCATAACCATTCACAAGCATTGTAATCATAGGCATTTTAATAAAATTAGGCTCACAATACTTAGCATATGTTCCCTCAGGAAAATACTTGTTTTCTAAATGAGTTATAGCTGCTTGAATCATATCATTTTCATTATCAGTAATAGGTGTTAGCTTAAGCGATTCTTCTTTGCAAAGCATAGAAAATTCTGACTCACCAGACCCTTCCGGGATGTCCCCAGTCCGGTCCTCCTCCTTCTCTCAGTCTCCTTCATTGTTCCCAACTCTTTTTGGGCATTCGTTGGCCCAGCGTCCTTCTTTTCCACAAGAGAAACACGCCATCTTAGCTTTGTTTGGACAGTCATTCGCCCAATGTCCCTCTTTTTTACAGATAAAACATCCATTATTGTCACGGTCCTGTTGTGTTTCTTGTTCTCTTCCACGTCCTTTTCCTCTGCCTCTGCCTCTGCCACGCCCACGGCCTCTTCCATGTCTTTCGGCTGGATAGGAGACCATCTGCAACAGTGTCAGTTGAGCCTTGTGTGTCTCATTGGCTCTGGCTCTTGTTTTCTTTTTCTGTTCTTGGTCCATGAGCTTTTCAGCGTGCACGGCATGTTGCAAGATTAAGATCAGTTTGGCAGTGTCCCAGGTGATACAAGATCGCTTTATGCTTTGAGATATTTCCATTTGAAGTCCGTTCATGAAGCTGTTTCTCAGGTGTGCTTCATAAGGAGAAACTGGAGTTCCTTCATTATTCCAATTATCAGGTGGAGTTAATCCACTGTGAGCGTTGTGGACTTCCGTCAGACGGGCCAGATACTGAGTGACAGTCTCTTCCTCAAGTTGTTTACACATAGAAATCTTTGTCATGTCCATTCTTACCGGAAAAGCTGCTCTAATTGCATCAGCAAGTGTGTTGATGGTGTCACGATATAATGCATAATCATTATGGGCCCAAGTCACATTTTGCAGTGTGACATTGCCTGCTGGCCAGTTCATTCTAACACGAGAAATGTCTACGCCCAGTTTCCGACCCATTAGTCGCCTCAGTTCATGTGTGGTGGGTCGAAACTCTGTGCAGAATCTGATCAGTTCGGCTGAGAACTTCTCTCCTCCCACTTCACGGGGATCTGGCAGTTGTTGTGCCACCTCAGTGATGTCATTCTGCGTCCACGGACGATGTACCAGGACTGGGTGTCCTTCAGGTCCCGCAACTTCAATCATAGGAGCCATAACTTGCATATCCACCCTCTTTTCGTCCATATCCAGGCCGTATTTCAGTTGTGAGCGAGTGTGCTGAGGTGAGAGCATGTTAGATCCGGATAGGTCCCTTCTATCCTCACAGGGCGGAGCAGAGGGTGTAGTTATCACAGCTGAGCTTCCCCCATCTCTGTAAGCAGGCGGGTCCACTAGAACATTACGTCTGGTTCCTGGGCAGTGCAGTCGATCACCAGGAATGACATCCTCATGTCTTCCTGCCTCAGCTTCCTGTTGAACTTGCGCTCGTCTCTGTGCTGCAGGACGCGGACTGGGACACCCGTCTAGGTCTGGGTCTGAAACAGATTTAACACACTGGACCTCTGCTTTGTTAGTTTTACATACTGCTTGCGATTTCTGTGCACGTTTTTTAGACTTAGTAACCCACATATCAAAACCTTCCCACTTAATACGTTCTTTTATCTTTCTTTCTTTTTCTTTCTCTGTCAGCTTACATTTCAACATTTCTAATTGTCTCTCACTAAAACTACCTTTGGAAGGGAAACCACACTCCTTTACCCAAAATTCGAATTGAGCCACTGCTGTTTTACCATAATTAACATACATAAACCGCACATTTGGTTCATCATACACATCTAAGAAAAATTTCTGTTTGCTTTTGCCACTCCCCATTATGCCTTTTGTGTCAATCCACCCAATTTAAATTGTCCGTAGTGAATCACCTAAACACATAAATACACCCCCGTATTTCGTTAAATATATCCCATATTCAACTTCTGTGTTTAGCACCACCCTTTTGACTTGTTTCATCTCCCGGGAGATGTGTTGCACTAGGTTCGTCAACCTGTGGCAGATTTTCTATCCCAGAAATACTGCTAAATCGAGCCGATATCCCATCGACCCTTGCTGGCCATCCCAACCATCAACAAAATCCAAGTCTAAATTTTGCTACTTGTGTGATTCACCCCGTACAATTTACATTAAATGTTTAATTTACTTACTTTCAATAAAATGACGATTGAAACTCTGGTGCTGAGGCGACAGACGAAGTCTGGTCCCGGAACGCAGGTGCCAAACGGACGTTTCAGATGAAGTCAAGACCTTCAGGATTTAGAGCTCTTTCATCCCCCAGAAACCATCTATCGCTTTCAGTCACAGAGTCCCATCTGGGGTGCCAAATTGCTTCGGAAATCCTGCAACACACCTTAAAAGATTGACACAGACAACCTGAGTAAATGATAAAAGCAAATAACCAATTTATTTATTCAGCTGAATGACCATTTTCTTAGTGCAAACACTTACACAGGTTTTACAGAGGAGAAAAAGCCCTCTGCTCCCCCCGCGACTCCTTCTTATACTTCTCTTTCCTACCCCGTTCCTGCAGCTGTGCTCCGTAATCTAGCTCAAGGTCAGCTAATACAAAGACCTGTTCATCGTTGTACCTTCCACAACAAGTTTGCTTGTTAAGCAGGGAGTATGAGCCTGATATGGCTTTTTTCACCAAGGCCAGCATGTTCTGAGCTCAACCTAAAGTTATAAACAATTACATTTGTGATTATTAGTGACGCTATTCTATCAAGAATATATGTTCATTAGTAAAATATAAATTTTTCCACCACACTAGTTAGCAACATTACACTAGCCTTGAAAAAGGCTGTGAACCTTTCAAAGTTTAATATATTATATATAGTAATATAATATTATATCATGTAATATAATATAACATAATAATATATAAGCCTTTGAAAAGACTATGAAAAGAATGTAACAGAATATATGCAATATAGTATAATATAATATAAAAATATTTATATATATTATAAAATAATATAATGCAGTATAAAGGGCAATGAGCCTTTAAAAAGGCTGTTGGTTGCTGATCTGGTAATAGCAAGGTAAAAGTTGTAGTAAAAGCACAGAGCAAGTTTGCAAGCTGAACTGTCTGAATGTGAGGAGTTTTGATACTGGCAGGGGTTTTTATATAGATCTTGCATATTCACTTGGAAGTTCTCGCAACACCTGATTGGCTCAGCCCCCGAATTTAGGGCAATGTAACAATTTTTCACCACTGAGTGAGAGAGTGGGGGAGGGGCAGCCACTATCTACTACAAAAAATGCTGTTTTGTGTGTGTGTGTGTGTGTGTGTGAGAGAGAGAGAGAGAGGCATGGACAGGGAGACAGGGGGAAGGTTTTGAGTATATTAAAAATGCTGTGTTAATGATATTAAATCAAGTTTAATTATTGTCGAGACCCCTTCACACTGCCTTGAAACATGTCAAGTCATGTCAAACTGTCATTGAATAATCATTGAATAACAAGCTGAATAAAATATGTTTTCCAATAAATAATCCTCAGACAAAATATCAGGGTTACAAGCATACGCAGCCACAGCTACTACAACAAAACCACTTGCTGTTTCATCATCTGTCACCAAACCAAAATTGTGCTACTTAGTAAAATTAGCTTGCAGTTCTGTTGTATGAAAAGGCACTTTTCCGTTCATGCATTCCTTTAGAGCTAGAGTGACCACTGGTCTCTTTACTGTTGTTTATTAAAGGGGAAACATGAAACTAGTCAAATGGCTTGTTATTTTCACATAAGTGAAATCACACCCTTGGCCAAATTCACTCAATTTAATCGGTGTCAAAGATAGCATTCATCAGACAAATTGCTTGTCTTAAATTTAAATAATTGCAAAATTGCTAAATTAATTTGTGTCTCTGCGCTTAAGAGAAATTGAACATAATAATTTTGAAACAATACAAATTCAGAAACATTAAGTAAGGGCCTGAATCGCATATTTGCCACAAAACGTCTGTTATGAAATATGGTAGCTTGCCTAGCAATTTGTAGGTCCCTAGAAAGTCAAGGAGCCATGGTAAACGACTTCTATGGAAGTCAAGGGCCCCATAGCAGGGGCCCTCGTGATCAAGGGCCCTCTAATGGTATGCCCTGCTCTTCTCTAGGGCCCCCTGGTAGGGGCTCTCATAACCAGGGCCCTCTAAAAATATGCCCCCCTCTTTCCTAGGACCCCTAATAGCCAGAAGTCGAAGTCAGAGCAGTGCCACAACGCCTCATCCATTTTCATAAGGGGCCCAAAAGCATGGCTAGGGCCCAAAAGCATGGCTAGGGCCCCCAAAAGCATGTCTAGGGCCCAAAAGCATGGCTAGGGGCCTTAAAAGCATGGCTAGGGCCCCCAAGAGGCCCTGGGGTCAAAGTCCCTAATAGTCAGAGGATCCTTAAAATGGAGGGCCCTCGGAAATAAAAATATATTGTATCATAAATGTTGATAGGCATCGCAAAATGTTTTTGGGCCAGGGCCCCCCCGGGGCCCCCTGACCTCAAGGGCCCCTGGGCACTGGCCCCACTGGCCCGGTCAGTAATCCAGCCATGAGTAGTAGGAATTACCAAAAACGCTAAAACATTTGAGATCTGTGTTTAAAGTTCTTCTCTGAGCTTTTCAAATGCTTTCTGTAATGTCACCATCAACAATTTACAAAAACACAACACTCAAGAAGTGTGTAAAAAGCGCTTCTCTGAGCTTGTTTAATACATATAATGCATTTTCTAAAGTCAATATCAACAAAAAAATAGGAATAAAAAAAACCCACAACAACACTCCAGTAAAGTGCTTTAAGCGTCTCTCTGAGCTTGTCTAATGCTTAAAATGCGTTTTGTAATGTCACTATCAACAAGGTAATAGGAATGTTTAAAACACTAGAATATTCCAGAACTGTATTTAAAGCGCTTCTCAGAGCTTGTCTGACGCAGAAAAAGCTTTTTTAAAATGTAAGTATACACAAAGTAATAGGAATGTACCAAAACACTAACACCACAGAATTGTGTTTAAAGCGCTTCTTTGAGCCTGTCTAATGCAGAAAATCCTTTTTGGAATGACATTATCAACAAAGTAATAAGAATGAACTAAAACACAATGATAATCCAAAAATGTTTTTAAATCTCTTGTCTGAGCTTGTCTATTGCAAAAAAATGCTTTTTGTAATGTCAAGAGTAAAATAGTACAATATAAATGTATAAAAACACTCCAGTAATGTGCGAAAATCGCCTCTCTGAGCTTGAAAAGTAAAGTTTAAAAACACTTCAATAATCCAGATTTATGTTTAAAGCGCTTCACTGAGACTGTCTAATGCAGAAAATGCAATTTGTAATGTCACTATCAACTAAGATGGAGTTACAAAAACACAAAACCACTTTAGTAAGGTGCTTAAATCGCTTATCTAAAGCAGAAAATGCTTTCTGCAATGACAATATCAACAAAATTAGGAATAGGAATTAACAAAAATACAAAAATAATCCAAAAATGTTTTAAAATTGCTTCTCTGAGCTTGTTGTTATATAAATGTTCAAAAACACTAAAACACTCCAGTACTGTGCCTCTCTGAGCTTGTCTGATGCAGAAAATGCGTTTTGTAAAGTCACTATTACCAAACTAATGGAAATGTATGAAAAAATGAAAACATTCCATAACTGTTATTGAAGCAATTTTCTGATCTTGTCCAATAAGGAAAATGCTTTCTGTAATAAAAAACTAAAACGCTCCAAAACTGTGTATGAAGCGAATCTCTGAGCTTATCCAATGTAGAAAATTCTTTCTTTAATGACACTGTCTACAAAGTAATAGGAATTGATAAGAACACAACAACATTCCAGAAATTTCTTTAAATCGCTTCTCTGAGCTTATTTAATGCAGAAAATGCTATCTGTAATGATATTATCAATAAAGCAATTAGAATGTTTAAAACACTACAACTATCCAGAACTGTGATAAAAGCGCTTCTCTACGCTTGTCTAATGCAGAAAATGATTTATTAATGATACTTTCAACAGAGTAATAGGAATAAACAAAAACGCTAAAACATTTGAGATCTTTGTTTAAAGTGCTTCTCTGAGCTTGTCCAAAGCAGAAAATGTTTTCTGTAATGACACTAGCTACAAAGTAATTGGAAAGTTTTAAAACAATACAACACTCTAGAACTGTTTTTAAAGTGATTTTCTGAGCCTGTCTAATATAGAAAATGATTTCTACAACGACATTAAATCAACAAAGAAATAGGAATTAAATAGTAAACAAAAATAATCCAATAATGTTTTTACATCGCCTCTCTGAGCTTGTCTAATGCAGAAAATTATTTCTGTAATGTCACTATTAAGAAAGTAATAGTGTAAAGTCACCCCAGAGCTGACTTTAAAGCGCTTATCTAAGTTTGTCTAATTCAGAACATGCTTTCTGTAATTATGTTAACAATAAAATAATAGAAATGTTTAAAAACACTACAATTATTCAGAACTGAATCGCTTCTCTGAGCTTGTCTAATGCAGAAAATGATTATCAAGTAATGGCAGTGTGCAAAAACGTTTACAACACCCCAGAACTGTGATTAAAGCGCTACTCTGAGCTTGTCTAATAAATACAATTTTTCTGTAATGACACTATCAACAAAGTAATGGGAATTTACTAAACCACTTACAACACTTCAGAAACTGTGTTTAAAGCGCTTTTTTGAGCTTGTCTAATAAATCAAATGTTTTCTGTAATGACATAATCAACAAATAGGAAAACAAGTAATAGGAATTAATGAATGAACAAAAATGATCCAATATTGTTTTTAATCCCTTCTCTTAGCTTGTCTAATTCAGAAAATGCTTTTTGAAATGTTACTATCAATAAAGTAATAAGAATGTTCAAAAACACAAAAAAAAACCAGAGCTGTGTTTAAAGCGGTTTTCCGAGCTTGTCTAATGCAGAACATGCTTTCTGTAATGAATAATACTATCAATAAAGTAATAAGAATGTTTGTTTTTGTACTTCAGCGCATAAACATCTTAATTATCCAGAATTAAAACCGTTTTCGGTCCGCACGAAGCGCGTTTGTGTTTGGTTGTGTTCTGTATTTCAGCTCTTAAAACACCTTTGTTTTGTGGGGAGTTATAAATGTTTCTGTTCGTAGGAAGCGCGTTTATTTGTTTTGTACACCAGCGCATAACACCGTTCTCCTTTAGAATTACAGCCGCTTTTGTCCGAACGAAGCGCGTTTGTGTTTGGTTGCTTGTGTTTGGTTGTGTTCTGTATTCCAGCTCTTAAAACACCTCTGTTTTTTGGGGAGTTATAAGCGTTTCTGTTCGTAGGAAGCGCGTTTATTTGTTTTGTACACCAGCGCATAACACCGTTCTCCTTTAGAATTACAGCCCCTTTTGTCCGAACGAAGCACGTTTGTGTTTGGTTGCTTGTGTTTGGTTGTGTTCTGTATTTCAGCTCTTAAAACACCTCTCTTTTGTGGGGAGTTATAACCGTTTCTGTTCGTAGGAAGCGCGATTATTTGTTTTGTACACCAGCGCATAACACCGTTCTCCTTTAGAATTACAGCCGCTTTTGTCCGAACGAAGCGCGTTTGTGTTGGTTTGGTTGGTGGTTTTTGTATTCCAGCTCATCATCGCCTGTTTCATCCGGAATTAAAGCCGTTCTTCTGTGACTACCAGCAGAAGCGCCGGTGAATCCAACATAAACATAATCTCCAACTCATCTTGTAAAGCTAAGTATATTTCTTTGTTATTATGGCCCCAGTAGGAGCGCTGTATCCATGTTCCGAGTGTAATATGTTCAGTTATTCCTTCTCCGTGTTTAGTGATAACTTTACATGTGATAAGTGTAGATTAGTTGTTAGTCTGACGGAGAAGATCTCAGTGTTAGAAGG
Organism: Trichomycterus rosablanca; assembly: GCF_030014385.1. Taxonomy (NCBI): domain Eukaryota; kingdom Metazoa; phylum Chordata; class Actinopteri; order Siluriformes; family Trichomycteridae; genus Trichomycterus; species Trichomycterus rosablanca. The sequence goes on from NC_085989.1 coordinate 13,183,032, forward strand.
GCGCATTCGGGCATTAGAACAGACTACTACTAGTGAGTGTTTAGATTCAGCTGTAGCAGTCCCGAATGCCAGCAGTTCAGGTGTAGAACCCCAGACTCCGGCATTAGAGCCCTCACAGCGGGGCGACTGGGTGACGTCTCGGCGACATAGTCGTAGGGCAAAGCACCGACCATCTCAGTTGCACGTGTCCAACAGGTTTTCCCCACTCAGTGAGCCACCCGCTGAGCAGCCTGTTAATGTAAGTGCTCTGGTTATAGGAGATTCTCAGCTCCGACACGTGCGTATTGCAACCCCCATAGAGACACCAGCAACCATAGTCACTTGTATTCCGGGGGCCAGGGCGCCTGATATCAGAGCAAACCTGAAAGTGCTGGCTAATGCTAATCGTAGATTTTCGAAGATTGTTATCCACGTCGGCACTAATGATGTTCGTTTACGGCAGTCTGAGGTTACTAAGAGTAATGTTAAAGAGGTGTGTGAGTTAGCTAGGTCGATGTCTGAGGCAGTAGTGTGCTCTGGCCCCTTACCGATTCGACCCAGTGGCGAAACCTACAGCAGGTTGTTGTCGCTGAACCGCTGGATGTCTAAATGGTGCTCAGAAAACTGCATTGATTTTGTAGATAATTGGTCCACCTTTGAGGGAAGGCCTGGTCTTTTGAAGCGGGATGGTGTCCACCCCACGTGGGAGGGTGCTGCTCGCATTTCTTGCAGCATAGGTGACAGGCTTTACCACCGCGTTAGTGTAGCGGCAGATAGTGTTAAATGACTATCCAGAGCCAAGACCAGGCAGCAGACTAACAGGCCTAACCAACTGTCTGCAAGTCACCATCGGACGTCACCCGGAATCCTTAGGTCACAAACTATTGAGACTGTGTCTGTTTACCGTGGCAGGTGTAAGCCAAAACAAAATCAAAAAGTATGTCATAATAACTTAATTAAAATTAATCTAAATGAGCATCATGAAAACCATAGTAAAGCTAAACTAAAGTTAGGACTTCTAAACATCAGGTCACTTGCATGCAAAACAGTAATTGTAAATGAAATAATTACAGATAATAGTCTTAGTGCACTTTGTTTAACTGAGACCTGGGCTAGACCTGATGAGTATCTAGGTTTAAATGAAGCATCTCCTCCGGGTTACAGTTATGAACATAAGCCACGTCTTAGTGGTCGTGGTGGAGGAATAGCCGCAATTTATGACAAGGACATAGGTCTCACTGTAAAATCAACTCCCATAACAAACTCGTTTGAAGTTCTTATCTCTGACATAGCCAATAAATGTTCATCTGATAAAACTAGTATGTTTAAACTGGTTACTGTTTATCGACCCCCTGGTCCTTACTCAGAATTTCTTAACGAATTTGCCGATTTTCTTTCTAAATTAGTTTTATCAACAAAGAAAGCTTTAATTGTTGGTGACTTTAATATCCATTATGAGGATAAATGTAATCCACTCAAAATTGCGTTTGACTCTATTTTAGAATCTTTAGGCATCACCCAAAATGTAACAGGACCCACTCACCGCTGTAAACATACCTTAGATTTAATACTTACTTATGGTATAAACATAGACAACCTGGAAATTGTACCACAGAATGACTTAATCTCTGATCACTCTCTACTAATTTATGAAGTGTCCCTGTCCAATAAGATACAGCAACCAAATCGTTTTAAATATAAGCGCACTATTACATCTGCAACTGCAGCAGCGTTCATAAACTGCCTACCAGAATTACCAAATATATCGGAATCGGAATCGGAATCGGAATCGGGCTTTATTGGCCAAGTATGCTCACACATACAAGGAATTTGCTTTTGGTTACACAGATGCTTGCAGTGCACGAAAAATACAATACAGACAATCTTATTCACACAGCTCACTCTCTCTAACACACACATTCATACCTGTAAACATAGAAAACATTGTAAACATTTAGCATGTGCAATTTACATTGTAATTTTAAAAAGGTGCAGTTTTGTGCAATATAAAAACTATAGAAAATATAAAAATATATAAATATGAAATGCAAGTAAAGGTGAAAATCCTGTGTATGCCATTACATAAATGAAATAGGTAGTTTTTGATGTGCAAGTGTCCCGAGTATTAACAGTTCAGTAGTGTTCAATTGTTCATGAGCGTAATGGAGTTTGGATAAAAGCTTCTTTGTAGCTTCTTTGTATCAGCATCGGAACCTAAAGAACTAGATCAGGCAACTCAAAACCTAGAGACTGTATTGCGCGCAACGTTAGATAACGTAGCCCCACTCAAAACTAAACTGATTAGGGAGAAAAAACTTGCTCCTTGGTACAATGACCACACATGCGCACTTAAACAAGCAGCACGGAAATTAGAACGCAAGTGGCGTCACACTACACTGGAAGTGTATAAGATTGCTTGGAAAGATGCTCTAACTGAGTATAAACATGCACTTATAAAAGCTAAATCTTTATATTATTCGTCCCTAATAGAGAAAAATAAAAACAATCCCAGATTCCTTTTTGAGACAGTGTCCAAATTAACTAAAAACGCCAATGAAACTGAATCTAATATACCGCCTGACTGTACCAGCGATTATTTTTTAAAATTCTTTAATGACAAGATAGAAAAAATACGACTTCAGAGTCAGAGTGTGTCACCTGCCAATGTTAAGTATGGACTCACTCTGAGCAGCATTGGTGATAACAGTGATGATAACAGTAACGAGTTAATCCAACTAAATTCCTTTAATCCAATCTCCCAAAATGAACTAACTGTGTTGATTAAATCATCGAAGTCATCATCGTGTATACTCGATCCTGTTCCAACTCGTTTACTTAAAGGTTTACTCCCAGCTATTGTAGAGCCCCTGCTTACATTAATCAATGCATCCCTTAGCCTTGGGTATGTACCTAAATTGTTTAAAAGTGCCGTTATTAAACCCCTGATTAAAAAACCCAATCTTGATCCACATGTTTTATCTAATTATAGGCCAATTTCAAACCTTCCTTTTGTCTCAAAGATATTAGAAAAAGTCGTTTCCAAACAGCTATGTTCTTATTTGAATGAAAATTGTATTCATGAAAAATTTCAATCAGGATTTAGACCCAACCATAGTACTGAAACCGCATTAATTAGAGTAGTTAACGAGTTGTTAATGTCTTCTGATAATGGATGTGTCTCTTTTCTTGTTCTATTAGATCTTAGTGCAGCGTTTGATACGGTCGATCATAACATTTTACTGGAGAGGCTAGAAAATACAGTAGGTGTTAAAGGACTCGCACTCTCTTGGTTCAAATCATATTTGACTGACCGCTCTCAATTCGTTTATGTAAATAATAAATGCTCGGAAACTACAAAAGTAAAGTATGGTGTTCCACAGGGATCGGTACTGGGACCGCTATTATTTACACTCTATATGCTTCCACTAGGTGAAATTATTCATAAACATGGCATAAACTTTCACTGCTATGCAGATGACACACAGCTGTATATATCAGCCAAACCAAATGATACTGACACAATCAGTAAGCTAGAAGATTGTGTAAACGACATAAAAAACTGGATGTCGTGTAATTTTCTTTTACTTAATTCAGATAAAACTGAGGTTTTACTTGTTGGCTCTAAAGCTGCAAGAGACAAGTTGTCTAACCTGGTGCTAAACTTAAACACGTTCTCTGTTACTCCCAGCCCAGATGTAAAAAACTTAGGTGTCACAATAGATTCAGATCTCTCATTTGATACACACGTTAATAATATTACTAGAGTTGCTTTCTATCATTTGCGTAACATTTCTAAAATAAGAAATATACTATCTGTTAATGACGCCGAAAAACTGATTCATGCGTTTATAACTTCTCGGTTAGATTATTGTAATGCTCTTCTAACAGGATGCTCTGGTAGATCCTTAAACAAACTCCAGTTAGTTCAAAATGCAGCAGCTCGAGTGCTAACTAGAACTAAAAAATTTGACCATATTACTCCTGTTCTATCGTCTCTACACTGGCTGCCAGTTAAATTTCGCATTGATTACAAAATACTTTTACTAACTTATAAAGCGCTACATGGTCTGGCTCCACAGTATCTGAGTGAGTTTATTAATTACTACAACCCAGCACGTCCACTTCGTTCACAAGATGCAGGGTTACTTATAGTTCCTAGAATTAAAAAGATCACGGCTGGTAAAAGAGCGTTTTCTTACAAAGCTCCACAACTTTGGAATAATCTTCCTGCCTCTGTTCGGGATTCGGACACAGTCTCAATGTTTAAGTCTAGACTGAAAACATATTTATTTTCTCAGGCTTTTGATTAGTATAGACAAAGGCGCAGAGCTTGGGGGTTCTTGGTCATAGAAACTTGTGGTGATCAGGGATGTTGGGTTGCTGTCGTCCTGCCTCTCTTGTCCGATCACTCAGGTTTGATGACGGTGGGGAGATGGGCGCTGATGTCCTGTGAAAGCCTTCATGACCTTGTTACCTGCTTGCTCTCCCTTTTAGTTATGCTGTAATAATTAGGGCTGCCGGAGTCTAAAACTCTCTGTAAAACTGTTTGTCAACTAGCATTGTACATTATTAACTACATTCTCTGTTGTTTTACCCCGAGGGCATTCTGATGGAAACTTGTTTACCCGCCGAGGTTAAGGATTAAAGTCGAGACTGCCGGGACAACGATGCTGCTCCTGTCAGATGTGACGGGTCTGGAGTAATTGCAACGACAAGAAATCACTACAGACTTTATTGAAGACTAGAGCGGATAACAACTCTATTATTATTTAATTGTTTATTTATCTATTTATTACCAGTTATGACTTTTAGATCATTTAATTCTGTGTTTGTATGATTTGTGTAAATCGTGTATTTATTTAAAGTATCCTCCAGGCCACCCAAGAAGGATGGGCCCTGCTGAGTCTGGTTCCTCTCAAGGTTTCTTCCTGTAATTTTCAGGGAGTTTTTCCTTGCCACAGTCGCCCTCGGCTTGCTCAACAGGGGTTTTTGTATCTGTTGGTCCTGGATTTTGTAAAGTTGCTTTGAGACAATGTATATTGTATTCTTTAAAGCGTTTCTCTAAGCTTGTCTAATGCAGAAAATGACACTAGTAATTAGAAAGTCGAAAAGAAATACAGCACTCCAGGTTTATATCTACAACTATCCAGGACTGTGTTTGAAGCATTTCTCTAAGCGTGTCTAATGCAGAAAATGACACTAGCTACAAAGTAATTAGAAGGTCGAAAAGAAATACAGCACTCCAGGACTGGTTTTAAAGCGTTTTTCTGAGCTTGTCTAATGCAGAAAATGCTTTTTGAAATGTCACTATCAACAAAGTAATAGGAATGTTCAAAAACACTAAAACACTCCAGAAATGTGTTTAAAGCGCTTTTCTGAGCTTGTGTAATGCAGATCATGCTTTCTGTAATGATACTATCAATAAAGTAATAGGATTGTTTATAAACACTACAACTATCCAGAACTGTGTTTAAAGTGCTTCTCTAAGCTTATCTAATGAAGAAAGTGATTTTTTAATGACACTTTCAACACAGTAGTTGGAATAAACAACAACGCAAAAACATTTAAGTTTCTGTGAGCTAATCCAGAAAATGTTTTCTGGAATGACTGTATGAACAAAACATTGGGAATAATTAAAAAACTGAAACACTCCTGAACAATGTTTAAATCGATTCACTGAGTTTGTCTAATGTTTATCGTTATGTCACTATCAACACAGTAATCTTTATGCACAAAAACACTCCAGTAATGTGCTTAAATCGCATCTCTAAGCTTTTCTAATGCAGAAAATGTGTTTAGTAATGTCACTATCACCAAACTAATGGAAATGTATATAAAAACGAATACATCCCAGAACTGTTATTAAGGTGATTTTCTGATCTTGCCCAATAAAAAAAATGCTTTTTGTAATAACGCTTTCAACAAAGTATTAGGAATGTACAAAAAAACTTAAACATTCCAAAACCGTGTGAAGCGAATCTCTGAGAATTGAGAATTTTCTACAATAGATAATATTGTAGAAAACTATTTCTTTAATGATACTGTCTACAAAGTAATAGGAATTGATAAAAAAAACAAAAACATTCCAGTAATGTCTCTAAATCGCTTCTGAGCTTGTCTAATGCAGAAAATGCTTTTTGAAATGTCACTATCAATAAAGTAATAAGAATGTTTAAAACACTACAATTATCCAGATCTGTGCTTAAATCGCTTCTCTAAGCTTGTCTAATGCAGAAAATGATTTATTACTGACACTTTCAACATAGTAGGAATAAACAAAAACGCAAAATCATTTGAGATCTTTGTTTAAAGTGCTTCTCTGAGCGTGTCTAATGCATAAAATGTTTTCTGTAATGACACTATAGCTACAAAGTAATTGGAAAGTTTTAAAACAATACCACACTCCAGAACTGTTTTTAAAGCGATTTTCTGAGCCTGTCTAATGCAGAAAATGATTTCTGCAACGACATATAATCAACAAAGAAATAGGAATTAAATAGTAAACAAAAATAATCCAATAATGTTTTTACATCGCCTCTCAGAGCTTGTCTAATGCAGAAAATTATTACTGTAATGTCACTAATTTACTTACAACACTCCTGAACTGTGTTTAAAGCGCTTCTTTGAGCTTGTCTACTTAATCAAATGTTTTCTGTAATGACATAATCAACGTATAGGAGATCAAGTAATAGGGATTAATGAATGAACAAAAATAATTCAATATTGTTTTAAATCCCTTCTCTTAGCTTGTCTAATGCAGAAAATGCTTTTTGAAATGTAACTATCAACAAAGTAATAGCAGTGTGCAAAAACATTTACAAACACCACAGAACTGTGTTGAAAGCGCTTTTCTGAGCTTGTCTAATAAATAAAATGTTTTCTGTAATGACACTATCAACCAAATAATGGGAATTTACTAAACCACTTGCAACACTCCAGAACTGTGTAAAAAGCGCTTCTTTGAGCTTCTCTAATGAATCAGATGTTTTCTGTAATGACATAATCAATGTATAGGAGATCAAGTAATAGGAATTAATGAAAAAACAAAACAAAATACAATATTGTTTGAAATCTGTTTTCTTAGCTTGTCTAATGCAGAAAATGCTTTTTGAAATGTTACTATCAACAAAGTAATAAGAATGTTAAAAAACACTATTGCACCCCAAAGCTGTGTTTAAAGCGCTTCTCCTTGCTTGTCTAATGCAGATCAATTTTTTTGAAATGTCACTATCAACAAAGTAATAGGAATGTTCAAAAACACTGAAACACTCCAGAAATGTGTTTAAAGCGCTTTTCTGAGCTTGTGTAATGCAGATCATGCTTTCTGTAATTATACTATCAATAAAGTAATAAGAATGTTTATAAACACTACAACTATTCAGAACTGTGTTTCAAGCGTTTCTCTAAGCTTGTCTAATGCAGAAAATGAAACTAGCTACAAAGTAATTAGTAAGTCGAAAAGAAATACAGCGCTTTTCTGAGCTCGTTTAATGCAGAAAATGCTTTTTGAAATGTTACTATCAACAGTAATAAGAATGTTCAAAAACACTCAAACACCCCAGAGCTGTGTTTAAAGCGTTTCTCCGAGCTTGTCTAATGCAGAACATGCTTGCTGTAATGATACTATCAATAAAGTAATAAGAATGTTTAAAAAACTTTAACTTTCCAGAATTGTGTTTAAAGCGTGTCTCTAAGCTTGTCTAATTCAGATCATGCTTTCTGTAATGATACTATCAATAAAGTAATAAGAATGTTTATAAACACTACAACTATTCAGAACTGTGTTTAAAGCGTTTCTCTAAGCTTGTCTAATGCAGAAATTGTAAGTAGCTACAAAGTAATTAGAAAGTCGAAAAGAAATACAGCACTCCAGGACTTGTTTTAAAGCGCTTTTCTGAGCTCGTCTAATGCAGAAAATGCTTTCTGTAATGATACTATCAATAAAGTAATATGAATGTTTAAAAAACTATAACTATCCAGAACTGTGTGTAAAGTCTTTCTCTAATCTTGTCTAATGCAGAAAATGACACTAGCTACAAAGTAATTAGTAAGTCGAAAAGAAATACAGCACTCAAGGACTGGTTTTAAAGCGCTTTTCTGAGCTTGTCTAATGCAGTAAATGCTGTTTGAAATTTCACTATCAACAAAGTAATAGGAATTTTAAAAAAAACACTAAAACACTCCAGAAATGTGTTTAAAGCGCTTTTCTGAGCTTGTGTAATGCAGATCATGCTTTCTGTAATAATACTATCAATAAAGTAAAATGAATGTTTATAAACACTACAACTATCCAGGACTGTGTTTAAAGTGCTTCTCTAAGCTTGTCTAATGAAGAAAGTGATTTATCAATGACACTTTCAACACAGTAGTTGGAATAAACAACAACGCAAAAAAAAATTAAGCTCTGTGTGTAAAGTGCTTCTGTAAGCGTGACTAATCCATACATTGCTTTCTGTAATGACTATATGAACAAAATATTGGGAATGAATACAAAAATTGATACACTCCTGAACAATGTTTAAATTAATTCTCTAAGCTTGTCTAATGAAGAAAGTGATTTATCAATGACACTTTCAACACAGTAGTTGGAATAAACAACAACGCAAAAAAAAATTAAGCTCTGTGTGTAAAGTGCTTCTGTAAGCGTGACTAATCCATACATTGCTTTCTGTAATGACTATATGAACAAAATATTGGGAATGAATAAAAAAATTGATACACTCCTGAACAATGTTTAAATTAATTCTCTGAGTTTGTCTAATGCAGTAAATGCTTATTGTTAAGTCACTATCAATGGGAATTTACTAAACGTTTTACAACACTCCAGAACTGTGTTTGAAACGCTTCTTTGAGCTTATCTAATGAATCAAATGTTGAATTTCATGTTGAATTCATTCTTATCTAATGAATCAAATGTTTCTGTAATCACATAATCAACGTATATGTAATAGGAGTAATATAGGTAAAACAAGTAATAGAAATTAATGAATAAACAAAAATAAACCAATATTGTTTTAAATCCCTTCTCTTAGCTTGTCTAATGCAGAAAATGATTTTTGAAATATTACTATCAACAAAGTAATAAGAATATTCAAAAACACTAAAACACCCCAGAGCTGTGTTGAAAGCTTTTCTCCGAGCTTGTCTAATGCAGAACATGCTTTCTGTAATGATACTATCAATAAAGTAATAAGAATGTTTAAAATACTATAACTATCCAGAACTGTGTTTAAAGCTTTTTCTCTAAGCTTTTTTTATTCTCAATGCAGAAAATAACACAAAGTAATTAGAAAGTCGAAAAGAAATACAGCACTCCAGGACTGGTTTTAAAGCGCTTTTCTGAGCTCGTCTAATGCAGAAAATGCTTTTTGAAATGTCACTATCAACAAAGTAATAGGAATTTTAAAAAACACTAAAACACCCCAGAAATGTGTTTAAAGCGCTTTTCTGAGCTTGTGTAATGCAGATCATGCTTTCTGTAATGATACTATCAATAAAGTAATGAGAATTTTTATAAACACTACAACTATCCACAACTGTGTTTCAAGCGTTTCTCTAAGCTTGTCTAATGCAGAATATGAGCTACAAAGTAATTAGAAAGTCGAAAAGAAATACAGCACTCCAGGACTTGTTTTAAAGCGCTTTTCTGAGCTCGTCTAATGCAGAAAATGCTTTCTGTAATGTCACTATCAACAAAGTAATAGGAATGTTCAAAAACACTAAATTACTCCAGAAATGTGTTTAAAGCGCTTTTCTGAGCTTGTGTAATGCAGATCATGCTTTCTGTAATGATACTATCAATAAAGTAAAATGAATGTTTATAAACACTACTACTATCCAGGACTGTGTAATAATAATAATAATAATAATAATAATGTAAAAATAACGCAGCATTCTTTTTTCTTAGAATAGCTTAGAATCTTTTTAGGATAAATAGTTCTTGTGCGATTTACAAGGGCAGGAAAAAGTACGGCAGACACAAAAGTTAGAACAGAGGACGCAGCATAACATTATTCTAACTTTTTGCTCTGTTTTCTCATTATTTGTACCTGATTTACACTTTATATGAAGCATGTATACGCACGTCAGCACGTGCACGCGCTCCCACTTTTGGTTAAACTGATAAAAATGTTGATTTTGGAAAATTAAAATACGACCCGTTTTTCAATTTCTGCTTATTTGTTATTTGATTTTTGATCTTAAAACGAAAAACAAATAACGCCCCGTTTTCCCGTTTTCCAATATTGGTTTTTGAAACGAAAAACGAAAAACGACCTGTTTTCTTTTTTTTTCAGCTTTGGGATTTGAGATGAAAAACGAATTACCAAAGGTACACGGACCACTCCTGAACAATGTTTAAATTGATTCTCTGAGTTTGTCTAATGCAGAAAATGCTTATTGTTATGTCACTATCAATGGGAATTTACTAAACATTTTATAACACTCCAGAACTGTGTTTGAAACGCTTCTTTGAGCTTGTCTAATGAATCAAATGTTTTCTGTAATGACATAGTATAGGAGATCAAGTAATAGGAATTAATGAATAAACAAAAATAAACCAATATTTTTTTAAATCCCTTCTCTTAGCTTGTCTAATGCAGAAAATGCTTTTCGAAATATTAGTATCAGCAAAGTAAAAAGAATGTTCAAAAACACTAAAACACCCCAGAGCTGTGTTTAAAGCGCTTCTCCGAGCTTGTCTAATGCAGAACATGCATTCTGTAATGATACCATCAATAAAGTAATAAGAATGTTTAAAATACTATAACTATCCAAAACTGTGTTTAAAGCGTTTCTCTAAGCTTGTCTAATGCAGAAAATGACACTAGCTACAAGGTAATTAGAAAGTCGAAAAGAAATACAGCACTCCAGGACTGGTTTTAAAGCGCTTTTCTGAGCTCGTCTAATGCAGAAAATGATTACTGTAATGTCACTATCAACAAAGTCATAAGCTTGTACAAAAACAATTACAACACTCCAGAACTGTGTTCAAATCGCTTCTCTGAGCTTGTCAAATGCAGAAAATGCTTTTTGAAATGTCACAAAAAACAAAGTAATAGGAATGTTCAAAAACACTAAAACACCCCAGAGCTTACTTAAAGCGCTTATCTGAGTTTGTCTAATTCAGAACATGCTTTCTGTAATTATATTAACAATAAAATTATAGGAATGTTTAAAAACACTACAACTATTCAGAACTGTATTTAAAGCGCTTCAATAAGCTTGTCTGATGCAGAAAATGCTTTCTGCAATGACATTATTGAGAAACAAATAAGAATTATATAATTTAAAAAAATAATCCAATAATGTTTTTAAATCGCTGTCTAATGCAGAAAATGATTATTGTAATGTCACTATCAACAAAGTAATTAGAGTGTACAAAAACACTTAGAACATGAGCATGAGTAATGTAGAAAACGCTTTGTATAATGTCACTATCAACAAAGTTTTTGGAATGTACTTGGAATTACTACTACACTTAAAACTGTGTTTAAAGTGCTTTTCTGAGCTCGCCTAATGCAGAACATGCTTCTTGTAATGTCACTATCAACAAAGTAATATTTTTGCAAAGTAATATTTATGCACAACAACACTCCAGTAATGATACTATCACTAAAAAAATAGGAATGTTTAAAAACACTACAACTACCCAGAACTGTATCCAAGTAATTGGAAAGTTAAATTGAAATTCAGCACTCCAAGACTGGTTTTAAAGCGCTTTTCTGAGCTCGTCTAATGCAGAAAATGCTTTTTGAAATGTCACGAAAAGCAAAGTATCATTACAGATCATGCTTTCTGTAAAGATATTATCATTAAAGTAATAGGAATGTTTAAAAACACTACAACTATCCAGAACTGCATCCAAGTAATTGGAAAGTTAAAAAACAATACAGCACGACTGTTCTTAAAGCGCTTTTCTGAGCTCCTCTAATGCAGAAAATGCTTTTTAAAATGTCACTATAAACAAAGTAATTAGAATGTTCAAAAACACTAAAACACTCCAGAACATACCTGTCAAGTTTTGGATTTAAAAATAAGGGAAATTTTCCGCCGCGCGCTTCGAGCCGTCCCACCAGCCCAACCGAGGTTCAGTATCCCTTCAAGAAATCTAAAATAACCACCTGTGAACCACTTACAAACTGCAATTAGATGGTCAGAATCTGATAGGCCTACCTTTCTTGACACTGAAATGCTGTGGACATTCCTACATATGTAATTCTTATAATACAGCCTAAATGAAAACACAGTTACAAACCTTACAGAATGCATAACTCTGCCCCATCCTGCTCCTCTTTAGAAAGGTAAATTCGATGTCCCATTTCTCTAGATATTTACATGCAGTCTTTACTTTTTTGGCAGGAATGCCCTCTCTCTCCTTGCATCCATCCATCTCTCCCTGTTCCAGGTTTGTCCCCACTGTCCGCACTAACCTCGTGAGAACTGCCACTTGCAGCAGCCTTGTTCCTTAAATTAATTTATTACCAAATTACATGTAAAATTAATTACTAATGTAAAAACATTGTATCAAATGTTTATTATTTAAATTGTTTTATTTATATACTCAACATGGAAGAGTGCTACAACAATAAATTATAAAATACAAAAACAAAGACCCATCTCAATTAAACAAAAAGGTCTGATTGTGTATATTATTTGTACATTTGCATCTAGAGTAAAAGAACACATCAACAAAGCATCACTCAACAAAGTATAAATGAAAATGTGCAAAAAAAAAAAAAAAAAAAAAAAAAAAAAAAAAAAAAAAGCAGCATCCAGGTATTTGTAAGTCTTTAGCGAAGATCCTGTTTCTCCTTCTGTTTTCATCTCCCCTGTTTTTTTGAAAAGATTCTCTTTGAGGGGACAGATGTTGCTACATTACATCACATCTATGTGCCATCACATGTATAAGATGTCGGTAGACTGAATACACCAGTTCAGTGGGTCTGTAAAAGGGGCTCCTCGTGTCCAAACTTTACTGTTTCCTCTCACTCATGTTCCTCACCTTTCCAGCGTGTAATGTCTGCGTATGTAAAGCGCAATGTCAAACTTCATCAAGTTCTCTCTCTCTCTCTCTCTCTCTCTCTCTCTCTCTCTCTCTCCTGTTCGTGTGCACACCGCTACGCATCTTGACCAATCATGTGCGGCTTTAACAGGAAAAAAAACCCGGAAAAAAAAAACCAATCGGCTCCCGATCAGGAGCCGTATCCCGTCGTTCACTTTAAAGAGCCGACTCTTAGAGCCGGATCGTTCGCGACCGACCCATCACTAATTATAATATAATACGGGAAATTTACGGGAAAATACTAATACGGGAGGACGGCGGGAAAGAGGGGTAAAATACGGTAGTTTCCCGGCCAAAACGGGAGACTTGACAGGTATGTTCTATACATCAGAGGCTTAACTCCACTAAACAGTTTACTGGATTTAGAGCGCATACCAGCTGAAATTCTTCGGAGTAACGCACCGGGAGATCACCAGCCGGCATCCCGCTATGATGCGCAGCAGCGACGGAGAAATCGCGGAAGACGAGGTGGCGCGCTCGCGCGTCTTCGGAGACGCGGCTTTAGACCAGCGCTTCCCGGTATACTTCTCTCTAACGTGCGCTCTCTCAGCAATAAAATGGACGAATTAAAACTGCTGGTAAGAACGACTAAAGACTTCTCTACCGCTTCTGCTTTGTGCTTCAGTGAGACGTGGTTAAATGACACAATTCCCGATGCTGCGGTGGAGCTTCCCGGTTTTTCACTGCACAGAGCAGACCGCGACCCTGTTCTCACTCAGAAAACTAAAGGCGGAGGAGTGTGTTTTTATATTAACCACAGATGGTGCACAGACGCAACTGTTTTGGACAGGACATGCTCTCCGGATCTGGAAACTCTTACTATCTGCTGTAAACCATTCTACTCACCCCGGGAATTTAATTCTATTATTCTGGTTGGAGTATACATTCATCCAATGGCACATGCCAGCCTAGCCCAACAACAGCTGGCTGACCAGATTATAGAAGTTGAGCAGCAACACCCAGACTCTCCTATCATCATCAAGGGAGATTTTAACCACACCAACCTGAGTGCTGAACTGCCTAAATATAAACAGTTGATCGATTGTCCCACCAGAGAAGATAAGACTCTCGACCACTGCTACAGCACCATCAAGGACGCTTACCAGGCCTCAATTCGTGCCCCACTTGGTAACTCGGACCACTCACTTATTCATCTCATCCCCTCATATAAACAAAAGCTTAAAACCACAAAGCCTGAGAGGAAGTCAGTGAAAATTTGGTCTCATGAAGCCATAGAGAATTTAAAGGAATGTCTGGACTCAACAAACTGGGACTCCTTTAAATCTGCAAATAACAACCTGGACGACTATGCGGATGCAGTCACCTCATACATAAGCTTCTGTGAAGAGACTTGCATCCCATCAAAGACCATCTATGCATATCAGAACAATAAACCCTGGTTCTCAAATAAACTTAGGGAACTGCGCAAAGAAAAAGAGATGGCTTTTAAAAGTGGGGACCGCGATGCTTACAGAAAAGCAAAGAAGACATTAAACAAGGGAATTAAAGCTGCCAAACACAAATACAGGAAAAATCTGGAGCAGAAATTCTCCTCAAATGACTGTTCCTCCATCTGGAAAGGACTTCAATCCATCACAAACTACAAACCCAAACCATCAAACGCAACTGTGGACCCCCTGCTGCCAAACCAGCTCAATAACTTCTATTCGAGATTTGAAACACAAAGGACATCTCCCTCCTCCCCCCTGCCAAGCTTTAGTCTGCTGCCTGTTCACACCTCACCCCCAACACCTGCAACCCCCACCCCACCTCCACTTCACTGAACAGCAGGTCGGCTGTGTTCTCAGGAAACAGAAGATCAGGAAAGCTGCTGGACCTGATGGCATCTCACCTGCTACACTCAGGCATTGTTCTGATCAACTATCTCCCATCCTCACTGATCTTTTCAATCAGTCCCTGAACATGTCTGCTGTTCCTGCATGCTTCAAAACCTCTGTCATCGTTCCAGTTCCAAAAAAGCAGAAGATTTCCTGCCTGAACGACTACAGACCAGTGGCCCTAACATCTGTGGTGATGAAGTGTTTTGAGAGACTGGTACTTCAACAACTTAAAGTTATGACTCATGACATTCAGGATCCTCTCCAGTTTGCATATAGAGCCAACAGGTCTGTAGATGATGCCATTAATTTGGCTCTCTCTTACATCCTGCAACACCTGGACAGCCCTTCTACGTATGCTCGTGTGCTGTTTGTAGATTTTAGTTCTGCTTTTAACAATATCATTCCTGACCTTCTGCTTCAAAAACTGTGGCAGCTCAATGTACCCCCATCTATCTGCTACTGGATCCACAACTTCCTGTCTAACAGGAAACGGTATGTAAAGGTGGGTGACCACATTTCGGATCCTCTCTGCCTCAGCACTGGCGCTCCACAGGGATGTGTGCTCTCTCCTCTGCTCTACTCCCTCTACACCAATGACTGCAGATCTAACAGCAACTCAGTTAAGCTCATTAAATTTGCAGATGACACTACCCTGATCAGACTCATTTCAAACAACGACGAGTCCACATACCGGGAGGAATTAACACAGCTGGTGTCATGGTGTGGTAAATACAACCTGGAGCTAAACACACAAAAAAACGATGGAGATGATCATTGACTTCAGGAAAAAACCTTCTCCACTGCCTCCGCTGGTCATACAGGGCTCCACAGTCAGCAGAGCCGAGTCCTGTAAATTCCTGGGCACGACCATCCAACAGGATCTTAAATGGGACAGGCATGGCACAGCAGTTATGAAGAAGGCCCAGCAGCGCTTGTACTTCCTGAGACAGCTTAAGAAACTTAGACTGCCCCAAGCTCTGCTGGTTCAATTCTACACTGCGATAATCGAGTCCGTCATCACAGCTTCTATCACCGTCTGGTTTGGCTCGGCGTCTCTGCACACCAAACGTAAGCTACAGCGTACAGTGAGATGTGCAGAGAAAATCATCGGCTGTCGTCTTCCCACCCTAGAAAATCTACACTCCTCTAGGATGAAAAAGAGGGCAAGGAAGCTTATGGCAGACTCTTCTCACCCCGGTCACTCATTTTTTCAGAGGTTCTCATCTCAGCGGAGACAGAGAGTGAGAGCATTAAAGACTCGTACAAACCGCCACCTCCACAGCTTCTTTCCCCAGGCAATCAGCTTACTCAACAAGGACTACTCCCACATCCCTCCATTTTAATAAATGCTCGTGGGTTTCACACAAGCTTCCCGCATTTTAATAGTTAATGCACATATGCACCTTATGTGTAAATAATCTCTATTGCACAATTTTTTATCACTACTATATTGTTTATTTTATTCTATGTATATATATACCATTGTTTATTGTTTATTATACGTTTAGATATAGTGTACCTTTTACTATTTAACTTGTATGTATGTTGACACCTGCACCTAAAGAAATTCCTTGTACATCTGCTACTTGGCGAATAAAAAGATTCTGATTCTGATTCTGAAAAGAATTGTGCAATCTCTAGTATTCACAACCTAAAAGAACGTTCAAAAACACTTCAACACTCCAGAAATGTTTTTAAAGCGCTTCTCTGAGCCTGTGTAATGCAGAAAATGTATTTTGCAGTGACATTATTAACAAAGTAATAAGAATTAAATAAAACACAAAGATAATCCAATAATGTTTTTAAATCGCTTCTCTGAGCTTGTCTATTGCAAAAAAATGCTTTTTGTAATGTAATTAGTAAAAAAGTAATATAAATGTACAAAAACACTCCAGTAATGTGCTGAGATCGCCTCTCTGAGCTTAAAAAGTAATGTTTAAAAACACTACAACACTCCAGAACTGTGTTTAAAGCGCATCTATGAGGTTGTCTGACGCTAAAGAAAAGAATTGTGCAATCTCAGTATCCACAACCTAAAAGGAATGTTCAAAAACACTACATTACTTTAGAATTGTGTTAAAAAGCATTTCTTTGAGCCTTTTAAATGCAGAAAATGCTTTTTGTAAAGTCCAGCAAGAAATTGAAATATTTAAAAATAATACAACACTCCAGAACTGTGTTTAAAGCGCTTCTCTGAGCTTGTCTAATGCAGAATATTCTTTTGGACAAAAACACTAAAATGTTGCATAACAGTGTTTAAACCGCTTCTTTTATTTTAGCTTGTCTGTCAATGAAAATGCTTTTTGTATTGTCAATATCAACAAAGTTTTAGGAATGTACTAAAACACTATAACACTACAGCACTCCAGATTTGTGCTTAAAGTGCTTCTCTGAGGTTGTGTGAAGCTAAAAAAAAAAAGCCTTTAAAAACTGTATATGAAGTGCTTTTTTGAGCTGGTCTAATGCAAAAGATTATTTTTGTAATCAACAACGTAATAAGATTGTTCAAAAACACTGCAGAACTGAGTTTAAAGGGCTTCTCTGAGCCTGTCTAATGCAGAAAATGATTTTTGTAATGACAGAATCAACAGAGTTGTAGGAATTAACAAAAACGCTAAAACATCTGTGTTTAAAGTTCTTCTCTGGTCTTTTCGAATGCAGAAATTGCTTTCTGTAATATCACTATCAACAATGTACAAATACTCTACAACACTCAAGAAGTGTGTAAAAAGAGCTTCTCTGAGCTTGCCTAATGCAGAAAATGCTTTTTGTAATTTCAGTATTCACAAAGTAATATGGATGTACAAAAACACTCCAGTAATGTCAGAGTAGCGCATTAAGTACATTACTGGAGTGTTTTTGTACATCCATATCACAAAGTATTACTAATGTTCAAAAACACTAAAACACCCAGAACTGTGTTTAAAGTGCTTCTCTGAGATTGTCGAATGCAGACAAAGTGTATTGTAATGTCACTATCAACAAAGTACTGTAATAGGAACGTACAAAAACATAAAAACACTCCAGAACTGTGCTTATAGCGCCTCTGTGAGTTTGACGCTAAAAATGCTTGTTGCATTGTTTTTATCAGCAGAGTAATGTGAAAGAACAAAAACACACCATCAGTGTTTAAAGAGGTTTCTAAGTCTACCTGACGCTGAAAATGCTTTTGGTAATGTCACTATCAACAAAGTAGTAGGAATGTTCAAAAAACACTACAAATCTCCATAACTGTATTTAAAGCGCTTCTCGGAGCTTGTCTAATGCAGAAAATTCTTTCTGTAATGAGACTAACAACAAAATTATAGGAATTAACAAAAACACGTTTTGTAATGTCACTATCAACAAGGTAATAGGAATGTTTAAAAACACTAGAATATTCCAGAACTGTATTTAAAGCGCTTCTCAGAGCTTGTCTGATGCAGAAAGTACTTTTAATACTGTCAGTATCCACACACTTCTAGGAATGTACCAAAACGCTAACAATTGTGTTTAAAACGCTTCTTTGAGCCCGTCTAATGCAGAAAATGCACTTTAAAATAAGGCTACCTTTATAAAGAGTTTATAAATGGTTGAAAAAAAACTGTTTATTAAGGGTTATTAATGAGGTTGTAAATGCCTTACAAGTCATTAATAAGCAGTTATAAAGCATAAATAGAAAGGGCAACCGGAACGTCACTTGCCAAACAGTGATCCTACATCATTGTCAAATAGTGAACTCACATCGATCTTTAATGTTAAACCTCAGATCTTGTCAGGTACTTATCTTGCTTTGTCTTCTCTATCAGTTAGCATTTAACCTGTCAGCTTCATCACGTGTTAATAAGTTTAACCATTTAACCACCATGTTTAACCATTTAACCACCAACAGGATGCATTTTAAGTCATTTACGATAATGTGGCGAACATTAACATATGAAATGACAAAATTCCAGTTCTAAGGTCTTAGCAATATTTACTTTTACCTTGACATTTCCAGCATACTGACATCTTCCTCATGGTTGTCACAGGTTCTGGTTTACTGCAGGCCACTCTCAGATATCTGTGACCTATCTAAACCATCTCAGACTTATTTTAAAGTGTAACACACTTCACCATTTGTTAATGAGTTACTAACACTTATAACTGCAAAACAGGAGCCTTATTTTAAAGTGTAACACACTTCACCATTTGTTAATGAGTTACTAACACTTTTAACTGCAAAGCAGGAGCCTTATTTTAAAGTGTAACACACTTTACCATTTGTTAATGAGTTAGTAACACTTATAACTGCAAAATAGGAGCCTTATTTTAAAGTGTAACACACTTCACCATTTGTTAATGAGTTACTAACACTTATAACTGCAAAACAGGAGCCTTATTTTAAAGTGTAACACACTTCACCATTTGTTAATGAGTTACTAACACTTATAACTGCAAAATAGAAGCCTTATTTTAAAGTGTAACACACTTCACCATTTGTTAATGAGTTACTAACACTTATAACTGCAAAACAGGAGCCTTATTTTAAAGTGTAACACACTTCACCATTTGTTAATGAGTTACTAACACTTATAACTGCAGAAAAAGAGACATACTATAAAGTGCAAAACACATTTATTTACAAACATTAGTTACAAACATTAACATTTAGCTAATATAAGAAATAAATTATGAAAATTCACACTGGAAAGGCTTTTTGTATGTCTTCTCCAGTTCTTCACTCTCTGTCATTCCAATTTCTTCAGAAAGTTCACTTCTTGTTTTCCCTTGTTAAGAAGTACTGTTGCAGTAGGGGTGTCAGAGGCTGAACCTTAAAAAAATAGGTGTTATAAAAATTACAATGACAGAACATATGCTGGCTAAGTGTGTATCATTTATTAATCAAGCCAGAATCAGTTCTCAATTCAGAATCAATTCTGACTCAGGAACCTTAATTCAAACGCAACACAAAAAATATCCTGAATCAATTAATTAATTCTCAGGATTTTTAGATAAATGTAAAAAACATAATCATTACCCATTGTAAATGCAACACTGACAGTTACATTATTATTCTATATAGAATAATTGATAACAATAATAATTATTATTATTAATAATAATAATAAGTAGTAGTAGTAGTAATAATATGCTTTCAGTTTGAGCATGTATGTTTTTCTCATGGTAGAGTTTAGATTTTGTGTTTAAATGTTTTGCATTTAATTTCATAGTAAGTTGATTCTTTGAGATATATAAGTGTCTACACCAGTTTTGAAACAGATGCAAGGTAACCACCCCAATGTAGAGGATAATTATCAGTTGGGTCTGTATCTTGATTGAAGCTCATAATATATTCTTCATTCCAATTTGATTCTCTTCTATAGTGTCTGACAGGTGTGAACACCATTTGCATTCTGAAATTATAAATACATACATATATAATTTAGACTTCATATTTAAGACTAAGAATAATTTGTTCTATATTTCAACTTGATGGCACCAACATACCTGTCAAGTCTCCCGTTTTGGCCGGAAAACTACCGTATTTTACCCCTCTTTCCCGCCGTCCTCCCGTATTAGTATTTTCCCGTAAATTTCCCGTATTATATTATAATTAGTGATGGGTCGGTCGCGAACGATCCGGCTCTAAGAGTCGGCTCTTTAAAGTGAACGACGGGATACGGCTCGGGAGCCGATTCGGTTTTTTTTTCCGGTTTTTTTTTCTGTTAAAGCCGCACATGATTGGTCAAGATGCGTAGCGGTGTGCACACGAACAGGAGAGAGAGAGAGAGAGAGAGAGAGAGAGAGAGAGAGAGAGAGAGAGAACTTGATGAAGTTTGACATTGCGCTTTACATACGCAGACATTACACGCTGGAAAGGTGAGGAACATGAGTGAGAGGAAACAGTAAAGTTTGGACACGAGGAGCCCCTTTTACAGACCCACTGAACTGGTGTATTCAGTCTACCCACATCTTATACATGTGATGGCACATAGATGTGATGTAATGTAGCAACATCTGTCCCCTCAAAGAGAATCTTTTCAAAAAAACAGGGGAGATGAAAACAGAAGGAGAAACAGGATCTTCGCTAAAGACTTACAAATACCTGGATGCTGCTTTTTTTTTTTTTTTTTTTTGTTGTTGCACATTTTCATTTATACTTTGTTGAGTGATGCTTTGTTGATGTGTTCTTTTACTCTAGATGCAAATGTACAAATAATATACACAATCAGACCTTTTTGTTTAATTGAGATGGGTCTTTGTTTTTGTATTTTATAATTTATTGTTGTAGCACTCTTCCATGTTGAGTATATAAATAAAACAATTTAAATAATAAACATTTGATACAATGTTTTTACATTAGTAATTAATTTTACATGTAATTTGGTAATAAATTAATTTAAGGAACAAAAAAATCTAAGGAGCCACTTGGGAGCCGAAAGAGCCGGCTCTTTTCAGTGAGCCGAGCCAAAAGAACGGGCTCTCTAAAAAGAGCCGGAATTCCCATCACTAATTATAATTTTAAAAAACATTCCTGTGCCTCTCCAAACTGAAATGTCACTAACCTCGTGAGAACTGCCACCCAGGCTGCTGCAAGTGGCAGTTCTCACGAGGTTAGTGCAGACAGCGGGAACAAACCTGGAACAGGGAGAGATGGATGGATGCAAGGAGAGAGAGGGCATTCCTGCCAAAAAAGTAAAGACTGCATGTAAATATCTAGAGAAATGGGACATCGAATTTACCTTTCTAAAGAGGAGCAGGATGGGGCAGAGTTATGCATTCTGTAAGGTTTGTAACTGTGTTTTCATTTAGGCTGTATTATAAGAATTACATATGTAGGAATGTCCACAGCATTTCAGTGTCAAGAAAGGTAGGCCTATCAGATTCTGATCATCTAATTGCAGTTTGTAAGTGGTTCACAGGTGGTTATTTTAGATTTCTTGTAAACCTGTCTTAAAATGTAAGGGATACTGAACCTCGGTTGGGCTGGTGGGACGGCTCGAAGCGCACGGCGGAAAATTTCCCTTATTTTTAAATCCAAAACTTGACAGGTATGCACCATATCATCTCTGCTAAGAGGCGCCCACACACAGGTAAGCACGATATAAGCACGATTAAAATAATATATTTTTCTCACCTGTAAACATGTATGATTTGTTTAAACTGTAGGATAGATGCAATGAGCTCCGGTTTCCTCCCACAGTCCAAAAACATGCAGGTGAGGTGAACTGAAGATACTAAATTGTCCATGACTGTGTTTAATATTAAAAACTTGTGAACTGATAAATCTTGTGTAATGAATAACTACCGTTCCTGTCATGAATGTAACCAAAGTGTAAAACATGATGTTTAAATCCTAATAAACAAATAAATCATGTTCATGAATACATGAACATGTATTCAAAAATGTTTTTGTTCATATTTGTGAATAGAAAGACAACACATAGAAACACATTATGTGTGTAAATTTGAAGTGGATATATGTACTAGAAATATACTAATAACAATAGCATATGTATTTTAATTTCATTCAAATGAATACAGAAAAATTCTTTTCTGTATAATTATCCATACATTAAATTACACTATGTACCTAATTACTAATATGACTAATATGTTTAAAACAAGATGTGCCATACTTTCTGTAATTTGTGTGCACTAAATTGATCATTCACTTTTTTTTAGTATGCGGTTTGGAAATACATGGAGAAGGAAGAAATGGGTCTTCAGAATGATGGAAGTCGAAGACAAAAGACGGACACTTGGACATTTGTTCAAGGACATACAAAAAGCCTTTCCAGTGTGAATTTTCATAATTTATTTCTTATATTAGCTAAATGTTAATGTTTGTAACTAATGTTTGTAAATAAATTATGTGTTTTGCACTTTACAGTATGTCTCTCTTTCTGCAGTTATAAGTGTTAGTAACTCATTAACAAATGGTGAAGTGTGTTACACTTTAAAATAAGGCTCCTGTTTTGCAGTTAAAAGTGTTAGTAACTCATTAACAAATGGTGAAGTGTGTTACACTTTAAAATAAGGCTCCTGCTTTGCAGTTATAAGTGTTAGTAACTCATTAACAAATGGTGAAGTGTGTTACACTTTAAAATAAGGCTCCTGTTTTGCAGTTATAAGTGTTAGTAACTCATTAACAAATGGTGAAGTGTGTTACACTTTAAAATAAGGCTCCTGCTTTGCAGTTATAAGTGTTAATAACTCATTAACAAATGGTGAAGTGAGTTACACTTTAAAATAAGTCTGAGATGGTTTAGATAAGTCACAGATATCTGAGAGTGGCCTGCAGTAAACCAGAACCTGTGACAACCATGAGGAATATGTCAGTATGCTGAAAATGTCAAGGTAAAAGTAAATATTGCTAAGACCTTAGAATGTGAATTTAGTCATTTCATATGTTAATGTTCGCCACATTATTGTAAATGACTTAAAATGCATCCTGTTGGTGGTTAAATGGTTAAATGGTTAAACTTATTAACATGTGATGAAGCTGACAGGTTAAATGCTGACTGATAGAGAAGACAAAGCAAGATAAGTACCTGACAAGATCTGAGGTTTAACATTAAAGATCGATGTGAGTTCACTATTTGACAATGATGTAGGATCACTATTTGGCAAGTGACGTTCCGGTTGCCCTTTCTACTTATGCTTTATAACTGCTTGTTAATGACTTGTAAGGCATTTACAACCTCATTAATAACCCTTAATAAACAGATTATTAACCATTTATAGACCCTTTATAAAGGTAGCCTTATTTAAAGTGGAACCGAAAATGCTTTTTGTATTGTCATTATCAACAAAGCAATATTCATGTCAAAATACACAAAAACACTCCAGATTTGTGATTAAAGCGCTTCTCTGAGGTTGTCTGAAGCTAAAAAATTATTGTGCAATCTCAGTATCCACATTAAAACACCACAGAACTGTGCTTAAATCGCTTCTCTGAGCTGATCTAATGCAGAAAATGCTTTTTGTAATGTCACTATCAACAAAGGAATAGGAATGTTTAAAAATACTAAAACTGTGTTTAAAGCGCTTCTCTGAGCTTGTCTAATGCAGTTGTAATTTCAGTATTCACAAAGTAATGTGGATGTACAAAATTACTCCAGTAATGTGCTTAATGCGCTACTCTAAGATTGTCAAATGCAAAAAAATGCTTTTTTATTGTCACTATCCACAAAGTATTACGAATGTCCAAAAACAATACAAAACTCAAGAACTGTGTTTGAAGCGTTTCTCTGCGGTTGTCTAATGCAGAAAAAACTTTAAAACGCATCTTAAAACTTAAAGCGCATCTATGAGGTTGTCTGACGCTAAAGAAAAGAATTGTGCAATCTTAGTATCCACAACGTAAAAGGAATGTTCAAAATTTAATAGAATTGTGTTAAAAAGCATTTCTTTGAGCCTTTTTAATGCAAAAAATTATTTTTGTAAAGTCCAACAAGAAATTGGAACACAGGTCTGCAAAAAAAAATTTTTCAAGAGCTGTTTTGGTTATTCCACGTAATCTTTATGTTTTTGGGTGCGCTGAATCCGAAAATGACCTCCGTTTTGTCATAGGACATCACATTTTCTGACAATTTCGGTAACTATGTTAAATAAGGCAATACCTCAAAATAAATGAAAGTAGACTCATAAAATTAATTTTTTATTAAAAAATTTTCATGAAAATGGAAATGCACTTTCAAACTCATCAGGCAACCTAAAGCTTGAAATGCTTTCAGCATTCGTCCGACTATCTTTTTGTAGTCAGGATCTTTGTTATTGCCTAAAAATTTCTTTATGACTTCTGTAAATGCAATCCACCCTTCTTTTTGAGGATCCGTCATGGTATTGATAAACTCTTGATCAGCTATAAGCCTTCTAATGTCTGGTCCGACGAACACACCTTCCTTCAATTTTGCCTCCGAGAGGCCTGGAAACTTGATGACCAAGTATTTGAAGCATTCTCCATCTCTTGGAAGGGATTTTACGAATTGCTCCATCAATCCCAATTTTATGTGGAGAGGTGGTAGAAGAACTTTATCGGGAGGTACCAAAGTTTCTCGGGGGACATTTTTTTCACCAACTGTGAGCACCCTCGGCTGGCAACTCTTCTGGGTCCAGTCATTTTGTCGGTCTCGACGGTCCCATAGACACAGAAAACAAGGGTATTTGGTATACCCAGCTTGTTGCCCGAGCAGCATGCACAAGACTTTCAAATCCCTGCACACTTGCCAACCGTGGTCTTCATATTTAAGTTTACGAAGAACCAATTCCAAGTTCTCGTAAGTTTCCTTGAGGTGTACGCAAGGACGAATTAAGGATAGTCTGGGCCCCTGGGCAAAGAGTTGCGCCCCCCCCTCCAAAAACATTAATAAATTAATACATTAAACAACCTGTCAATAACTAACCCTAACACAAGAATCTATTTTATATAAGTTTCTTTCTACTCTTCTTTCTTGCAAAGTCATCCACTAATTCATCAAAATTAAGCTGTCTGAGCAAATCTGATTCAATGGCCAGAAGTGACAGTGAGTTCAGGCGGTTTTGGCGCATCCTAATCCTGAGTTCATTCTTAATACGAGCCAGTTTGGAGAATGAACGCTCCCCTTCACAATTTGTGATAGGCACAGTCAAAAAAAGTGCTATGTAGACATTTGGAAAGGTTGACTGTAAATTCAAATTTATCATGGTTTTGAGCATTTTACTAGGACATTTTTCTTTTTCTATTATGAATGATTTGTATTGTATCAATTCATCTGCCAGGCTCATGTTCAGATCTGAAGGATATGCTGCAGCGAGTGAGTTAGCCTTTAAAGTGAGCTCACTGTTGGACATATTGTCAGGCATGAAAAGAACATCAAATAGCTCAGTTAAGTGTGTGTATGCATTCAAACTGCTTGAAATTGCTTGTCTTTAATTTAAATAAATAATTTGTGTCTCTGCGCTTAAGAGAAATTGAACATAATAATTTTGAAACAATACAAATTCAGAAACATTAAGTAAGGGCCTGAATCGCATATTTGCAACAAAACGTCTGTTATGAAATATGGTAGCTTGCCTGGCAATTTGTAGGTCCCTAGAAAGTCAAGGAGCCATGGTAAACGACTTCTATGGAAGTCAAGGGCCCCATAGCAGGGGCCCTCGTGATCAAGGGCCCTCTAATGGTATGCCCTGCTCTTCTCTAGGGCCCCCTGGTAGGGGCTCTCATAACCAAGGCCCTCTAAAAATATGCCCCCCTCTTTCCTAGGACCCCTAATAGCCAGAAGTCGAAGTCAGAGCAGTGCCACAACGCCTCATCCATTTTCATAAGGGGCCCAAAAGCATGGCTAGGGCCCAAAAGCATGGCTAGGGCCCAAAAGCATGGCTAGGGCCCCCAAAAGCATGGCTAGGGGCCCCAAAAGCATGGCTAGGGCCCCCAAGAGGCCCTGGGGTCAAAGACCCTAATAGTCAGAGGATCCTTAAAATGGAGGGCCCTCGGAAATAAAAATATATTGTATCATAAATGTTGATAGGCATCGCAAAATGTTTTGGGCCAGGGCCCCCCCGGGGCCCCCTGACCTCAAGGGCCCCTTGGCGCTGGCCCCACTGGCCCGGTCAGTAATCCAGCCATGGGTGTACGGAATGACCTACAGCATAAAAACCGCCGTTGTGGAGTAAAACTGCTTTGAGACTTCTTTTTGAAGAATCTATAAAAATTCGCCATTGCGCTGAATCATATTGGATTTTCAATTGACCCATCAAACCTTCGACATCGATGCAATAAACCAACTTATCTTCCTGGGCAAAGTAAGGAACGAACTCCTTTTCACGATGTCTGAACCATGAAAAAGACACTCCTGGCAACAATAAATTCCTGCTTTTGAGCCTTGATCCGAGTAACTCAGGGGCATCTTTGGGAAGATTCAAGTCTCTTACCAAATCATTCATCTCCTCCTGGGAAAACAATTTTGGTCTTGTATCATCTTCAAAGTCAGAACTTGATTCATCATCTGGTTCAGGTATTACTCCATCTTCATCGGAGCTAGTTATCTCTTCCAAGGTAGCAGGGCCTTGGGTACTGGTATATCTGTGCCATGGGGGATGGGACGAATTGCTGAGTGAAGATTGGGGTATGAAATGGAATGCTTCCATTTTGAATTATACCCTTTCACATCGCATGAACAAAAGTAACCATCACTATCGCATGAACCATCACTATGGTTCTTTTGCTCTCGCCATACCATAGGAATCCCATAACGGAAAACTTTTTTCTTACCCTTGAACCAATTTCGGAGGTCCTCAACACACCGTTTGCACACTTTATGAGGCCCAAGCTTTATCTTGATCTCCAAGCTTTAGTCCGAAGTATGCGAAGTATACT
Source organism: Trichomycterus rosablanca (assembly GCF_030014385.1). Classification (NCBI taxonomy): domain Eukaryota; kingdom Metazoa; phylum Chordata; class Actinopteri; order Siluriformes; family Trichomycteridae; genus Trichomycterus; species Trichomycterus rosablanca. The sequence goes on from NC_085989.1 coordinate 13,210,237, forward strand.
TTTTTCACAAAGTCTGTAATATTCAGCTGTTGCTTCAACACTGTATATTCACCACAAATGTAACAGAAACTGTCAAGCGAATTAATACACTTCCGCTGAGCCATAATGCTAATTTTAAGAAACATGGTTGAATAATGACGAGCTAACACGAACTGAGATAAAAAAAGTGTGAACAGGCGAGAACCAAGAAAAAACTATTGAATCAAGCATGTCAGAGCCTGCGCGTTCAGCTTGCAACATGTTGATGCTGGTTTCATTAGCTCACTGTGAAAGTTCATTTCTTTGAAAGTTATATTTTTTTGGCATTGTATATCTTGAATGCACTGATGTGAATTAATTAATAGTAATTTTGACGTTAAAAACCCTAAGATCAAAAAATACCAAAAACTGAGAAAAATTTACTAAATTTGAAGAGAATTTTGCATTTTGTGGCAAATCCTGACGTTGAGGATTTTTTTCAAAATTTTTTTGTTTTCAGCACACCAAAATACATGGAAATTACATGAAAATAATCAAACAGCTTTTTAGTCGCACACCTGTGAATACAACACTCCAGAACTGTGTTTAAAGCGCTTCTCTGAGCTTGTCTAATGCAGAATATTATTTTGGACAAAAACACTAAAATGTTGCATAACAGTGTTTAAACCGCTTCTTTTATTTTAGCTTGTCTGTCAATGAAAATGCTTTTTGTATTGTCAATATCAACAAAGTTGTCAATATCAACACTACAGCACTCCAGATTTGTGCTTAAAGTGCTTCTCTGAGGTTGTGTGAAGCTAAAAAAAAAAAAAGCCTTGTGTATATGAACTGTATATGAAGTGCTTTTTTGAGCTTATTTAATGCAAAAAATTATTTTTGTAATCAACAACGTAATAAGATTGTTCAAAAACACTGCAGAACTGAGTTTAAAGGGCTTCTCTGAGCCTGTCTAATGCAGAAAATGATTTTTGTAATGACAGAATCAACAGAGTTGTAGGAATTAACAAAAACGCTAAAACATCTGTGTTTAAAGTTCATCTCTGGTCTTTTCGAATGCAGAAATTGCTTTCTATAATATCACTATCAACAATGTACAAATACTCTACAACACTCAAGAAGTGTGTAAAAAGCGCTTCTCTGAGCTTGCTTAATGCAGAAAATGCTTTTTGTAATTTCAGTATTCACAAAGTAATATGGATGTACAAAAACACTCCAGTAATGTGCTTAATGCGCTACTCTGAGATTGTTTTGAAAATGCTTTTTGTATTGTCACCATCCACAAAGTATTACTAATGTTCAAAAACACTAAAACACCCAGAACTGTGTTTAAAGTGCTTCTCTGAGATTGTCTAATGCAGACAAAGTACTGTATAGTACTATCTGTACTATAAAGTACAGTAATGTCACTATCAACAAAGTACTGTAATAGGAATGTACAAAAACATAAAAACACTCCAGAACTCATTTTCATTTCGTTTTCAGCATTTTCATTTTCAGCATTTATCAGACGCTTTTATCCAAAGCGACTTACACAATGAACTGAATACCATGAGCAATTGAGGGTTAAGGGCCTTGCTCAGGGACCCAACAGTGGCAACTTGGTGGTGGTGAGGCTTGAACCGGCAACCTTCTGTTTACTAGTCCAGTACCTTAACCACTGAGCTATCACTGGCCCATAACTGGCCCAGAACTGGCCCAGAACTGGCCCAGAACTGTGCTTATAGCGCCTCTATGAGTTTGACGCTAAAAATGCTTGTTGCATTGTTTTTATCAGCAGAGTAATGTGAAAGAACAAAAACACACCATCTGTGTTTAAAGAGCTTTTCTGGAAAAGCTCCAGACCTGGGTCTATCTGACGCTGAAAATGCTTTTGGTAATGTCACTATCAACAAAGTAGTAGGAATGTTCAAAAAACACTACAAATTTCCAGAACTGTATTTAAAGCGCTTCTCAGAGCTTGTCAAATGCAGAAAAATTTTTTTGTAATGAGACTAACAACAAAGTTATAGGAATTAACAAAAACACTCCAATAATGTGCTTTAAGCGCTTCTCTTTGCTTGTCTAATGCTTAAAAGGCGTTTTGTAATGTCACTATCAACAAGGTAATAGGAATGTTTAAAAACACTAGAATATTCCAGAACTGCATTTAAAGCGCTTCTCAGAGCTTGTTTGATGCAGAAAGTACTTTTAATACTGTCAGTATCCACACACTTCTAGGAATGTACCAAAACACTAACAATTGTGTTTAAAACGCTTCTTTGAGCCCGTCTAATGCAGAAAATGCTTTTTGTATTGTCATTATCAACAAAACAATATTCATGTCAAAATACACAAAAACACTCCAGATTTGTGATTAAAGCGCTTCTCTGAGGTTGTCTGAAGCTAAAAAATTATTGTGCAATCTCAGTATCCACATTAAAACACCACAGAACTGTGCTTAAATCGCTTCTCTGAGCTGATCTAATGAATGACCATCTTCAAAGGAATAGGAATGTTCATAAACACTACAACGCTCAAGAACGGCGTATAAAGCGCTTTTCTGAGTTAGTCTAATGCAGAAAATGCTTTTTGTAATGTCACTATCAACAAAGGAATAAAAAAAGAAACAAAAAAATACTAAAACTGTGTTTAAAGCGCTTCTCTGAGCTTGTCTAATGCAGTTGTAATTTCAGTATTCACAAAGTAATGTGGATGTACAAAATCACTCCAGTAATGTGCTTAATGCGCTACTCTGAGATTGTCAATTGCAAAAAATGCTTTTTGTATTGTCACTATCCACAAAGTATTACGAATGTCCAAAAACACTACAAAAATCAAGAACTGTGTTTGAAGCGCTTCTCTGAGCTTGTCTAATGCAGAAAAAACTTTCTGTAATGACACTATTAACAAATAAATAAGAATGTTCAAAAACACTACAACACTCAAGAACTGTGTATTAAGTAAAAGGAATGGACAAAACACTAAAGCACCCCAGAGCTGTGTTTAAAGTGCTTCTCTGAGATAATCTAATGCAGACAAAGTGTATTGTAATCAACAAAGAATGTACAAAATGTACAAATGTACAAATGTACAAAGAATTTACAAAAGCACTAGAACACTCCAGAACTGTGATTAAAGCACTTATTTGAGCTTGTCTAATACAGAAAATGTTCTCTGTAATGACACGATAATCTAATGCAGACAAAGTGTATTGTAATCAACAAAGAATGTACAAAATGTACAAATGTACAAATGTACAAAGAATGTACAAAAACACTAAAACACTGCAGAACTGTGGTCAAAGCGCTTCTCTGAGGTTGTCTGACGTTAAAAAGCATCTCAGTATGCACAACGTAAAAGAAATGTTCAAAACACTCCAGAAATATGTTTAAAGTTCTTCTTTGAGCGTGTCTGATGCAGAAAATGTTTTTTGTAATGTCAGTATCCATAAAGAAATCGGAATGTTCAAAAATACTACAACACTACAGAGCTGTGTTTAAACCACTTCTCTTAGCTTGTCTGACAATGAATATGCTTAATGTATTGACACTATCAACAGTGTTGGAATGTACAAAAACACTCCAGAACTGCGTTTAAAGTGCTTCTCTGAGCTTGTTTAATGCAGAAAAAGCGTTTTGTAATGTCACTATTAACAAAGTAATAAGAATGTTAAAAAAACACAAAAAAAAACTCTAGTAAACAATTCAGTAATGTGCTTAATACGCTTCTCTAAACTTGTCTGGTGAAGAAAATGCGTTTTAAAATGTCACTATCAACAAAGTAATAAGAATGTATAAAAGAAACTAAAACATTCCGGATCTGTGCTTAAAGCGCTTCTGTGACTAGGCAGTTGCTACTTTACTCTCCTTTAACTGGCTGTGTGTATTGTTTTGCTTGCAAACTGTTTTCCAGTAAGCACAATACTTTTGTTCATGGATTTTCTGACTGGAAACATTCAGAGCGGATTGGTGAGCATGAGGGGAGTGTGGAGCATAGGGCTTGCATGCTAGCATTATATAATCGCTTCAGAGGCACAGCAACAATTGATTCTGATATTGTCAAACAAAATGATGCAGAAAGACAATACTGGCGGGAAGTTTTGAAAAGAGTTGTTGCAGTCATACAGTTTTTGGGGGAGAGGGGACTTGCTTTCAGGGGAGATGATGAGCTATTAGGATCAGCCCACAATGGTAATTTTTGGGGCATCATAGAACTCTTAGCCAAATTTGACCCATTCCTAGCTGAGCACCTCCAAAGGTTTGGAGGTAAGGGAAAAGGTTCTGTGTCCTACTTATCATCGACAGTGTGTGAAGAATTTATCCATTTGATGGGACAGAGAACAAAGCAGGCAATTGTTAATGAGATCAAAGAATTAAAATACTTCTCTGTTATAGTTGACTCCACTCCAGACCTTGCTCATGTGGACCAACTTACTTTTATTTTCAGGTTTGTTAATAATGACGGACATGTAGTTGAGCGTTTTCTAGCTTTTGAGCCTATTGAAAACCATAGTGGGGACAGTTTGGCAGAGTGTGTCGTTGCTATGGTGGAGAATCTGGGCCTAGACTTATCCAACTGTAGGGGCCAGTCATATGATAATGCAAGTAACATGTCGGGAAAGTACAATGGAGTCCAAGCTCATCTTAAACAAAGAAACCCTTTGATTTGTTATGTCCCCTGTGCAGCACATTCACTGAATTTAGTTGGTGTCAATGCTGTTGACAGTAGCCCAGAAGCTGGACGTTTTTTTGACTTTGTACAGGCAATGTACACATTTTGTGCATCATCTACACACAGGTGGGGAAAGGTTTTCCGTGATACTGATATTAAACTCACACTGAAATCACTGTCAGGTACTCGATGGAGCGCACGAGCTGAGCAACTCTTTGCCCAGGGGCCCAGACTATCCTCAATCCGTCCTTGATTGTCAATATCAACAAAGTATTAGGAAATTACTAAAACACTACAAAACCATAACACTACAACACTGCTTAAAGCGCTTCTCTGAGATTGTCTGACGCTAAAAAAGCATTGTGCAATCTCAGTATCCACAACGTAAAAGGAATGTTAAAAAACACTACAACACTCCAGAAATGTGTTTAAAGCGCTTTTCTGAGCGTGTCTGATGCAGAAAATGCTTTTTTAATTTTACTATCAACAGAGTAGTAGGAATTAACAAAAACACAACAACATTTTAGATCTGTGTTTGAAGTGCTTCTCTGAGCGTTTATAATGCTGAAAATGCGTTTTGTAATGTCACCATCAACAAAGTATGTTGTACTAAATCACTACAACACAACACTCCAGATCTGTGCTTAAAGCGCTTCTCTGAGGTTGTCTGACGAAAAAAAAAAGCATTGTACAATCTCAGTATCCACAACGTAAAAGGAATGTTCAAAAACACTATGACAATCCAGAACTGTGTTTAAAGCACTTTTCTGAGCCTTTTTGTAATGACAGAGTGGTAGGAATTAATAAAAAACACAAAACCATTTGAGATTTGTGTTTAAAGTGCTTCTTTAAGCATGTCTGATGCAGAAAATGTTTTTTTCATTTCAGTATCCACAAATAAATTGAAATGTTCAAAAACACTACAACTCCCCAGAACTGTGTATAAAATGCTTCTGTAAGCTTGTCTGACGCTGAAAATGCTTTTTGTAATGTCTCTATTAACAAAGTAAAAGAAATGTGCAAAATCATTAAAACAGTCCTGAACTGTGCTTACAGCGCTTCTCTGAGTTTGTTTAATGCAAAAAAGGCTTCTCTGAGCTTGTCTAATGCAAAAAATGCTTTTTGTAATGACACTATCAATAAAGTTATAAGAATTAACAGAAACACAAAAAAACTCGAGTAATGTGCTTAATGCAATTCTCTGAGCTTGCTAATGCATAAAATCCCTTTTGTAATGTCACTATCAACAAAGTAATAAGAATATACAAAAACACTAAAACACTGAGCTTGTCAAATACAGAAAATGCTTTTTGTAATGAAACTATGTCTCTATTAACAAAGTATTAGAAATGTACAAAATCATTAAAACAGTCTTGAACTGTGCTTAATGCGCTTCTCTGATCCTGTCTAATGCAGAAAATGCTGTTTGTAATGTCACTATCAACAAAGTAATAAAAATTTATGAAAACACTAAAACACTCCTGAATAGTGTTTAAACGGCTTCTTTCAGCTTGTCTGACGCTGAAAAATGCTTTTTGTATAGTCACAATCAACAAAGTATTAGGAATGTACAAAAACACTACAACAAAAAGCGCTTCTAAGAGCTTGTTTAATGCAGAAAATGTTTTCTGTAATGACACTATCAACAAAGTTTAAAGAATATACAAAACAGTACAACACTGAAGAACTGTATTTAAAGCAAAGTAACACAAAAACACTCAAGTGAAGTGCATAAATACCTTCTCTGAGCTTGTCTAATGCAGAAAATGCTTTCTGTAATGTCACTATCAACAAAGTAATAGGAATGTATAAAAACACTAAAACAATCCAGTAATGTGCTTTAATCGCTTCTCTGAGCTTGTCTAATGCAAAAAAAAAAAAAGCTTTGTGTAATATCAGTCTCAACAAAGTAAACCCTCCAGGCCTGTGTATAAAGCGCCACTCTGAGCTTGATTACTATCAAGAAAGTAAAAAAGTTTGTATAAACACACAGAAACCTCCAGAACTGTGTTTAAAGCACTTCTCTGAGCTTATCAAATGCAGAAAATGCTTTTTGTATTGTCAATATCAACAAAATATAAGGAATTTTCTAAGCCACTACAACACTATAACACGATCTGTGCTTAAAGCGCTTCTATGAGGTTGTGTGACACTAAAAAATCATTGCACAATCTCAGTATCAACAACGTAAAAGAAATTTTCAAAAACACTACAACACTCCAGAGCTGTGTTTAAAGGGTTTCTCTGAGTTTGTCTAATGCAGAAAATGCTATTTGTAATGTCACTATCAACGAAGTAAAAGGAATGGACAAAACACTAAAACACCCCAGAACTGTGTTTAAAGTGCTTCTCTGAAATTGTCTATTGCAGACAAAGCGTATTGTAATGTCACTATCAACAAAGTAATAGGAATGTACAAAAATAATAAAAACACTCCAGAACTGTGCTTACAGCGCCTCTATGAGTTTGACGCTGAAAATGCTTGTTGCATTGTTTTTATCAGCAAAGTAATGTGAAAGAACAAAAACACACTTGAACTGTGTTTAAAGAGCTTTTCTAAGTCTATCTGACGCTGATAATGCTTTTGGTAATGTCACAAAGTAATAGTAAATGTTCAAAAAACACTACAACTCTCCAGAACTATATTTAAAGCGCTTCTCAGAGCTTGTCTAATGCAGAAAATGCTTTCTGTAATGACACTAACAACAAAGTTATAGGAATTAACAAAAACACTCCAATAATGTGCTTCAAGCGCTTCTCTTTGCTTGTCTAATGCAGAAAATACTTTTTGTAATGTCACTATCAACAAATAACACTGCAAAACTCCAGAACTGTATTTGAAGTGCTTCTCAGAGCTTGTCTAATGCAAAAATTATTTCTGTAATGTCAGTATCAGTATCCACAAAGTAAAAGTAATGTAAAAAAAAAACATTAAACGCTCCAGAACTGTGCTTCTTGCGCAAAAAATGCTTTCTGTAATACAGTATCAACAAAGTATTAGGAATGTACAAAAACTAAGAGCTGTGTATGAACCGCTTTTCTGGACTTGTCTGACGCTGAAAATACTTTTTGTAATGAGTCTATTATCACAGTAATAAAAATGAACAAAATCATTAACACATTTCAGTAATGTGCTTAAAGCGCTTCTCTGATCTTGTCCAATAAGGAAAATGCTTTCTATAATGACACTATCAACAAAGTATTAGGAATGTAAAAAAACACTACAACACTCAAGAACTGAGTATAAATAACTTTTAGGAGCATGTGTAATGAAGAAAATGCTTTTTGTAATGTCACTATTAACAAAGTAATAGGAATGTTTCGAAAACACCAAAACATTCAAGAACTGTGTTTAAAGCACTTCTCTGAGCTTGTCTAATGCAGAAAATGCTTTTTGTAATGTCAATGTACCCAAGTATTGGGAATGTACTTAAAAACTTCAAAACTCAAGAACTGTTCATAAAGTGCATTTCTGAGCTGATGTAATGCAGAAAAGCTTTCTGTAATGACACTATCAACAAAGTAATAGAAATTACCAAAAACACAAAAACACACCAGTAATGTGCTTAAATCGCTTCTCTGATTTTATCTAATGAAGAAAATCTATAATGACACCATCTTCAAAGTAATAGCAATGTTGAAAAGCACTACTACACTCAAGAACTGCGTATAAAGCGCTTTCCTAAATTTGTCTAATGCAGAAAATGCTTTCTGTAATACACTATCTACAAAGTAACAGGAATTACCAAGAACACTCCAGTAATGTGCTTTAAGCACTTCTCTCAGGTTGTCTAATGCTGAAAATGTGTTTTGTTATGTCACTATCAACAAAGTACTATTGGGAAAGTTCAAAAACAAAACACTCCAGAACTGTATTTAAAGAGTTTCTCAGAGCTAGTCTAATGCTTTTTGTAATGTCAATCAACACAAAGTATTGAGAATTAACTCAAACACTTCACAACTCAAGAACTTTATATAAAGCGCATCTCTGAGCATATGTAATGCAAAAAAAAGCTTTCTGTAATGACACTATCAACAAAGAAATGTTGTAAGAAAATGTTCAAAAACACTAAAACACCCTAAATTGGGAATTGGGAATGTACTCAAACACTTCAAAATTCAAAAACTATAATGCGCATCTCTGAGTTTATGTAATGCAGAACAAGCTTTCTGTAATGACACACCAGTAATGTGCTTAAATCGCTTCTCTGAGCTTGTCTAATGCAGAAAATGCTTTTTGTATGTCACTATCAACAGAGTAGTAGGAATTAACAATAACACAAAAACACTCCAGTTATGTGCTTAAATCGCTTCTCTGATCTTAAATAATGCAGAAAATGCTTTTAATATTGTAATTTCAACAAGGTATTAGAATTGTCTAACACACAAAAACAATAAAACACTCCATATATTTGCTTAACGCGCTTCTCTGAGCTTGTCTAATGCAGAAAATGGTTTCTGTAAAGTCAATATTAACAAAGTATTGGGAATGTCCTCGAACACTTCAACACTGCAGAAATGTGTTTAAAGCGCATCTCTGAGGTTTTCTGACGCTAAAAAAAGCATTGTGCACTCTCAGTATCCATAACGTCAAAGGAATGTTCAAAAACACTACATTACTTTAGAATTTTGTGATAAAGCGCTTCATTGAGCCTTTTTAATGCAGCAAATGCTTTTTGTAAAGTCAGTATCCAACAAGAAATTTGGAATATTTAAAAATAATACAACACTCCAGAACTAAGTTTAAAATGCTTTTGGACAAAAACTCTAAAACAATGCTTAACAGTGTTTAAACCGCTTCTTTTAGCTTGTCGGACAGTGAAAATGCTGCGTATGCCCATGCTGTATGCAAGTCAGGGTGTCATCAGTGGGCCGAACGATTCAAAGTTGGAATGGCGTCGATATCTCGAAATTGAAAAAAACGGGCGTGCCTATCCAAAAATTGCATCCATATCCTGGTGTTATCAATTTACAGTTGGAACGATGTTAATATCTCAAAATATTTAAAAAACGGGTGTGGCAGGCGGGCGGGGCTGCGTATCCCCATGCTGTATCCAAGTCAGGGTGTCATCAGTGGGCTAAACAATTTAGAGTTGGAACAGCGTTGATATCTCAAAATATTTAAAAAACGGGCGTGGCAGGCGGTCGGGGCTGTGTATGACAATGCTGTATCCAAGTTGGGGTGTCATTAACTGCCCGGATTATTTACAGTTGGAACGGCGTTGATATCTCGAAAGTTCAAAAAATGAATGGAATTGAATGGGACCAAAAACCGGGCGTGGCAGGTGGGCATGGGTTTGAATCCCCATGCTGTATCCAAGTCGGGGTGTCATCATTGGGCTTTACGATTTAGAATTGGAACGGCGTTGATATCTCGAACTTTCAAAAAATGAATGGAAGTGAACGGGGCCGAAAACTGGGTGTGGCAGGTGGACATGGGTTCGTTTCCCCATGCTGTATCTGAGTCGGGGTTACATCAGTGGGCTACAATTTAGAGTTGGAACAGCGTTGATATCTCAAACTTTCAAAACATTTATGGAAGTGAATGGAGCCGAAAACCGAGCGTGCAATCACTTACTGCAATCACACTAATAATAATAATAATAATAATAATAATATGACTAACGAATAACAATAGTGTGATTGCAATTGGGCAATCACACTAATAATATGACTAAGGAAGAAGAATAATATGACTATCGAATATCAATAGTGTGATTGCCTACAGCAATCACTAATAACGTAAAAGGATTGTTCAAAAACACTAAAACACTCCAGAACTGTGTTATAAAGCGCTGCTCTTGAGCTTGTCTAATTCTTAAAATGCGTTTTGTAATGTCACTATCAACAAGGTAATGAAAATGTTCAAAAACACTACAACACTCCAGACTGAGTTTAAAGGGCTTCTCTGAGCCTGTCTAATGCAGAAAATGATTTTGTAATGACAGAATCAACGGAGTAGTAGGAAATACCAAAAACGCTAAAACATTTGAAATCTGTGTTTAAAGTTCTTCTCTGAGCTTTTTAAATGCAGAAATGCTTTCTATAATGTCACTATCAACAATTTACAAAAACACAACACTCAAGAAGTGTGTAAAAAGCGCTTCTCTGAGCTTGTTACAGATAATGCATTTTTTAAAGTCAATATCAACAAAAAAATAGGAATAAAAAACACCCACAACAACACTCCAGTAAAGTGCTTCAAGCGTCTCTCTGAGCTTGTCTAATGCTTAAAATGCGTTTTGTAATGTCACTGTCAACAAGGTAATAGGAATGTTTAAAACACTAGAATATTCCAGAACTGTATTTAAAGCGCTTCTCAGAGCTTGTCTGATGCAGAAAAAGCTTTTGTAAAATGTAAGTATACACAAAGTAATAGGAATGTACCAAAACACTAACACCACAGACTTGTGTTTAAAGCGCTTCTTTGAGCCTGTCTAATGCAGAAAATCCTTTTTGGAATGACATTATCAACAAAGTAATAAGAATTAAATTAAACACAATGATAATCCAAAAATGTTTTTAAATCTCTTGTCTGAGCTTGTCTATTGCAAAAAATGCTTTTTGTAATGTCAAGAGTAAAATAGTACAATATAAATGTACAGAAACACTCCAGTAATGTGCAAAGTAAAGTTTAAAAACACTTCAATAATCCAGAACTATGTTTAAAGCGCTTCACTGAGACTGTCTAATGCAGAAAACGCAATTTGTAATGTCACTATCAACTAAGATGGAGTTACAAAAACACAAAACCACTTCAGTAAGGTGCTTAAATCGCTTATCTAAAGCAGAAAATGCTTTCTGCAATGACAATATCAACAAAATTAGGAAAAGAAATTAACAAAAACACAAAAATAATCCCACATTTTTTTTAAATTGCTTCTCTGAGCTTGTCTAATGCAGAAAATGCTTTTTGTATGTCACTAACAATAAACAATAACACAAAACCACTCCAGTAATATTCTTTAATCGCTTCTTCTGATCTTAAATAATGCAGAAAATGCCTTTAGTATTGTTACTATCAACAGAGTATTAGAATTGTTCTAAAACACAACAATACAACACTCCACATCTGTGTTAAATCGCTTATCTGAGCTTGTCTAATGCAAAAAATGCTTTCTATAATGAAAATATCTTCAAAGTAGGAATGTTTTAAAACACTCCAACACTCCAGAATTGTGGATTAAGCGATTTCCTGAGCTTGTCTCATGCAGAAAATGCTTTTTGAAATGTCAATATCAACAAAGTAAAAGAAATGTTCAAAAACACTAAAACACTCCAGTACTGTGCCTCTCTAAGCTTGTCTGATGCAGAAAATGCGTTTTGTAATGTCACTATTACCAAACTAATGGAAATGTATGAAAAAATGAAAACATTCCATAACTGTTATTGAAGCAATTTTCTGATCTTGTCCAATAAGAAAAATGCTTTTTGTAATAACGTACAAAAAAACTAAAACACTCCAAAACTGTGTATGAAGCGAATCTCTGAGCTTATCCATTGTAGAAAATTCTTTCTTTAATGACACTGTCTACAAAGTAATAGGAATTGATAAGAACACAAAATTCCAGAAATGTCTTTAAATCGCTTCTCTGAGCTTATTTAATGCAGATTAATAAGCTGTAATGCAATGATATTATCAATAAAGCAATTAGAATGTTTAAAACACTACAACTATCCAGAACTGTGATAAAAGCGCTTATCTAAGCTTGTCTAATGCAGAAAATGATTTATTAATGATACTTTCAACAGGATAATAGGAATAAACAAAAACGCAAAAACATTTGAGATCTTTGTTTAAAGTGCTTCTCTGAGCGTGTCTAATCCATAAAATGTTTTCTGTAATGACTATATGAACAGTTAGTAATACGAATGTAAAAAAAAATTTAAACACTCCTGAATAATGTTTAAAATGCTTCTCTGAGCTTGTCCAAAGCAGAAAATGCTTTCTGTAATGACACTAGCTACAATGTAGATAGAAAGTTTAAAAGCAATACAACACTCCAAACCAAGCGCTTTTTTGAGCCTGTCTAATGCAGAAAATGATTTCTGCAATGACATTATCAACAAAATAATAGGAATTAAATAATAAACAAAAATAATCCAGTAATGTTGTCAGATCGCTTCTCTGAGCTTGACTTATGCAGAAAATTATTACTGTAATGTCCCCATTAACAAAGTCATAGAAGTGTACATTAACAATTACAACACTCCAGAACTGTGTTTAAGACGCATATCTGAGCTTATATAATGAATAAAATGTTTTCTGTAATGACACTATCAACACACTATCAACAGAGTAATAGGAATTTACTAAAACACTTACAACACTCTTGAATTGTGTTTAAAGAGCTTCTGTGAGGTTAACCGACGATAAAAAAAAACGCTTGTTGCAACCTCAGTATCAACAACGTAAAAGAAAATTTTTAAAACACTTCATCACCCCAGAACTGTAATTAAAGCGCTTTTCTGAGCATGAGTAATGTAGTAAATGCTTTATATGTCACTATCAACAAAGTTTTAGGAATGTTCACAAACATAACCACACTCAAGAACTGTGTTTAAAGCGAGTCTCTGGGCTTGTCTAATGTATAAAATGTTTTCTGTAATGACATAATAGGTAAAGTAATAGGAATTAATGAATAAACAAAAATAATCCAATATTGTTTTAAATCCCTTTTCTCTTAGCTTGTGTAATGCAGAAAATGATTGTTGAAATGTTACTATCAACAAAGTTCAAAAGTTCAAAAAATGTTCAAAATTACTAAAAAACCCCAGAGCTGTGTTTAAAGCGTTTCTCTAAGCTTGTCTAATGCAGTACATGATTTTTGAAATGACACTATCAATGAAGAAATAAGAATGTTTATAAACACTACAACTAATCCAGAACTGTGTTTAAAGCGTTTCTCTAAGCTTGTCTAATGCAGAAAATGACAGTAGCTTCAAAGTAAATAGAAAGTCGAAAAGAAATACAGCACTCCAGGACATGTTTTAAAGCGCTTTTCTGAGCTCGTCTAATGCAGAAAGGGCTTTTTGAAATGTTACTATCAACAAAGTAATAGGAATGTTCAAAAACATTAAAACACCCCCAAAGCTGTGTTTAAAGCGCTTCTCTGAGCTCGTCTAACGCAGAAAAAGTTTTTTGAAATGTCACTATCAACAAAGTAATAGGAATGTTCAAAAACACTAAAACACTCCAGAAATGTGTTTAAAGCGCTTTTCTGAGCTTGTGTAATGCAGATCATGCTTTCTGTAATGATACTATCAATAAAGTAATAAGAATGTTTATAAACACTACAACTATTCAGGACTGTAGTTAAAGTGCTTCTCTAAGCTTGTCTAATGAAGAAAGTGATTTATTAATGACACTTTCAACACAGTAGTTGGAATAAACAACAACGCAAAAACATTGTTTAAATTGTTTAAAAAATCTTTGTTTAAAGTGCTTCTGTGAGCGTGACTAATCCATACATTGTTTTCTGTAATGACTATATGAACAAAATATTGGGATTAAATAAAAAACTGATACACAATGTTTAAATTAAATCTCTGAGCTCGTCTTATGCAAAAAATGCTTTTTGAAATGTCACTATCAACAAAATAATAGGAATGTTCAAAAGCACTAAAACACTTCAGAACTGTGTTTAAAGCGCTTTTCTGAGCTTGTCTAATGCAGATCATGTTTTCTG